>NC_134013.1:81095000-81720000 GCF_040712315.1 Castanea sativa | reverse complement strand
AACTGTGAGATGGTGGCATGGAAGTGAGGCATGGGTCGGTGGGAAGTGAAGAATATATATAAAATATTTTTTTGTTGTATTGTTGTGTTGAATTCTTAATAGAGTAACACAAAAGACACAATGAAAACTCTTCTTAATGAATTATAAAGACCAATAAGTTGTCAAAGTTGAGTTAAATTGCTAAATAAAAGAATTGAAAAGAGTAAAGGCAAAAACTAATAAGTAATAAATTAAAGTATTCAAAGCAATAATAATTAAAGTTCACTTAAAGACAATAAACAATCTTAGCAACAATAATTAATAACTTTATTATGGTAAGAGACAATAGATGATCTCTAAGATTTAATCTTAATAGTGGGTTCCAGTTAGCTCAATTGGTAAAGTCTCTGATAGTTGTATAAGAGATCTGGGATTCAATCCCCGCCTACACCAAAAACTGATTGGTGTCTTGGTCTAATGATAAAGAACTATCATCAGGAGCGGACGTTATAAGTTGAAACTCTCTCAAAAAAAAAAATAGTCTTAATAATAATAATTAATATTTTCATTATACTAAGAAACAATATGACCAATATACTTATAGTTTATCCTTTGTTCTCTTGATGATAAGGAAATCGTGTGTACCGTAAAATTCATCTCCTACTTAAGATTCATCTTCCAAGATAACTCGTGTTGAGTTGAAAAATCTTTCTTCATATCATGGGTTACTTGAAAAGATCTCATCTTATCATCATACAAATCAAGGTGAAATAAGAAAATATTATTAAAAAAAAGGTGCTTATCAACCTCTTCAAATTCATGTTGAATTCAAATTTGAAAAAACAATTCATGGAGCCACCACTAGTTTATGAGCAACTGAGCTTGACTTGTGAAAAAACTTGTTCATGTTCTTGTAGCAAACAAATCAAGCTAAAGTCTAAGTTTAGACTCGACTATTAAATAAGACAAGGTTAAACATAATAATGTGTTTGTCAACAAATTCATGAATATAAGACTTAATTTAACTATATATAGTATCTGTTTGGATACACGTTGCGTTTTCAAACGTGCGTTTTCTCCTTTTTTTTTTTTTTTTTTTTGCACGACAACCTTTTCAGTTACGGCTATAGTTCATGAACAGTAGCCGCACTTGTTGACTTTTCCTTTCGTGAACAGTGCATTTATGCACTGTTCACGGACCCACAAACTTCACTTTTCAATCACTTTTTTTATAAATATGGGTCCCACGATACTATTCACACATTTAAAAATTATTTTGCTACAGTGTTTTCAGTTTTCAGTTTTCAGCAATAAGTTCTATTTAAACGAACCCATAATATTATATTTTTATATATTTACTTGTCTAAAAATATATATGTATAGACTTGAATTTTTTTTAAGAAACTATATAGACTTGAAATTGGATTGTATGAGTTTGTACATATGTTCATATTATATTAAATTATTATTGGTAGTTTATTGACAATAACAATAATCCATTGGTAGTAAAAAAAAAATCATAGATTTGTGCAGGCCTGCAGGGGTAAAAAATTAGCCATGGCTTTACAATATATGAGAAAAGAATAAGTTAATCAACTCCAGCTTATTCATCAAGAAAATCAATCTCCTAAAATTTATTTTAAAAAAAGAACAAACTTAAACATATAATTTTGTTTGGTGATAAACTCAAACTCTACTCGTGTTTGAAATAAAATTGAATGGAGCTTGAATTATTAATACTCCATTTGACTCAACTAGTCACAGGCTTACAGCCCTAGTCCATCGTTTGCTTCAAAGAGACTTCCTCTGGTCTGTACTCTGTAGTGCTATTGCTTATTCTTGAAAAATGAACAGCTGGCTATAAGGTTTAAACTTTTAGTCTTTAACCCATAATTAAATTTGTAATTGACTAGGTTTTATGATAAATCTGTGGCTTGCTAGGTATTTTATAATTTTTGCAACAACTTCCTATAACCTTACACGACTATTTGTTTGGATTGACTTATTTGTAGATTCTCACCCAAAAAAAAAAAAAAACAAAACAAAAACAAAAAGGAAAGAACAAGAAGACTGACTTATTTGTTGATTTGCCCTTAAAATAGTGTAGATCAATAATAGTTAGGTGTGCCAACAAAAAAAGACGTTGGCTTATTTGTTGGATGAAAAATGACACAAGCAAGCTTAAAAAAACAAACAGCTACTTCTTCTTTTATTTATTTATTTATAAATATGATTGAATTTCAACATATGGTGTCCATTCCATGATGATTATTTTTTATCATCAAGCCAAGACAACAATCGGTTTTTGATGTAAGTGGAGTTTGAACTCTAAATTTTTTATTAGATGACAAGAGACTTTGCTAGTTAAACTAACCAAAACCTACAACCAACAACAATTTAAAACTTGAAAGAATTATCTAATTTTTAGCTCAGCCCCAACCAAATGCACGGAGATGTTAGCCTGACGGTAAGACCTAATGAATGAATCATAATAGAATAGACGTAGCTTGTTCAAACCTATTGTTTGCAACAAAAGAAACAAAAATAAAACTAAAGGTTGTCTGAACTAGAATGTAGCAGTATTGCCCAGTGGGATGGGGACTACTAGCACATCTTTATTTTCATTTGGAGCATTTAGAATGTCCCATGGAAGTAAACCATTTGATTTTGCATTACCAGACAGCATATGAAGTGAATTCCTCGAAAACTAGAAAGTGATATGGTTAATACTTATCATTTCAGTTGCCATTGGAATGTGCCAAAGTTTTACAAAGGCAAAATATTATCAGACCACATTTTCCTGTAAGGTTCAAGCGGTCTTCATTAGGAAACGAGTGAAGTTATTGGAAGAAACAAACTCAAATTGACATCAAAGCCAGCTTAATAAAAAAGCATGCAACCATTCACAGCAAAGTTACACCTAGACAAGGTGGTGGACTGCACTGTGTCTCTATTAAGGTAGAGAAACTCTTCATTCTGAACACACAGCTATAGAACAGAACAAAACAAAGATCAATCAGTTGTTCCCCATCTCAACTACTAGAGAACTAGCAAAACTAGTAGGCTTAGCATGACTAACGACTTTTTATGAAGTCAGTGTATTGGACAGACCGAAGTAGAAGGTTTGACACTACTAATAAGTCTCTGCCTTCTCTGCTAAATGTTAAGCTGAGGAATAGGATGGTCGATTCACACAACTAGGCCCTTTATTGCTTAATCAGAAGACTGAGAACTCCATATTCTAATGTGTGTATTATCACTATGTCCCAAACTCCCAATACAATTATATTTGGCAATTCACTGCATATGCTTGCCACCAATTTCAGAAAGACTGGGAGTCTAATTTCTTTGTCCTGATGAATTTGGAAATCAGAAATTCTAATTGGCATGTCAAAATATAGCACCTACAAGGACCATGATAAGCTCTAACTCTACCAATAAAAACGGATTGAATCAACCAGTTGTCCAGAGAGATATTGCAAGAATTTTAATTACTTTGTCCACCTTGTTAAGCTTGAGCAAATTTTAAGAGACACCTATTCACCTTAATTATATGCTTGGATGGTTTCAAAATTTTGCTTTAGTATAAGCCTGCCTGAACATACACCCTTAAGCCTAATCAATCTTCAAAAGACTGGTATATGAAAAAGGCTTAAATAACAAAGAAATTGACATAGATAAACCTTTATGCAGATCATAGCAATCTTCAGTGACGCATTCTTGGCTTTTCCAGGCTTTGGTATACAATTCTTTGGTTCTACTGAAGAATTTTTAATTATCATCCTCACTTATTGTAACCGTATGAATTCGCATACCAAACTTTCTCACTTATTGTACGAATTCACATACCAAACTTTGAAAGGATTTTGGAAAAAGTTAATGGACGGGGGTTTATGAACCATTTTTAAAAGCTTTTTATAAGAAAAAAAAAAACTAATTTTTTAAAATGGCATTAAAACTTTCCTAAACTAATTTAACAAATACCCCAAAAGCACCGTTAACTGAAATTGTCAATTTGTTGTCATCGACAAGGACATGCAAGCCAAAAAATTAAAATTTCCAACTCCAGCTTTAGCAAAATTCATTGGATTACTTGTATTAATCCATGAAAACATCAACTGTCACTCCCCAAAAACTAAAATTTGCATGCGTGATGATGTCACTGAAGCCAAGCACAGCAGACGGAACTGGTCATAGCTGCCACTAAAGGTGGGAGTATGGCAAAGCTAAGCAAAACAAAAACATGCATTTCCACGTAAAAAGACATATTACAGGCCTTAACTTGACAAACTTAAACAGAAATAAGATTTTGACACCATAATTATTACTCATATTTATATGGATTCCATCCTGCTGTAAACTTAAGCACCATTGATTGAGGGATCAGCAGCCTCAGATTTTCTTTCTATTTCAACAATCATGAGGCTGACAAGATTTTAAAGCACAGGCCTAAATTCTAACTTATAATATGCTAAATGCGATCTTATAAAATTTATTTCACACATACAGCAGATAAAATCCCCATATGTTTCATTAAAAAAAAAGTTTTCATTTTCCATCAGCTATAGCTATAGCTACTGCTACAGCATCATGTTCAATTTTTGGGGCCGATGTCCTTGAGGGCACAGATCTGCTCCTCTCCCATTGCAGACATGACAGTCACCACAAGGTCCTTTCCATCAGCAAAACCATCTTTAATCTACACAGAGGAAAGCAAAGACAAAAAATTTAGTCTATACAGACAAATGAATAAAGAATATATCAGAGACAGAGTGGTCTCCAAAGATTTTGATGCATAAGCAAATTTGCACGGACCACATGGTTAATGAAAAAACATTCTCAATGACATACCTGGCTAAGCAGACTGTCATCAGTGGGAAGCCTCAGATCATCCTTGGTGTTTCCATTCTCAGTTAGAAGACTCACCTACATGACACCCAACTTAAATTGGTTGATATCACAAAATACAATCAGCAAGAGCACTACATCTTTCATTGCAAACTAAGATAATATTTAATCAGTTCAAGAACAACAAAAAACAAGTAGCCATTGGTCTCTCTCATCTTCCATTGCAAACTAAAAGAACATTAGCTGAGAACACCATAAATCAAGTAGCCATGCAAACAGAGAAACAAAGCTAAAACTAAGTTTTTCTTAAGTACATACATTGAAACTCTCCATATAAAACACAGAATTCTCTTCTTAATGGCCTTTTTTTTTTAGTTGAGTGCCTTATGGAAAGGGAAATGGAAATGAAGCACTGTTTAGTTTGTATTATCAACCAAGCCAAAACTTGTTTTTTGATAATTTGATAGTTGGGGGAGGTGGGATTTGAATCCTAGACATCTCATTGGGAAGCACTAGGATGTTGTAATTGAGCTAGACGGCTCTTAGCATCACCCAAGCCAAAATTGAAAACTCAGGTGGAAGAATCTCAATTTAAAAAGCATAGTCTTGTCTGCATACACACGATCCATTCCCTCTATAATCATTATTATCAATCGATGGTCTATTAATAAACACAGGACAGCATTGCCTGAAACCAAAAATTGGTAATAACTAATAAAAGAAAACTTACAAAACCATCTTCAGAGATATCAATCAACTGGTAGTCAGTACGATTAACATGAGGAACCTGCAAAAACAAATAATGAATCAAAAGGACCAACAACCCAATGTGCTTCAGCACAAAAGAACGCCAACATATCAAGCAAAATTAGAAATAGGCTTTACATCACAGTTGTGGGATGAAGGAACAATATCTTCAAGCTTCTTCCCATTAAATATGTCGATTCCAACAAAGTGACACTTTGCATGTCCATGCTTTCCTGTTTTTGAAGTGGAAACTTCAACAACCTGAAAAACCCCAGAGGCTTATAATTGGTGATATACTTTAAACGTCTATATCCTAAAAGTAGACATGAACCATCACACATGTGCACATGCAAACCTTTCATCTTCAAGATTTATTCACAATTACCCAATCTCTGACATGGAGTAGAGCTTAGCCATCTCCACTAAGCTTTAAAAATGATCACTTAAACAGAAACCCATATGCAATCCCTACTTAATATGCTATTATATTACCAACTTTTCTACTCATAATTTTCAATAGGGCAAAAAAAAATCAAGTTTTTAATAGGTAGCCCACATGATGACAACTTCAATCAACCAAAAATCACAGCTTCTATTAACAAAACAAATAATCACATGAACCCAGATAAAAAAAATTCACAAAATTAAAGCCAAAACAAAAGAAAAAACCTGAAAAAACAAAAACCCAACAACTGGTAAAGCACCAATAACAATAAGAACTAAAATTAACCCATCAAAGATTTGGAAAAATAACATAAACCCAGATAAGAATTCATAAAATTAAATCCAAAAACAAGAAAAAAAAGATAGACAAACCTTGCAAGGCCTGCTCTTGATGACAATATAGCCATTCTTGCGAATGGTACCAGCCTGCTGAGGGTAAGTCTTTGAGGCTCCAGCGTCAGCCTTGGACTCAAAGTGGTGCTCCTCACTGTCCGACATTTTCTAACAACCAAGCTTGCTTCTCTCCTGTCTCTGTCTCTCTCTTTCTCTTTCTTTTGTCTCGAGCTTTGTTTGCTTCTGAGAAATGAGAAATGAGATGTGATGAGAATTGAGAAGAGGCAGACATTTGGAGGGGTCCGGGTCTGGCTCTTTTATTCCAAAACTCTCAGAGCATTTCCAATAGATTCTCCGTCTCCAATATCTTTTTTTTTTTTTTTTAAGCAAAAGCAAAACTGTTCACCCCTTGACAGATTCTCCATCTCCATTTTTTAGATTAGATATGCTATAGTGTTTTTCTATAAATAAAGAACACGTAACTTTTACTATTCATATTTCAAATATTTTTTTTATTATAATAATCAGGTAATGAGTAAAAAATTATTGAAAGACGTGTAATTATTAAACAAAATAAATATTAAATAAAAAATGAATGAAGAAATAATATTTAAATGAGTTAAAGTAAATGGTAAAAGATCTGTTGAAAAGTATATTTGAAAAAATAGTTAAGTAAAAGTTAAATATCACTGTTTATTGTCTAATCAGTATAAAAATTTAGATAAGCTGTTGCTCTTAAGTATTGTATTCTCATATTCTTAAATCTGGTTAATTTAAGCTAAAGATATTGGCCGTTGGATCAATGTGTCACAGTTTAGCTCATCCACGGAATCATATACCATATCCTCTCTCACTACACAAGTAGTGCACAATTTGCATTTGCAATTTTTCCCTTCCACTTTGGATTTTTATTTTTATTTTTAAATTATAAATAATATTTTTTTATTAAAAAAATTAAAGTTGTATTGTTTTAAAATTGATTTGGAAAATATTCTGTTTTTTCTTTTTTTAAATTTTTAGTGCTTACAATGAAATAGTTTGCTAGAGCATTCACATTCAATGCTTTAAAAGTACCAAAAATGTAAAATAAATGTCCAAACACACAAGATTCACACCAAAACCACCCACAAGGGGTAAATATTTTTTGCATGCCGACAGGGTGACATGTAATTATACATGTCCACTTTAGCTCATATTAATCTTTTTTTCTTTCCTTTTTTTTATTCACTCTCTGTTCTCCTTTTCTCTCTCTTCTTCTTTTAGATTATTTTAATATGGTGTATTTGTAAAATAGAGTATGAGATGTTGAGTGCATTGTTAAGTAATAATGTAAAATAATAGTAATAAATTTTTTGGTTTTTTTTTTTTTGCTACTTTGGTTAAGATAGCATTAATGACCTGGACATTTTTGGAAAATTATAAAATTTTCAGCCTCTCCGCATGAAGTTTTTATTTCTCATAATTTGAAATTAATAAAACACTTTCTTCAGTTATCAGTTCTCAGGGCTTTGTTTCGAGCAACCATTTACTGAATGCCTTCCTCGCTAGCACACCTCCGGTTCACTGGTGACTTAGTTTCAGGTTCGTTCAAGGCACTTGCCTTCATCCATTGTTTAGGCTAATCACAAGGTAAATTCTTAATTTTTGTTGCTCTCTTTATTGCAGGTGTTTGTGGCTTTGTGCATTTTGTCCTCCACTCATGTTGATACCTCGTGTAAGGTTGGCGTAATGTAATACCCTCCTATTATGGGATGTTGTATAAGACCACAGCAACCCTCCATTGCTATCTGCTATAATTCTTCAACACCACATTCACTAAAGAGACTCTACATTTATGTAAAATTCAACTCCTTTTACCTGAGGTGTCGATTGTAACATATCAAACATGAGGACAACAGTATGTAATTGTCATGTGATTGACTGTCCAATTGCAGAATAGGTTATTAACGATTTAGAGCCATTTACAAACCTATCTAAAACAATGAAAATTTACAAGTTGTTATTAGTGACATACAAAAAAAAAAAGAAAAAAAAAAGGACAATTTTATGAATGTTGGAAATTGAGATAATGCTAGCTGGATTTTATTGCCATACATTTAATGTGCTAGCTAGACTTTACTGTAAAACACTTCCCAATTTTAGCCTTCTATTATGCAGACTTCATCGGTAAACTTCAACCCTAGGGTCCATTTGGGAGTTCATAAGAGAAGAGAATGAAATAGAATGGAATGATCATAAGGGAATGGAATGGAATGGAATGTATTTAAGTAAGAGAAAGGAATGGAAAAGAATGGAATGGAATGGAATTAAGTAACCTTGATTGGATGTTTTAAAATAAAGGAATGAAAATGAATGGAATGTAAGTAATCTTGTTTGGGAGTAACATGGAGAGAATGGAATGGAATCATTTTATGACAATATTACTATTAGACCCCTATTTTAAAATAAAGGGTTGAATATATAGGGGTATTTTGGGAGTTTTAGTAAAAAATTCATTAAATCTAATTTCATTCCCTCTCATTTCTCCCAATTTCGGGGGAAATGAAAATTTGAGGTTTTAAGGGAATAGAGAGAAATGAGTGTTCCTTCCTACCCATTCCATTCCCTCCCACTTAACCTCCCAAACAAGGGAATGGACTTTCCATTCCCTTCATTAAAACTCCCAAACAAGGGAATGGAAGAATATTCTAAAATTATTCTTTTCATTTCTTTCCATTTCATTCCCTCCTCCCAAACGAGGCCTTAGAGTATTCCCATCAAGTGTAGCATTTGACACGCCAAATTCTAAAAAACTACTTTTATTAAGTGTTTTAAATGCCATAATATTTTACATTGATGAACAGTGCAATCTGAAATTTGAGACCGCACTATTCACAAATTGTAAAACTTATATTATTTTTATTATTCAGGTGGGGCCCGCTTCAGGTGAAAAATAATTTAAAAATGAATAAAAATATTAAAGAAAGAATATTTAAATGAAGTTGTAAAAAATTAGAATGTTTAATGTTTGGTATATTGTAAAATAATGTGTTAAAATTGTAAAAATAGTGTTTTAAAATTGTAAATACGAAAATTTTTATGATGGTTGACGAGAATGCTCGTGCCACATAAATTATCCAATAGCATTCCACTTGCTTCAACACATATGTTAAAACCAATCAACATGCTGAAGACTACATATATGACAGCCTTGTTGTAAAGAAGTGACAGATAACTTTTCAATAGCAAAACTGCTTATTGTATCTTTCGGCAATGATAAAAGAAAGTGGACGACCACTTAAATACAAAAGTTCTATTACCCTTTAGTTTTATTTCTTGTGACTACTACCTCCATTTTATATTATAACAATAAAGATTTTATCAATTGAGCAAATTTAACACACGGATACATTCACTAATAAAACACAAATAATTTTATATTTTTCAAGGTCAGTAAAATTCAATGTAGTTATTTGTTTAAATTCAATTTTTTTTAGCACAGTTTAAATTCAATTAAAGAGCTTAATATATAGTATCTAAGAAATTATACCTGCCCCAGGAGGGGTGGCCTAGTTGGTGTGAGATCCCGTGTGCATGCATGAAGTCTCTCGTTCGAGTCGTGGCGGGTACCATGTGAGAGGTGGGTTCCTAGCATGCATTGCGCCTCATCCACTAGCTTTCTTAGAGCGCTAGGGTAAGGTCTGTGGCACCCAGGTCACAATAGGTATGGCTCAATCCAACATTTCCTAGCTAGAAGTGCCCCTATTAAGTCACGCCCTGGGAGGTTAGTCACATATGGTCGGCCCCGCCTCCCTTTTGATTATCAAAAAAAAAATCTAAGAAATTATACCTAAGTTTTACCCTTAGGTTATTAACCAATTTTAGTTATAGTTTGCCAAAAACTTGATGTGTACTTGCGAATTTGCAATAGCACCATATTGATGAGTTTTGAGATTATATGATCAATCCTTGTTAAAATTATTTAAGTTTCAAAGATTTCAAACATTGTGTCATCACAAAGGTGAAGGTGATTCGAAATGCAAATTGCATTTCCCCATTATCTATAGGGTTTGGTTTTTGTACAATACTTTGGGGCATTGGACAAAAACATCAAACTTAACACGAATATGACACTGTCCTAAAATAATTATGTGTCAATATTCTCGTATCATTATCTATATCATTCTTGGTATTTGGTAGTCCTCCACCACAAAAGGCGAGGGAGCAAGGCAGTGAATAAAAAAAGAAGTCAGACCCAAACTAATGCATTCCAGTTCCAAAAATAGCACAAGCCCAATACATATAAGATGAAAAAAAAAATGGCGATGCAAAAGCCCAATTTGTGACTCATATTTTCTTCCTTTCTTTTTCCAAAACGTGTTATTCTGAAGTATATGCCCGAAGATAGTTATATCATTATCATGATTGCCCAATTTTAATGGCTCACACTTCTTTCTCTTCTCTAAAGATGCTTAGTGGGGCTAATTGGATAAGCATCTGATGCTCAAGGAAAAGCCATTGGGTCCATCGGAATGTATTCTTTTAGGGGACAATTTTTCCAACCCATCTTAATCAAAGCATGTCATAGAACTTAATTTTCTTGTATTCACATCCTTTATCTATTGGAAGGAGATACAATTTTATGCCTTAAAAAAAAAGTTCAAGATGGTTGTAAAATTTGATTGCACTATTTAAATTTGCACTTAATGTTTAATCAAATGACTATGTTAGAGATAATAATTACCTAAGCTAGTACAATAATAAAAATGAAAAATAGAGGTTTGTGGTGGGGAGGGGGGGGGGGGGTGGAAACCAAGATCAAAGAAGGACGGTGAGAGACCGAATTGGAATAATGTAAAGGGATATCAACCTCATGAATATTGCTAATGGATCCTAGCATCATGCTGAGAACCTTCACCCAAAAAGGAGTGTCTGCAGTTTAACTCTATAGCTTTGCCTCATAAGAATGAAAGGTCATTTAGATTCAGTCATCTCGACATTATTGTGCCACAACTACCTCGCATCACATTTAATGTGATGCAATTCTTTTCATTCTTGACATTTATTGTGCCACAACTACCTTACATCATTTCTGATGTAAAGCGATTCTCTTTTCATTCGGCAAGACAAAGATGCCTAGTTACGCCCTACAAATTAAAGTGTCTAAGTGATAGGAGTCACGTCAGCTCCAAAGCAAGAGATTGATGGGACATATTCAAGTAAGAAAAGGAGATCAATTTGTACCTATAAATAATCTCTCCGTTTCTACATAAAGGTATAACCATAAAAACTTTAAAATAGAACTATTACTGTATTTAACTAGATGTAACATGACTTTAATCATCAAAATTTTGTAGGTGAACCTCACAGGAATAGATATTTCTACAAAAAATTGTGTTAGTGTCTGTACAGATGAGGTGGTCTTTCCTTCCCTAAACCCTCCTCCCACAGAGGTCATTTGTTTGACTAAATCACTGCTAGACACTTTATTAAACTATTAGAAGCACGTCACATAAATCTTAAATAATTGTCATGCCTTTTCGCCTTGCTAATGAACGATTTTGATGTATATTACAATGTCATGATAATTGATATTTGTAGAAAAAGATATACTGCATAGTGCATCACTGATTAGATTAGCCAGAGTTTTGGATTACAAAATTTTAATACTCATTACTATGGGAACTATTTTGGGTCATACATTATTTTAATCTTAGTCAAACATGATTTTGGAAGATCTTTTCTAAAGGTCGAGTGGTACATGAATGATGTTAGTCCTGCAAGTAATTAACTTGGCACCCAACATAAAACTTTTAACGCATGACTATAGCAGCTGCAGCTCATGATGATTGTGTTTGACAATTATTATTGCCACCAATTGGAACATAAGGCTTGAGTCATCACTTCAATTCAACAGTTATGATCACTTATGTATACAATTGTTTTGTGATCATAATTGGTGTGGAAATTCCTATATGAAAATAAAGGGACAAATTTTCTACGCCGGCCTTATTCAGTCAAAGAAATATGCATTTTTTATGTTGTTATTTAATCTATTTGTAGTAGTGTAGAATAATAGGAAGAGTTATTCTTTTCCACAGGCCGAAAGGAAAAGGTTCCAAACTTGGATAGAAATGAGAGCAAGTACCATTTTTGTTGTTGTAGTCTTTGCTAAGTTGTTGTTTTGCTTTGCCTTTTGTTTCTTTTTTTTCTTGCACTGCCATATTAGAATTTTTTTTTTTTTTTTGAGAGGGTTTCAACTTATGGCGTTTATTCCTGATAATAGCTCTTTATTATCAAACCAAGACACCAATTAATTTTTGATGTAGGCGGAGATTGAACTCCAGATCTCTTATACAACCATCAGAGACTTTACCAGCTAAGCTAACTGGAAGTCAGTCTATAGTAAAACTTATTACAAGGAAACTTGTACTTTTTTTCCCTTAGTCAAAATCTCAAAAGTGAAAAATATTGACATGCTCAACAACCAAACCAATTAATCAATCCACCCCATTTTGAGAATTATAATCATAATGTCCTTATTAGGTATTAGCTATATTGGCAGTCCCTATCTTATCATGATAAGGTTAGCATGTGTCCTTTAGTAGCATCGAGTATGGTAGGAACCTTTAACTGTAAATTTATATTATCATGAACACGAACTTAGCAATATTTTTAGTAATGTACGTAAAGAATAATATAATGCTAGAAAATACTAGTATAATTTTTTGTAGGATTAGGAATCTCTGTATCGTCTCCAAGTAGCCAGTGGTTGATACCAGCTTGAATTTGTATATTGACAAAAAGGAATGCAATTTTGCTAAATATGTGTTTCAATTTCCAAACGTGTAAGACTCAAAGAAAATATTATTTGTACACTCATGACTTAACCAAATCCTTTAACAAGTGCTGCTATTCTTTCTTTTGCTATGTATATGAAGAAGATTAATTGATGAGACTTAATAACTATATGTGTTAGTCCAAGCTCACCTCAATTAAACAAAAAAACAAAGTGCTGCTGCTATTCTCGCATTTACATAGCAACAAAAAATAACTATCGATCAATTTATGGTCCAGGGTGGTCCATGACTTGAAACAAATAAAAGTAATGAGACCATACTTCTGACACCACGTCTACCACATATTCTAGTTGTAGAAATAGCACTCAAGAAGAATAAATATACTAGGATACTTGCATATCATGCCGCAATCACAAGCATTTCTCTCGAGGAGAGAGACCCCTAAACCAGCATACAAGTTTTGGGTTTTGAGTCCTCATTCCAAGTCATTAACACTGAAAAGAAACAAAACCCAAAACTCATCTCATGAGCATGCCTACAAAATTTGCTTCAGAGGCTTCTCTGGAATCAAGTGAATTCTATACTAGATGTAAAGCTGCAAGGAGATACCATGTTTAAAAGATCAAACTTTTTTTGTATATAAATTAGGCTTTTATGCCACCAACAATGGAAAGGGAAAAAGAAAGACATCAAAACCAAAACAGAATTTTAGGACCACTGTACATTACCTCCCAAGGCAGCATAAAAATAACTCATAAAGAACAAAAAAGGAAAAAAACAATTTCCATACTACCCCATTTTTCACATTTCATCACTGATGAGATGTTGGTTCAATATCTTTAAGAAGTCCAACTATTTGCTGCATGGTTGGTCGCTTGGAGGGAAGGTCAGCTGTGCACAGATATCCAATCTTGAGGGCCTCCTCCATTTGGTCATCTGGTCCTGTATCGCGTATTTTTGGATCAATGGCACTTAACCCTTGGCTATTCCTTACCAATCCTCTAACCCAACACACCAAGTTCGTTTCTTTCGCCTCAGGATACACATCTCCAATTGGCTTTTTGCCTGTAATCAGCTCGAGCAGAACCACCCCAAAGCAATATACATCAGATTTTGGCGTAGGGGAGTCATAATCCAGCTGAGTGAACTCTGGTGGCACATACCCTGGTGATCCACGAGCAATCTCCTCATCTAATCCATTGCCAAAAATCTTAGCTAGACCAAAATCAGATAATCTTGGCTCCAAGTTATAATCCAGATAAACACTACTAGCTTTGACATCTCTATGAATAATTGGAGGTGAGCAACCATGGTGGAGAAATGCCAGTGCTCGGGCTGTACCAAGTGCGATTTTGTGACGAAATCTCCAATTTGTTAGCAACCCTTCAGAGCCAACATTTTGAATACCATCATTATCCTCTTCCTCCCATGTATCTGTGCTCCAATCCTCTACAGTATGAACCCCAAGCGGCAAGTCATGAAGCAAATTCTGCAAGTTCCCATTCTCCATGTAGTCATAGATAGCAATTCTTTGATCCCCAGCTAAGCAATATCCTGTCAATGGAACAAGATTGGCATGTTTGATTCGACCAAGATACTCAAGTTCTCTTGCAGCTTCTTGATCTGTCAATGTCGACCCATGGACCAAAACTTTCACTGCAACATGAATTCCACCAGGTAAAAATCCTCTATAAACAGGCCCAAATTTGCCTTCAGCCAAAAGAGTACCACGGTCAAAATTTGAAGTTGCAGACAAGAGGTCTGCAAATGTGATATTCAACAATGGTTTCTCAAAAATCACTACTGGCACTGAATTTGCTTGCTTAACATCAGCCACCCATGTGGTCGAATCGGTCTTGAATGAAAAGGGGCCTGAAATATTTTGTTCTTCTTTGTATGAGGTCTGCTTTACAGCCCACATTCTAGTTTTCTTTCTGCAACCAAATGCTAGAAATAGCAACCCAGTAAGCAAGCAGATCATTGCGAGGGTTAGAGCTAGAGCAAGCATTGTTCCCTTATGTTTGGCAGCTTTTCTTTTGAAGAGGACGGGGTTTGCAGCAATTGGACAGCTGCTTGAGGAACCAAAGAATGATGTTTTGAGAGTTTCCGGGGGGAAGTTTGTACAAAGGCTTAGGTTATTGTAGGAGAAGTTGAACCACCCCATCCATGGGAGTTTCTCTAAGAGAGATAAAGGAACTTCTCCACTCAAATTGTTGTGAGAAACATCAATAATCTGGAGGTTTTTGACACTTGGTACCGGAACTTCCCCGGTAAGATGGTTCCGGGAAAGATCGAGTGTATTCAAATTACTCAATTGTGAGATTGCATCAGGAATATGACCAGTGAGGCTAGTACTTGACAGATTAAGATATTCTAAACCCAAGAGCATTTCAATACTCGGAAAGTCTTGTCTAGTAAATCTATTGTATGCAAGATTAAGGTGTTTGAGATTCTGGGCTTGACTAAGATTGTGGAATATTTCTCCACTAAGCTGATTCTCAGACAAGTCTAGATAAACCAAATGAGACCAAGCAAAACTAGAATTGAATTGTACCTGAGATATGTGACCTTGAAACTGGTTCCTGCTCAGGTCTATGACCTCCAGCTGGTCCTGAAACACACCCATTACAGAACCCTGAAACTCATTTTCAGAAACGTTTAGGCTAGTGATGGATTTCATTTCTGAGAAATCTGAACCCTTGCCATTAATCTCATTTCCTGCAAGGTTCAAAGTTTTCAGCTTGGACAATGCAGCACCAAAACCAGCTGGAAGAGCCCCATTTAGCTGATTCAGTGAAAGATCAATGGTGACCAGAGAACGGCAATTCAGAATTCCTGCTGGGATGCTTTGCTCAAATCTGTTTCCATTAAGTTTAAGGACTTGCAGGCTGACTAGGGAGCTTATGGTTGCTGGAATTGCCCCAGAGAAATTATTCCTTGAAAGATCCAAGCTTTCTAGGAAACCAAAATTGCCAATGTTGTTAGGGAGGGACCCAGAAATCTGGTTGGAGGAAAGATTAAGGCTCTTGAGTGAGCCTAAACTCCACAAATCTGAAGGCAAGCCAGTGATTTTGTTGTTACTAAGATCCAAAGATCGAAGCTTTGTGAGCTTGCCAATGGTTGTATCAGGAATATAACCCGTGAGGCCTAAACCAGTGAAATCTAACCCAGTAACAGGTTCTTTTTCACCATCACAGAAAACCCCTTGCCATGAACAAACAGGAGAAGAAAAGTTGTGGGAAGAGGCTAATCCCATATTCTTCAAGAACTCAGAGACAAAGAGCCCATCTGAATTAGGTTGTTGAGAAGCCAAAAGCTTGAAGAACAGAGTGAGAATCAAAATGGAGCCAAACAAACCAAAACCCATTTGGGAAATGAGCTCAAAGAGTGAGAAACAAGAAGAGGGAAAGGAGATTGAAACCAAAACCCTCCAACCAGCTCAAAATCCTTGCTCAGAACTTCAAAACCACCACCACTCTATCATAAATGGTTCTGGGTCCATCTCAGAAACATACAGTGCTACTTCACTGAATCCAACACCAAAACCAGCACCTCTCAGTCTGCTGCGGTTTTGGGTTTCAAGAAAATATAACTCTTGGGCTTAAACTCACCTAAAAATGAAAACTTTTTTCCTGCAAATGAAGGGGGACCATTGTAAGTTATAAATTACAATGCCCATAAAGCCCCAAAAAACTGAGTATAACAAACAAACAAATGTGTCCAGTAGGAGTACTAGTATTCAAATTAACATATGGAAATGCGAGAACTAATGATGTTTCAAGAGAGAATGTGAGTCTCACCTTGTCTTGCTTTAGCAGGTCTTTCACAAGCCAACAAGTACAAAAAGCCAAAGTGAAAGAAGAACTTTTGTCTTTGCGTTGAACATGAGGATGGAAAAAAAGACACACTTTACTGAGAAAGAGAAGCACATTAAGGAGACGGGTATATTGGGAAAAGGAAAGAAAAGACCAGCATGGGTACTCAGTGTCAGTGGTTTTTTTTTTTGCTGAATTAGTGTCAGAGGTTGGAATCCATAAATGACACGGATTCAATACAGATATTATCTGTTATCGGTTTGGTGAATTTATTCAGAACTTGTTAGGTGGGATTTTAATGATTTTTCAAATTGTTGTTGATCAACCCCTTTTATTTTTCCTTTTTACTTTTACTTTTTACTTTTTTTTTTTTTTTTTTCTGAGAAATTTGTTAACGTCCCCGTTCTAGATTTGTGTGGGTTTAACATTGATTTTTTTTTTTAATTTATTTTATTACTTAGTTTTTTTTTTACTATTTATGAGTTTTACTGCACTTGGTAATACTATTTATGGGTTTTACTATACTATTTCAATTAATTTTTATCTTTATCTATACTACCTTCAGCAAAAAGTTTTCACATTTTTACTACTATTCATGACTCTCACTGTACTATTTTAACTAACTTTACCTTTATCTATAATAATTTCAGTATAAAGTTTTCAGTTTTAACAAAATAAGCGAATTTTAAACAGACCTTAAATAAGTTGTTTCTAAACGGACACTTTAGAAGAATGTTATAACATTACTCTTATGAGAATAGATAAAATTGTCAAAAATAAATAAATAATTTGTTTTTCTTATAGTTTGCTTTATCTCTTTGCAACTAATTGAGTAATGCTAGGACTATAATTTTTTCCACAACTTTACTCAAGTAATCTATGTGGCAATTGACGAGATGTAAGTGAAAAAATTGTGGACTCGCATAGACCCACTACTTACAACTTATTACGTGGGTAAATTGTGGCAAAAATTACAAGTTTAGCATTTTCTCACAAAATTTAACAATTTCTTTCACACATATTAAATTGGTAAGTTTTTACTTGATCTCATTTTAGTTTACCAATTACCAATATCATCAGTTTTCAAAAAAAAAATTACCAATATTATCAATTTTTTTTTTTTTTACCATTAACAGTATCTCCCGGCAACAAATATCAAATTTTTTTTGTCAAAACTTTTGTTTTTCTTGACTTTCGTATAACTAAATTGCAGGGGAAAAAAAAGTAAGTATAAAGATTCTTTTCCATTTTTTCTTTCTGAAAATCAACTTTTTTTTTTTTCAAAAAGTTGTATTCCCTCGTTGATTTTTTGTAAAATAGTTTGATGGGACTTTTAGGACTTTAATGTATGTCTACTTTGAAATGGAATGGAACATGTACTCCTCGACACTCGACGGCAAGCAATTGGACGGTCCAAACGCCACGAAGATCTCACATAATGCATAAATATTCTAACTTTGACTTTGTGCATTAACTACAAAGTCTACATCGCAATGCCATTGCAGTTCACAAATGAACTTTGTGGATAATTCTATACGTGAGGAATTAAAGGTTTGGAAGGTGCTCTTACGCTATTCCATTAAACGAAAGTTCATTTCTTTAATTTATTAATTTTTGGAGTTCTGGAACAAAAGATATATGCAAGAAAAATAGCTGATATATAATGGGAAGATTTCGTTTACTTATACTTATAAAAGGCATTTCAATAGACTAGATTGAAGTGTTGGTGGGAAATTGAATTTTGTTGACTTCTAAACCTTGAAAAAGTTTCCTCCAATCCCATTATCTCTCGAGTGACCCTTGTGTTGTTTCCTTTTTCCCCTTAATCAATGCTTAATTAATGCTTATTCGAAGTATATGATGGGGCCACATTTTGTGTAAGATTCAAGAAACCATAATTATAACCTAGAATCAACCATCTAGACCATTCACTTGATGGGGCATCCTCAGATTCCATAAAAGTAAAAATAAAATAAAAGAAAAGAGTGTCATGTTTGCCTTATCATGCATGTTAAACCATCAACCTAAGCAATCTATGCTCTATAAAGTGAGTCCAAATCTTCTGTCTCACTTTTCTTGCTCCACTCTATACTCCACCAATAAAAACTTGCTACGTGTTCACCTAAGTAATTAAATACTATTATTAATTAATAACAGTAGCATTTAATTACTTAGGTGAACACGTAGCAAGTTTTTATTGGTGGAGTATAGAGTGGAGCAGGAAAAATGGGACAGAAGATTTGGATTCCTATAGAGTAGTTCAATTTCACATCATAATATTCATAATGTGAAATTGGGCTACACTATAGGCCTTGATCCTTGAGTTAGCCCCACAAATGACAAAACTCTCTCTCTCCTATTTTTCTTTTGAGGGTTAGTGGCTGCGTAATAATGTATTCACTATTTGTTTCTTATTAGATGAATGATTAATCATGCATTCATTCCTTTGAAATAATAAAATAAAATAAAAATCTTGCATTCATAATTTGGCCAACCTTGGATTTGATAAAATAAGAGCAAATTACACAAGGCACATGAGGGCTTTGAAACATTGAGAATGACCCTTCGTCTCGTAATAGCATAGCATTATGGTCTTTGCACATGGGAAATCAAATGTAGAAGCATGACTGCGTGACATAAACAATGACTTTTAGCTTGGAGAAATATATAGTATAAGAGAGAAAAAAATAGTATACTATAAACTATAAAGACGAAGGTTACCAAAAAAAAAAAACTATAAAGACAATGACTGAGACTGAGAGCAGACAGCAAAAGAAGTGGGGAAGAAGATGCACTCAGTCTATAAATGATTTGCATTGATTGAGAGTTGAGGAGTGAGGAGTAATAAGAAATCAACCGACATATCATAATTAAACATCCCTTAACTTTTTTATATTATCATCTTAATCATCAATCCTGCAAACAAACGTATTCTTCAAACAATGTTTAAAGTAATGAGTAATTCTTAGGTACTCTCGGAGCACGGAGAATGGTGCTCCCTCCTCTCACATTTATGGTGGGGTCTACTATGAATGTGAGAGGAGGGAGCACTATTTTACTATACTCCAGGACTACTTAAGAATTTTCCGTAATGTAATAGTAATGCTTAGCAATACAATAACTACAACAACCAACCACCTCATGTTAATTGGGTACATAACTACAAAAGTCAGAATTAGAATCTAATTGTATGGATAGCTTTGGCCTTTTGTGTTAGATCCTTGAGATGAGTGGCCAATGTGGTGGCACCTTCTTACACACATGCCTGCCAAACAAATTTATGGACATGAGGGAGGTATTAGGTATATATGTCTTAGGTAGGTTGTGTTCCCTCCGCCCTCTTATCATTTTTAAAATATGAAAAATGTTAACAAATGCCGTTAGAGCATTGTTTAATAATCTATTTAAAAAAAGTTTTTATGGAAAAAGAAAGAAAAACAATTAATATTTTAACAGCTTTTTTCATTTCCTATAGAAGTGGTGTCAAAATTTTCTAAAATGGATTGTTAACCAATGCCCAAAGAGCACTCGTTAGCATAGCCCTTATAATATATATACACCCTCCCTCACTTTTAAAAATGAATTTTAATCATTTTATTAACGAACAATGATTAAGATGAATTTAATGTATTAGTAATGAATTTTTTTAATAAATACCTTAAGGGTATTTGTGTGGGGCAAAAGGATCCTGGTGGGAATGTGGGCCTTTTGGGCCTTGTTAAAGAAGGCCGACCTGACCCTGGGGTTAGAGATTGTTGGTGCTATGGGTCGGCCTGTACGCCGAGGATCCTAGGATCCAGCCGAGGATGGTTTTCCCCTCGGACTGACATCAAAGAACCTGAGACTTCATGGTAAAGATTAGGGAATGATACGGTCAAGACCAACGGTTAAAGGGAGAGAACCCTTGAATGTCCTAGAAGCGCCGATGTTGGAAGAATATCAAAGGTAAAGTGCTACCTCCACATTAAAGACCACCGCACCTACCACCCTGGCCGCATTAATGAGGAAGTGACACTTAAACGAGTGGAAGGGAAACTTCTAGTTCCTGTTCAAAGGCACTAAGAAAAGAAATATCTAGGCTAAGGGAGGAATTGGGGGGCAACACGTGGATAAAGTATTAAAAAGAGGAGTATTTAAGGAGGGACGGGAACGAAACGGGGACGGAACTTTTTGTAACCTAAAAAGAAGAAGGAAAAAGAGAGAGATATAATATAAGAACGAGCTTTCGGCTTAAGTCGAGGAGGTCTATTTACATTACTCCTTTTTGTCTCTAAGTACTTGGAATCTTTAGTTTGTCATTTCATCCTCATACACTTCTAACACAGGGTTTCAAGCCCACACTCTACAAATTCTTATTGTTTAAGGCTCATTGGGTCGAGCCCGCCTAACTATTCTTGGGTCCGGGAGTGCAGCTGTGCACTTACAATTGGCGCCGTCTGTGGGGATCTAGTCTAGAAGTAGTAGGGATATTATGGCGGGCTTAGGCTCTCATCATGCGAGTCAGGGGTCACAACTTGAAGATCATTTCGAACGTCTTGAACAACGTAGGGATCGTGAGGGAAGCGTCCGCTCTGAGAATATCTCAGGGCTAGCCATACTCGTGGAGGGGTAGCACTACCCACGATGAGGGCTCTAAATCCATGCGAAGGAAATCAATCGTTTGAAGAGGAAGTTACGCCGTGCTAAACGTAAGGTTTCCCGTCCTCATCTAGTTCTTCCTCGGAGAGAAGGATGGGGGACATGGCTACGGTTCAAGGTCATATTCCCCCACCGGTCGTGCAACATCCTCTGGTGAGGAACGACCGACCAATCCGCGACGTAAGAAGCTTCGTCCTAGGGGTTTAGGCAACGATACCATGAGTAGGGCGTTGCACCAACTCTCTAAATCTGCGTTTTCACGAAGGATTGAGAGGGGGAGGCTCCCCGGGAGGTTCACCCAGCCCACGTTTACCATCTATAATGGCCGGACGTCCGGTGGAGCACGTGAGTCACTTCAACCAAAGGATGGCGGTGCACTCTCATAACGAGACTTTGATGTGTAAAGTCTTCCCCTCCCGGCTTGGGACTGTGGCTATGAGATGGTTCAACGGTCTCAAGTCGGGACCTGTAGGCTCGTTTGGGAACTAACTAGGGCGTTTGCTTCTCGGTTCATTACTTGTGCTTAGCGAGTCCCTCGGCCATGGACTCATTGCTATCCATGGTCATGAAGGAAGGGGAGACACTGAAAGCATACTCCGACAGATATTGGGAGATGTTTAATGAAATAGACGGCGACTTTGATGAGGTGGCGCTAAATACCTTTAAGGTAGGCCTCCCTACTGATCACGACCTAAGAAAGTCTTTGACGAAAAAGCCCGTCCGCAGCGTACGTCGTCTTATGGATCGTATTGATGAATATAAAAGGGTAGAGGAAGACCAGCAACAGGGAAAGGGAAAGGAGAAGGTTATCCGCGGGAGAGAAGTGATTTCAGGTCTGACAGATATCACAACAACAAGCCGATGAGGGATTACTTCTGACAATCCGGCTCGGCAGCACCCCATGCTGTAAATGTGTTCGAGAACCGGTGCATCGATTATTAGAAAAAAGTTCGTAAAGAGCCCTTCTTCGGGTGGCCCGGCAAAATGGCGGTGACCACCGCGAGAAGAAATCAAAACCTTTTCGTCGTACCATCGGGATGTGGGCCACACTGCGAGAGCTCGAACACTGTGGAACCATCTGAGCGGCTCGTCGGTGAGGGAAAGTTAAGCGGCACTTGTGTCGGCCACTGGGCAAGTCGGTCAAGTTGGTTCAAACAACCGGCGGAATAGTTCATCTCGGCCGATTGGGGACGATTAATGTTATCTTCGGCTTGCACACAGTAGGACAGGAGCTAAGGTCCTAGGGTTATGGCGGTTTCCCGTTCGCGGCCGAGGATGTGGGTAGCGAGCCGAAGAGATTAAAGAGCACTTTACACTGTCTTGGGTTTCTCCGAGGAGGATAAAGTAGGGACTATCCGGCCCCGTGACGATGCTCTTGTGGTTACCCTTCAGAATAGGTAATTATGACGTGAAGAGGGTAATGATAGATCGAAGCGGCGTGCGGATATCATGTACCACTGATCTATTTAAGGGGTTAAGGTTGGAGTTGGAAGATTTAACTCCTTATGACTCACCTCTTATTAGCTTTGAAGGGAGAGCCGTTGTGCCAAAAGGACGGATCCGTTTACCCGTTCAATCCGGCACGAGAAACGGTTGAAGTAGATTTCATTGTGGTTGACGCGTACTCTCCATATAGCCATCCTCGCCGGGCCATGGCTGCACGCCACCGGGAGCCGTTTCCTCTACCTTGCACGTTAAGGTTAAATTCCCCTCGGGGGAACATGTTGAGGAAATCCTCGGCGGTCGGGTAGTGGCCGGGCAATGCATCTCGGCTGCGGTACTTCGTCGGTGGAAGTCGAGTTATCAACCTTGCCCATCCGGGAGTCATAGCAATGCGGCTCAGGAGGCATGGAGCGATGACGGAAGATGAGGCTGTTTGCGAGGAGTTAGAGAAGTTTGTAATAACCGACGATCCGGAGAGGTTCTTTCAAGTTGGCATACGATTGCCACACCAAGAAAAGATGGAGTTGTTGAAATTTACGAAGGATAATCTAGATGTCTTTGCATGGGACCCCTATGAGGCTCCGGTGTGGATCGAACTTTATTTGTCATCATCTAAACGTCAATCCGGCCGTTGTTCGGGAGGCGGCCACCTCGGCGATCTTCCGAGAACATTCGAGGGCTGTGAAGGAAGAGGTTCTTAAACTCAAAAGGGCGGGGGCTATCAAAGAAGTTTTCTACCCTGAATGGTTGGCTCAATCTTGTTGTCGTTAAGAAGAAGAACGGCAAGTGGAGAGTATGTGTAGACTTTCTTGATACGAACAAGGCTGTCCTAAAGATTCATTCCGATGCCACGGATTGATCAAAACTTGGTAGATGCTCTTGTCGGACATCCTCGGATGAGTTTCACGGGACGCCTTTCGGGGTTACCACCAAATCCCCTTGGCATTAGAGGATCGGGGAAAAGCCTTTCATTACTCCAACGGGGAACTATCATTATAAAGTCATGCCATTTGGGTTAAAAAATGCCTAGACTACTTATCAAAGAATGATGACCCGAATGTTTGAACGTGGGGAAAACCATAGAAGTATACGTGGATGACATGGTGGTAAAGAGTAAGACGGTACCTTCGCACATCACGGATTTGGCCGACACCTTCCAAATCTTGAGGAAGTATAAGTTGCGCCTTAACGCCTCCAAGTGTGTTCTTTTGGAGTGGGATCGGAAAGTTCTTAGGATATATAATTACTCATAGGGGCATAGAGGTGAACCCCGGTGCGAGGTTAGGGCTATTCAAAATTTGCGGCCGCCTCGGAACCCAAAGGAGATTCGAGAATTGACCGGAATGATTCTTTGCGTTGAACAGATTTATTTCTCGGTCGAGTGGCCGGTGCCGGTCCTTTCTTTCGGTTGTTGAACAAGTGGAAAGGGTTTCGGTGGACCGAGGATTGTGAGTCGGCTTTCCAACGCTTAAGCAATATCTATCTCGGCCACCCATTTTATCTCGCCACGAGATGGACGAGGTTTTATTCGCTTATCTTGCCGTGGCTATTCATGCGGTGAGTCTAGTCCTTATAAGGAATGAAGATGGAGTGCGAGGCCGATCTACTATGTTAGTAAGTCCTTGAATGAAGCCGAGGTGCGCTATTTGCCCTTGGAAAAAGCACTTCCTGGTTGTAGTCCACGCCACGCGCAAACTTCCTCATTATTTCCAATCTCATCCTGTGGTTGTTTTGACCCGATTGCTAAGAAGCTGTGTTGCGTAGTGCGATTATGGCGAGTGGCAAAATGGGGAACCATTTTGGGAGCCTTTGATGTTAAGTACAAGCCTCGCACCTCGGTGAAAGGTCGGGTCCTCGCTGATTGGTGGCGAGTTCCTTGAGCCATTGTTAGAAGAAACTTCAAAGGTAGCTCGCATGGGTGAAAAATCAGTTGGTGTGATCACGGCCGTATCGCCTCGGCTTGGAAAGTTTATGTGGATGGGGTCGCTAATCATAAAAGTGCCGGCGTTGGACTTGTTCTAATGTCCCCGAAGGAATTGTCTTTGAAAAATCTTTGAGATTGGCTTTCTCGGCTACTAATAATGAGGCCGAGTATGAAGCGATCTTGGTAGGCATGCGAATGGTACATAAGATGGGTGGCAAGGAAATCCATGTGTTCTCGGACTCTCGATTAGTGGTCGGCCGAGTCATGGGGACCATGGAGGCTAGAGATTCCGAATGCGGGGAATATTTGGCCCAGGGTCGAGCGTCGGCGGCCGGCTGAATTCGACTCCTTTGCCTTAGTTCATGTCTCTAGGAGTGGAAATACTCATGCGGATTCTTTGGCTACGTTGGCAACATCCTCGGCTCAAGGTCTACCAAGGGTTATTCTCGTTGAGGATTTGGTAGAACCTTCTCTTATAGGCTGCTAACGCACCTCGCGTCCATCTAATAAGGCCTGGTCCTAGTTGGATGGATTCGATCATATCTTTTCTCAAAAATGACATCCTTCCCGAAGACAAAGTTGAAGCGAGAAGGTACGTCGAAAGGCGCCGCGTTTCGGTTGTCAGAGGACCGAGAAGCTATACAAACGATCCTTTTCGGGACCGTATTTGTTGTGTGTACACCCTGAATCAACGGAATCATTCTTGGAGGAATTGCATGAAGGAATTTGTGGGAGTCACACTGGGGGAAGGTCCTTAGCTCATAGAGCCCTTACTCGGGGGTTATTGGTGGCCCATATGCGAGGGAGGCTCGGGACTATGCCAGGAAAGTGTGATCAATGTGGGAGGTTCGCTCCTAATATCCACCAAGCACTGGAGGGGTTCTTAACCCTCTGTCTAGCCCTTGGCCTTTCGCACAATGGGGCCTGGACATTGTCGGGCCATTTCGGGAGACATTGGCAACAAGAGATGGTTGCTCGTGGGAACGGACTATTTCACTAAATGGGTTGAAGGCCGAGCCATTAGCCAATATCCGAGATGTTGATTCCAAGAAATTTATATGGAAAAACATTGTTACTAGATTTGGTATACCGCACACTCTTGTCTGGGACAACGGCGTTCAATTTGACGAAGCAACGCCTTTAGGCAATATTGTGGTGACATGGGTATCATAAATAGATATTCTACCGACTTATCCTCGAGGGAATGGGCGGGCGGGGGCCGTTAACAAAGTCATAGTCAATGGGCTCGAAGAGGTTGGATGATGCGAAAGGCGAGATGGGTAGAAGAGCTCCCTCATGTTACGTGGACATATCGGACCACACCACGCGGGTCCCGGAGAGACACCATTTTCTATGACTTATGGAGACGAGGAGGTTATACCACTAGAATATGCTTATCCTACTCTAAAGACAAGTTCTTTTAGCCCATAGAATAAACAGGGACTTTTGGAGAAATATCTTGATTTACTTGAGGAACGGCGTGAGGCAGCTATGGTCCAATTGGCTTATTATCAGCAAAAGCTAAAACGAGGATATGATGCCCACGTGAAGCTAAGGCCACTTGCACCTGGTGATCTTGTATTAAGGAAAGTTGTAGGCACTTCTAAGAACCCAGCATGGGGTAAACTAGGACCTGTGGGAAGGCCCCTATCGCATTGTTTCAATAGCAGGGCATAGGGTCGTATAGGCTAGCTGACCTAGATGAACGAGTTGTACCACGTCCATGGAATGTAAATAACCTTAGAAGGTATTATTATTAATCAAATAAGCTTTTGTCAATTAATATTTTAAAGTTATGGCTAGCTCTTATATTTGGAGTTACAATTATTAAGAATCAAACGAAACTTGGTTAAGTGTAGTCCTCGGACCACAAACCTTGTGGAAATTGATGTCTTGTCATTTGTTAAACGAACCTTAGTTATGCGGGTCTTCGGACCTCCTACTTTGGGAAAATTAACATTTGAAGTTACAATTTTTGAGAATCGAAACAGAAACTTGGTTAAGTGTAGTCCTCGGACCACAAACCTTGTGGAAATTGATGTCTTGTCATTTGTTAAACGGAACCTTAGTTATGCAGGGTCTTCGGACATACTACTTTGGGAAAATTAACATTTGAAGTTACAATTTTTGAGAATCAAACGAAACTTGGTTAAGTGTAGTCCTCGGACCACAAACCTTGTGGAAATTGATGTCTTGTCATTTGTTAAACAGATCCTTATTTATGCAGGGTCTTCGGACCTCCTACTTTGGGAAAATTAACATTTGAAGTTACAATTTTTGAGAATCAAACGAAACTTGGTTAAGTGTAGTCCTCGGACCACAAACCTTGTGGAAATTGATGTCTTGTCATTTGTTAAAAACGGAACCTTAGTTATGCCGGGTCTTCGGACCTCCTACTTTGGGAAAATTAACATTTGAAGTTACAATTTTTGAGAATCAAACGAAACTTGGTTAAGTGTAGTCCTCGGACCACAAACCTTGAGGAAATTGATGTCTTACCATTAACGAGTTACAATTTTGAAGAATTAAACGAAAGATTGCTTAAGATTTATCTTCGGACTATGACTTTGATTAAACTTAACTTCGATTATGCCTGGATGTTAATACCTTGCTTTATTAACTCGGATCTTACAACCTACTAAAAACGAGTGTTATGCATTATAAGGGCTTAATTGTTATATGAAGTCCTCTTTCCTTTTTTAATCGAGGTATTATTCAAAGGAATTAACCATGTCACCTTGTATTAAATCTTTAATAATATACGCATGGTTATGTGAAAGTTATGACTATGCAATCCTTGGAGTTAGATTTTTATGCTGCGAGAAACTTGATATGACTTAATGGGAAAACTTTTGTAATAAGTACATAAAGAATAAAGAAAAAGCGGAGACACAATCCAAGTGAAAAGCAAACGAAATTGTTCTTCATTAATCAAGGTGAATATACATTACAATATATAATTCAAAAACAAAAAAAAATGGAAAAAAAAGAAGCCCTAAGCTAAGTCCTAAGTTGTTGGAGGAGGATCTTCGAGAGGTACTAGTGCCCTCGGTCTTTCTCAACTCCAGGCTTCAAAAGGAGTCATAACCCTTTTGCTTTCCTTTATCCATTGTCTTTGGTGGAAGGACGTTGGGTTCCTGCATACGGTTCAAGTCCCTCTGCGCATCCACCCCTCCTTCCTTTTCTTTATTGGAACCAAAGGTTACGTAGGATCGAGGGAATTTTTGTGGGACCATCGGAGGTAGGACGGGAAGAGTTGTCTCGGGGGGGTAGGAGTAGCGGCGGGAGCCTCTTCAATCTCTGTATTTCTAGGGGAAGCCAAACGTTCTCGGACTTCCTCGAAATCCGAAGGCGGGAACTCTGCTACGTTTAAAGCTTCCCCCGTATACTTTTGACGGTATTCGCGGAATAAAGCCGCTCACTCCTCTGTCAGCTGCTCCTCGGTAGTGGCTACCCCTTCATCAAAACTTGCACGCTTCGCGGCTTGAAGAGAGAGTTGGAAGGAACTGCGCTTCTTCTTTCATCGGCGCCAACTGCTTCTTCGAGATCCGAGCACTCCTTTTGAGCTTGGGAGAGCTCTTCATCTCTTGCATGAAGGAGCTTGCGGCTGTCCTTCTATGCGGGTCTTCATTGTCTTCAAGTTTGACTCGACCCCATTCTTCTCTCTCCTCGGCTCTCTACCTCAGGAGGTCGGCTTTTCGTTCTCGGCAAGGGCTGTACCCAAGGACTTCTCGGTCTCCACCCTAATTTCGAGCTCGGCCACGGCTACTTTCCGAGCGTCTTCAATAAACTTTTCAGCTACAAAGACCTCACGAATAGCACGTAAAAAAGCATGATGGGGTTAGGAATAACAAAAACTAATTTACTTACTTATAAATATTGTTAAAAGGAGAAACACTTACCGTGCCAAGTCTCTTTTAGAGAGAGGAATAGTTGTGGTTGGCCCATCTTTTCTAAGGTCTCCATGTCCTTGGGCGACGAGAAGAGGGCGTTCTAGGACCTCGGCCAGGTGGTGGGCGTGGCCTTGTTGAACTGCCTTATGGACTGACAGAGATAGGAGCGCGTCCGGCCTTAGATCGGGGGACCAAGTGGCCGGTGCTCGGTGTACTACGGCCTCGTCACAGATTTCCCCAAGTTCGAGCCGAACGGGCTCTACCCTTGCCTTTGTCCAAGCCTGGCTGGGCGGTGGGAGTTGTTGGCGTGGTTTCTTGGGGTCTTTAGTAATCGTCCCCTCATTATCTCCCTTCCTCTTCTTCTTGGGATCCTCGAGTGGTAGTTTTGGCTCGGCTAGAGGAGGAGGAGGAGGTAAGTGGGGGAACTTGGGACGTCCCTGTTTCTTCTTCTCTAGCAACTTTGGCGGCCCTATTAGTGAGAAGACCCTCCATTCGTCCCATGCCTTCTACGGATTCGTCCTCGGGAAGGGCAACTACAAACCCCTGCGATTCCAGGAGGCCTCGAGTGGCTTCTTCCTCCTCGTCGGAAAGTACCACGGGCGGTTTCTCGCGAGGTCTCTCGGTGTCTTCAAGATGGAATTGGTCTATCTCGTCGTCAAGAGTGTGTGAAGAAGACACCTCCTCTTCTGGAACGACGGTTGTTTGTGAGTGTATGGCGAGGGGGTACATGCTGCTATCGGCCGGTTGTACAAAATAGTGTCAGGAGCGTCGGGAGGTCACGGTCGTCCAAAAAATGGGGCCGAGCTACGTTTATCCTCTTCCGTCTTCGGTCGCGGCAATAATGGCGTCCTCTATCTCCTGAAAGTCTTTGGAAAGGGGTGTATCCTAGAATGAGATGAGCAGCCGGAGTTGTAGGTACGCACTAACGAATACCTCGGAGCGAAGTACTCGGTTTAGATCGGCAACGTTACCAGTGACTTAGACGAGGACGCACGTGTTGCTTATCTGCAAAAAAGACATCAAACAAACAAACCTGGTCAGATTCACACAAATATTTAACGAATTTAAGTAAATACAAATACGCATTTACTGTGTGTGTGTTAGGAGAAGTTGTGTTGTGGGGAGATTAATCCTATGGTGTCGCACTGGATCCCCCCACTGGGCGGGGCATGGAGGCCGTCGTGCAGGTTCCCGGACACGATCGGGTAGTAGTCGTCCTTCATGCCTTTGTTTGATTTGGGCGGACGGAGATTAGCCTAACGGTGCTAGACGAGATTTCATATAATAGCCTACCTTAGAGAGTTTGTGGGACTCATATAGGAACACGACATCGTGCCATGTGAGGTTTAAACTCATCTGCTCGTTTAGAGCATCTACACTACCTAAAACTCTAAAAACATTTGGAAGGCATTGGTCGGGGCACAAGCGGTGGTTGCGAAGATACTCCTGCATTACGGGTTTCATTGGTAGGGTGTCCCGCCCCCTCTATGAAGGCTATCGTAGGAATGATAACCTCTCCCTCTTTCCTAGAACCGGCCACGAGCATTGCCGGCAGTATTCTAACCCTACGTCGGTCTGGGAATATGGTATTTGGCTCTAAAGCCTTCCATCCCGACGGCGGTATCAACTAGACACTTGAATCTTCCCATTCAGAGAGACGATAGACTAAACTTTAAAAGGGAGAGTGATTGTATTGGTAGGAAGGACGCTGTCAGAGAAAGGTCAAGACTAGAGAGAGCAAGAACTTACAAGGTTGAAGGTACGGGTTTCCACGTTTCATTTGGTGAAGAATGATTGTTGTTGTTTTGATGGGATTGATCACGATGACTTAAATGAAGGCGCGGGTTCCCGAAGCGTCACGACGTGCGAAAAGGCGGCCTCTAAAATTATGTCTGTCCATACTAAAATTTCGTGGAGTGAGGAGAGGTTGGATGCCCGTCTCACGTTGAGCGTGGGAGACAAAGAGTAACTTACGGTAATAAATGCGCGCGTTTTCGAAAATGAAACCGCCAAGTGTCATCTTCTCGGGACGCGAAACGATTTCCACACGTGTCGTCACTTATAAAGTGTGTAGAGCGAGGTTCTCGTCGTATCAAAACCCTATTTTTCTCCTCGGATGTCGAAAATTAGAGTTTTGAGGGGCTATTGTGTGGGGCAAAAGGATCCTGGTGGGAATGTGGGCCTTTTGGGCCTTGTTAAAGAAGGCCGACGACCCTGGGGTTAGAGATTGTTGGTGCTATGGGTCGGCACATACGCAGAGGATCCTAGGATCCGGGAGGATGGTTTTCCCCTCGGACTGACATCAAAAGAACCGAGACTTCATGGTAAAGATTAGGGAATGATACGGTCGAGACCAACGGTTAAAGGGAGAGAACCCTTGAATGTCCTAGAAGCGCCGATGTTGGAAGAATATCAAAGGTAAAGGCTACTACCTCCACATTAAAGACCACTGCACCTACCACCTGGCCGCATTAATGAGGAAGTGACACTTAAACGAGTGGAAGGGAAACTTCTAGTTCTTGTTCAAAGGCACTAAGAAAAGAAATATCTAGGCTAAGGGAGGAATTGGGGGGCAACACGTGGATAAAGTATTAAAAAGAGGAGTATTTAAGGAGGGACCGGGAACAGAAACAGGACGGAACTTTTTGTAACCTAAAAAGAAGAAGGAAAAAGAGAGAGATATAATATAAGAACAGCTTTCGGCTTAAGTCCGAGGAGGTCTATTTACATTACTCCTTTTTGTCTCTAAGTACTTGGAATCTTTAGTTTGTCATTTCATCCTCATACACTTCTAACCTGGGTTTCAAGCCCACACTCTACAAATTCTTATTGTTTAAGGCTCATTGGGTCTGAGCCCATAACTATTCTTGGGTCCAGGTGCAACTGTGCACTTACAGTATTTGTTTAGAAAATACTCTTAAAAATATTTTATGGAAATTAAAAAAAAAAACAATTAATTTTTTTTTTCTACAATTTTTTATATTTTCTCTAAAAAATTAATCAAAACTTTCTTAAAATAATTCATTAACAAATGTTTTAAGCGCAACTCTATAAACTGTATAAAAAAAATCGTAAAAGTTTCTAAAAGTATTTTTCAAATGATTGTATTTAAGATATCCATCAACAAAATCGTATATATATTTATATTACTTCCGTCACCGGTGGTGCATGCATACTCATGCTGGCTAGATGGCAGTGTGTGTGACAATAGCTTTGCAAAAGTAATAAACTTAGAGTAGTCGTCAAGCTCCAAGACCATGTGTGTGTTGTGGGCAGTATATGTAACATAATATTGAGCCATGACAGCTTTGTGTGAACGTGTTCATGTACAGATTGTAGGGCAGTGTGCAGGTTGCATGTGTGGAAACTGGAAGCTCGGGCTAGGCCACATAATTAGTAGGCAGAATGTTGGATTAAAATGAGAAAAATATGTTTTGGGTTGTGGCTTTCAAGGCCAAGTGTGGCTAGATTGCATACGGGTGGTGATGTGCTATATATATGGACTACATATGATGGCCAAACTTGGAAGTGGCATTGGCAGAGGGCAAGCTTTCCACATTGTGGTGCATGGACTAGGGTTATGTGCTGGGCACTGAGCATATATTGTGCACGTGTCTAATAGGTGACAACAACTTGGTCTAAATGCAGTTTTTGCTGTGCGTTGGCAGCATTGAAAGGCTCGAAAACATCATGTAGTTGTGTCTTAGGTAGTTTCCATAATGTTATGTGACAACAATCATTTGTTGGGGGTGTCAACAATTTTGATGCTCAATATAACTTAAGCAACTATTTCTTGCTTGTTATATAACCTATAATCTAGCTTGTTGGAGGTGTCAACAGCATGTGTGAGGGGCAAAATCTGTGTGTACTCTGAAAGGAAACATCAAACTCTATGGCTTTGTAAGCCTTGGTTGTTGATTAGGCTAATGTAGCTTTTGGTGAGAAAAAATCGTTTAGTGTTCCTCTGTACTTTGGGATATAAGCAATCAAGGTTGGAAATATTTATCGGTAAACTTTGTGTTGGTTGTGTATGTTTACTATTTTGTCACGTAAACTAATTGAATGTTCCCTTTGCCTGAATGTTGGATATTGGTTGAAACTACATAGGACTCACGCTTAGTATCATCATAAGACACAAAACTCAGGATAAAATTTCACAATGTGACACCTTTGACGGTTGAACCAATTGTTAGTTGCTGCCGACAAGGGCAATCTTTTAACCAATTGAGTGAAAAAGATTGTTTTGACTTCAAGGAGATCATGTGGAAGAGTATCAATTAGAAAAAAATTACAAAATTCCTATTTTATAGAAAGTTTTTCTTCCTTCATCCATTATAGCATCAGCATTCATTTTTCTCAATTTTATCCTATTTTACCATTCAAAAATCTACTTTATCATTTATACCATACCATTTTTCAACATACCCAACATCCAAACTTTTATTCTCCTATTCTACTCTTTAAAATAATATATCTACCCAATAAATTAATATATCCCATTCTCTCCCATCTCTCTCCTCTCTCTAATTTTTAACTCTCTTCCTCTGTCTCTCTTCCACTGAAACCACCACCACCTCCACCTCCACCTGCTTCATTGCCCATCACCCACCACCGCCAAAACAAAACCCACAAATGACCAACAAAAACCCAGCAAAATCTCCATGCCCACGATCCCACGGTCCACAAAAACGCCAATCTATATGACCAACAAAATCTCCATGACCAACAAAAACCCAGCAAAAACGCCGATCTCCACATCCCACGCCCAACACCGATCACCACACCATGCCCAACCCACTTCCATTGTCAACCCAATTGCCACAACAACTCCACCAATCTCCAAAGAAATCCAGGAAATCGTGGCCCACCCAGCGAAAAAACCCAGCCATCACCACGCAAAACCACCACGGCATCGGCTAGCAACCACTACCCAATCACAGTACCAACCACCATGCCACCACCATTCCAACCACCAAAACCCACGCCGACAACCACCAAGAAAAACCCATGCCGATCCGAACCCATGCAATCCACGACAAACCCAAACAAAACCCACGGCAAACCCACAACCCGACGCTGATCTCCACACCACACCCAAACATCGATCTCTATGCCAAACCCCAAACACCGATCTCCACGCCACCACACTGATCTGCAACGAGAGAGAGAAGAGAAATAATGAGTGGGTGGTGGCTTGCCATGGCCGGTGACAGTGGGTCAAGCAATGGTGTGGTGGCTATGGGGTTGAGTCTGAAGAGGGGAGAGTAGAATAAGAGAGAGAAGGAAGATAGAGAAAAGAAAAGAAATAATGAGGGAGAGAGGAGAGAGACAATTAAAAACTAATTTTTAGAAATACAATTGAGCTACAATACTGTAGCTCAATTGTAAATTTTTTTACAATTCTGATTGTTTACAAGTTTCAATGCGGGGTGTTTTTGGCTCTGGGAAAAGAGCCTTACATTTGGCATATCCCACTTCGGTGCTGATTCTCTTAGTACGCATAATGCACCTAGCCCAAAAAAAAAAGTACACTAGCTATAGGGTCCCCATAAAAAAGAGAGAGAGACATTGTTTAAAATTTCACTGACGGCTAATTTTTGGTGCAAATTATTGTTGGGGTACATAAAATAATGAAAAAAAAGGAAAAAAATATATTAATGAATTGCTTCAAACTGCAACACAATATGATGAAAAGATATGGTTTGAATGCATTATTCATGACCTAATCAAATCCATAATTTCGACCATAATAGGAGAAGTATAAACTGCTTGAACTACTAAAAGTTAACAAGGTGTGTGAGGCTAAGTGAATTTGATATGGAGTGTATAAAAAGGTCATGAACAAGAACTGTCTTAAATATGTCTTCCACAAAATGACTCTTTTTTTTGGGCCAAGGTCTTGCATAAAAGGACTCAAAGATTCCTGGTTGATACCTCGACAGACTCGGGGCAATTGTTGGTTCTATTTGTGGTATAATATAATGCCAAGCAAGCACTTATACAAAGATTCACACTACCTTCAAGACTGTGCTCAAAAATTCAGAAACGTTAAATAAATGGCAGACAACATTTTAAACATTAATTTGAAATTATTGAGGTGAACGAGGTCAGATTCCATGTTCAAAATGTGTTCGAGCCCTGTGCCTCTATCCTGATGGAAGTCACTCTCGTTACTTGTTCTCTCCTTATTTGTTTTATAGGTCATGTTAACGAATGCCTTTAAAGTAATGATTAACAATCAATTTTAAGAAAGTTTTGACACTACTTTTATGGGAAATGAAAAAAACTATCAAAACATTGATTGCTTTTTTTTTTTCCCATAAAAACTTTCTTTAAATGGATGGTTAACGATTACCCTAAAGGCATCCATTAGCATTTTCTTTGTTTTATATTAAATATTTGCTACATAATGATTGCTTTGTTTTATATTAATGTTGTTACAAGTTTGTACTACTTATTTTGTTACAAGTGTGTGTGATTGATTGTATATAATTTTATACTTTTACATTATTGTCAAAAGAAACCTAAACTATTTTTTTTTTTAATTTTTTATTCAAAGGGGTAAAAAATGTTGAACTTCGCATGTTATTCACAAAACTTCTATTAATAATTTGTAAGTGATAGAGGGTTCAAAAGAAGCTGCAGAATTAAATAAGACATTTGGAAAATTCGATATACAGGTGATCCTTGTATAAAAAATTAATTCAATAACACAAAAAAAATTTAAAAATGAGTCAAGAGACATGTGAGAGAATAGAAAAGGTTAACTTAAATGTCACTCTATGGTATAAAGATCTTTTATCATATGTGAAACAGTCCTGCAATCTGTTCATGCATGCACTAATTAAAGACTTTCATTTCTTTTAAATTAAGAATACGCTTGCATGATATGGAGATTCTGCAGAGAATTGGAGGTGTTTTCCTAGTTTTTTGCAATTGATTGCAGTTGATAGCATAATTTTTAGTGACTTTATCCACATGGCCATGTCTTGCTTAAAGTCATTGAATCTGGAAATTTTTGCTGTGTCTGCTTGGATGATATAAAATCTTCATAATGAATCTTGAGTATCTGGTTCAAATGCAAATATGACTCAGCTAGTCCAGCAAGCTTCTAGTCATTATGCCTTGGAGTTAAAGAAAAATCTGGTTTATTCCTTTTCTTTTGCTTTTTAAGTTAAGTAATCAGGCAGCCCATGCTATAGCCGGGCTCTCAAAAGAGATGGAGGATCCTCTCTCATGGATTGAAGAATGTCCTCCAATTCTCTTTCTCATTGTTCAGTCTGATATCAGTTAATAAAGTCTATCATCTTGATCTAAAACATAGTATATGCTTGCATAGTTGTATGTGAGTGACCTACCTGTCCATATATTTGCATGAGTTGACATGATCATGACTTCAGAGATATTGTGAACAAATTTGTACCCCATTTTTTGGAGTCTTGGAGAAGATGTCCCAAGTCATGAATTTGTTCCTGACAAAATTATGGTGTTATATTTGTGATTGATTCTCAACCAATTCCTAGATTTTGTGTTATCCTAGTCACAGAGTCTGTGTTATTTGGGAAGGGAAGGGAAAGACTAAATTTAGCCTCTAGGAAATTTTCTTTTGCCTCAATAGCATTAGCTAGGGACTTTCATGATAACAACAAAACGTAATCATCAACTAAATTTCTAATAATGATATCCAATTAAACTAAAAATATGTTGCACTAATTGCAAAGTGTGAAAATCACTCAACCATATTCAAGAGCATGAAACCAATTATAAGTGTGAAAAATTGCTAGGATGACAGACATACTCGATTACAGAAATCATGGATATTTAAAAATTAAAAATAAAATTTTTTTTGGAGAAAGTATACATTTTATCTAATAGCTCTCTTTCTTTCTTTTCTTTTTCCAATTTTTTTTTTTTTTTTTGGAAGTGTGAATTAAGGTAATTTGAGTATTGACCCTGCATCTTGCTTTGAAGAAAATGATGAAATAGGATTAGACCACGTGACCATTCAGGCTTATCTTCTATCTTCATTATGAGTCAGCTGGTAATGAATCCGGTGGTGGTCAGCTAGTAAACTAAGGACATCAAATATTAAATTCGATATTTTTGTATATGAAAACAGTACAAAAAAAGTTTGTTTGAGTTCAGTTTTTGTTAAATATATGACATAATATTTCACCCTCCTTCAGCCTCACTTAATCAATACTTGCACAAAACTCACCACCTAGCATCTGAATATTAATTCTTGGTTCCCACAAAGAAAAATGATTGTCCTAAAATAAAAACTTATATTACTTGGCAGTTGGCAGCCTCAATAATGATCAGTTTGTCACACTTAATACAGATTGAAGTGTACAAGGAAATCCCGGCACAGCAAGAGGAGGGGGTGTGATTCTCCATAAGTTTGAAAAATGGATAATATGATTCTCCATACACATCAGAAGCACAACAAACGACTCAACTGAATTCTGGGCAATTAGAGAGGGTTTACATATTTGCTTGGGAACTCGATTTCAAATGTATAAACTTACAAATTGATTATGAACTTGTCGTTCATTGGCTAACAAATAAAGGTGGTACGGCTCCGGCTTTGGGCCCTCAATTGTGATTGCAGAACCCTCATGAACTTAGAATGGACCGTACTTCCACGTCACGTTTTCCGTGAAACAAACAAATGGTATGATTAAGAGGGAAAAAAAACACAGAAGCAGACTTACAAAATATCCCGTCATTCCCGTGTCCTTTTTTTTTTAACAAACCCTTATATATGAGACCTTTCGCAAATAGATACTCCTAGACAGGGACGGAGCTAGGATTTTGAGTGAGGGGGGCGAGATATACTCAAACCCAAATGCTTAAAAAATTTGTTATAACCTAAACTTTCATATTGTAACTCTAAATTAACCCAATGAAAACCAATTTTTTTTTATCCAAGCTACTTATAAAAGAAAAAATATATGTGTGTGTGTGTGTTTATCCCAAACTTTTTTAGGGGACTTCATCGAACACTTAAGCTGTAATTATCCTATGCTAATACTTTAAGATAAATTTCATAAATCATTTAGAATCCAGACAGAAACTCACAAAAAGAATCAAAATTTAATGAAAATTTGAATAAAGAAATTGTATTTTTTGTAAAAACATGGAAGTATTGAACAAAAATTGAGTATAAAAATTTAAAACCAAGCTTCATATATTTTATATTGTGCTTTTTCTCATTGGGCCAAGGGGGGCCATTGCCCCCCTTGGTCCAAACATAGCTACGTCCCTGCTCCTAGACAGTGCACTCCTGAACTCTTTTGTCACTAAGGCATCCTCTATTATGGATGTCCCATGGACAAATCTATTTACTTGATGTTTAAATGAATAAAACTTCCTCTCTTTTCACCCAAAAAAAAAACCAAATGTTGAAACAATTTTCTTTTATTCTTTTTTAATTAGAAACCAAAAAAAAAAAAAAATCCGTTTTCGTCGGTGGAACGAAAATGTTTGAGTTGTTATATACACTCCAAATGTCATTGTCAAAGCTCCATGCAATTTGATAGTATATTTTAGGATCTGGATTGGGCCACCCTTGTCCCTATCGCCAACAATGCTAAACAAAATGCTTAATTGACCAGAGTGAAAAATCGAAGTTATTATTTTCATGATAAAGCAAAACCAACATGCTCTTTGAACAAGCAAAGCTTTAATTGTCGTGAGTAAACAAAAACTACATCCAGAGAACAGTGTGTTTTCTGTTTTGGTTATTACCTCCTATCAATTTACTAGAGACCTACAAAATAATGAGACAGCAATTGTGTTCGGTGTCACATTAGCAACATACAAATAAATTTCTTAGTGTTTTAGAAGTTGACAAGTCAGTTTTGTAAGACCTATATAATAAAAGTTGTAATCACTCTTTAGTTACTTGTGAACCTATTTTCTTGATGCCACCAGCTATAGAGTAGACCAAGCATTGTTTGGCTGGACATGTTGGAGAGGCATAGAGAAGACCATGCTTAGTTTGGCTGGACATTTTGGAGAGGCACAAAAGGCAATTTAATGCCAGTTTTGGACTTTGTGTAAATACATTGTTTCTTTAATAGACTTCTGCCCGGACTGATTTTGTTTTCATATATAGGAGTAACGAACAAGTCCAAGGTTCATAAATGATGGTTGAACTTACCTGTAATAATGGCAATTGACATAATTTTAGTTTGAGAGTTTTCTTTTATATTAAAAAACAGGAGATGTTAGTTGAGTTACAAAACTCTTGGCTATTTAGGACTATTTAAAAATGATGCAGATGGAAGAGAGAGATAGAGGAGGGAAAATCCAACTGTTCGAACAGTTAAAAAGGGATGACAAGGAATATAGCTCAAATCAATAACTCAAATATTGGGTGGATTGGAAAAGAAAGATACGCACAAGAAAAAAAAAAAAACTTAATTCACTTCTTAAACATAAGAACTTGTTCAGCTAATAGAGTTCCTCCAACAGATACAATTGTTCTTACAGGAATAGGTTAATTGTAGAATCCCCAACTCTCCTTCCCCAACAAACAAAACCCTAAAAGAAAAAATAAGATCGATTCTAGCACTCTCCCTCCTTGAAATTTCAGCTCAAAAATACAACAATTGCTACAATAAATATGATGGCAAGCCTATAAGTCAAGCTTACATTCCATCAACGTTGATCTAGTTTCTTCATATCCTGAATGGTTGATTTCCAGCGCTAGAACGGTCTACTTTAGCCTTCTTGAACTGGGTTTTCTTGGTTGCAATTGCTTGGAAGGGATTTATTCCACCAAAACTATGCTGAGACTGCCTTACCTTCTTTCTCTTTCCTCTATCATATTCCTCATCCCTGTAGAATTTGAAAAATGAATCACAGATTTAAAATCGGTCAGGGTTGAGCCTGTTCTAACTTCAATTCAATAATCAAATGTGTGTAAACCACCCAAACAAACCCCATTAAACACAAAGAGGTAACTAAAGTTTCAATAAAGCATATATATATATAGTATGAAAACAAAAAAGACTACAAGAAAGTACAAAGGTAATGTACTCAAAGGCAAATAGATCCCAACTAGAAGTACACTAATTTCGGAACTTGAGTAAACTAGAGAGAATAACCACTGCACGTAGCCATCCAACCAACATAAGGGCATGTAAAAAAAACTGTCTAAAGCTCCATCATGGTTCGCCTGACTCCTTTAAACATCTAAAAACAGCATTCTTTCTGGATAGTCCACATTAAACACAATGTGATTGCATTCCAAAAATCACCACTCCAATATCTAGAAAACAACCCCTTAAAGCAAGCCAACATATCTATTACCCTCGTAGGCATGACCCACTGCAACCCAAATAAGCATACTAGAGATAGAACTCTAGCAGCATCGCACTGTAGAAGCAAATGATCAATTGATTCTCCATCCTTTTTACACCTACAATTGCATTACACAACAATTATATTTCTTCTTCCTAAGTTATTTAACGCTATAATTTTCCAGAAGGCTGAGGAGGTTCTCCACCAATATTTTGCTTAAAAAGCAAACCACACTGAAGTTGCCCCTTATACACCATTGCAACTCCCACAAACTATAAATGGCTACTAGTTCTTCCCAAAGTATTTTTATGTCATGAACAAAGTTTGCGCCATATACCCCAGAAAAAACCCAAGATCCAAAACATTTATAAATTTGCAAGAAATTGAAAATTTGCCTTTAACTGAATCAGATTTCTTGACTACACGTTTGTCCTGGTGTAATAAGTAATAACTAGCCACCTGAGGCCCCCATTAGCTTTCCATATATATATATAAGTACATTGATAAGTACATTAGCTTTCCATATTTTAAGAGCATTTCTAATCCTCAATCTCTTCTGGTTATTCAAACCTTTGACATTCTAAGAGATAATTCCACCATTCATAAAGACAACACCAAACCCTTGTTTTATGACCTCCCGAGTTTCTAGCTCCTTTTGAATCATAAATTCACCAAAGAAGAGAGATTCTTTAGTTCTGTGTTGCCTTGCCTTTAACAATTAGTCTATGGTATTGCTTGGGGGGGAGTGGGGAGGGGGCATTTTGACATTGTGCCTCTATATCCCCAAACAAAACCATGACCTCTTTATAGAGACTTGAAACAACAGAGTCTAAATAGGAGTGCCCACTCAGGGTTCCTCGCCTTTAGAACCCATGCTTCTTTCTCAGATTCTATAGCCCTTTCAACAATCCCATGCATTGATATTAGCAATAGCACCTCTATGGGCTAAATCCCCAAGTTCAATTAGCACCAACTCAACACCTTTGTGGGTCAATGCCCCAAGCTCAATAATGGGTGTTGGTCCGGTGCCTTGTATTTAAAGGCCTGTTTGCTCTTTAGCTTTGAGCACTTCCTATGTTCAAACAGCCTAAAGCCCAAAGTCTGTCTTTGGTAAGCCACACAGGTTATCTTTCCACGTTTGTGGTCCCCAACTCCATCTGGCCCAAATATTGGCCAAATTGAATTATATGCCCAAAGCAAAGTTTAGAAGTGCACCTCCTTAAGTTGACATGAGGAACCCAATTGGTAACCAGCATTTTAGGAGTTAATTCTCCCCACATTACCGGCTTACTTCCTTTTTCATCTACTGTTATGATCTTTATTTTTGAAATTAAGTTGAAACCATGAACGGTGCTTAGTAGTTGATTTAGTCAACAATCACTCTCCACGAGAATCTCAGATTCCTTCATTATGGGTGTCTTTCGTTTTTTGTCCTTAATTGAGCTTGCACATGCGGGGTTCACATTGTGCCACCCTCACCTTTCAATGCTACCACATAGGAAATAATCACCAGCGTTCCCCTGGAATCACAGGTCTTCCTGTCTAGCTCCTCAACAACTTTTGGGTTGTCTCTATTGGAGTTTTGGCCCATAACCGCATAGTTTTGAGGTTCAACTGCTTTCCTCACCTCCAATTCAAAACCTTTCCACCCGCCCACTGGTCAAATTGGGCCAAAAATCAACAACACAATCTCCATCTAACCCAAATCCTCCAGAAAAAATAATTCTCAACAAACAACATGTTGACCTCTACATCGTCAGAGCCCACCTCCACTGCCAGTGTGCCCCTAAACCCACCCTTCAAAACATCTCCTTCCACCCATGTCAACTAAAAACACATCACCCTAAAGATAAAGATCCAAGCACAAATTCATGACTCTACATCCTCAAAGCAGTCAAGTTCATGAGTAGGCCCAAACTTGACTGTGTTCAGTACCTCACTTGTGTTCAGGTTTTTAAACTACGCCTAAGAACATGGCAGGATGCTGACTGCTGCTTCAGGTAAGGTTGTCATTAACTCTTTAACATCAAGGAATCACCATTAAATCCTTTCTGTACCTAAGCTACATTGTGTCTTGACATCATTGATTTCATTGTCTTTGAGGCTTAATAAGCCTAAACTAAAGAAAAAGGTAAGAGGATATGAAACAATCAAACTCACCATTCATCTAGTACGTAACCAATGCTGGTACTCTCCATGTCATTTGATGTTGCAATCGGACATGGAGGCAACTCTATCCCATCCCAATGAGAAACTGCAATCAACAAGGTAAGAGAAGAGATCAGAAATCCATAACACTAAGAACTAAGTCATTACTTAGTTTTTTCAGAATTAGTAAACTAGAATGTCAGTTGGCAAAAAGTAATTTCAACTAGCCAATTAAAAACCGGGGGTTTCAGGTTATAAAAAATAATATCCTTGTATCATGATAATGCAGCAATGACCTTGTCTGACTAACACTGAAATTTAATTTTTATTGATTCACTACATTTAAAGTTCATTAATGGGAGGAATGATGGTGAAACCAGGATGGACTTGGGGAAACATGTCCAAGGTGGAGATCATGTAGGCAGACAGGCCTTTACTTGACCATACTATCTCAGTTTCTGTTTTTTTATTTTTTAAATGCACAGAGAAATTTTGATCAAGTGTTATAAAGCTAGAAGCACGTACAGCCACTTTTTATGGCATCGTACACATTGATCTAAAAACAATGTGAAGCAGATCTTAGATCACCGCCATGTACTATATTCTCAGCTTGGACATCGAATGTGACAAAATTAGGCTAGGTTAGCCAAATTTGAAAACTAACCCATAAAAGATTATTTCTAATGACGAAATATAAGCAATGATGGACATAAAAGTACCACCCAACCTCATACATAACATATATGATCAGGTGATAGCTGGAAATAAAATTGTAGAAAAATCACTTACCAACTGTCTCTTCTAGACCTCGAGTAAGCATACTCATCAAACCATTCTGCATTACTTCTCTTTTGCTATCTTTTAACTCATCTGATCGTACTGCTTCCCACTGGTTTGCAACCAAAGTAGAGCTAGAGCCAGAGTTCTTGTCTAATTGCTTATCAGTTGCAAGCACGGTTCCACTCTCATCAATTCTCTGTCTAAATTCACCATCTATTTTAACATCCATTGAGCAATCACCATTGGAATTTATATAACCCTTTGCAGCAACATCATTAGCTCTTTTTTCTGAAGTAGTTCTAGTGCCTTTTCTCAGAGGATGACTTAAATGCAAGGAACTAGTCCCAACACTCTCAGATGTAGATGGCCCCAGATCTGCTGAAATGCAATCTCTGTCCAACAAGTGTTCTCTGCTAAGATTCTTCGTGTTTAAAGTGCGCCTTTTGTTTCTTTTGTGTTTCTTCTTCTTCTGCAAACTCAAGGATGCCCGGAAAAGGAAGTGTGAGTGAAGCTGCATGCTTGCCACCTTACACTTCAAATGCTTCTTTTTTAGCTTTTTGTGGAGCTTGCAATTATGAGCTTCAGCGTGCAACCCATTTGTCTCAATTGATAAGCTAGATAATTTAACTGATTCATTAAGTTCAACTTTTTGAACCCTACCACCAGCAGCCTCAACCAGTGAAGTACCAACAGCGCTCCCATTGGGTGTGTGTCCAACCTGGAAAAAGACAAAGAAAGAAGTCAAGACTTGTCCAAAAAATTAGAGACTTAAAGCTTAGAAATCAGGAATAATAATGAATTCCTGACTGATTTCAAAGCTTGGTTGTTTTGGTGAACTTACTGGGTCCATTTCCTTCAATGTTTTGTCATTCAGATCTTCTGATGGAACAATATGTGAAACAAGATTAATCTGCCAAATAAAAGGATTTATATGTCAGTATGAAACATGGTGAAAATCCCACCAACAAAAAACTGACCCTAGGAAGCTTATGTAGAAAACATTGTCTTACTTTCTGCGAGGTCTCATCTGTGACATTTTTAGCAGTAGACAAGCTTTGGACATCATTGAAGTTAGGTGATGTTGCCACTGAGACACTGGAGTCTTTCTTTGATTTTCCTTTCTCATTGTAATCATTAATTTTTCCCTTAGGTGTATTTTCAAAATTGGGAACATCACCATTACAAGATGGAGCTGGCTGCGACAGGGCTTCTATTGATTTTGGCTTACTAACAGGAAGCCCTTCTGGTGGGTTGTTTGATAATGGCACCTTTGAGAAATTTTCTGATACAGAATCCTTTTTCAGCACCACGCGTTCTGTCTTTATCAGGCAATTATCTTTCTGAAGTGATACTTCCTTCATAATGGGTACTGTTGATGGAACAACATTCGATGCATCTTTTCGCGTAACAGCAGCAGGGCTTGCACTACTTAACCGTTTCTCAACTGGACCATTTTGAACTGCCTCCTTTAAAACGTGGTTGAAAGTGGAAGATGTCCTGTTTCCATTAGCATTTGCTTTCAAATTCTCCTTCTGAACAACATCAGTGGGGGGTTTCCTGGGAACAATATTTCTTCTATCACGAACATAAAACAACATGTAAGCTTGCTGTTCTAAAACTCTCCTCTCACTGGCTGGGGAAACCTGTTACAACAAGTTAGGGAAAACTCATAAGAAAATTGTTTCCAGGAAAATTATAGGGGTATGTTAGTATGAGGACATAAAAAAATTTATTAATAAAAAAAAAAAATAGCTAGTTGCATCACATAGTTTTGAAGCAAGCATACCCATTCAAGAAGTGTCATTTAAAGATAAAACCACCATGGTAAAATAGGAAGTTATTGATGCAGATAATAACACATATATTTACTATTTTAACACCCCCTACAAATTTGCATAAATACTTGGTGCAACACTCAACTTCCCAAAATAAACACTTCAGCAAGCAAATATCCTTAACATTATCTGATTTGTGCAATTTTTGTAACTAATTGTTTACCCCAGTACACTTCCTGTATATTGGGTGAATCCTTTTTCTGATTTATATGTATTTTTATTACTTATCAAGAAAAAATCCTTAACATTATCTCCCAAATTCCTCACAAAACACAGCACAAGTACAACCCTTAAATTTTGAACCACTCCTAATCTGGCACGGAGAAGCAAGGGTGGAGTAACAAGACTACAAAAACCATTAAGGGGTGTAGTTAGTGCTCTCTACAAAAACTCAGGAAAATACCCTCATTCCGGGAAATCTTGTTCAGCCAAATCTAGGTTTTCTAAATTCAAAATAGAATCTTGAGGGAAATGCATGCAAAATTGTAGGACATGTTTAAATTTATAGTTATATACACACAACAACATAGATTACATCTACATCTTGCTTTCATTTCTTTTCTTAAATGTGCTACAGTGGTAGGGGAGTCCTTGAATCCTTTCATTCAAATCTAAATCATCAACAAGAGTGGTTTTATCCCTGAAATGGACTAGTAGATAGTTATTTTCCATACCTGATTGTCATTGAGATAGTACCAGAAGCCATTTGAAGTGCGAACAAAGCAAGTATAATGGCCATAATGGGTGTTCCAACCATCGTGAACCAAAACCCCATAAAGAGTATATTTCAAATCTCCTTCCTGCAAAGTATGAAAAAACTTAAATGTTATATTATTACACAACCATGACACGAAAGTTTCAGCACATTCGGCAACACCAGACATACCACACAAGCAAAACAAAAAAAATTCATGCAAAAATCAACCTCAGCAAACAGCTTTGTCCAGATAATGATCCAAGTAGAATCCTAACAATCGGGTCAATTCAAAAGGGAACACATTTTCCATCTCTGCAACCAGGAATCACATTAACACTAGCATCATATCCAGTACCATAAGAAGCAGATAGTTCAGAATGCCATTGCTACTTGCTTTCACAAGCAATGGTCGTCAATCATTACTATCTATTCTTTACAGGTAAATACAACATGCACACTCAAATGGAATTGAACCAGTGACTGCACCCACCACCTCATTTATGAGGAGACGCTACTTGGTTCAAAGTCCACTGGCATGATGGATGTCAATAATTTCAAGTGCAGCTTCAAGTTGATTTAAGTACAAGTTCTAGGCATTATCATGCTAGTTACTAAAACAACCAAAAAAACCAGGCCTGTGAAAAGATGGGAGATAACTTCTCCTAAAAGTTGGAAGTACACATTAAACATTATTGACATTTGTCAAAGCACTCAAAGAGGTATATGAACCCAAAATAAAAGGCATGTACTAAATATCTGCTCAACAAAATTAATACTTTGGCACAATTCTCAAGGATTGTATATGCCAGATTGGCCTAACAAGCTTAACCTATTTTCCTCGACATTATTCATTCAATTCTCATTTCCCCAGTTTTCCATAGTTTTTCAATCTATAAAATCAATATTTCAATCTCAATTCCACTCTTTGTTGGAAGAAAAATAAAAGTTAATCCATCAGATTTTAGTCAAAACTAAAAAATACGTTAACATATTAGATGCCCTTTGTTTTTTTAATAAATTTTCAAATGGCTATTATTATGAACTCTAGGGAAAAAAACGTGAAATGAAAAAAACTTACATAGGAGCCACTGACAAAGGGTTTCAAATCTATTGTAGGACCAAAATGAACTTTCTTTTTAATCTTCTGCCCAGGATCATGTGAATGAAAACGCTTTAAATGAATGGCTAGGACATATGGAGCCTTGTGCACAGTAAGCTGTTTGAGAGCCCTAACTTTCTGCTTGCATTGTTGGCACTGGTATTGCCTCTCTCCTCCATCTAACTGCTCTGCAGCAGTGAAGTTCGCAAGTGCTTTATGCACGGAATCTGCCTGGACTATTTCAAGACTCAAATCCAAGAATGGATCAAATTTATTGGAGCAATATGAACATTGCAAGCATTTAACCTGCAGAAGTAACAAGAAAACTTATCAAATAAATCTAAGTAAAAAAATTTCCAAGCTCGTTTGCAACATGTCTAAAAACTCTCTAAAACCAATTCCCAAAAAAACAGGTTGGCCATTAACAAATATGTCAAATATTATACCATGTAGAAACAAAGGGTTACCTGACTCCTGAGGCGACCTCCGAAGATCTTGTGTACCAAACTCTTCTCATAAGCACCAGGGGATTCACTAGGCACTCCAGAAGGTAAACAGCATTTATGCATTGATTCCAGCAAGTTTACCATGTACTCATGAGCATCTTCCTGTCTAGCTTTTCGAAAATTCCGTGATATGCCTAATTGTGTGGTTAAGATCAAAGCAAATGTTGAAATTGTATAAATTTGGATGCATATTTTTTTCTAAGGTAATTGTATAAATTTAGATACAATTACCAAGAACCAAAACACCTCTTTTTAGTTTTCTTCACCAACCTCCTCATTGGCTAACACAGTATTTTTGGTTAAAATAATCAATAAGATTTCATCAACAGTCATCATGACAAAACACTGAACATTCCATTCAATTATCAAGAAAAAAAAATGCACTTAGAAGAACAGAAGGATACACTGCAAGTTCCTGACAAAATCGTTAGGTGCTAATATTCTTCCAGTTGACTGAAGAGCACAGCTGACATGTTTTTGGATGGCGCACAAAACACAAAACCCAGCAATATGGCCTTCATCAAACAAGGAATGAAATTAGAAATGACATGAAACCTGCACTCAAAATTTTAAACCCAAAAACACATAATGTAGAACCTGTGAACATCAAGAGGCAATGTGGTTACCAACTATTCAAGAAATTAAAAGTTCACTTACTTTTCCTACTGAACTAAGTCAGTGTTTAAACAAACGAGTTAGGGCCTTCATTCTGTAATGAAAGTGGGATCAGTCAAAGAAGCCAGCATCTCACATACCGAATTGAAATGATAGTAATCCATATATTTTTAAAATATGAATCGTCTATGTACCCACCACACCAAAGCCACTGTGGCTGAACTTTATCCTTTTCAAGATGTCTCAGGATCCAGACCAAGAGTTAAAGCTGTAAGTCTATGGATGGTGGATACATGTGATAGGTAGAATTTAGGCATATCTACTTGTACCGAAGATATTACATGTATCCTCAAAAAACTAAACCATGACAAGAATGCTACAGCCCAATTGCTGGTGTGAATCAGTGCACTTATTCTTTCAAGGGCTCCTTAAGTCACATGAAAACTGACATTATGATTGGGAGCATAGAGAGATGGAAGAGAAGAGAGCAGAGATTTTCTTTCCACTTGATTGGATATCCAGGAGGGAAATAAGAGAAATTCGTGGCAAATTTCCTCTAGAACCTTTCTTTATAAGGGCATTTTGGCATCATAATAAAATCCATTTAAAGCCAATGCTTTCTACCCAAATTCACCCACTTTTGGGTGGAAAGATTAGTAGACCAAATTTGCCTTTTTAGTACATCTCTCTACCTCCAACCTGACCCATGCGTACTTTTGGGTGGGATGCTTCCCAAGGCAGCCATCCAATCATTTTTTTTTAAATGATAATAGTTGAGGGAGGGGGGATTTGAACACTATACATTTCCATTGGTAGTTGACCAACAAGGAACTTGGCAAGGCAAGCATCCAATCATACAAGGACCTCAATAGAAACTCTTTGTTTACAAAATGAGGTCACTCAACACCATCAGAAATCCTTATGTTTCTTCTGCACTAAAGAGTCCCCATTACACAGAATCAAACAGCCAGCCATGCTTTGGCAACCATATCTCTAAAAAAAATGCTTTTAATATGGTAGGAAACATCTTTATGCAGGTCTCATGAACGATGCAAGTTTTAGACAATGCATGAGTATGCATCCAGATATATCTAGTATCTACAGCACAAATACAAACAAATTTTCATTTTTGGCTAAATTACATTTTCATTCAAGAAAATGGCTCAAGTTTAAAAAGTTGCAAGTTCATCCCTAAAATTTTTAAAAAGTATCAATTTCAAACTCCATCCATCTGCCGTTAATTTTACATGTTTTTCCCCCTGATGGCATGGAACCTCACCAAGGCAGGGCCCTTGGGTAGTAACTAGTAAACCCCGGATACACGACCCCACCTGCCAAATCCGTTTATCAGGTAATCCAAGGAATACTCCTAGTGGGGAGGATGTCTAAGTCTATAGCTCAGCCCAAGCCTCCCACCACTAGTTGGCACCCTGACAGACTGTGCCATGCCAGCACCCTGTTTGCCAGCTATGCAATTTCTTTAATGGTAGATAGACAGAGTGACAAAATTGATAACTTGTAAAAAATTTCAAGGACAAAATTGATTCTTTTTAAATTTTGTCAGACAAAACCTGAACTTGGACCAAATTTCAAGGACAAAAAGTTTATTTTTAGCCTATACTTTTCTACTGAAGTGTGCCCTTAGGGACATAAAGGTGGGGCTGGGGGTCACTCACAAGAATTTTGATGCTTGCTACTTTGCAGGTATGCTGCTAAAGGCTCTGTGTATGTTAGACACTGCAATACTGAATTGAGGAAACAGGTATTTCCAAGATTTTGCAGACCAGCACCCTGAAATTATTCGCACCATCATATTAATATTGAGCCATTGGATAACTTCAAAACCCAAATAAAAAATCAGTAAAAATTGAACTGCTTAAAAAATAAAATAAAACATTAATCAAATTAAACCAGAACAAAATTGGAAGCCAAATATAATAAGAAGGAAAACAAATGATAATTCTCATTACCAGATTGAGAGGAAGACTTTCAAAATTTATAAATTATAAACACAATTGAACAGAAATCAAACCATACAAGGGGAAATCAAACTCAATGAACATTTCTACAATTGTAAATTAATCAATTTAGTATGAAAATTAAATAAATTTATAAAAAAAAAATTACACATTTAAATCAAACTAAAAGGTAACACTTCCAAATTCCACACCTCAATTAAATCATAAAAATAAAAAAATAAAAAATTAGAGCCTCAAGAACATTACCAGCTATACAATAACATAGTTTACATTAGGCATGAAAATTAAAAAACCAAACTTTACAACTTAATTCCAAAAAACAATCCAAACCCAGATGAAAAAACCACACGCCAATCAAAACCCAGTAATAAAAAACAAAATCCCCTTACAATTTTCCGCACAGTGATCCCGAAGCTGAGCTCAGGATCCAACCCATTTTCCAAAAACTCCGACCCATCTCCTCTCTTCCCCTGAGAACCCAATTGACCCGACCCGGATCGCCTTTGATCAGAACCACCACCACCCGGGTTCAGGGTCTCGAGCCGGAAATCGGCGGCGCCACCCCCATTATTACTGAAGCCCTTGAATGGCTTCCTTGCGGGGTGGAATTCGATTTTCCGCTGGAAAAGAGAGGAGGAGGAGGATCCGGATGACGTCGAAGCGGGCGAAGGATCCGACTGTTGGAAATCGGATCCCAAGCTAGCTAGTAAAGTCTCAGACATGTTTTTTGTGGAGCTCAGATAATTTGTTGTTATTGAAAAAAATTTGTTGTGATTGTAAGTGGTAAATGGTAATTAGGTTTGGGTTTTTATTGTAGAGGTGTGGGGGAGTATGAAACGGTGGCGTTTGGTTTGTTGGAATTTGAGGTAGGGGGGTTCGAGAAGCAGAGGCTTTTTTCGGCTACTCTGCGAAAGAGGAGGAGAGAAGTGGGAGTGATAGTCGGTATTAAACCCTACGTTTGTCTAAGATTTTGGTCCAGTCAACATTGCTGTGGCCGCGTCACACTTGATTCATTCTCTTTTTTCTTTTTTTTGGTTTTTTGCACACAATTTAATGAAAGGAAATATTACAATAATTTAATAGCTTTTCTTTTTTAGAATCTACAAAATTTTCATTCTAGTTAAGTAAGTGAATATATATATATATAGTAAGGATTACTAATTATATTAGTTATACATACGTATATACCGATACAACTCCTCTTACCTGTTTTTTTGTATTTCACTTTACACTCTACTAATTATAATCTGCTATGTATTCATTTAACTTTCTTTATAAAATAACTAAATTTTAAAATTAAAAAAAAAAAATCAAACATATAACATATTATAATTGACGGAGCATCAAGTAATACACAAAAATGGGATAAACATGATGTAAATCTAGATTTTTTAAATTTTAATGGATATAATCTTTTTTTTATGATTTTGAATGTGTCTATAATGTTTCACATGATATAAATAAAATAAATAGAAAATTAATAAAGTTAGACTGAAAGGTTTTAAAATACTTGGTAGAAAGTTAGATTGAATTATTTATAATGGCTTCACTTTTTTTTTGATGAAACTTCAAGACAAATTTCATTAAAAGCATTCATTTTAATTATCTAATATTGATATATGAAAATTTTACTATTAATATTTTTTTTTTTATGTATCATACCTATTCAATTTTAACTGTTGATTTATAATTTATGAAATAGGTTATGAGGCTGACTTATTAAAAAAAAAAATTGTACGTAACATAGAATGATCTACTTATATATATTCTAGATTCTTATATTTCAAAAAAAAAAATCCAAGAATAGGCACTAGAGGCCCTATCCACATTACTTCTTAGGTCAACACAATAGTGCTATTTGTGGGCCTATCCACTAACTATGACAACCACGCGTTTTACACAATTTTGCTTTATACACGGAAGGTAGTCCAATGGAAGGCCCATATGGCCAAAAGTTAAAATTTTGGAACATTTCACAAACAAAAACCTATGGACTTCCAATACTTGAGGGATGGATAATTATGCCTTGAGATTTGTTACATTGTGCATACAAGGACTTCTTTTCTTTTTTTTTTGGTAAACAACTAAATGCCTTAAACACTAAAAGAGGGGAACATCCAGTTAAGGGCAGAGCTTCTCATAATACACTACAATACTGTCATAATACAACAACATATTCATGTCCACAGGCGGACTATTGAAATTAATAAAATCACAATTCATGCCCGATCCTTTCCTCGCAAGGCATCTGCACACGTGTTAGCTTCACGGAAGCAGTGGTTCATCCTCACCTGAGGAATCTGGTTGATGATTGTCCTCCAATCTAAAATGAGAGAAGCATGATGTGAGTTAGAGCCATAAGAATTTAACATCCACCCAAGAACAATAGCAGCATCAATCTCAATCTCCACCGCTGGTAAGTTTAGGTCCCTGTATAAAGTTAAGCCATCCTTGAGCACCCACAATTCAGCCTCTACACTAGTGGCTATACCAATGTTCCGACTAAATGCAGCAATCCAGCAACCCTTCTAGTCTCGAATAATGTCTCCACCACCTACCCTCCCAGGGTTGCCGAGAAAAGAACCATCTATATTGAGCTTGACCACCCATAAGAGGGTTTGCTCCACCTGACATTCACCTTCTGCAGGCAATTTTGTCTCCCCATCCTCGCAACACAATACCTAAACTCATTTGCAACACGAACCACGAGAATATCCAGGTGGCAGTTTAGCAGTCTGCTCTTAAAGACCAAGTTATTTATGTTAGTCCACAAGTGTCATACAACGAAAGGGAAGATGACCTTCTAGGGGATGTCTGCTTGAGTGACAGAGGAGCAATACGAATTTGTTTGAAGCCAAGTCCAAAGGTCAAGGGAGAAAAAATCCTGGATAAGAAAGCAAGCCTACACCTTGTTCCAAAACTCCTTCACAAAATGGTAGTCTCATAAGAGGTGCAGGATGGATTCAAATCCATTATTGCACACCTGGCCGAGGGTACCCCCCCCCCCCCAAAAAATCCTCTCCGATGCATCACTTCCTTGACTGGGATGCTATTCATAAAGCACTTCCAAATGAAGGATTGAATCTTAGTAAGCATATCAAGCTTCCATATCTTAGTTTCAAAATTACTTGAAGTAGAGGATGCACACACTAATTTGTCTTTACCTATAAAATTTCTAAGGAATGGGTCAGCCTTCAGCAACATAAGAATGTTGTTGGGGAAGTCAAAGGAACAAAGGTTTAAATTACAATTGCTCCCTTCTCTCAACTCCCTAACCATCAAAGTATCCTCAACCCTAGCCAAAGGCCCCTCAATCATACTTCTCAGACTTTCTGCTGCCATCCACTTGTCGAACCAGAAGTTTAGTCCACTATTAGTCCAAAACATCCATTGTATGCCTTTGCAAAGGATTTTTTTCACCATGTTTCAGGGCTGTCCAGGTGCTTGAGCACCTGTTTCTAGGCCTTCTTTACTTATGACTGAGCACTTTGACCCAGTTTGTCTTTTTTCGATAAAAATCTCCAACTCAGCTTAGCTAGAAAAGCAAGATTTTTTGGTTTGGCGGCTTGGAGTCCTAAACCTCCTTCCTATTTAGGCTTAATTATTTTTCCCACCCCACTAGATGGAGCTTGCCCTTTTCCAGTTTGGTTCCCATACAAAATTCCTGCTGATCCGATCCAAGGAATCAAGCACACGCTAGGGAAGCAGATTGTTCAGCATTACATATAAAGGAATTAAGTTCAGGACTGAATGAATGAGGACCACTCTCTTGGCAAAGGACAGAAGATGCCTTTTCCAACCAACAAACTTGGATTGAACTTTCTCAACAATGAAATTGAAATCTCGGGTTGAAGTCCCTGATTGCTTTAGAGGGAACCCCAAATACTTTCCTAAATTAGGAGTGAGAAGAAAGCCAAGGGTGTTGCACAAATCCTCTTTAGTTTGATCCATCACGTTAGGGGAGAAATAAACCTTGGACTTAAACTTATTCACCTTTTGCCCAGATACCTCATAGAAAGTTTCCAGGACTTCACAAATACTTTGGAAATTCTTTCGGTCAACCTGGGCAAACAAAACTAGATCATCAACAAAAAGGAGGTGAGAGAAGTGGGGTCCACCTCTCGCTGCCTTAACGGGGTCCCAAAGGTTCGAGTCACACTTATCATTGATGAATAACTCCAAGACTTCCATACACATAATAAAGATATAGAAGGACAGCGAGTCCCCGTGTCTTATTCCCCACGAAGGATAAAATGGCTCAAGGGCTCCACCATTGAGAAGCACAACAATACTAGAGGAAGAGATACAACTTATAATAACATTACTCAGATAATGGGGAATGTTGAACAAGGCCAAAGTATCTTTTATGAAGCTCCACTTAAGACTATCATAGGCCTTTTCCAAGTCAATGTTGATTGCCATAAAGCCTTTCCTTCCTTTCTTCAAATTGAGGGTGTGGAGCAATTCTTGGACAATGATCGCATTATCTATACCCTTCCTGCCTGGGACAAAGGATGCTTGGAGGGGAAAGATGAGGTTCTCCAGGAAAGGCCTAATTCTGGCAACAATGACTTTAGAGACTACCTTATACACCGTGTTGCATAAACTGATTAGCCAATAACTCCCAAGGTTGTCAGCCTCATTATACTTAGGAATGAGAGTAATGAGGGTTTGGTTGAGGTAAGGAGGCAAACAATTAGAGTCAAATATCCCCTTAACAGTGGAACAGACTAAGTCTCCAACAAGCAGCCAAAATCTCTAAAAGAATCCCGAGTGAAGCCCATCCAAACCAGGGGCCTTAAAAGGTTTCATGGCCCAAAGAGCATCCTTGATTTCCTGATCTGAGACAGGGTTGGACAGCAGGTCTGCTTCCTCCTCAAAAAGTTGGATCGGTCGATTGGGAATATCCTAGGTTCTCCATTGAGAGACTATCATGTCCATGGTGTACAAATCTGAATACCACTTCCTAACGTGCTAGGCCACCTCATTCTCATTTGTCAAATAATTGCCCACATTATCCCCAATAAAGGATATTTTATTCCTACGCCTTCTATTTATAATGGAAGTACAATATCATTCAAATCATTCAAGAAACTTTCTTATCCAAATAGTCAATGTTGGCTCCATAAATTTTTTCAAGTAAGTCATTAAAAAATTTAAATTAAACAAAATTTAATAGAAATAAAACTTGAATATTTCGACATCACAAAAAAAGAAAAAAAACACTTATAAATACATAAAGTTTTAAAATTTTGTTTTACAAGTATTTCATATTTTGAAAGCATTGTATGATAGCTTCATTATTAATACTATTAGCTACATCATTTTAATGTATACAACCAAATAATCATTATAATATTAATCTCTCATTCAAGTACTTACATCTTGCCTAAATAAGTAACAATATAAACAAAATGCATTATCATTTTTATGATTTATTCCAACCAATTTTTGTATTCTTTAAACTAATCAGGATTAAATCAATGCAATGCTCTACTAATTTATTTTTTTGGAAAATCATGGCCAAGAGGTTGACAAAAACCTTTGTAAATATGTTTTTTTTTTCATCCTGATCATTAGATGAAAATATGAGACGTTTTCTCATAATTGCTTAGGATCTAAAAGAAGATTATTCAAGTCAATATAAATTTGCTTAGAAAATGAATCTTGCAATACAAGTGATAGCGAAAGAATAAATGGTAAACTATAAGTCCATTCAACATAAGCATTAGACTGTTACATTAATCATGTTCAATAAAATATTGAGGCTTTATTTTAGATAGTGCATATGCATGTGTACAAGATATATCACATAAAACAACCAATTCAGCTAAAGACTAAAACAAATACTAATCGACTAGCTATTTGAAAATATGCATTTTTTTTTTCAATATGATTTTAAAATTTGCCTTTTGAAAACAATAAAATTATCAAAATTAAATATTTGATTTGGGCTTTTAGGTTAATTTGTTTGTTTAGGCAATTTTTTTCAAAAATGCTACATTCACAACATTTTCAAAACAAATCCTAAGTAGAAATTTGTTATTGGTTCTAATTTACATACCACTGAAATTATTCTTTTGTCCATTAATAAGAATCCGTACAAACCTTCCACTTAAAATTTGTTATAAAACACTAATATTACTATTTTCGTGTGTGTTCTTATAAGTTACTATTTACTAAAAATAAATTTTGTTATAAAAGTGTTTGTGAAAATGTTGTGAATATAGCATTTCTTGCAAATTTTTTGTTCAATTTTCAATGGACCAAAATTTTGGAGAGCTCAAATTTTATTTTTAATGGGCTCAAATTTTTTGCTTAGAATGTTCAAGTTGTTTTTCAAGGGTGGTCAACAACCCATATTAATTTGAAATTCATTTTTTTAAGGTATAATTTTTTTTTTCAAGTTAAAGTGGTCTTGTGACTACCCTGAATTACACATGACAAAATCTATTGACCAAATAAAATAAAATTTAAAAAAAGAACCAATTTTTATTGTTTTGTTAGAAGGATAAGTTAACACTTAATATAAGCCACAAGTAAGTAATACACTAGTTTTTAAACATTTTGTAGTAGATTTTAGCATTTTCCTTACGACAAATCGCATTGTTTCTTCTTTTCTAAAACAAAACAAAAAAATCTCATTGTTTGTAATGATCATATATTTCTTAAGAGAAAAAAAAAACTATATATTATTGAATTTTTCCCACATTGTGATTCGTGATGAAGAACAGGAAATTGGATGAACTTAGTGGTCCTAACATAATCACATTTCGTATTTGTAGGGCTGGTTTGTAGATTTATAATCAAGAGTTTAAAAATGGTGAGTCCCGACCAAGTTGGGCCAGGCTTTTTTCATTAATGGGTCTAATAGCCAGTACTACACTATGTCATAATTTAAAGCCTTGGGCCATTCCTTTGTCTTCCCTCCACGTGGCTACTACATTATCCAAGGCCCAATAACGCTAACACTAGTTAGGTTTTGGGAGTGCCGTTAACATAGTCATAGTAGAAACTAGATAATCTAATGCATGCGAGTGTTTTTTAAAAGTAATTGTGTAAAATTTATAAATAATAATAATAAAAAGAGTAGATTCTTATATTAAAAAAAAATGTATGAACTAATGAGAATGTTCTAACATAGTTATTGTTGGAAACTAATGTAACTTTTGGCCATCTAATTATTTTGAAGAAAAATATATGACCTTCAAACTAGTTTAGAAGAATTTCTTTTAACTAGTTATGTGGTGATACATAAAATCATAAAATTGTATTATTTAAATAAACAAGTCACATGATTTATTAAAAATATCATGTTATTAAAAGTAAACAAATGATGTTTTTAACTGTCATATAATGGGTTGAAAAATTTTCTAAAATTTTCTACCAAACCAATTTGGATTCCAAAACATGTTGGCCTTCTCTTTGAAAAATCAGGTAAATAAAAAGCACTAATAATTCCGCAAGCATTGTCATTTTCATGTGCACGATTTTTGTTTTGTTGTCCTACAATGCTTCTATAGTTTTATTGTTTGTAACCCCATTTTGGATTCTTCTCTATGTGAATTGCGTGATGCATTTCATTTTTGATAAATTTCAAGTTTCAGATCAACATAGTTAGCATATCAATTATTCTTTAAATCATTTCTCATTTTTATTTTTCTCTTTTGTTGATATTGCTACAATTTGATGCATTGTTATTATTTTTACTTAAAATAAATTAACTCATGCATTTAAGCAGGATCGAGCCCATTATCAAGGATGGATCATGGAATGACATTTAGGGACTGAATTATGATACTTTATATATATATATATATATATATATATATATATATAGATATATATATATATATATATATAGATAAATACACAAATCACACTTACGTTTGAAAGTGGAAGAACAAAATTACAATACTCTAATGGTAACATTACATCTCAGCAATCAAACAGTAACGTTTAGACTTGAAAATAATTAATCTAATACCATTTTTATATAAACTTATCATTATCATTACTTTTTATTATTTTTTTTGTTTTTTGGTGAATAAAGAAGGATACTTAGATTTGCTGTTAATTAGTCTATTACAAAAATTTCCAGCCGCATTAAAGGCTAGCAAACTGACCACCACCACAGACAGCAGTACAACAAAAACAGCAAAAGAAGAAACTACACTTGATCCCAATCCAACTAGAGCGTCAGTATATTGATTAGCTTCCCGGTATACATGCTCTATCTGTTTGTTAGAAATTCCTCTGTAAAGGCTCTTGCAATCAGACAGTAAAAAGAGTAAAGACTCCATTAACAGATTTGGAGTATCACTGTTTATCATTTGTCACCTAATAATTAAAAAAAAACTAATGCTAATTCAAATTGGGAGGAATTAGTATAACTTGCCGAGGACACATCTCCGAAGTGTGCAGTGACTTTTTTTGTGTGGCTGAAGTGTGCAATGACTCCATCATGAGATGTGCCCTACAATAATTGGGTCACTGATTTGGGCATGTGATTAGGGGTTGCCCTTCTGAGCGGCGCTGGGCCCATAAGGCCATAATGTATTTTTTTTTTTTTGTTGTTGTTGAGAAACAGCCATAATGTATTCTTGAAACCTTCAAATGGTTCAATGGGGTTCCCCTCGTGTAACACAGGTCAGATTGACTGCAGCCTTGTGGACCCACAATGTATTATTATTAAGCCCATCAAATTGAACAAAGGGGATCCTCCTGCTAATGAATACAAAACTTGTACTCGTAAATATAGGAAAAAGAAGTTTGTAACTTGTTCTAGCTAAAAGAATGCACAGTAATGAGCATTTCAATCTTTGTTTATCCGGGAAGGGAATTCACTTGGGGCGCTTGATATAGAAGCAATAGCTTTTGAAGACCGCTTTCAATTTGCTAAAGATCTGGGTATTCATGATTTCATCTTGGAAGGTGACTTTCTTATTATCTCCTAGACTTTGAGTGATAATTCTCCCACTCTTTCTTCAGTTGCACCCATTACTTAAATGATGATATTCTCTATGCATAAATTCACCGGGTTGAGATTTCCCATGTACATAAATAAGGTAATTGCCCTACTCATTTGTTAGCTAAACATGCTTTAAGTATTGTTGATTTCTCTGCTTGAATTGAAGAGGATCCTTATTTTATACAACAAGCTCTTCTCCATGATGTATTTGTTACTTTTTATTCTGAAATAAAATTTGATGTTTTCCCATTTTTTTAAAACTATAATATCCGTTTGCTTGTCCTTTAATCCCTATTTTTCTTTTTGGCAATATATATATATATATATATATATATATATATATATATATATATATAAAAAGGCATTATTAGATCCATGAGAAAAAAAGTTTAAGATTTGTATAAAAGAAAAGAAATGCATAAAGGATTAAATACACCCATATGGCATGAACCATTATCTATATATATAAAACCAACCCCTCTAAAACTCCCACAATTTTCCACGTCAACACAATATTCAAATAAAATTGTCATTTTATTTAAATAAAATTATTTTTATTTAGTTCAAATTTAATAAGGAGTGAAACGCTATCTCTTTAACAAGTCTAACTTAAACTCAAACTCATCATTTTTTTAAACAAAATTATTTTTGTTTAGTCCAAACTTAATAAGGAGTGAAACTCTATCTTACAAGTCCAACTTAAATTTAAACTCATTTTTTTTTAAACAAAATTATTTTATTTAATCCAAACTTAACAAGGAGTGAAACTCTATCTCTCTAACAAGTCCAACTTAAACTCAAACTCAAACTCAAATGTTGATAATTTTTCTTTAATATTTTTTGGTCTTTCAGAAGTTTTAATATCTGAATTTTTGAGTTATTTTTTTGCAGTATCTGAAACTGTCTGACAAATTTTTTGTAAGTCATTACACGTTCAAGTAATGGTTTCTTTATCAATTTATAACACAAATTGAAATTATACAATAGCAAATCATGTAATTTTTTAATCACTTTGAGATTTTATAAAATTATTTCAGTTTACTTCACAAATAGGTAAGTTTCTATGCATAGCACGGGTTAGCCACTAGTATGTTATAATTCTGACCTTTTGAACTCTAGCGTTTGTTTGTTTTGTTTTGTTTTTCTCATTTTATTATATTAAACTATAGTGGTATTGAAAGCAACGTAATTATCTTATTTATTTATAAATAGACTGGTATTGAAAGAGGTAGACGCGTACAAATATATAACACCATAAAAGATGTCATAATAATGACACTAGGTTTGATTAGTCCACCAAATACTTTTCTTTCGTGCATGATTGGGTTTGCAAAGAAAGAACTACCCCAACCCCCAACCCACGGATAAGCAAAGATGGACTTGAAGTTTTGCTAAGTCAATTTCTATTCTTCCTCTAAAAAATTCCTAAATAATGTCGAAGAAGCAGTGAGGAATGAGGATAGATAAGTTTGGCCTTAACTTGACCGTTTTCCCTAGTCGTCTTGATTTGTTTTTTTGGCTGTTTTCTTTGTTCTCTTTCTCTCACAAAAAATAAAAAACAAAAAAAACGAAGACCAGGACTTTGTGGGTCAAGTGTCATGAAAGTACTAGGGCTTGAGTTGCCCGACCATGTGTATTTATATGGTATAATAACAAAGGATTCAATTGAGAAACTTAATTTGATTGGTCATAGGTTCAACCAAACCCAACACCAAAGCTGGCCTACTCTAGTCTCTATAGCATGACTTTGTTTAGGAACTTGAAGACATTTGTTTTTTGACCATTTTTTTTTTTGAAAAGGTTTTTTGACAATTGAAGACACTTGTTTAAGGCTAACTTGAACTTGATGCGCCATGTTGATGTAATGTCAGGGCATGCATTAACTTTACAGGGCCAGCCAAAGGCCATTTTTTAATACATGTCTAGCTAAGCTGTGTGCCCATGACCTTTTCAAAACTTGACCAACAATGAGCTTTTGGACCTAAGCTTACATTATTGTTTTGTCTATTCATTTTAAGGCAATTGCTTAGAAGATGCTAAACCCAATAATTCCATAATACCTTAATAGTTAGTGATTAAGTATTCCCCCCTAAATATTAAAAGTTTTTGAATTTACACTAAGTCTGTTTTCATACATTTCATGCTGTTTTTTATTTGACGATAAAAATTTTTACCAGTTAAGTTAACTGAAATAATTTTTTATTACATAATTCAATGAATACAAATTATGAGAAATTTAAAGTAAGAATTAGTGTACATTTGGATATTGCTTATTTTGTTAAAAGTTAAAAACTGTAAACAATAAAAAAAAAAAATTTCGGTTACTGATCATTAATGAAATCACTGTTCCTATGCTTGTTTGCACTGTTCAAACAGTGCAAGAGGTGTTGCACTTAAAAAAAAAAAAGGACAAAAACGTGGGATGTGGGACGTGGACGCGCAAGACAAACAGAACCTTAGTTAAAGAGAAAGAGGAAACTATAAAATAAGAAAGATACTTGTGAATCAAATTGGCTTTCCTTTAAGCCTTTAATGGTACTTGCGTGATTGGGCAGAAGCAACATTGATAGGTACTGGTAAGCAATGAGCAACTAACTTAAAAGAAGGATAAGGCTAAAGTAAAACAATGATATCTGAAGTTTCTTTGAGTTGAAGAAAACTTCTAAAGATGCTATCATGAATCATGAATGAAGCTTAAGGAAGAAAAAAAAAATTGATTATTTTTTTGACAAAAGCTTAGAAGATAGCTTTAAGTAATCGTGCTTCATCATAATCCTTAACCATCCTCTTACGCATTTGGGTTCTTGTCGTTCACAGTAACATTTCTTTTGCTATATCATTAGATTCATAACCTACCAATCAAAATCTACTCTATCATGAATTGATACACCACCACGGTGGTTTTTATTTTTTATTTTTTATTTATTTCAAATAATAAGGAAATTATAGAAGGTGAAAATTGAACATGGCCTTTTTCGTTGTTCTCTTTTATTTTATGCATATTTATCAGCTAAATTATAAGTTATTTTGGAGATAAATTATATATTAAATTACAATAATAATGAGATAAAACTGATAAGTTTATTGCAAAAAAAAAAAACTACATGAAGACCGAATTTTAATTAAATTAAATAATAAAATCTTTTATAGCCGAATAAAAAGTCTAAGATCTATATAAACAAAAGATATATATAAAAATCTTGATACGATGATAAAGAATAATGGAAAATAGTGTAAGTGCACAATTGCACCTGGACCCAAGAACAGTTATGGGCTCAGGCCCAATGAGCCTTAAACAATAAGAATTTGTAGAGTGTGAGCTTGAAACCCAGGTTAGAAGTATATGAGGATTAAATGACAAACTAAAGATTGCAAGTAATTGAAAACAACAAGGAATATTGTAACTGGGCCTCCTCGGACGTAAGCCGAGAGCTGTTCTTATATTATATCTCACCCTTTGTCTTTTTTTCTTTTTAGGTTACAAAAAGTTATTTTTCTTTCTGTCCTAGGTACCTCCTTAAATACTCCTCTTTTTAATACTTTATCCACGTGTTGCCCCCAATTCCTCCCTTAGCCTAGATATTTCTTTTCTTAGTGCCTTTGAACAGTACCTAGAAGTTTCCCTTCCACTGTTTAAGTGTCACTTCCTCATTAATGCGGCCAGGGTGGTAGGTGCAGGGTCTTTAATGTGGAGGTAGCAGCTTTTACCTCTGATATTCTTCCAACATCGGCGCTTCTAGGACATTCAAGGGTTCTCTCCCTTTAACCATTGGTCTTGACCGTGTCATTCCCTAACCTTTACCATGAAGTCTCAGGTTCTTTGATGTCAGTCCGAGGGGAAAAGAATCCTCGGCTCGGTCCTCGGATCCTCGGCATATGGGCCGACCTAGAGTATCAACAAGCCCTAAACCCAAGAGTAGGTCGGCCTTCCTTAGCGAGGCCCAATGGCCCATATCCCTATTAAGATATTTTTACTCCCCACAATAGCCCCTCAAAACTCTAATTTTCAACGTCCGAGGAGAAAAATAGGGTTTTGATCCGACGAGAACCTGTTCTACACACTTTATAAGTGACGGCAAGTGTGGAAATCGTTTCGCGCCCCAGAAGATGACACTTGGCGGTTTCATTTTCGAAAACGCGCGCATTTATTACTGTAAGTTACTCTTTGTCTCCCACGCACAACGGTGAGATGGGCATCCAACGGTTCTCCTCACTCCACGAAATTTTAGGCGGGACAGACATAATTTTCGAGGCCGCCTTTTCGCACGTCGTGACGCTTCGGGAACCTGCGCCTTCATTTAAGTCATCAGGGATCAATCCCATCAAAACAACAACAATCATTCTTCACCGGAAAACCGTGAAACCCGTACCTTCAACTTTGTAAGTTCTTGCTCTCTCTAGTCTTGACCTTTTCTCCTCGGATACAGTCCTCGGCTACCAATACAATCATTCTCCCATTTAAAGTTTAGTCTATCGTCTCTCTGTAATGGGAAGATTCAAGTGTCTAGTTGATACCGCCGGCGGGATGGAAGGCTTTAGAGCCAAATACCATATTCCCGGCGACGTAGGGTTAGAATGCGCCGCTGACGGCCGTGGGCAGTTCTAGGAAAGAGGAGAGGTTATCATTCCTATGATAGCCTTCATAGAGGGTGGGATGACCCTACCAATGAAACCCGTAATAAGGGAGTATCTTCGCAACCACCGGTTGTGCCCGACCAATGCCTTCCAAATGTTTTTAGAGTTTTAGGTAGTGTAGATGCTCTAAACGAGCGAGGATGAGTTTAAACCTCACATGGCACGATGTCGTGTTCCTATATGAGTCCCACAAGCTCTCTAAGGTAGGCTATTATATGAAATCTCGGTCTAGCACCGTTAGGCTAATCTCTGTCTGCCCAAATCAAACAAAGGCATGAAGGACGACTACCTGATCGTGTACGGGAGCTGGCACGACGGCCTCCCTTGCCCGGTTCGGTGGGGGATCCGAGGTGCGACACCATAGGATTAATCTCCCCACAACACAACTTCTCCTAACACACACACGAGAAATGCGTATTTGTATTTACTTAAATTCGTTAAATATTTGTGTGAATCGACGAGGTTTGTTTGTTTTGACGTCTTTTTTGCGGATAAGCGGCACGTGCGTCCTCGTCGAGTCAGCAAACGTTGCCGATCTAAACCGAGTACTTCGCTCCGAGGTATTCGTTAGCGCTTGAACCTACAACTCCGGGCTGCTCATCTTATTCTAGGATACACCCCCCTTTCCAAAGACTTTCGGGAGATGAGGACGCCATTATTGCGGCGACCGAGACGAAAGAGGATAAACGTAGCTCGGCCCCATTTTTTGGACGACCGTGACCTCCGGACGCTCTGACCTCCTCGCCATACACTCACAAACAACTGTCGTTCCGAAGAGGAGGTGTCTTCTTCACACACTCTTGACGACGAGATAGACCAATTCCATCTCGAAGACACGAGAGACCTCGCGGAAACCGAGTTCGTGGTACTTTCCGACGAGGAAGAAGAAACCACCGAGGCAGGAATTGCCGGGGCTTGTAGTTGCCCTTCCCGAGGACGAATTTAAAGAAGAAGACATGGGACGAATGGAGGGTCTTCTCGGTAGTATGCACTAAGGTTGCGAGAGAAGAAGAAAGCGGGAACGTCCCAAGTTCCCCCGGCTTTACCTCCTCCTCCTCCTCTGGGCGAGCCAAAATTGCCGGCCGAGGACCCCAAGAAGAAGAGAAGGGGGATAATGAGGGGACGATTACTAAAGACCCCAAGAAACCACGCCAACAACTCCCACCGGCCCGGCGAAGCTGGACAAGGGCAAGGGTAGAGCCCGTTCGGTTGAACTCGGGAAATCGAGAAATGAGGTTGTAGTGCGCCGAGCACCGACCACATGGTCCCCGATCTAAGGCTGGACGGCGCTCCTATCTCCTGCCAGTCCAGTATAAGGGCAGTTCAACAAGGCCACGCCCACCACCTGGTCGAGGTCCTAGAACGCCCTCTTCTGCTGCCCAAGGACATGGAGACCTTGGAGAAAATGGGCCAGCCACAACTATTCCTCTCCCTAAAAAGAGACTTAGCGCTGGTAAGTGTTTCTCCTTTTAACAATATTCGTAAGTAAGTTTGTTTTTAGTACTCCTAACTCCATCATACTTTGTTACAGGCTATTCAGGAGGTCTTTGTAGCTGAAAAGTTTATTGAAGACTCTCGGAAAATAGCCGGGCGAGCTCGAAGTAAGGATGGGGCGAGAGAAGTCTTTGGGCACGGCCTCTCGGCGAGAACGAGAAGGCGGCCTCGGAGGTAGCGGGCGAGGAGAGAGAAGAATGGGGCCGAGTCAAACGTAAAGACCAGGAAGACCCAGATAGACGGACAGCGCAAGCTCCTTCATGCAAGAGATGAAGAGCTCTCCCAAGCTCAAAAAGAGTGCTCGGATACGAAGAAGCGATTGGCGGCGATGAAGGAAGAAGCCGGTTCCTTCCAACTCTCTCTTCAAGGCGCAAGCAGTGCAAGTTTTGATGAAGGGGTAGCCACTTTACCGAGGAGCAGTGACGGAGGAGTTCGCGGCTTTATGCCGCGAATGCGCATCAAAAAGTATGGAAGCTTTAAACGTAGCGGGGAGTTCCTCAATCTTCGGATTTGAGGAAGTCCGAGAACGTTTGGCTTCCCCTAGAAATACGAGGAGATTGAAGAGGCTCCTGTTGCTACTCCTACCCCCGAGCCAACTCTTCACCGCCCTACCTCGGTGGTCCCACGGCAAATTCACGATCCTACGAGAACCTTCGGTTCCAATAAAGAAAAGGAAGGAGGAGTGGATGCGAGAGAAGGACTTGAACCGGATAGTGGAACCCAACGTCCTTCCAACAAAGACAGCGGATAAAGGAAGCGAGTTATGACTCCTTTTGAGTTGGTTGAGAAAGACCGAGGGCACTAGTACCTTCTCGGAAGATCCTCCTCCATGACTTAGGACTTAGCTTAGGGCTTCTCTTTTTCCATTCTTTTTTTTTTGTTTTTGAATTATATATTGTAATGTATATTCACCTTGATTAATGAAGAACAATTTCGTTTGCTTTTCGCTTGGATTGTGTCTTGCTTTTTCTTTATTCTTTATGTACTTATTACAAAAAGTTTTCCCATTAAGTCATATCGAAGTTTCTCGAGCATCAAAATCTAACTCCAAGGATTGCATAGTCATAACTTTCACATAATCATGCGTATATTATTAAAGATTTAATACAAGGTGACATGGTTAATTCATTTGAATAATACCTCGATTAAAAAAGGAAAGAGGACTTCATGTAACAATTAAGCCCTTATAATGCATAACACCGTTTTTTAGTAGGTTGTAAGATCCGAGGACCATTCCTTACACAAATTTCCTCAATACTTAGAGATATAAAACTTAAGATCCGAGTTAATAAACGGTAAGGTATTAACATCCGGACACAATCGAAGTTAAGTTTAATCAAAGTCATAGTCCGAAGATAAATCTTAAGCAATCTTTCGTTTAATTCTTCAAAATTGTAAGCGTAAATGATAAGACATCAATTTCCACAAGGTTTGTGGTCCGAGGACTACACTTAACCATGTTTCGTTTGATTCTTTAAAACAATAACTTCAAATGTTAATTTTCCCAAAGTAGGAGGTCCGAAGACCCGACATAACTAAGGTTACGTTTAACAAATGATAAGACATCAATTTCCACAAGGTTTGTGGTCCGAGGGACTACACTTAACCAAGTTTCTGTTTGATTCTCTAAAACAATAACTTCAAAATGTTAATTTTCCCAAAGTAGGAGGTCCGAAGACCCGACATAACTAAGGTTCTGTTTAACAAATGATAAGACATCAATTTCCACAAGGTTTGTGGTCCGGGACTACACAACCAGGTTTCGTTTGATTCTCAAAAATTGTAACTTTAAATGTTAATTTTCCCAAAGTAGGAGGTCGAAGACCCGGCATAACTAAGGTTCTGTTTAACAAATGATAAGACATCAATTTCCACAAGGTTTGTGGTCCGAGGACTACACTTAACCAAGTTTACATTTTGATTCTCAAAAATTGTAACTTCAAATGTTAATTTTCCCAAAGTAGGAGGTCAGAAGACCGTAACTAAGGTTCTCGTTTAACAAATGATAAGACATCAATTTCCACAAGGTTTGTGGTCCAAGGACTACACTTAACCAAGTTTGTTTGATTCTCAAAAATTGTAACTTCAAATGTTAATTTTCCCAAAGTAGGAGGTCCGAAGACCCGGCATAACTAAGGTTCACATTTTAACAAATGATAAGACATCAATTTCCACAAGGTTTGTGGTCCGAGGACTACACTTAACCAAGTTTCGTTTGATTCTCAAAAATTGTAACTTCAAATGTTAATTTTCCCAAAGTAGGAGGTCCGAAGACCCGGCATAACTAAGGTTACATTTAACAAATGATAAGACATCAATTTCCACAAGGTTTGTGGTCCGAGGACTACACTTAACCAAGTTTACGTTTGATTCTCAAAAATTGTAACTTCAAACGTGAGAGCTAGCCATAACTTTGAAATATTAATTGACAAAAGCTTATTTGATTAATAATAATACCTTCTAAGATTATTTACATTCCATGGACGTGGTACAACTCGTTCATCTAGGTCAACTAGCCTATATGACCCTATGCACTGCTATTGAAACAATGCGATAGGGGCCTTCCCGGTTAGGTCCTAGCTTACCCCATGCTGGGTTCTTAGAAGTGCCTACAACTTTCCTTAATACAAGATCACCGGGTGCAAGTGGCCTTAGCTTCACGTGGGCATCATACCCTCGTTTTAGCTTACGCGATAATACGCCAATTGGACCATAGCGCCTCGCGCCGTTCCTCAAGTAAATCAAGATCTTTCTCTAGAAGTCCCTCGTTTTTCTCTGGACTAAAAGAACTTGTCTTTAGAGTAGGAAAACCGGATTCCGGTGGTATCACCGCCTCGGCTCCATAAGTCATAGAGAATGGAGTTTCTCCGGTGGACCTACGCGGTGTGGTCGATACGTCCACAGGACATGAGGGAGCTCTTCTACCCACCTGCCTTTCGCATCGTCTAACCTCTTAAGCCCGTTGACTATGACCTTGTTAACGGCCTCGGCCTGCCCATTTCCTCGAGGATAAGCTGGAGTAGAGTATCTATTTATAATACCCATCTCACCACGATGTGCCTAAAGGCCTTGTTTGTCAAATTGAACGCCATTGTCAGAGACGAGTGTATGTGGTATACCGAATCTAGTAACAATATTTTTCCGGATAAATTTCTTAGAATCAACATCTCGGATATTGGCCAAAGGCTCGGCCTCGACCCCTTAGTAAAGTAGTCTGTTCCCACGAGCAACCATCTTTTGTTTCCGGCGGCTCTCGGAAAGGGCCCTACAATGTCCAAGCCCCATTTGCGCGAAAGGCCAAGGGGCGGAGAGGGTTAAGAACCCCTCTCAGGTTGGTGGATATTGGGGCGAACCTCGACACTTGATCACATTTTCTGGCATAGTCACTGAGCCTCCTACGCATATTGGGCCACCAATAACACGAGTCGGGGCTCTATGGGCTAAGGACCTTCCTCCAGGTGTGGCTTCCACAAATTCCCTCATGCAATTCCTCCAATGATTACGTTGATTCGGGGTGTACACACAACAAATATGGTCCCGAAAAGGATCGTTTGTATAGCTTCTGGTCATCGGACAACCAGAAACGCGGCGCCTTTCGACGTACCTTTTCTGCTTCAACTTTGTCTTCGGGAAGGATGTCATTTTTGAGAAAAGATATGATCGACTCCATCCAACTAGGACCAGGCCTTATTAGATGGATGCGAGGTGCGTCAGTAGCTATAAGAGAAGGTTCTACTAGATCCTCAACGAGAATCACCCTTGGTAGACCTTGAGCCGAGGATGTGGCCAATGTAGCTAAAGAATCTGCATGAGTGTTTCCACTCCTAGAGACATGAGCTAAGGCAAATGAGTCGAATTCGGCTCGGCGACGTTTAACACAGGCCAAATATTCTTGCATTCTGGGGTCCTCAGCCTCCATGGTCCCCATGACTTGGCCGACCACTAATTGAGAGTCCGAGAACACATGGATTTCCTTGCCACCCATCTTATGTACCATTCGCATGCCTACCAAGACTGCTTCATACTCGGCCTCATTATTAGTAGCCGGGAAAGCCAATCTCAAAGATTTTTCAAAGACAATTCCTTCAGGGGACATTAGAACAAGTCCAACGCCAGACCCTTTATGATTAGCAGCCCCATCCACATAAACTTTCCAAGCCGAGGGCGATACGGCTGTGATCACACCACCGATTTTTCACCCATGTGCGCTCCCTTTGAAGTTTCTTCTAACAATGGTTCAAAACTACGCCACCAAATCAGCGAGGACCGACCTTTCACCGAGTGCGAGGCTTTTACTTAACATCAAAGGCTCCCAAAATGGTTCCCCATTTTGCCAGCTCCGCCAGAATAATCGGCACTACGCAACACGAGCCTTGAGCGGCAAATGGGTCAAAACAACCACGGTATGAGATTGGAAATAATGAGGAAGTTTGCGCGTGGCGTGGACTACAGCCCGGAAGTGCTTTTTCCAAGGGCAAATAGCGCACCTCGGCTTCATTCAAGGACTTACTAACATAGTAGATCGGCCTCGCACTCCATCTTCATTCCTTATAAGGACTAGACTCACCGCATGAATAGCCACGGCCGGATAAGCGAATAAAACCTCGTCCACCTCGGGGCGAGATAAAATGGGTGGCCGAGATAGATATTGCTTAAAATTTGGAAAGGCGACTCACAATCCTCGGTCCACGAAACCCTTTCCACTTGTTCAACAACGGAAAGAAAGGACGGCATTGGTCGGTGACCGAGAAATAAATCTATTCAACGCGACAATCATTCGGTCGAATTTCTGAATCTCCTTTGGAGTTCCGAGGCGGCTGGAAAATTTTGAATAGCCCTAACCTTTGGGTTCACCTCTATGCCCCTATGAGTGATCATATATCCTAAGAACTTTCCGGATCCCACGCCAAAAGAACACTTGGAGGCGTTAAAGGCGCAACTTATACTTCCTCGGCATTTGGAAGGTGTCGGCCAAATCCGTCATGTGCGAAGGTACCGTCTTACTCTTTACCACCATATCATCCACGTATACTTCTATGGTTTTCCCCGGTTCGTCGTTCAAACATTCGGGTCATCATTCTTTGATAAGTAGCCCCGGCATTTTTTAACCCAAATGGCATGACCTTATAATGATAGTTCCCCGTTGGAGTAATGAAAGCGATCTTTCTGATCCTCTAACGCCAAGGGAATTTGGTGGTAACCACGAAGGCGTCCGGGAAACTCATCCGAGGGATGTCCGACGATAGCATCTACCGGTTGATCAATCCGTGGCATTGGGAAAGAATCTTTAGGACGAGGCCTTGTTCGGATCGGTAAAGTCCACACATACTCTCCACCTGCCGTTTTTCTTCTTAACGACAACGGTATGAGCTAACCATTCAGGGGTAGAAAACTTCTTTGATAGCCCCCGCCCTTTTGAGTTTAAGAACCTCTTCCTTCACGGCCTCGAATGTTCTCGGGAAGATCGCCGAGGTGGCTGCCTCCTCGGAACGATGGCCGGATTGACGTTTAAACGATGACAAATAAAGCTCGGATCTACGCACGGAGCCTCGCATAAGGGTCCCACGCAAAGACATCTATATTGTCCTTGAAATTCCAACAACTCCATCTTCTCTTGGTATGGCAAAAGTATGCCAACTTGGAAGAACCTCTGCGGATCATCTGCTATTACAAACTTCTCTAACTCCTCGCAAACGACCTCGTCTTGTCATCGCTCCGGGTGCCTCGGAGGCTTGTTAATTGCTATGACTCCTGGATGGGCAAGGTTGATAACTCGACTTTGGCGACGAAATCTTGCAGCGGAGATGCATTGTCCGGCCACTTGCATTGCGCGAGGATTTCCTCAACATGTTCCCCCGAGGGTTTAACCTTAACGTGCAAGGTAGAGGAGACGGCTCGGGCGTGTAGCCATGGCTTGGCCGGGATGGTTGTATATGGAGAGTACGCGTCAACCACAATGAAATCTACTTCAACCGTTCTGTGCCGGATTGAACGGGTAAACGGATCTGTCCTTTTGGCACAACGGCTCTCCCTTCAAAGCTAATAAGAGGTGAGTCATAAGGAGTTAAATCTTCCAACTCCAACCTTAGCCCCTTGAATAGATCGGGGTACATGATACGCACCGCGCACGATCTATCATCACCCTCTTCACGTCATAATTCCCTATTCGAGGGTAACCACGAGAGCATCGTCATGGGGTTGGATAGTTCCTATTTTATCCTCCTCGGAGAAACCCAAGACAGGTAAAGTGCTCTTTAATCTCTTCGGCCTACCACCCATCATCCTCGGCTTTGCGGATGGGAAACCGCCATGACCCTAGTGGGACCTGAGCCGGTCCTACCGGAGTGCGGCGAAGATAACATTAATTGTTCCCAATGTTGGCCGAGATGAAGTTCCTTTGGTTATTTGAACCAACTTAGTAGACCTGCCCGGTTGGGTTGACACAAATGCTTTGCTTCGGCTTTCCCTCTCGACGAGCTCTACAGATGGTTCCACGAGGGTCCGGCGAGTTCTCGGTAGTGTGGCCCGCATCCCGATGGTATTGACAAAAAAGGTTTTGATTTCTTCTCGTAGGGTCCCTTTGCCATCTTTACGGCCATCTAAAGAAGGGCTCTTTACGAACTTTTTCTAATAAGCGATGTGCGGTTCTCGGAACACGGATTCTGACTTGGTCTTTGCCCGAGCCGGATTGTCCGAAATAATCCCTCCTCGGCTTGTTGTTGTGATATCTGTCCGACCTGAAATCCCTTCTCTCTGTAGGGATAACCTTCTCCTTTCCTTTTCCTGTTCTTTGGTCTTCCTCTACCCTTTTATATTCATCAATACGATCCATAAGACGACGTACGGCTATGCGGACGGGCTTTTTCGTCAAAGACTTTCTTAGGTCGTGATTAGTAGGAGGCCTACCTTAAAGGTATTTAGCGCCACCTCATCAAAGTCGCCGTCTATTTCATTAAACATCTCCCAATATACTGTCGGAGTATGCTTTCGGTGTCTCCCGCTTCCTTCATGACCATGGATAGCAATGAGTCCGGTGGCGGGGACTCTGCTACAAGTAATGAACCGAGAAGCAAATGCCCTAGTTAGTTCCCCAAACGAGCCTACGAGACCCCGACTTGAGACCGTTGAACCATCTCATAGCCACGAGGTCCCAGTGGAGGGAAGACTTTACACATCAAAGTCTCGTTGTGTGAGTGCCTTTGCCATCCTTTGGTTGAAGTGACTCACGTGCTCATGGATCCAGAGCCATTATAGATGGTAAACGTGGGGCCGGGTGAACCTCTGGGGAGCCTCCCCTCTCAATCCTACGTGAAAACGGAGATTTAGAGAGTTGGTGCAACGCCACTACTCATGGTATCGTTGCCTAAACCCCTAGGACGAAACTTCTTACGTGCCGGATTGGCTGGTCGTTCTCCTCACCGGAGGATGTTGCACTTGGTGGGGGAATATGACCTTGAACCGTAGCCATGTCCCCCATCCTTCTCGAGGAAGAACTAGATGAGGACGGGGAAACCTTACGTTTAGCACGGCGTAACTTCCTCTTGAACGATTGATTTCCTTCTTGCATGGATTTAGAGCCCTCATCGTGGGTAGTGCCACCCCTCCCATGAGTATGGCTAGCCCGGATATTCTATGGACGCTTCCCTCACGATCCCTACGATGTTCAAGACGTTCGAAATGATCTTCCGGTTGTGATCCTTGCGACTCCGCATGGTGAGAGCCTAAGCACGCCATAATATCCCTACTACTTCTAGACTAGATTTCCCAGACGGCGCCAATTGTAAGTGCACAATTGCACCTGGACCCAAGAATTATGGGCTCGGGCCCGATGAGCCTTAAACAATAAGAATTTGTAGAGTGTGGGCTTGAAACCCGAGTTAGAAGTATATGAGGATTAAATGACAAACTAAAGATTGCAAGTAATTGAAAACAACAAGGAATATTATGTAACTTGGGCCTCCTCGGACGTAAGCCGAAATTTGTTCTTATATTATATCTCACCCTTTGTCTTTTTTCTTTTTAGGTTACAAAAGTTCTTTTTCTTTTATCTAGGTACCTCCTTAAATACTCTCTTTTTAATACTTTATCCACGTGTTGCCCCCGATTCCTCCCTTAGCCTTTAGATATTTCTTTTCTTAGTGCCTTTGAACGGTACCTAGAAGTTTCCCTTCCACTTTGTTTAAGTGTCATTCCTCATTAATGCGGCCGGGGTTGGTAGGTGCGGGGTGCTTTAATGTGGAGGGTAGCGTACCTACGATATTCTTCCTTGTCGGCGCTTCTAGGACATTCAAGGGTTCTCTCCCTTTAACCATTGGTCTTGGCCGTGTCGTTCCTAACCTTTACCATGAAGTCTCGGGTTCTTTGATGTCGATCAGGGGAAAAGAATCCTCGGCTCGGTCCTCGGATCCTCGGCATATGGGCCGACCTAGAGTATCAACAAGCCCTAAACCCAAGAGTAGGTCGGCCTTCCTTAGCGAGGCCCAATGGCCCATATCCCTATTAAGATATTTTTACTCCCCACAAATAGTTCATCAAAAAAGAATAATGGAAAATAATTCTCTTCAATTGAATTCTCTCTCTTTTTCTTTCTTTTTCTCTCAGTTTTAGTTGAATGTTTGATACCTAACATTTATACCATATGTCCTATGTACAAACAAAAATTATAGGGAATTGGAGGATAACTATCATCAGGAAATCGGAGGATAACTATCATCGAATTGGCATTATCTTAAAAAACAAAAAATACTAAAAAGTGTATGTTCTTTTTTTTGATGTCTATCCAAAACGTTACGAAATATTAAGAAAAGAAAAAGGAAAGAAACAAATTGTAGGATGCCTTTAACAAAGTCCTTGACTTGTTGTAAACACGAACACACGAGCTGTCCATTATCTATGTATAAGGTATCTATGTATTAAAATCTACGACTATAAAAGTTTAAAGTTAGGAAATGTTATATATTATATGTTGTGCCGTTTATAGCCCGCAATCGCGAATTGCGGTGTTGTCGTACAAAAAGTTAAAGAATGCAAAGACAAATGAAAGAAAAAAAAAATCCTAATTTACGAACCAAAACTTTATTAATAGATATTTAAGGGGGCAATGAACTATTTGCTATCGATTGGAAGTGGTACTTTCTTGTCCCGAATGTAGGTTCATCCAGGGGGGGTTTGTGATTTTGTCCCCCCAATTAAACCTCATTTGTTATATTGTGTAATATTTAAACTCAAGGATAAATAATAAAAAAAATTAATAATATATGGATGTATATGGGAAATGCTACGTTCATAACGTTTTACAACAAGTTTTAGATGACAAGTTGTTACTTATTGTTTCTGGTGAGTAAAAAAGTAATTTTAGCAGTGCGTTCAGATTAAAATCTAGTATTTGTTGTAAAAGTTTTGTAAAAATGTTGTGAACATAACACTTTTTTACGCATATTGATGCTTTTTTTTTTCTAAATGTAAGAGGTGAAATCAATAGTCTACTAATGATGATGATGATGATTGATGAATACAAGATGGCTAAATGAATGGAACCTTGGGTTAATCTTTTGTATTATTAATAAATCTTAAATGACATTTTTTCAACAAATCTTAGATGACAAATTGTTACTTATTGTTTCTGGTGAGTAAGAAAGTAATTTCAACTGTGTATTTAAATTAAAACTAGTAACAACTTATCACTTATAATTTGTTGTAAAACTATTATGGACGCAACATTTCTCTATGTATATTAATATATTTTTTTAAATGTAAGAGGTGAAGTCGTAGTCTACTAATGATGATGATGATTTGATAGGTACAAGATGGCTAAATGAGTGGAACCTTGGGTTAATCTTTCGTATGATACTATTATTAATAAAGAGGAGCCCTTATTAGCGGCAGGCCGTCAGTTCCACTCAATCTCATTCTTTGTTATGTTTTTTCCTAAAGCTAGAGGTGGCAAAATTTGACATGACCCGCAAACCCGACACGACCCGACACGAAATTAGCAAGTTATGGGTTGATGCTTAACGGGTTCGTGTCATATTTGGGTTGACACGGCTAACCCGTTTAATAAATGGGTTGGGTTAGTGTTGAACACATAGAACCCGTTTGACCCGTTTAATTAAATGATATTTTACCAATATACCCTTCAAACTCTAGGTATATAAACTTATTAGTTGTTATGATTTATTTTCTTTGACATATTGTGATTGGTTATTTGTGATATTGGGATATGCTTTAATTTTGAATGATTATTTGTGATGCAGTTACTCGTTAGTTCTGAATTTTATATTAAAAATATTTATTTGTTTGTTTTTTCATTAATTTTTATTTTTCATTTTGATAAAATCTGATAAACAAGTCGACACGACTGACCCGTTTAATAAATGGGTCGTGTTAGGGGTTGAGGAATCTTGACCCGTTTAATAAACATGTTGGGTTAGTGTTGACCTATGTAGTCGAATACTCGTGACTTGATACGACACGAACCCGACACGCGAACACGAATTGCCACCCTACCTAAAGCTTTGGTTTAGCAAATTAATATATTTACTTTAACAAACAAGTATCATGTAACAGGATTTTAATAATGTCTATTCATATATAAATTGAATTACTATTATTATATTATTAATGAGATGGGGACTGATGTCAACCCTTATTAGTGATATGATTTGAATAACTTCTCCAAATAAATAAAATTAATTTTTGGGTCATTTTCCCTTTTTAATAAGAAGTTTTTATTACAATTGATAGACAAAAACCACCGTTGGGCAAGTTCAAATTCAATATTGATGGTTTCAACTATGGGGAATCCGGGTCAATTGGGAGGAGGTGGGCTCTTGGGAGATGGTGAGGGTGAATAGATTAAGGGTTTTACAAGGAATTTTGATTATCTAGATAGTGTTTTGGTATAAATGTGGGCACTTAGAGATGACCTTTGGTTTGCGAAGAATTTAGAAATTATCAATTTGATTATGAAACTTGATACCTTTACCGTAATTTACCCTATAAAAAATTCTTCTATTAATCATTACTAGAGTCTATACTTATTGATTGCGAGAACCTTTTGAAAACCTTCTCCAATGTATGAATTGATCACACACATCGAGATTCGAGAGACCAATTGCTAAGCAAATGCTTGTCAAAAATTGGAAACTTTAGTGATGCTTTTGTTTTATAAAAATTGGAAACTCTAGTGATGCTGATTTTGTTTTATTTCTATCTCATGCAATGTATGATAATTAATGTGCCTCTTTTCTGCCCAAGGAAAAAAAAAATTTTGAAACTTTTTTTTTTGTTAAACAAATTTTGAAACTTGAAAGTACATGAACCCAAATGAAAAAAAAAAAAAAAAAAAAAAAAAAATCCACAAGACACGCTTTCTCTAAGGAAAGAGGGCTGACTTCATCGGAAACTCCTTAACTATTGAGCAAAGAAATTAATGGTAGGAGATATTATTGTCTTCCTACGATGTTCCTCAACACATGTCTCCACCATTCGATGCTCTCTAAATTCCCTTTGATGTGAAACGGAGAATTATTCAACGGTGTGAATCTAAGGATGATACAATGCAGAAGTGGATCCCACCACATGGTATTTAATTGAAGAAAAGTTCAACTATGTCCGAACCAAAGCAATGCCGAAATGACAGACGTGGAAAAAGAGAGACAATAACATGGAGAAAGCAATGTAAGAGAGAGAGAGAGAGAGAGAAAATTAAAAATATATATAAAAAAGAAAGAATATAAGAAAGAGAAAGAGTCAATTTTTCGAAATCCAACCGCTCCAATTCCTCAATTGGTTTCTCACCAAATCCCACGAATTTAAAAACCCATCTCTGAAAACCATCTCTCTTCAATACCCAGATCCCATTTTCTCAGAATTTTGATCCTATTCTTCATTCTTCACCAACTAACGAATATCCTCTGTTTCTTCAGCCAGAAATGAGAAAAAAAATCCAACCGTTTGACAAGTCTCTCCCAAACATACATAATTTCCTCCTCATTTTTTGAGCTTCTTGCTTATTTTTCGTTTTTTGTTCTCTCTTCTGGTTTGATCCTTGAAGATTACTCTTTTCCTAATTATAGTTCTTTCACAAAATTCAAATAACCCAAGCAAATCCCATAATTCTAGGAAATATAGTCATTTCTGTTCCTCAAAATCCCCTGCTGTCTCTGAACTATTTTTTTTTTTTGGTTTTCTGACTCAAAATTGTCTTATCCAATTCAAGTCCCCTAGCTGTCTCTCTGACCTTCCACTTCAAAAATCCTAGCTGGTCTTCTCAATTTTGATCGAAATTCAATCATGGGAATCCAGAAAGACAGAGTGAGATTCAATGTTGGAGGTAGAATCTTTGAAACATCTTCAACAACCCTTGCCAACGCTGGCCGAAATTCATTTTTTGGAGCGATATTTGATGAGAATTGGACTCTACAATCTGATCATTCCGATGAATACTTCATTGATCGGAACCCGGATTGCTTTGCGGTCATTCTTGATCTTCTCAGAACTGGAGAGCTTTACATTCCTGCCAATATCCCAGAAAAGCTTCTCTACAGAGAGGCTCTGTTCTATGGCCTTCTTCACCATGTACGCTCTGCGAAATGGGGTCAATTTGATGGCAATAGATTACGGCTTTCAAAGTCAATAACAGGTCAAGCACCAGGAGATGGAACGGCAATTCGAGCCGGGCCAGATGGTGGTTGCTGTGTTGCACATGGTAGCATGGTTCATGTGTATGATTGGATGCTAGAAGAGCATGCACCAATTACTCTTGATTACCAGAGAGTGAATGATGTTGGTTGGATTGACTCACAGAACATTGTGATAAGTGTGTGTGAGAGATTAGGCCGTGGAGATGGTGGGATGGGTTTGTTTAGTTCATCAACGGGGGAGCTGAGGGACAAGTTTCAAGTCAATCATGAGAATCAAGTTAAGAGCTTTACAGCTGGGGCTTTGAGTTTCAGTTCAGATTATAAGATATTTTCTAGTTGCAAGGGTAGGAGCAATGAGTATGGGATTGGAGTTTGGGACCAAGTAACTGGAAAACAGATTGATTTTTTCTATGAGCCACCTGGTTGGTCACTTGGTGATGCTGACAAACTACAGTGGTTACATGGGAGTAACTGTTTGTTGGTTGCAACTTTGTTTCCTAGGAAGGACAACTGTTACATTAGTTTGTTGGATTTTAGGGACAAGAAGATGGTTTGGTCTTGGTCTGATGGTGGAGCACCTATAACTGTGGATGAGAAACGGGTTAGAGATGCAATAGCAATGGAAGAGAATAGCTCTATCTGTGTGGTGAATGAGTTTGAGGATTTGGGATTCATGGATTTGAGAAGCACCGCTGGGAGCATTAGGTGGAGCTCAAGAAGCCGGTTGATGAAGGGTAATAATATGCCTGATGAACCTTGTTACCCCAAGTTGGCATTACATGAAGGGCAACTATTTTCATCAATGAATGATTGCATATCAGTGTTTTGTGGTCCTGAATGGGCATTAACATCTCGGCTACGACGAAGCTATGGAGGTTCAATATGTGATTTTTCGATTGGTGGTGATCGCCTCTTTGCACTGCATAGTGAGGAAAATGTGTTTGATATATGGGAAACCCCACCTCCGCCGATTATATGATTCAGTGAAGGGTTTGCTAGTTTTGGTGGTTGTGTTTCTTTCTTTTTGATACACATGGTTCTCCTTTTTGTTTTCTAGGATTATAGAAGATTGAGTTGCAGCAGAACCCTATAGATTAGGACACATAGAGGTACTAAGCTTGCTAAGCTTGATTAGAGTTTGCTAATTGTTAGAGAGATGAAAGTCAATACTTAATATAACCTCATATCTACATAACGAGTGTAAGTGGGGGTTTCCCATTATTACCAAAGAAATGAAATTGTTCAACTACTGCTAGATACAAATTTTGGTATTTTTTGGGAAGATGCAAATTGTATGTTAGTTATGCCCTACTTGTACATTTCATTTTCTAACTGATCAGGAATGGCTCTTTCATTTTTCTCTTTTTGACAGACCCTCTTTCTCTTTTCTTCTTTTGACCTGTGCATTCACAAAGTTAATTCTCTGGTAGTTTTGATGCATCCCAATGCTCTCAGTAGTCAGTACAGATTCCAGATTCGATAGCAAGCACACACTCCCACACACACAAAGAAAGAGAGAGATGCCTTTGCACGTGAGCAGTTGTAACTGCCAAACCTGTTGACAGATTTATGAATTAAATCACTTTGGAATAAAGTTGTTAGGTGTAGGTGTAGGCGTGTAGCTTTAGTTTCGGGTGTTCAAAAATTCTAAATTTGTAACATAGAAGATACGCACTTAAAGAGCTTTTCTGGTGCACCAAATTTGCTGAATGATCATACCGACTAAAGCAAATCCAGCTCCTTTATCCCTTTGTTTTTTTTCCTTTGCATGCCTGAACTTAAATCCGCCATCCTTTGCTTATACTTCCCTTTTTATTTTTCTCAACTCTTATATCTAACTACTAATTAAAGATAATTTCCTCTGGTTCTGTTCCAGTATTAATCTCATCGATCAACGCCCAAGATAAATTTTAAACTCTTTTAAGTGTATCAAATCCCAATTTAAGTGAAGACACCAAAAGGATATAATACTAATTCAGTTGACTCTCTCTCTCTCTCTTGATGCCCCTGTGCTAAAGACTACTTAGAGAACACAACAAAATAGGGCAAAACATGATTTACCAATGTCCTATCCATTAATAAAAAAAAAACGTGTTATTTATCTTTAAATAATCAGTCTACATTAGCTGTTTAGGTTTATAAATTGTAAACAATAACAAGAGCTTAATGTCAGAAAAATATCAAAAACATATATATTTATCTGAGAGATACTCTGAAGAAAGACACGTCTGTCATTAATAAATAAATAAATAATGAGATCCAACCAATATCATCCTGATCCTCCTGGATTTAAATTTTCACTAGCTCAGTCAGTTCTGACACATCTACCCAATCTGAGTAGAAGACAATATGAATTCAATATTGTGTTGATAGTAGAAAGGAGGTTTTGATCATCCAAGGAGAATCTCACTGTTATCACTTTTACCTAATGAACCCCAATCTCTCACCTTAAAAAAGAAGGATTTTCGCTAGATAATCCAAAAAAAATGACATCATCACCCTACATACAGTCCCATCTAGCAAAAAAAGTGAAGTATGAGTTTCTTTGAAGCTTCCCTTCCTTCAATTAACTTTCTTTATTAATCAGAGTTCTTAAAAATGTGTTGTACAGCTTAAGAAATACCAAAAAGATGATGCATGAAATACCGCATCTAATTTGCTCCAAAAAAGTAAAAGATAACAGATAAGAAAGAACCAAAGAGAAATGGACCCCATAAGGCAAACCATAAATTAAGCATAATCAGGCATTGCTTTCCTGAGAAATGTGATTGGCTGAGATTCTTCAGGGGCAAGTTTGTCAAAAGGAACATAATTTTGCTCCTGATCATAAACATGGCATTCGGTCAATATCGTCTTCATCAAACGCCAATTCCAAGTAGCCTCATTCAGATACTGTCGATGACATAGGAGAGAAAATGAATTAAAACAGAAACTTTATTGGCACGAGATAATGGTCACCATGAATCGTGTCTGTGTGTGCGTGCATGCACACGTGTGTATGAAGGACTTATCAATCCTACCTTTCCCCAATTTTCTTTAAGAGACTTGTGGGCTGCCCGCAGATTATAGCTTGGTATCCTTGGAGAAATATGGTGGGGAATGTGGACACTGATATCATGACAGAGGATTTCAACCCTGTCCAGGAGAGAAAGTTAGCAGATTACTTACAACAATATAGTACATAATTAACTTTAGTTATTCTACCACTAGAACAAACGTATTGGTATTAAAGCTCTATATTTCTTTTTGGCAATTTTTTAGTAGCAAGTCAGAAATGTATCTCAACTTCAACATTTGTTTCGTTAGAAATCACTAAAAGTGGATCCCAAACTAAATCACAGTCAACCAATGATCTGAAAGACAATCTTCAGTGACTTATTAATGGCTTCATACTAGCATGCATGTCATTCTCCCTTTAATCAGTGAATGTGAGTATCGAAGAAATATTTTTCACAGGAAACATTTTTGAAACAGAAAAATATTCCTTTCTCCCCTGGCCTGAGCACAATCAGGTCTGGATGCACTCTTAAGAGTAACAGCACACCAAGTATGAAAAGTGAAAACTACTTAAAAATCAAGAAAGGATAAATTAAGATGTCCCATGGCCCAGGGATTTCCTAGATACCCAAGGCAAAATCCTTAAGCAAGCTTTGGACAGATAACAAAGTAAGTGTCCACAGCAATATGAAAGCTGTTAAGTATAAGCTGCATTTTACCATCTAATTGCATCAGATTTTGTGCCAATTAAAAACGATATAGACACGCACACAAAGGAGAAAGAAAGAGATGTTACCATCGAGGATAATCACAATGAATTGTTCCATTAAGCTGGGCCTGAGCAGCATTCCACTCATTTGAATATTTGAATGGTATGTGAGGAGCCGTATGATGGACCATGGTGAAAACACTCATCTACAAATACACAACAAACAAAAAACAAAAACAAAATCTTCAACACAAATAGAATATATAATCTGAATAATTAGGTCAATGAATTCACAAATGATTGTCAAGGCATCACGCAAACTATGTAAATTTGGGGATTCTAGAATTATTTAGGGCCAGTAAAATTGTAATTAATATGTAAAAGTATCATACATGGGCCAAAAAGTAAAAATGGCACAAAATTTTAGCAAGATCTTTTCAAGAGTAGAACTGAAGCATTTAAAAAAAATGAATTCGAGCAGACAAAAGCAATGCATGAATAATGTCATGTTATGCTGCAATAAAACATGATTAAATCATGGTGAACAAGGTCTTGATTGGCTACTTCAATGCTCCTAAGTTCAATCAGAAAGCCTTTTGTTGGGTAACAATTCACTGAGAAGCCTTGCATCATACTTTTTTTTTTTTTTTTATTATAGGTAATAAGACTTTTATTGAGTGAGAAGCCTTGCATCATACTATTTTTAGTATTCGTGAATTGTTTATTAATTTATTTGATAAGTAAAAGAAGGGGTGCAACATGAATGCTTCCCAGCAGAGTGAATAAAAAATAAATTTTATGAATGAACTAAAAAATTAAAATTCAGGTAGTTGGCCTTAGGCACAGTTGATTTGAGTAGAGAACTATTTAAATAATAAGCAATAAATTGCCCATGATAATTTTATTCACATAATTTGGTGCTTTCAAATCTGTCATAATGTGCCTACAGTAACAGAGGGAGCCCCCATTCTGCAGCGTATATCACCATCCACTAAACATTCAGGAACCAAAATCTATGGACCATCTGCCAGTATAATGGATTTTCTGGATATATACATACATATATACATATATAGATAGATAGAGGATATGGAAAGATGTTATCAATTTAACATGATTAACACTGGGTCCAAATACTACTGCAAGAAAACAGGAACCGGCATTACCCAAAAGTGATAGCCCAACCATGGCATCAACCAGAACTTGACCCATCCCATGATCCCCGTCTTGTAGATAATCAATGGCCATCCAATTGCGATAAATGAAAACACACAAGCCAAGCTTATCTTCACCCTTTTCAATTCACTTGGTCTGAACTTGTTCAAATTGAAGTGCCACATCAACCTATTAGGATGCTTGTTAATGTTGAGACCGATACGTATCAAATCAAAACATACGGATTATTGCTCAAGTCATTAGTGGCAATTGTTTCACTAAGGACTAAGGGCCAAGAAAATTTAAAAAATGAAAATTTTGTCCCATATTATTTCTTGTATTTCATAACATACCAGTGAGCTATAGACATCCACGGTCTAAGTGGCCCATATCCAATTGTAATTGCCTTGCGCAAAGTAGGAGATGAATCAAACTCCTCTTTCCAAACAGGGTGCCAAGCTGTATCTTCACTCAACCTATAGATAAAAGATGGGTGGGAATAGAGATGATATTTTAGAAAATGGAAGAAGTAAGAACGGCAACTTCACAGAGGTTGTAAACCTACCAAACCAACAAACAACAAATAAATGAAGTTATATATGCATATATAAACACACATGACAAGAAGTTGTGACACAGCCATAAAAAGGATAGAGCTGCCCCTCTAACATACATATATACAAATGTACATACATATACAAACATATGGATTAGGATCAAGTTACTAAAAGAAAATTCTAAAATTAAGATTTAAAAAAAAAATTTCTATAAAAGAAAAATCTATAACTTTTCAAAATTGCCATATAAAATTAAAAAAAAAAAATTTAACCTGAAATAAAAGAAGGGCAGGGAGATATTGGGTGGTTAGTAAAATAATGAACATTGACTTAAATTGGACAAGGATATTCAGATAACTAAAAATGGAATACTGGACAAACAAAACAGTCGAGATGTTGTATATGTATTAGATATATTCCACATATCACATGTACCATAATATATTGGTGAGTATGTATGTCTGAAGGTATATCCTATATATTTGAGATAATTCAATAAGAAAAATTAGAGGCAAAATTGTACACACATGTTTGTTTTTGCATGGTGTTGATCGTGCTTAAATCTCCATGGCTCATATGGGTATATTAGTGGCAAAAAGGCCAAGGTTCCAACAATGTCTTCCACTAATTTGTTACTTGAAAATGCTTTGTGAGCACAATCATGTCCTATAACAAAGAACTTTACAAAACAAGGATAGAAAGAAATATGAGTTAGATAGCATGTACAAGTGATAATATCAGGAAAACAAAAAGTGTGGAGGAGGGAAGGACCCATAGTGAAATTTCATAAGCAATATACATATGGTAAAGATGTATATGGAACTAACCCCTGTTGCTGCAGTCCCAGTCCATGCCCAAGCCAAAGGAAGTAGATACCATGGGGCTTTTGAAATCATGAGGAGTCCCAATGCATAGGAAGTGACTGATATTAACACTGATTTCCATGCTTTCACATCATCAATCTCAAAAACCTTCAAAATTTTTGGAAAAGAGAAAATTATACAGAAATATCACCAATTTTTTAATAATTATGTTTACATATCCAGCCTCAAGTGAGTTCAAAGAACAGTCTTGCTCACTCAACAGACCAGTGTTTGGTCCATAAATCTCCCAAATAATGTCCAAAATCTTGTTCATAAAAGACATGTTGAGCGCAAACAATACAAAAGAGATGGGATGCAAGATGCATCTGGCATGAGCATTACCTTTTTTGGAAGTGTATTAATGATATCCTTTATTTTAATATTGTCAGGAAGTGGTTCTCCAATTTGCTTAAAACCATAGCTTTCAGCTAATTGTTTTCTATACTCAGCAGTGTCTGCTGGAGATGGTACAACTGGAATTGCAACAGCTTGTATAACTCTACTCTTTCTCTTTGGAAGTAAAAATTGCTCATGCCTGATTCCCTTCTGGATGACTCTTTCCGCCTTCAGATAACATATGCCTGTCTATCAGAATAAGCAATATAAGGTGTCTACAATAGTAACTTAGGAAATGCCGCATGCAATGATAGTTCAAATGAATATAAGTCTCACGTAGTTTTGACAATGAATAACAACCATACATACAGAAAACTTGATAATACCAGTAGAATAGACTACTTACAATTAGTGATTTTTGTTTATTGCTTGCATATTAATATAATTAGAGATAACATTTGAAAGCACATCAGTCCAACAATCTAATGTCCTTAAGAAACACCCAGTCCTCATAAGGAATTCAAAGTTTTATTCCCTATATAAATTTATGGTTATAGGATTGGGTGATAGCCAAAACAGGAACAATTGTTTCATCCCCTTGGCTGACAAGATATTTTTCCATTGTATAGGAGGTTTACAATCATCAAACATGCATTTCATGGCCTAGGCATAACAAGGCTCTTGTTTTTATTTGCATGCAGTATGCAGATGAGGTTCTACTCAATATAGTTAAAAGTATACAGGGGATCATGATCCAAATTCTTTAGGTTCTTCCCTAGAAAGCATCCAATTTTTTTTTTTCACAAACAGGAAGTTATATGTTTTCCAATTCAGAATTAGTGTGATTCAAAAAAATGATGATGAGGTGGCCAAGTTTTGTATATACATTATTAACATCTTGTTAAAATCAAAGTACAAGTTTTCACTGTCCTAAGGAAGCCACAATAACTATATAGATGCTAAGAGAAAGCTTTCACTTTTTGGTTTTATCTTTGTCCTTTTTTGGGGGAGAGAGGGGGGGGGGGGGGGGAGCTGAGTACCAGACTCTGAGAAAGATTTGTTAGTATAGGAATGAATACTAGATTAGAATGACTAAACTAAACTGGAAATGCAAATGATATATTTCCATATAATGTGTTTTATCTGTCTTTCTGTGTGTGTGGGGGAGGGAAGAGGGTGGTTATGCAAGTATTATGACAAATTTATTTTAAACGCATCCTCTGGAAATTTATAGGAGACCAAGGCAGTCAACAAAAAGTTGTTCATTTGGGTCATGAAGCTATCCCAAACTTCGAGAAAGATTGTTAGTATAGGAACTAATACTAAATTTGAATGACAAAACTAGATTGGAAAACGGGAAAGATAAATTCCCATCATGTATGAAGTACAAAAAATGAAAGAATCAACTCCAAGCTTCATCGAAGCTGAAGTGCTTTAATGGAAGGCAGGATGAGAGTCTTGAACTCTTAATAAAGTTTATCAAATGCGCTTACACAGCTTGAGTTTACCTACTTCAAATGTTTTAATAGTTTATAGATGACTACAAGGTGCCAGTCAACCTGCAATATGGTTGATGCTAGCTTAGTGAGCCAAATACTGTTAACATGGTCATGATTATATGAACATTAAAGTATCTACCCAATTTTATTTTTTAAAGCTCAAAATGCGTGGGACTCATTGAACCCTGGAACTAGACCACTACAAAGGGTCCAGTTGCCACTTGGGCCGTAGGCCATTGGCAAAGTATCTACCAAATAAGATAAATATTTGATTACATAACAAGTGAGCTTTTTCTATTTTTGCTAAATCATTACAAGTGCACTTGGTAAAGCCAAAGTTACCAGTAGTGTAGCAGTTGTCACTCTCCCCAGAGTTTAAGTTTGGAACTGGTGAATTCCTATGGTGGCAGTATAGCAGAGAAAGTTGCTACTTTGAGTCCATATCTTGTAACAATTTACAAAACTTTACAGCAAAAAGTTGTAAGTAGGAGCTATGTAAAACTACAGAATATACACAACAGCTTAAGGTTTGTTCATAATGGATACACCGCAGTACTGTTTGAGGTTAAGGGAAAGTTGGAGCTAGTTGATTATCTTCCTAAAACTAGATTGGTGGCTGCCATCATAAACACAACAACCACCTGATGTTTATTTTAAAGGTCTAGATGGAATATTCCCAAACAGAGAGAAAATTGAGTGCAGAATGACATTTGATTAAAGATGATAAAAAAGTTGGTTTCACCAAAGGCTTTGGGTCTAGTGGCACTTCTGACTTCACCCTCCAAAAGGATGGGATTGACGGTGAGGTCAGGTCTTCGATTCAAGCCTGACGGGGTGCGTGAATTATTAACCCATTAAAAAAAAAAAAGATAAAAAAGGGGGCTGTGCAACAGGAACTGAAAGGCTTAAAGGGAAGGCTCCAGTTAATTCGCTCCTATATCACTCTCTCCTTAATTCCTTGCTTATTTTTGCACAAAATCCTTCAGTTTTTCACACTCGTTTCCTAAAGATAACTAGTATGATGCAAGCAAAGTAAGTGTTTGAAGCATTTTATCAAGAAAGTTTCAGCCTCCATTTCTAAAATCTAATGTGCTATATGCTAAACTTAAAAATGCAAGTGAGTTTATAAGTACTCCAACATAAGAGGTGCACAATTAAATAGACCCTAAATCCCCATCTGGGCCAAATAACATGAAGAAGTTAATTAAAATCAATCTGAACCAAAATAAATAACCAAACTTTACATTAAATTTGAAGAAGCAACAACTCCAAGAAAAGACTTATCCTACACAGAGTGAGAGAGAAAGAGTTACATACCTGGAGAACAATGTGCTAAAATTTTGTGACTTCCACTTGGCTTTTGATGGGGGCCCTGAATTCCAAACCAGAAAGAATGAAAACCCAAAAGAAGTATTTTTTTTTATAAAAAAAGGCAGAAACCAAAAGGGTGTCTGAGAAAGAGAAAAGGGATAGCAATAGCATACCATGAAAAGGAACATAGAGTCTGCAAGTCTGCAAGCCATTCTGAGCAGAGTTGCAGAAACTCCAATGCACAAAGGCCCCCCCTTCTTGAAGCTCTGTGGGTCTTTGAGTTTGAGAGTGAATGAATGTGAGAAAGATGCGTTTTTTTTTTCTTGGTATGGATAATAGAATGGGTCCTGAAAGTCACCTGTACCTCTGCCTTTATATGACAAACTGAAGCTACCTAATTTTTTTCTGTGCTTTGTTCCTAGCCGCCAAGTGCGGATATATTTAATGTCAACCACATTTGTGAGTAGAAGAGGAAAGAATTTCACTAGCTTTTAAGGTTTCAATTTTTTTTTTCTTTAAATTTATTGCTTTACAATTATAATAGAACACGGATATGTATGAAATTTACTTGGAAGTTGTTGAGATTTTTATTTATTTATTATTATTCTTTTAAAATAGGGTTGTGTGATTTTTATTTTTTTTATAACAATAGGGTTGTAAGATTTACTTTAGGCATTTTTTATTTTTGGCGCATTTTCAAGAATACAACCAAAGACAAGGGCTTTTTGCCTTGTAACCTTATTTGGCTTGACACCATGTATCCCACATCGAAGAGAACTCCTTCCACTTTCTCACTTAATAAGTGATGGTATACTCCTCTCTTCGGCACAAGCTTATAAGTGAGAAAGTGGGAGGAGTCTGATGGTACACTCCTCTCTTCGGCGCGTGGGAAGAGTTCTCTTTAATGTGGGATACAAGGTGTCAAGCCAAACAAGGTTACAAGGCAAAAAGCCCTTGGCCCGAGAGGTGAAAATCCTGAGTACCCATCTATAATTTCAAACATAAAAAATCTTGTAACTCAATTGTTTAGTATTTCTTGACGTTTCTAATGACATTAATGACGTCATTAATGACGTCACTACAAAGGTATATGGTTTGAATTGGAAATTTGGAACATTATGAACGTGTAGATTTATGTTTAACTTTTTTTTTTTTTGGAGAGAGATTTATGTTTAACTTGAAATGTGTTTTTATTTTTATTTTTTATACAAGATAGAATTTCTACTCTAGCTTAATCTAAGTGTATATGTGTGTGAAGCTCCTTCTTGGAGACTTGAACCCCGGCCCTTGCCCCCCACACTCCACAAGCATTTATACTTGTGAAGTGACTATCGCACCAAGGGTATGCGATGGTCTTGAAATGTCTAAAATCGTGATGTTTAATTTGTTTTAAATTTTCAATAATAAAGTTTTAATTGAAGTAGTATCTTATACTTTTTAGAACTTTTTTTTACCAGATAATTTTTAGAACTTTGATCATAGGAATTCATTTCGTTAGAATGCTATAGGGCCATAGGCTACAAGGAACCACGGTTTTCTACAATATTATGAACTATTTGGTATTGAAAAGCCACCAAGGTATTAAGATTACAATTAATAATAGGTCTACTCTGTTTTTTATATATACCATTTCATGGATACATGTAAAATAATAATAATAATAATAAAGATATGGTTTCACTTTGAAATTTTGTTGCCCGTCTCTAAGGCCAAATTACCTTAATTTGTTGTTTTCTCTCTTCTTTGCCTTTATTTTCTTCTTAATATTTTTCAAAGGAAACACATTATACAAGGTGACATAAAACTATATGCATAAAACGTAACTTGTATTATATGTGTAAATATGATAAGTTTTATTAATTATTAATCATATAATTATGTATGATATATTATGTGATTATAGACGATTATATGATACACATATTGTGATAATTGAGTAACCATGTTTTTTTTTTTTTTTGGGACATATAATTCAATAGTTGGTGGAGGAGAATCTGAACTTTAGCCAGAAGTGCCAACCAATTAAGTTATAAGATTTTTGACATGCTAAAATTTTTAGATCACAAAATCTTGGCACCATTATTGAGGGCGCATAAGTTTTCGAACTCACAACTTCAGCATTACCGGCAGGCTTCATGAGAACAACAAATGGTACAATAATTCAAGAATGAAAAGGCTCATTCCATTAGCAACTTAGAATAGAAATTGACCATTCGAATGTTGTATATCACACAAATAGCAAATAGCAATTCATGATACATAAATTCGTGTAAAATATTGATTGCATGAATTGCGTGAGAGATTTCACTTCTTGGTGCATGTTACGACTTACGACCACTTCATTTGTGTTGTCTTTCACACCTTCTTCTGTACTTTTGAAAAAGCAAATCAAACCAATGCAAAACACAATAGGAGGATTTGCCTCAATTTCCATGATTACTTGACTTTTGTAATTATATAATTTCACAAATAAATGATCACCGACCTTCTTTGCCTTTCGCCCAACTTTACCGAGCCATGGTCAAAGACAAACACGTTTTATACATAGAAAACATACACCGACTTTTTGGACCATCAAATTGATTGGGTGCTTATAACATAGGGTTAGGTATGTGATTATGAAACACCAAAATGTTGGAGTCAATCACTTATAACAAGTATTACTCACGAAGAAAACATGGTTGTGGTCTTTTTTTTTTTTTTTTTTGGCTGGTAAGCGTGGGGGATAGAATCCTAGTACTTACATAGGAACCTAGATGCCACTCGACTACAAGACAGTTATGGGGATAAAAAAAAAAAATTTGATAATTTGATAGTTACAAATACAATGAGGTGGGGAGGAGAGATTTAAACCCTAAACATCTTCCTTAAAAATATTAGAAGGTGGCAATTGAATTACAAGTTTTTTGACAATTGTGGAGCAGTTTGGTTGTAAGTTTGTGCCTTGGGATTATATAGTTATTGTCTATTAAAAAACATCTTAAAGTAGTTTCACCTTTTCTTTTCTTCCATTGAAGGTTGTAAAAAAAAAACAATTACTATTAAATAAGATAATATGTTTTTTTGGCGTCATCGTATAATTAGTGTTTTATAATTTATCTTCAAATTGTACTTTATGAGGATTACAATAATAGCTATTCTAAAGATGTATTCATGGATATATATATATATATATATATATATTTTTTGTGTGGGCAAACCACGTAGCATTGAGTTGAGTATTGAGCAAGGTTATAAACAAGTAAAGTTGAGTTGAGTATAAAAAATTCAGGTTTGTTCATTTAATATAACTTCAAATACAAGTTAAGTTTGAGTTCATCACTAAACAAGGTTACATATTTAAGCTTGAATCATTTTCTTATTAGAACAAACACGAGCTTATTCATGAGTTAATTAATTAATTTTTTTCTCCATATATAGTAAAACCATGACTAAAATTTGTTACCCCTTCACAAATCTATACATTTTTACTATGAATATACTGTTTATATTATCAATAAATCACAAATAATAATTTATTATCATTATATGAACCTATTTTACAAATTCATATAATCCATTGTCAAGGGTTTGTTTGAGATCCGTTTATTTTGCTGAAACTGAAAACTTTTTGCTAAAAGTATTGTAGATAAAGGTAAAAGTTAGTTGAAATAGTACAACAAGACTCATGAATAGTACTAAAAAGTGCTGTGAGCTCATGAATAGTACCAAAAATAAGCTGAATAGTAAAATAAACTGGCAAATTTCACCATGCCAAATGCACACCAAGTCTATATAAGTATATTTTTAGAAAAAATATACATATAAAATATAGTATTCTTTATATAGATATATAATTAAATTGAGTCTTATGTTCACAAGCATATTTACTAAACACATTATTGTATTTGAGCTTGACTTGTTAGTCTTGTTTACTCAGAAAATAACCTAAACAAATGTTTACTTGTGCCCATTTGTTTGGTAGGGTACTAAGCCCAACCCACAGATATCCAAATTTGGCCGTTGGCTTGGGCTTGCTGAAGTGATCTGAAGGGTAGGTGTCGCTGTTGATCACAAGATTCATGATAAGACGTCCTTTGACAAAGTACTCGAAGGCAACTAACAGGACCCAAGTCTTCAACTTATAGCTAGAAAAAGCTTGATGCAGATTGGTTTAAGTTGAACATTGATAGCTCCTCATTGGGCAATCCAGGTCTTGCTAACCGAGGAGGCCTCATTAGGGACTTCAATAGTTCAATGGGCTTTGGTTGAGAGCTTTTTAGCTGGCTTTGGGTTCAGCAATTAGTTTCATAGTAGAATTTTGGCCTTACTTGATAGTTTGGTGCTTGCTAAAGATTTAGGAATCCAGTGATTACACAATTAAATAGATGCCAAGGAACTAGTTATATCTCTTAATGGTTAACAACATCCGAACAAGCTCTTATCCAATGTTGTTATTGAATGCAGGAATTTCATCTAAGCATTCCCTCAATGTTGAGTGGAACGTAGCTATACGGAAACAAAGAAATGCGTTGATGCTATGGCGAATTCAGGTGATAGATTAACACCAAATGGAATATATAAAGTTAGGAACATAACAATTTCACAACATTCCTAAATTATCCTACCATCACACACACCGAGTCCACTACATTGTGAAATTTAAAATTTTGTTTAATACTCATTTGAGAATGTTGTGAATTGTGTTGTATCCTTAGCATGTCTCAGTTCTGAATTTGTCCAGTGAATTGTTAAGCATATCACTACTAATTCTTATTTCTTTTCCCAAGTTGATAGATCATTGGTAAACGAAATTAATCCCCATTTAACCTTAACTAAGCAGAATCAACTTTTATGGACTTGGCGGTTCTTTCCTATAATACGAGTCATTTCACCAAGAAAAATAGGCAAAACTATATATATATATATATATATATATATATATATATATATATATATATATATATATATAAAATGTTGTGTTAACGGGTACTGTAAGGTGTCCGTTAACAATAACCTTTTGCAGCTTTTTACAGCATCCTTTCTATTTTTTGTAGCTTTTTAATTTTTTGACAAATTTTTAATAGTTTTTTTTTATCCTTTTTGGTAACCTTTTAAATAATTTTTGTCATTTTTATTAATTAAGGAAAATCTTAACATGCAACACACAGTGCTCGTTAACATTTCTTCTATATATATATATATATATATATATGATGCAAATTAAAAGCTAGAATTTCAGAAACATCCACAGATTTCACACCAAATATAATATAATTGCCAAGAATCTAATAATTGCATGGTTATGACTTATGATACGGGTGCGTAGTAATAGTTCAAAGTTCAAAGTTCAAAGTTCAAACACAAATTTTGGTCTGGATTTTGAAGGTCTAGATTGAGTCAATGGTCAATAGAGTGTTGCTATGTGTTGTAGGTCACACCAAATCACATTAGGCCGGCCTCAGACCCCCAAATACAGGAGGAAAAAGATATGCTACGGGAAAATTGACCTCTAGTGTTTGCCATTTTATTATTGTGACAAGCAAGACAATGCTCCTTTTTTTCTTTTTAATTTGTTAACTGCACAACCTTTGTTTGAGATAGCGGTTCAATTTGTTATTGAGAAGTAACATTAGATTCTAGTTTAGGGGTCTCATGGATGAAGCGGAACCATGGTACGGTTAGGGTATATAAAGAAATTTCAATATACCATATTAGGGTTTCTTTAGAAACACAATTCAATGCGAAATCCTTCACTTTCTTAAGTGATTTATTTTTTCATTGCTTGCTCCCCAGGATGTAGGCACACCAAACAATGTAAATCTATGTTGATTTTCTCTCCATTTTTTGCAAAATTTGCTAAGATTTGAAATTTACAACTTTACATGAAACAACAATTCAAGGATGAAGTTGCTATATGGCATTTTCAAATTAATTAGAAGTGGGTAAGTGAAATTCATTTGGATCTCTGATGCAACTTGTAAGGATTCTTTCTATTTATTGTACAAATGAATATAGTGTTGGAGTTTTGTACACTGTGTCATACCATGTATATCAAATATGGAGATGATCCTATGAGCATTATATTTCAGCACAACTGCTTACGTTTTTGCAAACCTTATACTACGATTTATGAATATGCTCTAGTGTTCTTTGAGAGCTTTGAATTGACAGCCTTATACTAATCAAATTCTCCTTTAAGCTATTAAATTTTTGGGTTAAAAGCAAATAACTGAGAACACGTTTCTGTAAACATGAAACTTCAATAAAATTATATTCGGTAATCTATATTGATTTGTCTGACTTCACAGCTTGCCTATATTTGTAACAGTAGTTTGTCTCCTGTCAATTTGAAATTGATCTATTTTATAGTTTCAATTAAATATTACATATTTAAAGATAGATTTAGTACTATGATGTTTAAAATTTTTAAATAACATAGCATTTTGTACATGATTAGATTTAGGAAATAAAATCTTAAGCATGAAATAGACTCTCTTCATTTCAAGTGAAATAAAGAAAATTTGTTCCGTCCTAGATAGGTTCCGCTTGTGTCTAGTTACTATCCAAATCGGACACATCCAAATGTGGACACATGTTTACAACAGACACTGTCCGCATCTGGTCGTTTCCAATTCCTGCGAATTGGTCATAACTCATAAGCTGGATCTATTCTACATACTTTAAATTGATCATATTCTAAAATGCTTATAAATCATAAAATAATAATTAAAAAAAACTAATAACACCAAACCGACTCTCTTGGTGTATGTGCAAAAATCATTAGAATAAGACATCTAGAGACTATAAATTAATTTCATGTTTGGCCAAGTACAAAGAAGAAAACCTCAAAATCAGTCCTCAAAATCACCACTAATGGCCATTCTCTATGTCTTCCTATTCATCTTCATATTCCTAAGCAATCCTCTCAGCATAAATTCAAGTAAGCATGCTAAAAAAATAAATAACCAAAGTTAGCTCAATCTCTATCCTTAACCACTGCTTTCACAGAGCTTTATTCTTATGTTTCAGGTACTTGCAAATTGAATTTTAGCCAGTTCCCATATGAAGCACAGAGTGAGTGCTTTGACATATCTGCAAACTCTGTCCCATCTTCTGTAATGAAGGCATGCTGCAGCTCAGCCCTCCAATCTCTCTTCAAAGCAATGGCAATAGAAGCCAACCACTCTGGGTCCATATTCCTCCAGTTGCCTGAAGCCAAAGATTGTAGTAACACATTACAAAATCTTCACCAGAGTTCAAATCTTGCTAAATGTGAACTCCAAGATTTAATATCTTCTTCAACAGGAGAACTATGCTCAAGTAACATTGATTCAATCATAAGTTTTCTTGGGATTGAGAGATATAACGCCTTCCGATCAAATTGTAAAAATTTATATGCTAGTAATTATAGTGATGAGACATGTTTTAATTGTGTCATGTCTTATAAGCAGTCATTACAAGCTCTAAAAAAAGGTGATAGTTCAAATGGCAATAGGTGTAATGAAGCTCTCCTTGTTAGTCTTGCAAGCTCAGATGTGGATTTCCAGAACTGGGTTCAAGGAACTTTTTCTTGTTTATGGAATGAAATAGGTAAGCTTTCCCAGTTTTCATTAATGGAAAATATTCCCTCTTATTGCTTAGTTTGAATGTTTTTGTTCCCTTGTGTTTCAGAGTTTTCATGGCCTACACAAACTCATAGAATAGGTTAGTGAACAGAAATTGGTGAACCTTAAATTTTTATTTGCTTTTCTACTTCTCTTAGTGTACAGTAAAATGTACTTTAGCCTTAATTGACTGTTAAATGTGTGAAAGAAGTCAAAGAACATCTACTGGATTCCAAGGCACTCCTTGCTACAGTAATTGTGGCTGCAGTGCTTGTCATCTTAGCTCCACTTCTATATATTCTCACAAGGAAGCAAATTCAATATGCAAGTGAAAAGGACCTGAAAAATTTATCAGGTGAGATACATGATAGATTAGTGGTCTTCAACACTGCATCTTTTGTGACTATCTCAATGACCTCATGCATGTTGGCTGTGGCAGCTGTGGTGTTTAAAAAAGAACCAGAGGATGAAGCCAAAAGACCCTTAAACTGCTCTGATCTCTATATATTCTCACCAGATGAAATGGCTAAAGCTACTGATTCTTTCAATAATTCAAACTTGATTGGAGAGGGAACTCTTGGTATGATGGTCATGACCACTTGATTTATTGAACTCATTAGTGAGATGCAAGTTGAACTAATGAAACAAAGAAAATTATTCAGGGAAAATGTACGTTGGAATAATGCCAAGTGGAATGAAATCAGCAATCAAGAGACTTAATGAGGGCATTGAGCTTCACAATTTCATTGATGAGATTTGCCGGAAAGCGAAATTAAGGCATCCTAATTTGGTGAGTACTGTGGGATGTTGTGACAGAGGAGATGAGTGTCTTGTTTATGAGTACTGTGTCAACGGTGATCTTTCAAGCTGGCTTCTCGGTAAGCTTTTTTAACGAAGATATGGGTTTTTAATTTATAGCATGCCACAAGGAAGTGCATACAAAACTCCCTCAATTCCTCTCTACAATCCTGTCACTTGCACTTCCATTTACCTCCAAATACACAGGAAAATTTCAGTTTTAATTTTCTTTCTCCAAAAAAAAAAAAAAAGGGGGTTGTATGCACCTTTCAAAATTGCTACTAAACATTAGCATACAACCTTAAATAAAATAATTATTTTATGCATCTGACATATGCATTATTTCTCTCATAATATTTAGAGCCCACAACTGTGAAGGATCCATATGTTGTGACTCGTGAGATAAATGAAGCATATTCTAGATGCATATAATGCCTTCTTCTTTAAATATTTTTTCATATATTATTGCCTTTTATTATAAATAAATAAATGATTCTCCTATACCATTTTCACAAACTTGGTAATTAGCAATGAATGTATCTAACAGGTGACAAAAGGACAGTAATCTTGACATGGGAGCGGCGGATGCAGATATTTATTGGCATTGCAAGGGGCTTATGGTTTCTTCATACCAATCCCTTGGAAAAATTAGTTCATGGAGACATAAAGGTAAAATTAATTCATTTCACCTATACCTAATACTAAGTGCGATGGTGCTAATAACTAATACTCCAAGTCTCCAATATGTCTCAGTTAGCAAACATATTACTGACTGAGAAACTAGAGCCTAAGATTTCAGACCGTATTTTATCACGCTACAAGTTAAAGAAGCCTGAAAGGATGGAAACCACTGCAAATGATGTTTTCATTTTGGGGTTGTGCTACTTCAACTTTTGACAGGAAGAAAGCCAGAATTTCTGGTTGAAGAGGTATGCTCTAATTGACATGTTGTCTCCCATATTGTATAGCATGTTACTATTTTATAAGCCTAAGATGGCAAATTCCAGCAGATGAGCTGAATATATTTCTATTGTCATTTGTCACTGATACAGGCAAGGAATGCAATAATGAAAGGAGGAAGCATAAGTGCCATGGCAGATCCATGCTTAAATGGGGCTTACATTGTAACTGAATTTCAAAATGTATTATCAGTAGCTGTTCAATGTACTACTCCAAATGAACAAGAAAGACCAAACATGGAAGAAGTCTTACAGAAACTTGAAGAAACCCAAATTTTAAGTCAAAACTTTAAATCCAACTGCAAGAATTTTTGAAATTTTTTTTTTTGGAAGTTGGAACCAGCAATGCTATAAAATATGTTTTATGGATTTGTAATATATATTTCTCATTATTTGTAATCTAAGGTGGGAAATCGTAATTGGTGTACAATTATAGTAACGCGAATGGTGAGCCATTTCTTATTTGTCGCCTTTTTGTTGTTAAAAGATCACCTTTTCCAAGCCAATGCCAAATTTAATTCATTTTGAATACAACTCACACAGTTACAAACATTTTCAATACAGCACATCTGATGTCAGTGACCATTTCTTATACATGTTTTGAACATAAAAAATTAACATGACCTTAAAATTAGAAGGCCACAAAACATAAATTTTCTTGCTCCTTTTTTCTTCAGTCATTTTCTTTCTCACCCCAAAATTAATTAACATGGCCTTAAAATTAAAAGGCCAGAAAACATAAATTTTCTTGCTTGTTTTTTCTTCGATCATTTTCTTTCTCACCCCAGAAAGAAGAGGGGGCCTCTGGGACAGTTCCAACCTGCCTTCCCCTCAACATCCCCTCCTCCTCCTCCAAGCCTTTTTCTATATTCCCTTCCCCTCCATCTCATCACTTGAAGATTGAAGACAGAATTCAAGGTCATTGGGTCGGTACAAGGAAAAACTAAAACTAAGTATTTTCTGAAGGCAATGTTCCAAAGCAACTAGAGCTACCACAGAAGCACTGCAGACCATTAGACCTTAACCTCACTTCACCATAGCTAAAGGCAAGCTCTTCATTTTCTTTTATGTCTCTGGAAGCAAAGAAGCAAATGCGGGGCACCAAAGCTCCCGAGCTCCTTACCAGTTTTGTCACTAAATTACCACCATCACATGAATGGTTAATGAACCGTGCTACATTTCCCATCCTTGTAGCATCAATGTTGATTCTCATACATGCCTTTCCAGATGGAAGATGCTCCCTCAAAACCAATAGAGCAGAAGAAAAACGCCCATCTGATGCAAGTTTATCATACATTTGTTGCCGATTTGTTGCCTCTTTGGTTGTCAGAAGTTCACCTTTTTCAAGCAAATGTCAAATTTAGCACATTTAATACAAATCTCACACGCTGAAATCTCAAACTATCCAGTTGAGAATGTTCATGTCCTTTAATTTCTAATGGCTTAAAAAAAAAAAGTTTGTACATGTTCAATTATTTAGCGAATAAGTCAAACTCAAGCTCAGATATATGTTCAACTATTAAATGAACTAAGCTTAAATATAAATAATATGTTTATGAACAAGTCCGACTTGATTTAACCATATATAATATTATGCGTTTATATGTACATTTATAAAATTATACATCTACAAACTTGAGTTAAAATGGTCTAAGTTTGAAAATAAGTTCATCACATATCAAATTATTATTTGCTATAAGCCTGTAGTTCATTTCATATACAAGGTTGGTGAACAAGCTTGGCAGCAAGAAAATGAATCAATAAATCATAAAACTTTTAATACTCCACTCAGATTTTGTAGTAAAAAGTAAAACCTCTGACTACATAGAGTTTGAAAATATCATTTACATGTATTTTTAGTCATATGACCTATAATAGGTAGGAGCAAATTCCTGAAACTGGTTTTTACTTGGTTCCATTTTCAATTTCATGGTAGAGGGAAAAAAAAAATGTACCTGCATACTCGCATACAAATTGGGCTTTCTCAATGAACTGGTCAGCGTATAAACCCCAACCTTTCCTTCCATCCCTCACAATCTTCAACCTCAACGAAACACCTCGCTGAGTCAACCGATTCTCACACTCCAACCCGCACCCACAACTCGGTCCGCACTCGTTCGCCATATCCAACTCATCCATCTCAGAAAAACACGGACACCCATCTGGGTCCTCATCGTCACACCTCTCGCAATCACACCCAGACACGCTGTGCCCCAACTCGTCCACCAAACTCACCGGTTCCACACCGAGTCGACTGGCCGAGCTGCTAAAATCCAGCGAGCCCCATGATTGGCGCTGGGGTTGTGAAGAAGAAGAAGAAGGGAAAATCTGTGATGGGGTGTAGATGAAATGGGCATATGGGTGGTCATCTATGGTGTTGTGGAATGGGATGGGGAGGTTTTCGAAGGATCTGGAAGCGTCGGAGGATCGGCGGAGAGTGGTGGATTTGGAGAGTTGGTTTAGGGATTTGGAGGTTAGAGAAATGTTGGCTAGTTCTATTGGGGTCAGCCATGGGAGGATTAGCTCGAAGCATTGGAGGAAAGGTCCGGTTGGGTTATTAGGCTTTTGTTGTTGTTGTTGTTGTTGTTGTTGTTGATAATGTTCATTGGTTTGGCAACGTTTTTTTGTGTCTGGTTCCCACATTTGAGCGAAGCTGCAAAAGATTTCGGATGCGACAGTCTGTGTATCAGTGATTATGTTATGTAGTCATGGGGCTTTTATTTCTATTTTTTTTAAATGCGAACATTTTCGTTTTTTTTTTTTTTTTTTTTTGACTGAGAGAACATTTTTGCGTTAATTATGAATATTAACGTAGAGCTCCAGGCTTCAACTAGATAGATCAAGCTGCATCCTTCTCCAGAAAAACCTTTTTTGATCAACACACCTCACCCTTGTTGCCATTCTTCTCCCTCTTTATTTACTCACACTCCCTTGGCCAAAATGAGAATTTAATATTAATTTTTAAACATTATAATTAGTAGGTACTATTTATAAATTATATTTTTTACTAACATCTCGAGTGTAAGAGACTCGATTTTGGGCCTATAAATCGAGCCTCAAAGACTCGATTTTCATGGTCAAATCAAGTCTGATGTAGCATTTTTTCTACGTGGACTCCACCTGAAAATCGAATATCTAACACTTGATTTATATCTTTCACTTTATTTTTTCTTATTTTCCTTCTCCTTCTTTTTTTCTGAGTTTCATTTCCTCTGTGCATCTGTTCATCTGCTTCTTGCACAAGCTTAGCCACCACAGGCCCATCGCCTCCGACCCAGCAGCGCGACCCAGGTGGCGAGACCCAGGCGCGCGACCCAGGTCGCAACCCAGGTGCTAGACCTAAGTCGCGAGACCCAAGTCGCAGCCCAGGCGCACGAACCAGGTTTCTGGGATTTCTTAATTTTTTTTTTTGGAGAGACTTGAAATTTTTTTGGTTTGTAAATCGAGTCTCTAAAACTCGATTTCCAAGTGGACACCACGTGGATAAAATGCCACGTCAGACGTGATAGCCCATGGAAATCGAGTCTTTGAGACTCGATTTTGGCCCACAAAATCGACTCTCTTAGACTCGAGATGTTAGTATTATATTAACTTTCAAAACAGTACCTACTAACTATATTCTTGAGTAATTATGGCTAATGGCCCATTTTCGCCCACTCCCTTCACCTTTGTGTGTATTCCCTTGTTTCCTTGTGTCTACCCCATTTTTCCAATGTTTTTCCTTGTGTTTTCCCCAATGTTTTTCCAACCACCCACTTATTTACCTTCTCATCCCTTTTATAGTCTCTCATTAGTGGGCAATCATCGTTATCATTTCACCAATTCACATGCATTTTCACTTTCGTCAGAATCTTAAGGAATTATCATGCCTTTTGAGATTTCTCTTGAAACTTGTTCCAAACGTTAAATAACATTCGGCAGTGAGTTTCCCAAAGGCACTAATAGTGCTCAATTATTGACCTGAATTTGACCATCCCCTCGTCAGCTTCCCCTTAGCCTTAACTTATTAGCTGGTATTGGGCTTAACCTGGCTCGGACACAATAGGGCTCCCTCAAACGCTAATTACACATCTATTAGTGGACTAATCTACAGTGTTAAGCCTTGGTCACATGGGCCGTTCTTGGTCACCTGGGCCTAAACCCCTACAATATATATATATATATATATATATATATATATATATATATATATAAATTAAAAATAAATAGGGATGTGACTAAATTAAGCTGACAATTATAATACAAAATCAAGGTTTCACAATCACGGAGTAGTTTTTTGACAGGATAAGAGTCTTGGGGGTAGATAGATGGATAGAGAAGTGATTTTTTTTTTAAAATTTTTTTTTATGTTTTCTTCCCTTTAAATTATCATATTATAACACATTAAACAGTAAAAAAAAAGTGATGCAGGATGCGAAAATGTCAAGAAGTAGAACATGTCCATTTTTAGAAAACAAGAAATAAAACACATTTGCTTCTGAAAATAACTTCAAATCCACAAAGAGAAAGGACTCTGGAATCCACCGGAGAAATAATATACAAACGTTTGAATTTTTATTAATATCAATAATACTGAAAACCGTTTACAGAGGGGACTATTTAAAGGCTCTATAAATTTGACAAACAAGAAAATATATTCTAAAATAACTCATAATTAATACTTGACCATAATAGGATCCAAATTTGACCTAAAAACAAGGAAATAGATCGCTTAAACCTAAAATAATGTTTTTACATAAAAATATCAAAATTAAATTGTAGATTCTCTCCTACATCAAAAAGTCAATAAAGTAGACCTATTACAAATTTCACAAACCTAACTGAGTTATATAAACCCATATAGGTTAACCAGATCACCAAATATGTGTTGGATTTGACTGAGTTTGACTTAATCATATGTAAAAACAGTTTATTTAAGCACTTTGATCGGTCTAAGTGCTAGGTGACCAGATATTTGGTCAAACCGATCAGGTCCGTCCAAGTTTAATAACTATTATCATATAAATGAATTTAAGTTGATATTTTTCTTAATAATTATCATTAAGAAAACAAAAGGAAATTACAGTGGTGGAGAATAAGGGGCATCGTCATCTAAAGCCCAAGATAAAAATTTGAGATAGAAGAGTTGGGGATACTTCCCTCACTTTGACACAAAAAGGGCCATTTAGCAAGATTATGGGCAACAAATTTTACTTCCCTAAAGGCTAAAGGTATGATTTACAGACCAATCAATAAAGTACTAACAGCAGTATTTTCAATAACCCAATAAGGAGAAGATGGAACCTTTTAGATCGATAGAATCACATTTAAGGCATCATCCTCACAAATTAGAAACTTTTAACCCTTTTCGGCTGCTAGTAAAGATGGTTTTGCTTCTCATGTTAAGGAATCGTGGTGCTCAAGTCTCTTAATAATCATTTCCCATTGCTGCCATACAAGCTTTGTCTTCTTCTTTTAAGGGATCCCAAAAGCTACTTTTTTTTTTTTGGGTGGCACATGACCTGCAAATTCTCAAGACAATTAGTTGATCATTATTTTAGAGTAGGTTTTAAAAAAAAAATTCAACTAAAGTTTTATCAATATTTATTATTAAATTTGGCACTTAAAGTTTTATCAATCTTTATTATTAGTTTTTGTTTGGACAGCAACATAACAGAGAGAAAAGAAAAAGAAAATTGTTGATAAAATTGTATTTCACCTAAATAACTAGTTTTGATTTTTTTTAGCAATTACTTTTTGAATATGAGCGAATTTTTCTCTTTCTAAAGAGATATTTCTCTCAACCTTCTCTATTTAATGCCTTCCAAATATATTTATGAACATTCCAAAGGAAAATTTGTAAAATAATATATATTTATTATTCATTATTTAAACCGGTAATGTTTTGAAGTTATACTCAATCTAGCACATTTCTTATCCAGATGCTAGCCTTTAAGCACGCACTCATGCGCGTGCTCAGAAACACTTCTATTTTTTTGAGTAAATATTAATAATTTGTATTTATTATAATTTAAAAATATAAAAATGATAAACTTTAGAGATAAATAGTAATTGTAACTTCTCTTTTGAACGTGAAGGGAAATAAATCATAAATTTTAAGAATTCTCTTTTTGAATTCAAAATAAAATTTGTTATTTGACATTTATGACCATATTTTTAAAAGAAGTTACCATTCATTAATGAGGGTATTTTTAAAAGAAGTTACCCTTTTATATATATATATATATATATGAGAAATGATATGTTCACAACATTTTTACAACAAATCCTAAATGACAGGTTGTTACTGGTTGTTATTGTTAGGGCAAAAAAGTAATTTTAGTGTTAAGTTCAAATTTGAACCAATAATAATTAACCACCTATGATTTGTTGTGAAAATGTTGTGGACGTAGAACCCCTCTCTCTCTCTCTCTCTATATATATATATATATATATATTAATAGGCAAAACTTAGAAAAAATCCAATTAGATTCTACAATTGAAGTTCAATTTCGCGCTATGTGTCATAAATTATTTATTTTAAGAGAGTTTTATTTCTTAATTTTGGAGTCAAATGTGAGACCTCATCATAAATATCTATCCAAGTGAGTTATTACGTATAAAAATTAAAAAATCTATAATATTCTTACTAGACTTTTAAAAGAGTCAACAAAATATAAGAATGACTATCAATAGTATATAAATTATATATATATATATATAGGAATTATACTATGTATCTTATTGTATATCTTTAAGTATATCTATGCATATGTATAGGGTTACAAGTTAGTTTAGATAGAGTTTGACTCCAAAAATCAATGGAAAAACGACATGTGTCCTATTAACTCAATTAATTTTTATTTATTTTTTTCACTTGTAAATAGATTTGTTCCATCACCTAAAATAAATTTAATAGTTTCAACAACGGGGGAGGGGAAGGTGGATAAAGCATAAATAATATCATTATTATTGAGTTATTACTTAAACCCTCACATTAATATTTTAATCATACTCATCTCAATATCATGAATGAAAGAGAATTGTTTTGTAATCTTAATATATTAATTAGGGCAAACTATGCTTTAAATGGAAGAAAAGAAAAAAAAAAAGAAGATAAGACATGATTACATATAATAATTTTTATAGATTTGATAGTAATAATTACTAAATTTAATAAGCCTTGATTCATAACCTCAAGTCATTTAGAATTAATAAATGTATAAATCTAAAAAAAAGAAAAGAAAAGAAAGATAGAATCAACAAAGAAAGTGACGAATATACCCCCGAATCCAGGATATATCAACTTTGTATAGGGACGTGGTATCCACGTAATCGACGTGCCACTTCCCCGCTAGTCGGTGGCCAAAAATCCAATCCAACCAATCATCCCATTCTCTCATCAATTCTTTATTACCATCTCTCTTCTAATTAAATACCTTCACATCAAAGATAGAAGAGAAAGCACCAATTATTGAAGACAAGTCTCATTCACCAAACACCACCATCAACAACTTTACCTGACCACAACATTCCACCGTAAATAATACGTAATTAATTTCGTAGGGAATTCGTTTTACCAAATTCCTTTGTTTTCATTTCTTATAGGGTCACATCTGATTCATTGTGAAATTCACTTTCACATTCACATGCAATATATGTCAAAGGGTTAAGGAATTGGAGGAGAGCGTTTGTGTTTGGTAGCAGGGAGAGAGAGAGAGAGAGAGAGAGATGGCTTTGCTACGTAAATTGTTTTTCCGGAAACCACCTGATGGGCTACTTGAGATCTGCGAGCGAGTTTACGGTGCGTTCTGTTCTTGTTCTTTAGTTGTTTGAATAATTCGTTGTTTCTGTTTGGCGGGGATTTATGAATTTGAAAATTCAAAGTTTTTTAATTTAGTTTTTGTGTGAGTGATAAGGAAATGGTTTTCCAAGTTGGAAAGTAATTGGAGTGTGGAATAGGCAGTATTGGTTTTTGAATATCCAAATTTTGGCTCTGTTTGGTTGCTGAGAAAGTGTGGGAAAAAAGGAAATTGTATTAATTGCTACTGTTTCATTATTTTTACTATTTATGCTTTGAGGAAGCAATGAATTCCATTTAACTCAGCCTAATTCTTTGGCTTCCTCTAATTCAGAAAATTCAAAATGAACCCAACAAAGAAAAAAACCTATACAATTTGTAGCTTTTTTGGTTTTGTCCCATTGCATGATAGTGGCAGAAAAATAGAACCCAATTTTTTATTAGTGCAATGAATAAAATGAGTTTACAAAGCATAGGTTTTGGCTTCTGCATTTAAAATATTGTAAGTACTAACTAAGATTCTTTTGTATAATTAAGTTTTGGTAGAAAATTTATAGATTAGTGACTGATGGGTTTGCGTTCTATGTATGCATATAGTATTTGACTGCTGCTTCACTACTGATGCTTGGAGTGAAGATAGTTATAAGGAATATATTGGTGGGGTAGCCGGTCAACTTCGAGATCACTTGCCCGATTCTCAATTCTTGGTATTTCATTTTCGTGAAGGGCAGGCAAATACTGAGATTACTGACATTTTGTCCGAGTATGGTATGACCATAATGGACTATCCTCGGCACTTTGAGGGTTGCCCGGTGCTGACGATAGAGGTTATCCATCATTTTCTAAAATCAAGTGAAAGTTGGCTTGCACTTGGGAATGTGCTGTTGATGCACTGTGAACGTGGTGGTTGGCCGGTTTTGGCTTTCATGCTGGCTGCGCTCTTGATCTATAGGAAGTTGCATAGCGGAGAGCAGAAGACCTTAGACATGGTTTACAAGCAGGCTCCCCGTGAGCTTTTGCAATTGATGTCCCCACTAAATCCAATACCTTCTCAGCTGAGGTATCTACAGTATGTCTCGAGGAGGAATGTTGCCTTAGAATGGCCACCATTGGATAGAGCACTCACCTTGGATTGCATCATTCTCAGATTAATTCCTAATTTTGGTGGACAGGGGGGTTGTCGTCCAATATTTCGTGTATATGGACAGGATCCTTTTCTTGTAGCTGATAAAACCCCCAAAGCTTTATACGCTCCAAAAGGAAGCAAAACTGTCCGGGCTTACAAGCAGGTGATACTAGTTATTTTAAAAAAAACTTTTTTGAGGTTTACCCATGTTAATTTTATTGATTTTCTTTGATTGTTTTACTTTTGACTCTTTGATGAGGTGATATTTTCATGGCTTCCCTTTCTTGGGTGCCATGCATGAATTTTGTTTATTTAAAGGGGAAGTGTGCAAGGATTAAGAAACTCGTAAGCATGATGTTAAATATTAGCTATGATATATTCCATGTTGAATATGCTTGAATATATGCGGAAGAGGAAAGCATAAATTAGGAACACAAGAACATAAAGGTTACGTGGTTCAGCTTTATGGCTTACATCCACAGAAGAAACCCTTAAGGGCTACATCTTTATTATATAAGAGTGTAGTACAAAACTTGTGTTACAATAAATTATAATATGGGTATATATAGTAGACTAAACCCTAGATTAATAGACTTCTAGTGCAAGTAAGAGACTTGACTTGTACACAAAGTAGAATTAGGCTTGAACCTATGCTAATGGGCTAATATATCTCTAACTCATAATAGTCAAAATAAAATAATCTTAAAAAGTTAAAAACAGATAGAATATGAAGCCTCTGCTTTGACAGCCTTTTTTACTTTTCTGGAAGGCAAGAACCACTATGGAAACCAAACAACCAAAGGTGGTGGCTCATTGAGGTTGCTTTTAAAGACCTCCATATGACAATTTCCAGAGAACTTGCTTACCCGAGATTTCAAAAACCAGATTGTCACTCTTGTTTCCATAAATCGCTAGAATTTTTATTAAATAGACTTTCCAGAGTTACTTATAGTTGTATTTTGTCTTATTCAATAGACTTTCCATCGAACACATGGAAAGGCTAGGTACTATGGTTGTCATTTGAGGTTTAAGTTGTAGGATTGTGGTCATTTGTGGAAGTCAATCACTTGGATTGGAATGCATGCATCCGATGTTGACAAAACTACCTCTGAGTTCCTCTCAAAGTAAACTGAGTTTCTTCCTTATGAGTTATCACTGTTAAACATTTTAATTGTCTCTTATTTGGCCTATTATTAATCAAATAGGCCTTTGGACCTGTTTCAATTTTGCAGGAGGAAACATTCGGTTGGTACAGGGGATGAGAGGTTTCAAAATTTTGAATGGTCTCTTAATTAAAAACACGAGTTCAGCAAGGACACATCTTAGTGAATAATTCTATGTGTTTATTGTGTTGGTGTCAACCTGATCGTTAATCCCTTGGAACTTCTCAAAAAATTATAGTTCCATCCTTTTGTATCAACTGTATGAGAGAGAATAATATACATTATCCCAACTATTAAGCCGGTCAATCTGGGTTCTGGGTATCTCTTCAATTTGGAACTTTAGCAATGAGTGGCCTAGTAAAACTTTGATATGACTTTCTGAACTTGACCTGAAATCCAAAATGGCTTTGGATGGGATAATTTGAACTGAATTTGTATGTAATTTGCTGAAGACCAGTAAGGATAAAACAAGGGGTAAGAGGATGTACCCCTTTCCCTCTCCCTTGTGTGTGTGTGTGTGTTTGTTTCTCAAAAAAAAAGGGGTAAGGGGATGTATGGGTCAGTGGTTTGGAAGCTTGATTTGTTTGTGAGGTTGAGTCTGCTAAAGATTACTGGAAACTTGGTTGAGACCTTTCATTCTATGCTTGTATCTGTGGGGAAAGCTCTTTTAATTATGATTATTATTAATTTTTTTAAAAAAAATTTGGTCTAATCTTAATATTATTATGACCGTTTGGAACCCGTATTGTGTTGCAGGCAGAATGCGAACTGGTTAAAATAGACATCAATTGCCATATTCAAGGTGATGTTGTGGTTGAGTGTGTTTGTTTGAATGATGACATGGAACGTGAAGAGATGATGTTCCGTGTCACATTTAACACAGCTTTTATTAGGTCTAATATATTGATTGTAAACCGGGATGAAATTGACATATTGTGGAATGCTAAGGATCAATTTCCTAAGGACTTCAGAGCAGAGGTATTGCACATGACACATTTGTGTAGACTTAGCTTTTTTTCCTGGTGCTTTTTCCTAATATGAAATTTATACACCGGTCATTCTTTGGATGAAGATTCTTTTCTCAGAGATGGATGCTGCTGCTTCCATTGTTCTGGGTGATGTCTCATGCTTTGAGGAGGAGGGCCTTCCCATGGAGGCATTTGCAAAAGTTCGAGAGATCTTCAATTATGTGGACTGGTTAGATCCTAAGGCCGATGCAGCGCTAAATGTGCTCCAGCAGGAGCTAAGTCCTAGAAAGCACTGGCAGAAAAAGAAGCCCACGTTTTTTGAAAATAAGGATAATAGCTCCTTATCGTCATCCCTGGATATTCAGTCCCTTAAGGTGGCTGAGCCCCATGACATACAGATTGCACTTCAATTGCCCTCTCAATCTGACATCATGTTCCAAGGGATGCCTCAATCTTCTAAGTCAACCACAGTCTCCCGTAAATCTGTGCAAGGTACACCTGTAACCCCAACTTTTGGTATTGAATATCAGTCACATGACTGTGCCTTATCTGAAGGTGCCAAAGTCACTCAACCTGCGCCTGTTCCTCCAACTGTTTCAGAGCCCCCATTGGCAGTTTCACATGCCCCTGAATCTGTGGATACCAATAGTGTTACAATTGCACCCAAAACACCTCCACCTGCTCCTCCACCACCACCTCTCTTGACTGATTGTTCTACGAAAACTCTTCCTTCTCTTTCCCCACCTCCTCCATTGCCACCTCATCAACTTTCAGAAGCTACGCATTCTTTACTTACCAATGATATTTATTATAAAGATCATTCATCAATGGTTAGCCCACCAGTTAGTGTTAGGCCACCTCCACCTCCACCACCACCCCCTCCTTATAATGGACAAACTTCAGGTCCTTTAATCTCCAACAATAATCCGTTACTTAATCCTCCTTCAGCTCCTATAGTTACTTCAAAAACTAGGCCACCTCCAACTCCACCACCACCTCCAACACCACCTCCTCTGCCAACACCTCCTTTGAAGGAGAATATAGCTGTTGGAGCTGGACATCCTCCACCTCCAACTCCTCCACCACCTCCTCCTCCAACGCCTCCTTTGAAGGAGAATATAGCTTTTAGAGCTGGGCATCCTCTGCCTCCAACTCCACCACCTCCTCCTCCAACACCTCCTTTGAAGGAGAATATAGCTGTTAGAGCTGGACATCCTCCACCTCCACCTCCTCCCCCTCCTCATTCAGGGCAGGCTGCTGGTCCTAGAATTCCATCTTCAGTGCCACCACCTCCTCCTGCCCCCATAAATTCATCCAAGCACTATGACCCTGCATCAGTGAAATCCTCACCTGTTCCATCTGTGCCCCCTCCTCCAGCTCCCTCTGTTAAAGGAGTGCCAGGTTCGCTTTCTCTAGGTAGTATTGGGAATAGTTCTCCCAATGGTGGAAGGGGCCGAATTATTTCACGTACTATAAGCTCAAAGAATAATCAAACTAAAAAACTGAGGCCATTGCATTGGTTGAAATTAACAAGAGCAATGTCAGGAAGTCTTTGGGCTGAGGCACAAAAATCTGGTGATGCTGCCAAGTATGTACTTTTTCTCTAAAAGAGAAGTTCCATGTTAAACTATGAATCATGCTTTGATTTTTCTTCATATATATCTCATAGGCTGTTTCATTTGTTCTCTTATAATGTAGGGCTCCAGAGATTGACATGTCAGAGCTAGAGAATCTTTTCTCAGCAGCAGTTCCAACTTCAGATCATGGCAGGAAGTCTAAGAGTGGCTCAGCGGGGCCAAAATCAGATAAAGTGCAACTGGTAATCAATGTTTTTGGTTCTCAAGTTGTACCAATCATCATTGATTTGTTTTTTTATTTTTATTAACTTGAAATTGTTTATATTTCATCTTCAGATTTAAGTCCATTAATATTTTGTAAGAGGAGTCTCATCCCCAATTTTGTGTCCATTCGAAGAAACAAACAATTATCTTGTTTTATGGTTTCAAAATTTTTTACCTAGGAAAAAGTCAAATCAGATGTAGATTTCCTGGGTCAGGTCTGGCAGTGTTAAACAGCTTGGATTTTGAGGAATTAGGGTTAGGGTTTGGAATGGTGAAAAGGAATAGTAATATTTGGGGATGGAATAAGGGGGAAAAGCCAAAGTCCATGTTTTGGTTCTTTATAGGGTATTTGGGGCTATTGGATAGATGAGTCGTTTAGGGTTTTGAATTTTAGGGTATAGAAGGTGAAGAATCAATGTGTGTGTGAAAGGTTTTAAGTTACTGGGATTTTAAGAACGAAAAAGAAAAAGAATTAACTTTTATTGTTCTTCTCTCTTGAGTAGAAAGCGTTAAATTCATATAAATAGATGACTGATACCTGTTCCTCGTGGAACTTGAACTTCTTGAAACCCTAATAAGGGTTGGACTCCTTTCTACTCTGCCCAAACTAAATAACTAAACTCAAACAAAACCAAAATAGGACCCAATGGACTCTTAATATAGCCCATCCCTAGAAACCAGAAAAATACAAAATTTCCCAAGACTTAAAACTAAAAGAAAAAACTGGAGTAGAATTACATTAAGGTCTGGGTTGGGGAAATTTTTTGTGGTTCTAATAGGTGACAGAAGGTCCTAGGGATTAATCTATGCAAAGATTAAATGAGCAAAAGTTTGCAGGAATTTGAGATACATGCTGTAAAACCTTCTGGCAGCTACTAATGTTAGGTCTTCAGGTTGTTAAGATGATGACATGAGAAGAAAAACATAAAGAGGTCCAAATTAGGGTTATGTGTTGGAAGAGTAAAGAAAGCAGTGTTGTGACTTGTGATTGCATAGCATATTAACAAGGAGAACGCCATGTGTTCATGCCTTCCAATAAACAAAACACTGAAGTTTTTTTTTTTTTTTCCTGGTTTCTTGAGAGCACCCCATAAATATTTTTGCATCAGTTATGCACAACAGTATGTTTCTTCAACTGCCCTGTTTACTAAAACCAATGACTATTGTAAGCTGATATACCTAGTGGACAGTTTCTTGAACATCACTATAATTTTAAACTGTCTTTATGTTCTAAAATAATTTTTTATACCTTTTCTGTTATTTTCAATTTGTCAAGTAGGGTCCTTAAAGAAGTTGCTAACAGTTGTCCAATTTGCTGATCATGAGGAATATTTTAAAATACAAATATTCCTGACGGCTGATGTTAAAAGTTTGATGGATCCAAATTACTTTTGAATTCATGCAGCTCCAGTCAGTGACGGCCAGTGTCAGTTCTGGCCATGCAAGTAATCAAAAGTTCAAATAATGTTAATTGGATTTCTGTCACTATCTATAGCAACATTCAGGCAACCAACTCAGAAAGAAGGATTACCGTTATTGTTTTAGCAACGATGTCTTTTTTTACTCATAAGGATGGGTATGGACAATTAAATGTTAACTAGCTACACTTTTACTACGCGAAATATCTTAGACAGAACTGTTCAATTAAATCCATGCATGCATCCATAGTATTATAAGTGTGAATTGGAAAAATTTTGTTACCAAAGTTTATCAGATTAATTAAATTGTTGGGGATTTTTGGACTACCAATTTGTAAATAAAAAAATGGGCACCAAAATGTTAATTTATGGCAAAGAACTGAGCATCTAGCTCTCTTTGTCAATTGCATATTCTTCATTCATGTTGAGTGATTGAGAAGGTCTCATTGTATACATTTCGAGTGCGATTTTCCTCTGTATGGTCCATATAAATCTTAAGAGTTGTTGTCCAAAAGGAAAATTGAAGCTTTTTGGGATATACTGATAACTTATTATCAACTTATCTGTCCTAGAAGTCTAAATTCTATAGATTGAACTAATGTACTTTATTTACTGGGGGGAAAAAAAAAACTAATTCCCTTCAAAATCCCAACTGCCCCTTCCGCCCCTCTTCCTTAAAAGAAAGGGAAAGATGTTTGTACTTTATGTTGGCCTTTTCTAATCTTTTGTATTATGGAATTGTAGAATCCTTAGGTCTATCAAGTATTAAGTACAGCATTGGAAGTGAGGTTATATGCATCCCTTTCTTGTTGCATTTATCTTGTTTGGCCAAGTTATGTTCTCATGAATATCAGATTAATATTTAGTATTTGTTTAATGTTATCACGTCTTGCAGATTGACCACAGGCGGGCATATAACTGTGAAATCATGCTTTCTAAGGTGAAAGTGCCATTGCATGACTTAATGGTAAGCTTAATGCTATTTCAATTGTGTACTTCTACCAGTTCTATGGGTCATTGAAATAAAAGTTTGCTTCGCATAGACTTCAAGCAGTTCAGAGCTCAACTCTGCAAATCCTTATCTAAACTATAGGAGCTCAGCTACAGGAAGTCTGTTCTGTCATCCCACTATATCTAGGGAAAAATTAATTTTTCAGTCCTATTAGTCTTGTTCTAATCTTACGCCCTTCTCTTTGACCTATCCTTCAATTTTAATCCTTACCAGTGCTGTTTTTGGTCTTATACCTTTTTGGTATGCCCTTTACATTTTTTTACTTATAAAAAAAAGTATTCCATTTACCATCAATTTCAAGAAAACCTTTTTTTTTTTGGATAATGCTGATGATTTTTATAGCTCAAAATAATTGATACAAGCAAGAAAACACAGAGTACAATACATGTTCTAAAACAGAAAAAATATGAAAACAGATACTCCCAGTAGTACAAGCCAAATTCTTTTGAGACAACTCATCAATTTAGCACTAATGATACCAAGCCTGTTTCAAAGCTACTGAAACAGCAACCATCCTCCAAATATCTTTTGTAAACACTTCTTCCCCCCCCAAACCTTGATTAATTTCCAGAGCAGACCCAAGTATTCCCCAGTTGATGCATAGTACTTTATTGGGAATGGAATTGTCTAAATTACTCTTAGCTTCCATCTTGGCTTTGACATCTCTTGTAATGCTTTAAACAATTTGCTCTTCTGTCTTGACTTCTCCTCCATGGATTCTATAATTCCTTTGGATTCACAAATGATAAACTGTTGCCCACCATGCCACCTTCCAAAGGGAAGCTCTATATCTTTTCCCTCATAAAAAATCCGGTGCTGCAGCTTAATATATCATCCAATTTGGGAGGAATATCATTCACCAATCAAAACCCCATAATGTTCTTCCAAAATATTTTTGTAAAAGAGCATTCAAAGAACAGGTGACTCCTACTCTCTGTAACCATTGTGCTGGAACAGCATGCACAATCCCCTGTGAACCCCAAATTATCATCCTTGCTCTTGTAGATAACCCGTCCTTCATGGCAAGCCAGCCGAGAACACCATCTATGCTCCTAATATTGTTTTGAACACATTTCAAATGTTAAGTTTGGGTTGAACTGTACTAGAACACTTTTATTCAAAAGAATCTGTAGTTAAGCAAAGAAGTGATGTCATTGGTCTCGCTTCCTTTCCTCATAAACAGAAAATGGAGAGTGAGATCACAGGTGCATTATAAAACCTGGAACTTTGTCATACTGCCAGCCTATACTTCAATGCATAATGATATGTGCCAAGTGCCCACCCCTGATGTAAGCTTAAAATGGTTGACTTACAGCTCCTTCTTTGGTATGTCAAACTATCAGTAGAAAAGTTATTTCCTCTTAGAATTCAACGAATCAATTTGTAGAGGGACAAGTGTAATTACATTCTTATGGTTGTCTTATGTAAACATATCTATTAAGGTATGTAGAGTGTGGGCCATGTCTTTAACTGGCCTTGAGCAGGTCATGTCACTAAATTTTTGTGATTATGATCTCCCTCGTCTTCTCATTCAAAATGAAAAGAAAACACACGCCCTCTCTCTCTCTCTTGCTTAGGCAATCTTCTCTTTCTTTTCTTGAGGCTCTACTTCATTCTAGGAGTCATCCTATCCTCTTGGTTTTTTTTCCTTGCTATAAATATCCTCTGTCCAAGCATGGTTCCATTATACATTAGGGGGTTGTTTCTGACAAGTTTTATCAATTATGGCTTCATGTGGAACATTGACAGAGTTCAGTGCTTGCCCTGGAAGATTCAGCTTTAGATGTGGATCAGGTCGAGAATCTCATAAAGTTCTGTCCAACAAAAGAGGAGATGGAACTACTTAAGGTTTGGAAAACTATTATTGAATTAACTATTATATTAAAATTGGTATATCATGTTCTATTCATTTTATATCCTCTGCAAATATATAATTGCATTTAGTACATTTCTCTGTTCAGGGCTACACGGGAGAAAAGGAAAAGTTAGGGAAATGTGAACAGGTGTGTAAGATTTCATTAGTGCTGTTTGTGTGCTAACCTTTTATTTGATATTTTGATGTCTTGATTTCTCACATTTGATGAGATGCATACTGGTATTTTTTTGACTTTGCTATGTTAGGTAGTAAGAATTCCAAACACAATGGACATTTAAGGATCCTTTAAACTGATTAATCTTATTGTAGTTCTCTGATGACTTATTTGCATAATTTCTTGCGAATTCTTTATTATCATTGTCCAACTGTAGTATTTCTTTGCTCTAGTTTTAATTTTCCATTGTTACTTATGAACACTAACTTGTGGTATGTTTTTTATTAGCTTAATTAGTGATACCTAACTACTAATGTAACAATTGAACTGTTATTTTACAAGTGTTTACACTATAGAATGGTAACTGAACAACTAAATTCTTAACAAGTGTACTGCTTGATATGAATATATTATAAATGATAGGTGAAGCCCTATGGTAATTTCACTCATTAACTGAATGTACTTCTGTGGGTATCATTTCAAAGACTTCGTTTTGCTGGATAGGGCATGCATTGTACGGTGAAGGAAGAAAACCATACCTAGGTTTAATTTTTGGTCTCTGCGTGTGTACTTGTCTCAAGAAGTTCAAAATTCAAATGCGTGCTGTATCTGTGTACTTGTCTCATGATGTCCAAAGTGCAAGTGTCTCTCTGTGTGTATACTTTTCTTAAGAAGTTTAAACTTCAAAATGTTTGTGTTTGTTCTGACATCTCTCTGGACCAGCATTTGAGTGTAAAAGAGTTGGTCTGATGGATTTCATTTGAAAGCTATTTTCATCTTCACAACTAGCATTGTTACTCATAGCTTTGATAGAAAATTACCTGCTATTGGTTGGTGCATCCAAGTCAACCCTTGTGTTCAGTAGATGTATGGATGTGCCGTCTCAAACATATTAGCTTTTTTTTCTCATTACATTGACATAGGGGGTTCCATTTTATGTATATTCAATAAATTCAACTTGTTCTATGATGTTTAATGATGAAATATTGAACCCTTGATTTAAGCTGCTATAACTGCTCAATTTGGGAACATATCCTCCCTGAAGTATATTGTGGCATCTTTTTTGGATTAATATGCTTTGTGCATGTTCATGACAGTTCTTCTTAGAGTTAATGCAAGTACCACGTGTAGAAAGTAAGCTCAGAGTTTTTTCATTCAAGATACAGTTCCATTCCCAGGTGAGGAAAAGCTCGTCTCTCACTTGCTCAATATGAAGTGATTTGCCTATGTTAATGTGGCCTATTTATAATTCCATTTAGGTTTCTGACCTCAGAAGCAGCCTCAGTACTGTCTACTCTGCTGCAGAAGAGGCAAGTTATTTTTTCATATGCTTATGCTTCTTTTTTGGAAGTGATTCTGATATTCCTATCAATATTGACTTCTCATTTTCTTATACCTGATGTTCTCATCAGATCAAGGGTTCTGTCAAACTGAAGAGAATTATGCAGACAGTTCTTTCATTAGGAAATGCTTTGAACCAGGGAACTGCTAGGGGTAAGTTGATATTAAATTTTCTGGCATCTATTCTGCATGCACTGTTATTATTAAAAAAACAAATTTTAGGCAGCAAAATACCCTATCATCATTGTTTGAAGGCATCTATGCGTTTAATAAATTGGATAATTCTAAAGCATATGAACGAAGAAAATACTTGTACAAAAAGTTGGTCTTGGAATGCCAAAATTTTGGTGGTTGTCACTGATATTTGGTAAATGGTTTGAGTTACTGTTTCCAATTTCCAAGAGGTTGTTATTGAGAAGGGAAAAAATGGCAGTGGTTGTTAATAAGGAAATATTGGAGTATTGCAGTAGACTAGAAAGAATACTGAGAAATTACTGTGTGAGACCGTGAGTGAGATATATGCTCACCTCTTTATTGAGTTGGGTACTAGAGAGTGTGAAGATCTGTTTTACTAATTGGCTTGAAAACAACTCATGTTATTCATCATGTAAACCTGTAATCTTTTAAGAGGGAGATAAAAAAGAGCATAATTGGAGCATGTGGAATCCAAAATAACATTTTAGAATTGAATTTTTTTACAAAGTTTTGCAGCAATCTAGGGACAAATACAGGACAAATCAAGGAACATAAACTTATAGATTTGAAATTACTTTAGCTCTTTGGGATGTTTGAACATGCATGTTGCATTTGGAAACTTTGAAAAAGAGCCATGAAAGAAGGAATAAAAGTAATAAATATCCCTCTTAAAGTATGTTTGTTAATTGGATCACTTAGCCAATCTTGTTTAGTAGACCTCTGTGGAGAAGTATGGAAACAATGAATCTGATTATGAACTTCTGATTTAATTGAAGTATATAATTCTAATGATGACATAAAGAGATACAAGTACATACATGTGGCTCAAATTCTAACCTATTAAGGCTCTGTTTGGGATCCGCTTATTTTGCTGAAACTGAAAACTTTTTGCTGAAAATACTGTAGATAAAAGGAAAAGTTAGCTGAAATAGTATAGTAGGACCCATGAATAGTACTAAAAAGTGCAGTGGGGCCCATGAATAGTAGCAAAAAGAAGCTGAATAGTAAAATAAGCTGGCAAAAATAATTTTTGTCAAACACACACTAAACAGGGACAGAACTAGACATCTAACTTTTTTTTTTTTAAGGGGGGAGGGGAGTGGGAGCATGAACTAAATTTTTTTAGAATTCAGGAATAAAAAGTATAATAAGATTTAAAACTAAATTAATACATGAAAATAAAACTAGCATTTATTTAGTGTTTAATAGAATATATACATATAAAAAAATACAAAATATATATTCTCTGTACTTTTTTTTATTTTTAATTAATTTGATCAATCATCTTTCAAAATGGAACTTGACATTCCTTTAAATCCAGAAAATCTTAATATGTACTAAAATTTTCAGAAATTTTTCTTGTAATGTACAAAATCAAAGAGTCCGATGATTGAAAATTCTCATTTCATAGTAGTGGTAGAAACATTGGAAAAGTAAGCACAATTATAACCACTATGTGAATAAGTTGGTAGGCTATTGGTATTGGATCTTCAGCTCTTTTCCAACCATTTGGTAAAATTCAAGACATAAATTGATGAAAAAAAATTATTTGTGCTCTGGGTTTACTACTGACCCCATCAAAATTATTGGGGGAAAAAACTAATATGAAATATATTGATTAAATAAAGGAGTGCACATATGCATATTCAAAATCAAGGAACTAACTTAATATATAAATAACAGAATAACATTGATTGAAAGCAATTAGATTCTTATTTCTTGGTTTGCCCTTGATTTATCTTTTTTAGGAACTTTTTTTATTTACTAAAGGATTTTAGCTATGTGAAACACAAAAAACATAGATTTAAAAAAAAAATTATTTAAAAAGGTGTTTTATGTTAAAAAGTCTTTTTGGAAGGAGGGCCATGTGTCATGCACCAACAGACTGTCTCATTTTTGTTCAGCTATGTTTTGGGGACCAAATTTTAGATATTTATATAAATATTTATTATAAAACAGTTTCATCTTGAATGGGGGCATATTATTATATAAACAATTATAGGGATTTGTTAGAACTAGGGGGCCACTGCCCCATTTGGTCTTAACTTAGTTCAATCCCTGCTCTTAAATCTAAAGATCACTTGGCAGTTGAGATGCTCCCTTGAACATAAAGTTATCCTACATTGTGATACTTAAATTCATAAAGCTATGAGCACCAGCACCTTTGCCCCTATTAAACTACTGGGGATTTCTGTCACATATTTTTCTATATTTTCTTGCCATGTTACCTTTTGCTCTCTCATGCTGTGGGATAAGACATATAACAGCATCACATTGTTATCCTGCTCATTGATACTCCTTGATTTTATTCTCTCCTTTTTTTTTCCTAGGATCTGCCATTGGGTTTAGGTTGGATAGCCTTCTTAAACTTACAGATACACGTGCACAGAACAAGAAGACTACTCTCATGCATTATCTTTGTAAGGTACAAGTTGGTACTTATTTCTCTGGGCTTTGTAATGATAAACTTGACTGTCCACATTGGATTTGAAACTTCTCTTGGAACATATGGTGAGGTTATCATGTGCAAATGGAAATTTTCATAACTCAATTATGTTCCTTGTGCATGCATGTGCAAACTACATCTTTTTTAATTTTAATTTACAATTTTTTTATACACTTGTGCTCATGATTAGAGAGTGGACATGCATTTTATATTGGACTCATGGCAGAGCTAATTGATTAAAGGATTTAATGGTTTGGTATTAGTGTTGATAAATTACTACTTGTCCCAAAAGTTTAAGTTATTAGGAATTGGTGAATTTAATCATTTAACTATTATTTTAACACTCCCCCTCACGTGGGGTTCAACATATGGTTTTAACTTTGTAAATGGGAGATAGAGGGGAGACAAGGTTCGGACTTAGAACTAGCTGTTTTGATACCATGATTAATAGCCTTTGTCCTAAATGTTTAAGCTATTAGGATATAGTGAATTTAATCATTTAACCATTATTTTTTTTAAATGTCTATCTCCAAAGGGAAACGTTTACCAGAAAAGGAAAAAAATAGCTCCTGCTATCCCCAGCAAAAGGAAACATTTACCATATATCTTCTATTGCAATAATTTATTTTATTTCATTTTTAATTTTTGTTCTTTAGTTGAATACTGGTGAAGTGATTAAAGTCACTTTTTAAGCTTTTAACACTAGTAGTAACTTCATTCCTAAATATTAATCTGCTGGATGTGTCATGTAGATCCTTAGAAGGCTTTCATTAAAATGGATTTAAATTTTCTGGCTGATTCATATATTGTACAGAGCTGTTAAGTTTTTTCAGCTTATATAGTTCAGTTTGTGATGTTTTTAGTATACTGCTTACCTTTTTTTAGGAATAAATTTTTTTGTTAAAATGATGGGAAACCTCAGATGCACAGGCTCCTTGTTCAGTCAAATGTGTCGTTCATTGTGCTAATGAGCCCGCAAGTTTTGATTTTTCTGATTATTTGTATGCATCTACATATAAGAAGCATGTTTTGTTGTCATTAATTACAAAACTTTGTGCATTAATATGTGGTTTTTATAATAATAAAACTATTATGTTGATCAATTATGATTTAATGTTAAGTTTTGGGTAGCTTTTGAAGTACTTGCCCATGGAGAAGTTTACCTGCATAGTACTTGGTGATGATTATGTTATGCTTGATAAGCTGTAGGTGCTTGCTGATAAATTGCCTGAAGTTCTAGATTTTTCCAAGGACCTTGCTAGCTTAGAGGCTGCATCAAAGGTATTCTTATTTGTTATGGTGAGAACCATTTTTAGAAAATTTTTATTAGAGTTGGCACTTCTTGACTGAAATGTGTGATTTCCATCCAGATACAAATGAGAATTTTGGCAGAGGAAATGCAAGCCATAAGCAAAGGATTGGAGAAAGTTGTACAGGAACTGTCCACCTCTGAAATTGATGGTCCTGTATCCGAAAATTTCCGTAAGGTATTTAAGCTATTAGTCTTTTTTTGTCATTACTAGCAGGATCTATCCATGTCTGTCCATTTGTCACTTTCATTGGTGCAGTTCTCTTGTAGTAATTGTGAATGAATAAACTCTTTCAGCTAACACCTGCTCATCTTGTAATATAGAAGGGGAAAGACAGATTTTACGTAGTCCTTCATTGTTGCTAGTTCTATCTTTAAATTCTCAAGAATTCTTTAATATTTCAACTTGCTAGTTATCCATCTCACATTTTCCCTCATTTTCTTTCACTCACACATAGAGAGATCCAACTTTATTGTTGATGTGTATTGCTTGAATTTAAGAATAAACATGCACAGATTCCACCTTAATGGTACCACATGTGATCATATAACTTTAAATGCTGGTCTTGTTTTGTGCAGCACTCAATATGCCATGTCGTACTTTGAAAGGGAAATAATGGCATTAGCCTAGCCAACATGCTTATGTGCCCATATATATTCAGTTTTAGGTCCTGTATTGAGACACAGTGCAAGCTGCGATAAAGTTATATAGATACACAACTCTTGGCATTTCACTTGAGAGAGTTCTCTGCCGTGGCAGATTCTAGAGCCATTCTGTGGAACTAAGGGTAGTGCAAAGGGTATTTTCTCTAGGCGTTGCATGTGAAAGAGAGTTTTGGGTATCTTTGGGCTTTGGGATTTTTGAGAGAGCCTTTCTGCTACTATTGTAATCTCCCAGTATGTTTAGTGGAACTTTCTCCTCATAACCACCCTTGAATGCAGGCAATTTGCTAAACCAGGCAAATTCTTGTGTTCTCTTTATATGTGCTTGATGTATTTTTCTTTAATTTTATTGGTTTGAATCCTGGGAGTGCTATTGAATGATAGTTATCCTCCCCTTGTTGGTTATCTTCTTGTCGTTGTTCACCCTCTTTTAACTTTGTATTTGTGCTTATTTTTTCAGCTGAAAGAGATGATTTGTTAGGGATAGCATGTGCTGGGATGAGCAGATTGGTATTAGGGTTATTAAAGTTGATAGAATTAGACCTAAGATGGTGAATTTTGCATTATAGGGTCTTTGTGGGGCTTGGATGTCCAGATACTGTTGTAAAAAAGCAAAGAAGAGGGAAAATTGTAGATGCCATCAATACACCCTTTTAGTCAACAAAGTCTGACAAACTTTAAAGAGTTTCTTGTTCATAAGCCAAACATAAGGAGAACGAAATGTTTGAGTTTGGGATGATAGTGAGTCTTGTATTTCATTGAGTTACTGTGAGATTATATGAAGTGCGCCAAATTTTATCTGGATAATACTGTTACAATATCAAAACAATCAAAGACCACTGTGAAGTTTTTTAGTTTTGAATATTACCATGGAAATGATAATTGTGATTCTTATAGCTAAAGATTCCTCATGCTTTTAGTTTTTATTCATTAGGCTTTATGTATCTTTGTGTTCAATTTGTTATTGGCGTAGAATTTATGGCTCCTTGTCTATTGTTCTGGCTTTGATTTATAGTTTCATTTTATATTTCAGACTTTAAAGGAGTTCCTTCTTTCCGCTGAAGCTGAAGTGAGGTCTTTGGCTTCATTGTATTCTGGCGTGGTAGGTCTTGCTTTGAAGAGTAGTTGGAGTGTTTATGCTTTTACAACCATAAAAATGAACATGTGTTCTTTTATCATCTGGAATGTCTTACAGGGTAGAAACGTGGATGCAATGATCATTTATTTTGGAGAAGATCCATCTCGCTGCCCCTTTGAACAAGGTATTATAACTTATGACCATTGTGTAATGCAATTACAAATATTAATACTGTTAAATTAACGATTGTTCTAAAAGTTTAAGCTATTGGGACATGGTAAATTTAATCATTTAACCGCATACTTCTTACACTCTCCCTCACTCGTGGGCTCAAACTCCCTTTTAATAGGTGAGGTCCAACATGTGGGCATTTCAATGGGAGGTGAAGTGGTGGCAACAGAAATCGAATTTAGGACCTCCCGCTTTGATACCATGTTAAATTATCGCTTGTCCCAAAAGCTTAAGCTATTGGGATATGGTAAATTTAATCATCGAACCACATACTTCTAACAATTACCATAGGATCAAATGGAAATCTTGGCTTGTGATATATTTATGATTTTATATATGTTATTGGTATATACTCAGACTTTGCTGCTTATGAGTTTTGTGATGAAATTTGAATCAACTGATGGTTCACCTGAAGTATGAGCTCAAAATCATTACCATATATGATGTTTTGTTCTGAAATCTCATAGCATGTTTTAGTAATTTCTGCTATCTGAGTTTTAGGAGATTTACTTAGTAGTCAAATTCAATAAAATCTTGGTTTTGTTAGTTATCTGTCTATTTCTAAGTTTGTCATCAGATTGGAAGCAGCATCTGATGCCTTTACTAATCACATTCATTATGACGATATATCACGTTGTGTCCCCAATCTAAATCTACACATTGTCTCTAAATCTACACATTGTCACTGTAATGACCAGGTGTATGCCTTTTCTGAATCATTAAAGATTATATGTGTTGGTATTTATTAGGTTTTGTACTTTGTAGTTTTCTAATCTTTAAGTCTAGTTGGACGGCTTCACATGCACTACTCTTTTCAGTGTAGTTTCTGATACCTTATTACATTTCTGAAACACATCTGCAGTTATTTCAACTCTGCGCAACTTTGTGAAAATGTTCAACCAAGCCCTTATAGAAAACTGCAGGCAGCTTGAGCTTGAAACGAAGAAAGCAGCAGAAAGTGAAAAATTAAAGATGGACCCTTCACATAAGGAGTCCAAACGGCATTTACAAACTCCAATACACACTGGGAATGTTAAATGATAAGTACGTAAATGAAATACTTGCCTTCTTGTGTAGAATCAATAAATGCTCCAGTTTGATAAGGAAAAACAATGTTGAGCATATAATAGTTCAGACGGGGATAAGAATATGTATCCGAGATATATACGAGGTCAATGCAATATGCTGCAGACTGCGATGTTGAATTTGTTCACCGAGAGGTAAGCTGTCTCCTATGTTTGGTTACTGGCCTACTTTTGTTTGAATTAATTAATATTTGCGTAACGACTAACGACTCTTTACTTTTCATTATTCATAGCTATGATAATATTATTCTTATAGGGGCTGACAGAGATGGTGGAGTTTGTATGATCCTGTCTTTGCTGGGCAACCTGTATAATATGTTTTACGTTGTAGTTGTAATCAATTGTTTTTGGGACAGGGAAAGTTTCTCTCCCTTCAAATTTTGTTCTGACTTCTGAGCACTGTATTTAGATTTCCACACCCTATCCTCCTGTATGTTTTACGTCGATTGTATTGATGTACATAATTTTTGTTATATCAAGTCGTAGCTAATGTATTTAGGCAGCAATGATCTAGTCGAAGGCATTTGTTGTCTCTCCTGGGAGGTTTGCCTCTTTTTCTTTTTAATATATTTTTTTGGCAAGCCTTTGGAGCTGTGCTTGAGAATTTTTTGCATCTGAAGTTTGTGGTACAAGCGGTACTTGTTTGGGCTACACCATCATGTCCCATTTTTCGCATGAATAGAATCGGTGGATTACCTTCCTAATGTTACATGTAATGTGTTGGCAAGAGAGATTTTTCAACATAAATGTCCAGATTTTCCTCCATTGTTGTAACTATCTAAATTATTTATGTGTGTATGTGTCGATATAAGTTATAACACAGACTGAGCCACGGCTTGAATAGGGCTGAGGGGCAAGAAATGCTGCAATATTTTGATTGATTTTTTTTTTTTTGGAGGGGTGTGGGGTGTGTTGAAAGGTTGGAGTATTCAGACATGAAATTTTAAGATGGAATGTTCATAAAATATTGTTTTGGTCTGAATCCATTAGCTCCTGATGATAACAACTTTGTATGAACGTATGAGAGGAATTTATTGAAGCTTTAGCATGGTGGTTAATCATAGCTCAGTGGCGTAGTTTGATTTAAAAAAAAAAATTAAAATATTTTTATAAGGAGAATTAGAGTTCAAATTCCCCGCTTCACTTAAATTATCAAAATAAAAAATCTATATAAAATTGTTAATTATAATTTTGGGAATTGAGTTGAAATATAATGACGAAGAGTCCTTATAAATGATAAAATATAAAAACATAAAGCAACTAAGTAATAAGAAGTCAAAGGAGTCTTATTACTAATTGTTCAAGATAAGAATTTATCAGGCGCTAAAATTGGATTATATGGTGCAAGGACATTGAGACAATCAAAATGATGGAGCACTAATCTTTAGACAAGATAAAAAGTAGCAAGCTCTCATCATGCTACTTTTTTATCTTGTAGGTGTAATACATCATGAACTTCAATGGGGTTTACTTTATTTCTAGGGCCATTATTGGCTATTGCAGATAGACCGCAAGTGCCTAAGCTTCAATATTTTAGATTATCGGTTTTTCATAGGCTTGCGGGTTACTTTTTATCATGAGCCTTCCATCTATTAGTGGATATTTGATAATATAGATTTGACTAATTAGCAAAATAAATCTCCTTTATTAGGGTTTTACATAGGCTTGCATGTTACGTTTTATCATGAGCTTTCCATCTATTAGTGGATATTTGATAATATAGATTTGACTAATTAGCAAAATAAACCTCCTTTATTAGGGTTTTAGGAAATGACATTATGTCTATGAAGAACTATAATGGTGGATTAAAAAAAATTATTATAAGGATAAGAATCTCTTGCAACCTACTATGCGATGATTTATAAGACTATCTATGTGTAGTATTTAAAAAAGTCATATGGTTCATTAAAAATGTCACAACTAAAGCTACAAATAGATGGTCTCTTCTATTGTCATTTAGTGAATTGGATGAAGATAGCTCAAAACCAGTTTGAAATTAGCTAAACTTTTTTCTTAGAAAATACTATAATTAAATTCATTTGTTACATCAGTTCAATTTGTGATAAAATGAGTGTGTTCTGATGTTGCGCCCATAAATAAGAAATGTTAGAATTACATGCATATATAACTAGGATAATACTCTTTGGTGTCTATTTTTCGTTTTGTCAATATTAATCTTACTGAAGACTTAAAAAGTCTTAAAAAAGGAGAATATAAGTAAAAATGAGCAATATAAATTTGTCAAGAACTCCATTACCAAATATATCTTAAAATCACTTGAATTTAGTTCATTTTTCTACTTTAATTGCCTTTAACTTTCTCCTCTTTTTTTTTTATTTTTTTGAGAAACAACTTTTTCCTCAACTCTTAACCGTTTACAATTTTGATATATTATTCTTCAATTTTAATCTAATTCAATTCTACTATTGAACACGTGTAGTATATCATGATTATATACTATATATTTGACGACCCAATACTATGTCTTAAATTTAATCTTCTAGACCCACCAGTTCAATTCCCATGTGAATCTTTCTTTGGTGAACTCTGCTTCCAAATGTTTTTTGGATTGTTTTTAATTATTGAATTTTGGGCTTTTTCATATGTGTGTAGTGATTTCTCTTTCAATTTTAGTTATTTTTTAATTCTTATTAATTTGGATAGTTTTTAATTTGTATTTTGAGGTTTTTTCATGTAAATATGTTGTGGTGATTACTTGAGGCTTAAAGAAAAAATATTAGTGAGATTTTAATCATAATTCGCACATACTTGAAGATTGAAGATTGTCACACACACGCACAGTAAAAACAAGATATATTAGTTACATATACTTTATGCAAACTCGTTTTATATTACTTACATATCCATCAACCATTTTCAGGTCAATTAATTTTAGAAAATTTTGATATTTATGCAATTTTAAATTAAAGACAATAGTGGTATAAGTTAGGGTGTTAGATATTTTGTCTTTTTTGATAAGTAAGCTAAAGTATAAAGTGTTGATAATAATTTGATGCTTGATATTAATTTACATGGACATTTTAGAGTGTTTGATGTTGGTATTGATTTGATGCTTTGTTTCCACCTCTTGAATGAAATCAATACTAAAAAAGATTATTGAAATATCAAAGTAATTAAGAGCTAAAAGAATGTAGGATGTTTTTAATATCAAATCAAAGAATGAACTTATAAGTCTAGATTTGGTGCTACTTGATATGAAGGTAACTGTAGGGGGCCGGGGGCCGAGGACCAAGGATAAAGATCAAGGGACGAAGGAGATCTTAGTTAAGGATGAGGGTTGAGGACTCGAGGATCGAGGATGAAGATCAAGGGACGAAGGATCGAGGATGAAGATCAAGGGACGAAGGAGATCTTAGTTAAGGATGAGGGTTGAGGACTCGAGGACCGAGGATGAAGATCAAGGGACAAAGGAGATCTTAGTTAACGATGAGAGCCGAGGACCCGAAGATGAGGTTGCATGGAAAAATACAAAGAGTGTACTGGCGGTATATGGCAGAGAGAGAAAATATCTGGTTTGGGGGGTGACGACATGTGAACTCCGCATTGAATGCTCTGCACCTAGTTTCCTGGTTGCATTAAATAAGGGGCAACAGCTTTATCAGCTGCATTGATGTAGAGGTGACCTAAACAATGTGAATGACAGCTAGTTAGTTCATTTCCACCATCTTCTACAATCAATTGGACAAGTGTCAACAAAAGAAGGGAGTTTGGTGGGAGATTGACGTTGTAGGTGCAAAGAGGAAGGAGTATAGATAAGGATGAAAGAGGCCAGAAAAAGAGAAGAAGAAAAGAAGGAAAAAAAAAAAAAAGGTAGGGGAGAAGAGAGAAAGAGGGTGATATTGTATTGTAATGTGAGAAATTACTCCTCAGGCAAAGCTAATTCTAATTCCTTTTATGTTAATTGCTGTCTTTGGGACATATCCGTCTGTTGTTATTGTGTTCCCTCTTTACAAATTTTTTGTTTAGGGCCTTGGGTGATTGGATCCACTTCCAGTTTTAAGTGGGCTTTAATACCTGGTTGGATTTTTGGTACTTACAATAACTTTTAGATTTTAAGATATATATTTTTAAAAGTTTTATTATTATTTTAATTTATTTGATAATCTATGTCCGGTTTTTGATAAAAAGTTAGGCTTACATGATCAATATTCGTTTTTATATTTAAAATAAGTCATTTATTTATTTATTTATTTATTTTATAATCTATATTTAATATTAGGAATATTTTCTTTAATTTACAAATAATTATTGATTATCAAAAGTTAGACTTACATGATCAATATTCGTTTTTATATTTAAAATAAGTTATTTATTTTATAATCTAAATTTAATATTGGAAATATTTTATTAAATTTACTAATAATTATTGATTAAGTCGTACATTATGCAGACATTATATTAGTATTTAGTATATAAAAGACTCATAATCTAGAAGGGGGCAATTTCCTGTGGGCCGGGCCTCTTACAAGCTAGTCTAGTGTGAAAGAGCTATACCCGGAAAAGGAGTCAAAAACCCGTGGCACATACATTCCAATAATGAGTCAAATTCAAAACTCAAACCACACCAACAATGTTCTATTCACATTTCACTCATCTCAATATGCATGAGGCTTAAGGCCGAGTAAGCAACACATCCTCTCTTGTATTTTTTTTCCCTACTTGCATGTGTGGTGATATTGTTTTCAGCAATTGCCATTTTAGTTTCATCATCGGACTATACGTATAGAGCATCTTAAATTATCACCGAAATATATATATATATATATATATATATATATATATATATATTTATTTATTTATCTACAATATATCTATCTTACTATTTACAAAACTTCTACTATTTTTGTCGGCAATTCTGTAGTTAAAAAATGTTCATGATATACTCTACGATTAAGTAGGAGGAAAACTTGAGAACAACTCAATAAAAATACTTCTTTAACTTTCACGTTGTCTACAAAATAGGACCGTACTCCTGTTAATTTTCAAATTCAGCTTAAAATATATTCAATTTGTTTCTTCCTCAATTCCTCTATGTCATTCTTCTCTACAAATCATCATTATCCTTTCTCAATTCAAAATCCAAGAAAAAGAAACTCTACTTTAAAAAAAAACAAATGAACTTTTTTTAATTGTTCCTGCCCAATTGTTTCATTTTCATCATTGGGACAATTATACGTACAAAGATCTTGAATTACCACCGAAATCCATATATATTTATCTAAAATTGAATATATATATATATACACACACACACCTTCCTTAATTCTCAAGTAAGTGTGATTACACACTACTATTTCTGTTGATTTCAACACAAAAATATCCCCTAAAAAATTGTTTTAATGTGTGCGCCTGTTATTAGGTAAAGATAAAATTATTTTGTTTAAAAGTTTTTAAAGGGCGGTTTGTTTGTTTTGAGAAATATTAGTTAATTAGGATTAATTTTTTTTATTTTAATTTTGCTATTAGTAATTTTTGTTGCTAGATTAATTTTTTTGGGTTTGTATATTTTGTTTTACATTTTAGATGTATAATTTTTTTTTTATGACCTTTAAAATAAGGAAAATGCTAGAGCTTCAATTCTTTTTTATTATAAATTGTTGATATATATATATATATATATATATATTTTTTTTTAATTTATAAAGTGCTGAGCCGAAATACGAACCGGTAAGAATATGTACTTTAACAGTTTGTAAAAATGTTATAGATAAGTTTACTCTTAAAAAATTTAATGATATTATAAAGGGGATAAAATTTAATTTTATAGAACAAGATTGCTAAAATTAACATATACTAATATATTTTTTAAAAAATTGGGAGGCAAAGTCAATGTATAGCTCCGTCTCTGCCTGTCCATTTCATTATGGTATTTTAATTTTTCAAGTTGCTCATTAATTATAATTGCAATCGGAGGTCAAGTTGGCCAAACTTGACCCAGTAAAGGAAAAGGAGGACTAGAGAGCAGAGAAGGTGGTTTGAAACTCGAACAAAATGTCAAAAACGAAGGAACATGGCTGCCTATATATTGTGATATTCACACCTCTCTTTCCCAAAGCAACATGGTGGCTGAGGTAGTTATAAAGAGACACCTCCTCCTGAATTCTCTTGTACTTACCACCCTGTTTCTTTCATGTAGCTTGTTCTTCACTGGTAAGAGCAGAGGAGCACCCTTTTCTCTAATTTTTATATTGTTTGACGTGTATTATGTACATCTCTACATGCTGTAGCTTCACATTTATATATATATATATATTAAGTTTCAATTTATGATGTTATAATAACTTTATCATATTTATATTGTTTATTGTGAACAATAGAGAAAATGATTGGATCCAAGGTTGTTGTAAGGTCACAATTTGCGCTCAAACCCCACAGTGAGAAGGGGATAGGCCCAAAAAGTCCAATACAATTAAATTTATAGAGAGTGGGCTTGAAATCTAGGTTCTAATGATGTTAGATAACAAAAATGATGAGCTCGATTACAACGTCACACACAAAGAATTGTTTATGTGAAAGAATTTTTTCCTCGAACACAAGCCGAGCATGATTTGTATTATCTCTTTCAAAGATAGATAACAACTATGGATAGTGATGTGTACAGTGTTTTCTCTCTGTTTTCTCCGATCCCCTTTTCTGAGCGTCTTCCTTTTCCTTTTATATCATTTACCCTCTTCTCCCCTTCTTCTATGTATGGATCAGATTATTCATTTAGATACTTGTCTCATTCCCTTTCCTTGACGTTTTTAGAGGCAGCTGTAAGACTAAACTCTGATGCTCAGGTATCACTTCCCTATTAATGCAATCAGAGAAGTAGTTGCAAAGCATTCAATGTGGTGACGGTGGTAACAGCTTTATCTTAGATATTTTCACCGCCCTTCTTCTTATCTTCTATATCTACCATGCTTTCCCTTACTATAAGATCTTCTAGAATATTGCCTGTGGACGTTAACCAGCCCTTCTCCTACCTCGGTTTTACATAGCCGAGGACATACTCTTCCTCGGACCACCTTCTTGGATATACTTGATCAGATATCACTTCTTTACCTATTAGTATTGCTTCGTGGGTTGACATTCTCACATCCTCGGACCATTCAGTATCCTTGGATTAGGCCTTTAGCCCAACAAATACTCTTGGGCCAACCTAACACATATTCCTGAGCACATTGACCCTACAATTGTAATTATGAGTGGCTTAAAAGGAAAATTTTTATTTTGGTTATAAGGGAGGCTGATGTTGAATTTGGGCTTTAAAATAGAAAAAGAAAAATAGTGTGGTATAAGAGGACTTAGAGGAGTACGGGTATCTATGGAGTTTTCTAATACTTTGTTGGTTTGTTTATTTGGAAAGGAAAAAAAAAGGTAAAATAATTTGAGATTAATTTGGGTTAATACCAAGTATTACTAAAACTTTTATTTTTATTTATTTATTTAAGATATGAATATATTGTGCTAATTATTTTGATACAACACTCAGGTGTAAGTTGTGCAAGAAATGGGGAAGAATTGTACGGGGCCATCACTATACAACATAGGAAAGTCCAACCTTTCAACTTTGCAAAACTAGTGGAGCACCCACCGCCACCGCTGCCTGCTCTTGGGCCAAGACCTTTTCAAGAACCACCACCATCTCCTGGAGGACCTCTAGGGCAAAATCCATAATTTGCGTTTATTGTAATTTCATGCTTTAAACATCTTTTAATGTCATCAATAAGGCAAATACCAAATTAAACTTATTTACAATAAATGTCATTTCAGGCTTTCAGCATCAATAATTTAATAGTGTGTTACCATGTGTATCTATGAGCTCAGGGGTTCTATCCCCCGCAATTACTTAGCAAAAAAAAAATTAATAGTGTGTTAGCCAAAGATGCATGACTCTTCTTTGCACTATGAGTTAGAAAACCTTGTGGCAAATTCTTTTTGGTCAAAATATAAATAAAAAATAGGTCAATTATACCCATTCTTTTGAGATTTGGGAAAATGACACTCCACTCCAAACTTAAAAGAAAAAAAAAATTTCCCTTTAGATTTGAAGAAAATAACACCCGTCTCCCTTCAATTATTATCAGTAACAGAATATTTTAAATTTTAAAATGATTCTCTTTACCAAACGTTGGTGAAATAACTGATAGAATTTAGGTTAAAAAGAAAAAAATTTCTCCAGAACCAAAAGACTTGCAACAACACAGGAATTTCCAACTAAAGGCAAATTTTCTGCGCGAACATAAACAAGTTAATTCTTTGAATGCTTTGATATGAACATGCATTTGATGCTAAACAAGTTATTATTATATCAGCCATATAATAATAATAATAATAATAATAATAAATTTATGTGAAGTCAATCAAAAAGAAAAAAAATTCCATATGACTTTTTAATGAAATATATAGTAACATTAGAAAATCGTGCATGAAATAAAGAGCATAATTACATAATTGAGCTGTAAGGTTCTTGGCTTGTAACTAGAGTGATTCAAGTGACACCAATGGTGTATCAAGCTTTAATAATAAAAAAAATATGGATCAAGCACACCAACATGTTTAGTTTAGTTTTTTTTTTTTAAATAAATAAAAATTTAATGAATTATACTTTTCATTTAAATCTTTCAGACACCAATGGAGGGATGGCCTGGATAGGGATATTACTCTAAAGATTACACAAAAAAGCCCATTTGGCTATATTATGATTTATGTTACCTTCTCTATATTTATGAATAATAGTCCAATCAACAAAGGAGTTCAAAATTAATTTAGTTTTAGCAGCAATGTTCATTGTCGGGTAGCCGAATGAGGAAAGACAAGGAATTTTGGAGTGGTAAGATTACATTCAGTGCATCTCTTTCACATATTACAAATTTATGTCCCAAGCACACTGCTAGATAAGCTGTTATGGATTCCGCTAACTCGAGATCTTGATTTTCTATAATGAGTCCATACAAAAATTGATTTCTACTTGATGGTCTCTGGCAAGTACTGCTGCATCAAAGTTAAACTTTCAAAAATATGGGATAAGGGGGTCTTATATATAGTTCCTGGTAGCCTCCATACCTACATTTTCGAAGAAGTTAGATGATCAATATAAAATTTTATTAATTTGTCTAATTAAGAGTAAAGGATCAACAACTTCCCTTTTAGATTGCTTCATGATATGTTTTCTAGTCACCCACTAAGGGTTAATTTTCTTATTGATGATAATGATGATATTGACCATATATCACAACCAACAGATATAAATTTCTTTGCTTCAACTTGTGGGAGCTTCAGCTTTACTTCTATTTGTATTATCAATCTAACCTAGTCAGTTATGTACACGAATTGCATATCAAAGAATCTAATTGGCCAGGGCAATTTGTCCAAATAATTTTTGCTATTGGGCAATTTATGAATATGTGTTCGAAGTGTTTCTTCCTCGGTCTCACATAAAATGCACTCCTTTTCCTCTATATGGATCCAAGCATTTCCTAATTATTGATCTGGTTGGGATTACTTGCCAGACTAACTTCCACAATAATAGCTTAATTCTTTCTTGAATTTTCAATTTCCATAGCTTTTTTTCCCCACTCCTTGCTATCTAGTGGGTTGTCCTCTAAGCTTCTAGCATTTTGTATTAATTGATAGGATGATCGAGTTTGTAGAAAACTTACCTGAATAATTGGGGATCCATAGTAATGAGTCTTCTTGGTTGATTTGTGCCAATTGAATTTGGAGGATTTCTCTTGTTAAATATTCCCTTTCAAAGGTTTCCCTAATTTTATCCTTATCTATCCCACCTAACAGGATTTCGCAAAATAAATTCACGCCCAAATTGGGTTATTTGTGGAATTTAATTTCGAAATGTGTCACCCACCATATAGCATATATTCCAAATGTAAATTGCAATTCCATTTCCAATTCTCCAACAGACGCCTCTTCCCAAAAGATCTTTTGATCCAAAAATGGGACTATTCCATACCCAAATCCATTCTTAGCCTTGGGAACTTGCCATAGTTTTTTTTTTTTTTGTGATAAAAAGACAAGTAACATTATTCAGATGAAGATAAACTTAATACATTATGAGCCAAAAACGACTTAATGAAAATTGAATTTTCCTCTACCCAAGTTACATAAGAATCTAAATCTCTAACATATTGAGCTAACAAATGAGTTGGTTTATTCCCTACTCGCCTAACATGGGACAACTACACCGTGCGAGAATCTTGATTGATAACAGTTTAACCCATAGTTAATCCTCCCTAATCAAAATGCTTGATCCTAATTTGGCAGTAAGGGCAACATTCATGTATTGCATTTTTCTCAATCTTAAACCCCCTTTTTTGGTTTGTAGATGTATCATCCCAAACTTTTTAAGGTACATTGATTTTTTTTTCCTATCCTATTTCTTTTCCCACCAGAAATCTCTTTATCACATGTGAATACGCCGGACGGAGTAGAGGGATTGTATTTTTAATGTGACTTCTTTGTCGAGACGACTCTACTACTTACCGTCACGACAAAATGGTGGTTACTACTTATCTACCTTTCACACGTTTTTTACACCCCAAAAAATTTGTTGTATTGCTTGGGACCATCTTCTTCATATTTCTATTTATTTATTTAAGTTTAAATAAGTAAATTACTCTATCTATAAATAAATAAATAAAAGTGTATATTGGTCAAAAATAAATGTGGCCACTTGCAAACTCCTGAGGATTCCTTGTGTTCTTTCGAAAATAGTCATGATCTCTTCCCACTTGACAATAGTCATGATCTCTTCCCCACAATGCCCGGCAACAAATGTCCTTTTATTTATTTTTTTAATTTTAGAGAAGTCTTTTAATTTAATATTTATTACTCTGATTCTTAGGCTTGACGCTTGTAGAGTGACTTAATTTCTTTTAAAACATTTTTTCATGATTTTGTTTCGGTTGTAAGTTGTGATCATGTGAGTAATATCACTTTTACATAAGTCATCACTAACATTACTTTATTATATATAAATCATAACTGTAATATCACTTTTATAGTTGTGAATAACTTGTATTCCTAAATTTATTATTCGTAGAATGATTCAAGTTGTTTGTGTGTGTGTGTGTTTTTTGGTCATAAGCAACATGGTTAGACCTTTTGTTTTTAGGATTTGTCCAAAAATATATTAACTTACGGCACACACTCTCATAATGAGAAAAAATCTCTTAAACCCACTTCATAGAGTGGGTCTCTCACAAATATGTGGATTTCATTCCATAAAAGAATTTTGTGTCATAATTTAGAAAGCTCTTATAAATTTGTATGCTTATTTTTCAATAACCTCTCATGTTTTAGGGGTTGGCCCTCAACTTTGTAAAAATTAATACTTTAATGCCCATGAAAAACAAAACTAAAAAAAAAAAAAACTATTTAAGTGGAAAGAAATGATACTATTTTCATAACTTGTTAAGTGATAAATTATAATTGGAGCAACATCACATTTATATGAACTAATCATCATTTTTATTATGTATTAATTTCTCAAAAAAAAAAAAAAAAATTGTGTGCGCCTTACGGAGGAGTATCTAAAAAGCACATGCTCCATTAAATAATATCTTCATATTTTCTTTTCCTTTTTCCTTTTCTTTTTAAAGTTAAATTATACACTCACATCAAAAAAATTATAGATAATCACAATAAATTATGCATTTAAGCCAATGAATTATTGTCAAGTGTTTGTGTGTGTGTATATATATAATTATTATTTTTGAGAACTTATTATTTCTTAACATATATTTTAGGACAGTCTTTAGAAAAAATAGTCTGGTCACAATATTCTTGCTGTTTATATAAAAATATAGAAATTGGACCCGCATTCCAACCATAAAACTAATACTATGACTTGCCAACATCTAACGCAATCCCCACGTTTTATTTTTCATAGAATTCAGGTCCTTCTGGCACTGGACCGAACTCTTTTCTTCAAAATCCCCATAATCAAATGAAAAATATCAATTAAGATATCGAATCTGACCAGTTCTGGTCACCAATGTTCATCTACCCATATAAAAACAATTATTTGTTACTTTCATGTCTAGTGTTTTGGCCTCGTATATATGATCACGGAGTCATGGTTTAGTTATTAGTAATAGTACTATAAAACCTTATAATTATTGGTGATTGCTGATAATTTTTTTAATAAAATTTTGACGATGATTTTCGTTTTTAGAGGCTAGTAGAGCTGTTGTAGATCAGAAGAAATGAAAGTACAACGGGACACTAGTTTACTGTGCCTTTACTTGTAATTTTTTGCGAAAAGCCTATTTGGTATTTGCTTATTTAGTTAGTTAAAGTTCATTAAAGTATACTTATATTTAGAAAAAAAAGTGAAAGTATTAAAGCCCATTTTTTCAAGCTCAAAAATTATTAAATTCATTTATTTTTTCACATTGCATATATATGGCCGAAGCGCCTTTAAAATTATGGAAAATCTTGAAGATATATGGCTTGGGAGTACATAATGCTCTATTTTTTAGCTTATCCATAAGTTAATTAATAGAGAGGTTTTGCAGAGTGAGCTTGTAGCACTTGCAAAACCATAAACATATGAGCAAGTTTGCATGCAAGCCATAAACCTAAGTAAATATGCTTTGAAAATCTGCTATATATATATTTGTCTCATGTCACAGCCTAATTACTTTTATCTACAAAACAAAAAAATTAAATGCTAAGATCACAATTTTTATCATAATTTATTTACGAGGCAAGTTATGAATGGTAGAGTAAAAATAATAGGTCTACAACTTTACCACTCATGACTTGTCATATAAGCAAATTATAGCAAAAATTATGATGCTAGTAACATTACTCAAAAAACTTTTTTGCCATCATTCATTCTAACTGGCGTGAAATTCCTTTGATTTAGCAATTTCGTAAGGAATCAATCATCTTAGACCGGTTTAACTAGCCAAATCACTTGAAATTGACATCAAACCAAATTGTTGCAATGTCACATTAAATCCACAGCTCAAGATTTCCATCACCTCAAAGATGTAGCAACCAGAAGCCTATCTCTACTACCTAGCTAAAGACAAACCATAGATGTTCCTTTGAACCTCTATAAAGCCATGACTAAGAAAATACATAAATAAATATTTACCTACCTTTGACTAGCTAGTTTCATTTATGCTATCTTGCTCAAAATCAATTCCTTCTTATAAAACAACATATTTAAGAGAAGATTTCCTTTGTGCGTTGTAGAACAAGTATAATCTTCTCTCTCTCTCTCTCTCTCTCCTTCACCACATATCCCTCTAAAATTCCCAACCATTCGATTCATTAGTTTAATTTACTTTCCTTTTCAAGTTCATTTAGTACCTGTTAATTTTAATCATCAATTGTAAACAATAGTACTCTTTGTGTGAGCCCTTCAAGCACAACACTAGGCACTAGCTTTTACTCACGAGTGTAAAAGCAATTAGTGGTCTCGACTCGATCACTTTCTAAACCTGAGGTCCAAAGTTTTGAGTCCATCCACACACAACACGTGGCAAAAGTACAAAAGAGACCTCAAAAATTTAGAAAGTTATACCTAAAAAAAAAAATTAAAAAAAAACTTGTGTGACTCAAACATATATCTAATCTAAAGTCCCCGGTACAGCCACTTCGTGAAAATATATGAAGGCCTATGCTATTATAAACGCCCTATAATAAGCTCCATACATAATTTTGTCAAGTAGTCATCCCACGTTCTTTTTCTTTAGGTTAATTGTTCCTTACGTAATACACTCATAATTAATTCTATACTCCCTATCTAGTACATGCAATGCAACAAAGGCATTGTTCATTGCAAAAGCTTCAAGTAAAAGAAATGGCAGCTAGTGGGGTGAAACATTGGAAACCCTTTTCCTCTGAAAAACGAGAGAGAGAGAAAGAGAGAGAGAGAGAGAGAAAGAGGATTGTGTTTTAAGGGATTATTATGTAGGGCAGTTTTTTTTTCCTCACTTTGTTTACTTTGGGGGTGCCTGATTTTAGAGAAAGTAAAGATGAGTTTGGTGGGGTTGAATGATTGGAGCGTTAAGGATGATCAGTTTTGGTTTTGGGTTCTTATTCCCATGACTTTTGTGTTGAAGAATCTTTGAGACGACTATATCCGAGGCATCCATACGTTTTTTAGTCACACATGCAAACGACAGCACCTAAAAGATGGTTGTACACTTGTACTCGTAAAACATAAAATTGAATAAAAAAAACACTATATAAAGTATAAACCTAATAATCTATATGTGTGGAGAGAGATAGAGAGGAGCTAATATTAAAAGAAAAGAGAAGGAATAAATAAATTTACAATTTGACATATACAATTTGTAATAGAATCACCTATGGAGTAGGCTGTAGAGTGAGATATAGTTTATATACAAAGAACTCCTAAATTTTGGTCAGATCTCCTCTAAAGTTTCAAGCTGTGAATTAAGTTGAATAAAAAATGAAATGACTCTCATTATTGAACATAAGGTAATATGTATAGTTATTCATCAAAAAAGGTAATATGTATAGTTCATTTAAAGTTTGTAGCAAATTGCGTAGAACTCCAAACATATATATAGCAAGCTTTCCAACCCTTGCTTTGGGCTTCTAAGATGATCAACTTCTTGCCTAGAACAATGTGTTCAGTTTCACCCATAAAAGGTTTCGAAAAATGAATGATAGATAGAGGTGGTCCAAAAGTACCATGATAAGCAGAAGCAGTCATACTCACACATGCAGGTGAGATATTGTATTTTACCTTTATTGTTTTGTTTTATAAATAAATGTGATTGTTATGCCTATAAATCTGCACTGCAGCCAGTGCCCAACTTAAATATACATTTAAACCAACAGAAAATGGGTGATGCAGGTATGTGAACTGGAGCTAAAATTAAAAGAAAAGAGAAGGTATAAATAAAATTACAATTTGTCATATATAGAAGCACCTATATGGAGTAGGTTGTAGAGTGATATATACAAAAGAACTCCTAATTAACTCCTAACATAACAAACTTTCCAACCATTGCTTTGGGCTTCCAAGATGATCAACTTTTTATTAAAAAGAATGTGTTCATTTTCATCCATGAAATGGTCTAAATTGCCTTCGTATAGTCAAATCGAAAAAAGAAAGAATATTGGGTCCAAAACTACAATAACAAGCAGTGAAGCATGCAGGTGAGATATTGTACATGTACTTCACTTTTATTAACTGTCATTATATTCTAAAAATAAGTTCATCAAAAAAATTATATTCTAAAAATAAATATGATTGTTATGCCTATAAATTAACATGTCAGTGCCCAACCTATATACATTTAATTAAACCAACAGAAAATAGGCGATGCAGTTAATGTGAAATTGAACTGATTTATCGACTTTAATATATACTTTTTTTTTATAATCACTTTAATATATACTTTTTTTTTTATAATCACTTTAATATATACTTTGCACAACCAATGAAGTAACCTAATAATATAATAAGTTAGGCTAATTAAGTACTGGTCCTATTGCTGAAACCTTAGTGTACTTTTTCTGGGGGTGTTTGATAAGGCTGAAGTAAAACCTTTTACTTTGTCAAAATATCAAAAGGCAAATGGGGAATGTTTGGCGTATGACTTACTGATAGAATTAGAATCCCACAAGATAGACAACAATTACAATTTACAAACCCCACCGCTTTTTTGCTCCACCATGTGGCCCAAATCATAACAGAGATAACGACAAACTAAAGTTTAAGGCCACCGACACACATGTCCTGCTATTTTTTAGTATTGTATTAGGATTTCGTTTTCTTTTGATAAAGAAATTGAATTTCCTGTTGTACTTGGGAAAAAAATAATGTAGAATTTGTGTTATTGGATACAGATTGTGTTGAGCAGTTGAAGTGAAAAGACAACAAAAATAACATAATCTGTATATATGCTAATAAGTAAATGGTGGTTTAGCTACTTGTTTTCCTTTTAAATAAACAAGCATTTATCTTTTGTCATTTTTCACCATGAGAGGACTAAATCCCAAACTTTTGCGAAGTTTCGTTTTGCTGACTGAAAGTTGTTATATATTCATCATAATCTTTAAGTTGATAAATGCGTTTTTTCATTGTCAAACTAATTCATGTTCCATGTTTTTTATTAGCTGTATGCCGAAAATTACTTAAAATAATAATTTTTTTTAATAAAAAATTGCTTCAAAAAGTGAGAGAGTATTTGCTCTAACAGACCTTTGAAATGACCTACTCAAACGTTAGGAAAGTTTTTGTCCAAATTGGAGTATTTCTTGATCTGTTTTCATTTGAGCTTTGTTTTTGTTGTTCATATGTAAGTGAGTGTAAATATTTTTAGATGTTCTTCAATTGTTTAATTCTATTACATTATGTTTCAAAAAAAATTTCCCTTACATTATAGAAGAAATTGTTTGAAAAGAAATTGTGGTACACTAGCAGATGAATTTGGGGGAAAAAATCAAGGCCGAATTAGTAATGATGATTGTTTTGGTCGTTTAACTTAAACCAAATGTTTGATGTAATGCAAATTTAAATGTGTCTATTAAAGAAAAAATTTAGTTCAAGTAGGAGGGTTAATTAGTAACGAAATATATTTTGAGAACCCTTTCATATTCACACCCCGTTTGATTCAATGGAAAACTCTGTGAAAATAATTTTTGTTTTTTTTAGTGTTTAGTAGCATTATAAAAAAAATAAGTTAAATAAAAATTATCTTTGGTCAACATAAAAAGTATAACTTATTTTATAAAAATAATTTTTCACTAATTTTTTTTTAGAAAATAAATCTATCTCACAATAAAATTAAATTAAATGAAGTTAGGATATTGTTTTTAAATCTATTTAAGGTTGCTACAAAACATTAAAAAAAAAAAAAAGAGATAATTTTATAAAAATAAATCATTCTCTAGAAAACATTAAGTTGAAACAATCAAAAGCAATTTGTAAATCCCAAAATATTATAAACACTAGGTTTTTTTTTGTTACATTGGCAACACTTCGTTGAAATGAAACTATTCCCTTTTCTTTTATCAAAAAAAGAAAAGAAAAGATAAGAGCACTAGCATTAGTGAAGCTATATTGCTATTTTAGCTTCACTAAAATACAAAAAGTGTTCTACAATAGTGAAGGTATATCTAAATATTTTACCTTCAAAGTTATAGTACGTAGCTACTTTTGACTGCATACTATAGCTTGAAGCTATATAGAAAAAATGTTTTTTTATTCCTGCTAGCATTAAAATAATATTTCTTCTCTTTCTTTATTTAATTCTTTTTCTATTTCTTTTCTTTCTTCCATTTATCACACAAAGACAAAGGCACAACTCCTTCTCAAGCTCTCAGCTCTCACAGCGCTCAAACTCTCATCCTCCACAAAGGCTTTAACTTCACCGATTCCCATCATCCTCATCCACAAACAGGGTCGGTCCTTCCCTTAGGCGAGTTAGGCAATTGCCTAAGGCCTCCAAGTGGAAGAGAGACCCCCAAAATTTTAGAAAATAAGAGGGAGTAAGGGAAAAAAAAATTAGTTTCAAGTAAAGCACAAAAATCTGGCACAGTAGGGGGAAAAAAATTTTAGTGTTAGGTGAAGCACAAAATCTGCAACAGTAGGGGGGGAAAATTTAGTTTCAGGTGCAAAAATCTGGCACGTCCTTTTAACCAAAAAACAAAAATTTTGGTAAATCAAACACTATTATTCTCTAGACAAACCAAAAATTAACCGGATAAACTACAAATCTGGTCTAAGGTATTACCCACAAAACAATTACAACAAATAAAATAACTCAAAACCCTAAAAATTTTACCTTTCTCCTAGTCTCTGCTCTTCGCCTCTCTCTGTCTCTCATTCTCTCTAATTCTCTTTCTCTCCCCTGTTATCACTTCTCATCTGCTCAAGTCAATAGCTCAAGCAAGGCGAAGGCAGCAAGCTTCTTGCCTTCCTTTGCCTCAGGGCCGGCCCAGCTCTACCTCTCTAAGCTCTCTTATTCTTTCTCAGCTCAGCTGTTCAGCACTTCAGTTCAGCAGAATCGGTTCTGCGGCTTCCGCCTCTCTCACTCAGACTCAGACTCGGGTTCTTTAGCTGTCGGTTCAGCAAGTATAAATTTGGGCATTTGACTTTGTAATAAGATATTCGATTAAAGATTGGGCCTGGTTTTGTTGAACAGTTTTGGGCCTTCAAGGTTTTATTTTATTGTATAAAGCCTGCTGCCTGCGTATTTTTTTCTTTCTGGGTTATAGATTAGATAGGATTTGTTTTGTGTTATTTTGTGAGTGGGTCTTATTAATAAGCCTTGTTGTGTTATAGTTGTGCTTAAATTTTTATTATGCTCGTGCTTAATTTTTTAAAAGGAATTTTAATCGTGTGTTTATATATATATATATATATATATATATATATATATATATTAGTTAATGGTAATATATTGAATAAGTCTTTATTTATGCAGGTTGAGATTGCTAAAAATTTGTTATTGTTCGGTAAAACTACAACAATATTTTTTTATAAATCAGGTTCTATTTCTCATTTGCTCTACACTTGAAAGTTATTTTTTTATTTTAGTCTTTATAAATATATTGTTTGATTAAAAATCTCTACTAGAAAATATGCATCTGGATATGAAAATTTTAAAACAAGAAAAAAAATTAATTGAATTTCAAAAATGATCAATGGATAAATTTGTTATTAGTAATAAACAAAATATAACACAAAATTTAGATGAAAATATCACAAATGAGCAAGAAATTCGCCCAAAAGAGTTAGAAGATAATGAAATGATACAATTGCAAGATAACAATGATGTTCAATTTTGCAATACAACAAATCTTGATAATGAACTTCAATTGACATACTAAATTATATAAAAGAAATTTTACAAATAAAAGATTATACTCCAATTGACATGCTAAATTATATAAAAAGATTAGATTCATTTCCAAATATATGCATTGCTTATAAGATTTTACTAACAATACATGTTACAGTAGCTTTTGCAAAAAGAAGTTTTTCAAAATTAAAATTAATAAAACCATATCTAAGATCGACAATGTCCCAAGAAAGATTAAGTGGATTAGCTATATTATCGATTGAAAAGGAGATGTTAGAAGAACTTCAATACAAAATTTTAATTAGTCAATTTGCATCTCAAAAGGCAAGAAAAATAGATTTTAAATGAAATATATTATAATATAAAAATATTAAATAAATATTAATTTAATTAATATATAGGTATAAAAAAGACCCAATTTTTAGTTCTCGCTTTAGTCCCCAGAATGTCTAGGGCCGACCCTGTCCATAAACTCTCACCAATTCATCAACCTCCTCACCGCCGCCACTGAAGCTCACGCACCATTGCCGAAGCTCATGCACCATTGTCGACCCACGCACCATTGCCGACCCGATTCATCATCCTCCTCACCCACTTCAAAGCACAACCCATCTTTACCGAAGTCATCGCTGCCTTCCTCAACCCATTGCTTTGGTTTTCTGTCAATCTCAAGTATCACTCTATTCTTTCTCTCTTCTTTTTATTTTTTTATTTTTTATGCTAACAAGATAATAAATGCGGCGGAAGATTCGGCGGCGGCGGTGGCGATAGTGATAGCGATAGCAGTTGCGGTGGTTGTTATTGTTGTTTATTGTGGTAGATATATTATTTTATTGTAGTAAATATATTATTTTATTGTGATATTTATATTATTTTATTATGTTAAAAACTAAAATAAATTCACTTCTATTACATGTTTTATAAAATTAATAGGTAAAATAACTTTTTATTGTATTAAATAACTAAAAAACATAGCACCATTATTGTGGATACTCTAACTGTGCAACCAGAGTCTATCATCACAGTGGACTTTGGTAGAAAAGAAATGGGGTAATAAGTAGACACAGAGAGTTAAGAGAATCCTAAATTCCTAATTTGTGGAGTGATGCAATGAATTGATGTCAGTTTCTTTCTTGGGATTTACATTCTCTTATCAGGGTCTGTTGGGATTGAATGGGAACAGAATCATATAAGCCATTTTGTGTGAGTGTGTGGAAATATTAAAACTATCAGACCCCACATTACATTTTTGTACCGTTGAAGGCACGTGATTTGCACAACACACAAGACGTTCTGTGTTAAGTGTTAATAACACAATGTGTGTGAGTCTGGTTGTGTGTTTAAATATCACTTATTATTTTATTAAAAATTAAAAATTTATTATTGAAAATAATAAAAATAATAATTTTGAAATTACTGTTTACATACGAAATACCGTTCACCTACTTTAATTTACTGTTCATGTCCCAGGCAAGAAGTGCTCGTTAAAAAAAAAAATTAAAAAAAAAAAAAAGACAAAAACGCTGGACGCAAGAGTAGACGTGTATCCAAACGTACACTGAGTGGGAGTACTATTCTTCTACATCTACAAAAGTAAACATGCCTACCACGACTTACTAAATATTTTGATGTAATAATTTTTTTTTTTCTGATTTCTGAAAATATATTTTACCTTCTCGGAGTCAAGAAAATAGAAAAAAGTAACATTATACATTGAATTGACAAAATTTTACTAATTTTTATATAAACCCATCATTTATATTATTATTTTTACTTATTATTAACAACCAATTATCTTAACTTTTGTTTATTTAATTCAAGAGTTATTGAAAATATAATTATTTGTAACTATCTCTTTTGGCCTTTGCTTAAGAGAAATGGAAATAAATGTTTTCTATTGTAAAATCTAGTTTGAGAAACCAAGAAATTAGAACGAGAGATCATTGATAACATAATTACATAAGACCCTAGGATGTGTTTCAATAACAATAACAACAAAAACTTAGTTCTAAAATTTTGAAATCATTAATAAATCCTCAATAAACTAATCAAAATGGGAACTGTGTGGGGCAAAAGGATCCTGGTGGGAATGTGGGCCTTTTGGGCCTTGTTAAAGAAGGCCGACCTGACCCTGGGGTTAGAGATTGTTGGTGCTATGGGTCGGCCTATACGCCGAGGATCCTAGGATCCAGCCGAGGATGGTTTTCCCCTCGGACTGACATCAAAGAATCACGAGACTTCATGGTAAAGCTTAGGGAATGATACGGTCAAGACCAACGGTTAAACGGAGAGAACCCTTGAATGTCCTAGAAGCGCCGATGTTGGAAGAATATCAAAGGTAAAGGCTGCTACCTCCACATTAAAGACCACCTACCACCCCGGCCGCATTAATGAGGAAGTGACAACTTAAACAAAGGAAGGGAAACTTCTAGTTCTTGTTCAAAGGCACTAAGAAAAAGAAATATCTAGGCTAAGGGAGGAATTGGGGGGCAACACGTGGATAAAGTATTAAAAAGAGGAGTATTTAAGGAGGACCGGGAACGAAACAAGGGGGAACTTTTTGTAACCTAAAAGAAGAAGGAAAAAGAGAGAGATATAATATAAGAACGGCTTTCGCTTACGTCAGGAGGTCTATTTACATTACTCCTTTTTTGTCTCTAAGTACTTGGAATCTTTAGTTTGTCATTTCATCCTCATACACTTCTAACTTTGGGTTTCAAGCCCACACTCTCACAAATTCTTATTGTTTAAGGCTCGTTAGAACACGGTCCGAGCCCATAACTATTCTTGGGTCCGGGTGCAATTGTGCACTTACAATTAGCGCCGTCTGTGAGAATCTAGTCTAGAAGTAGTAGGGATATTATGGCAAAGGCTTAGGCTCTCATCATGCGAGTCACAGGGTCACAACACGAAGATCATTTCGAACGTCTTGAACAACGTAGGGGATCGTGAGGGAAGCGTCCATACGGAGATATCCGGGGGCTAGCCATACTCATGGAGGGGGTAGCACTACCCACGCGATGAGGGCTCTAAATCCATGCGAAGGAAATCAATCGTTTGAAGAGGAAGTTACGCCGTGCTAAACGTAAGGTTTCCCCGTCCTCATCTAGTTCTTCCTCGGAGAAGGATGGGGGACATGGCTACGGTTCAAGGTCATATTCCCCCACCGCTGCAACATCCTCGGGTGAGGAGAACGACCGACCAACTGCGGACGTAAGAAGCTTCGTCCTAGGGGTTTAGGCAACGATACCATGAGTAGGGCGTTGCACGCTCTCTAAATCTCCGTTTTCACGAAGGATTGAGAGGGGAGGCTCCCCGGGAGGTTCACCCGGCCCACGTTTACCATCTATAATGGCGGGACTGATCCGGTGGAGCACGTGAGTCACTTCGGCCAAAGGATGGCGGTGCACCTCTCATAACGAGACTTTGATGTGTAAAGTCTTCCCCTCCGGCTTGGGACCCGTGGCTATGAGATGGTTCAACGGTCTCGAAGTCGGGGTACGTAGGCTCGTTTGGGGAACTAACTAGGGCGTTTGCTTCTCGGTTCATTACTTGTAGCGAGTCCCTCGGCCCTTGGACTCATTGCTATCCATGGTCATGAAGGAAGGGGAGACAACGAAAGCATACTCAGAACGGATATTGGGAGATGTTTAATGAAATAGACGGCGACTTTGATGAGGTGGCGCTAAATACCTTTAAGGTAGGCCTCCCTGCTGATCACGACCTAAGAAAGTCTTTGACGAAAAGCCCGTCCGCGGCGTACGTCGTCTTATGGATCGTATTGATGAATATAAAAGGGTAGAGGAAGACCGGCAACGGGGAAAAGGAAAGGAGAAGGTTATCCGCCGGAGAGAAGGGATTTCGGGTCGGACGGATATCACAACAACAAGCCGAGGAGGGATTACTTCGGACAATCCGGCTCGGCGGCACCTTGTTGTAAATGCGTGTTCCGAGAACCGGTGCATCGGTTATTAGAAAAAGTTCGTAAAGAGCCCTTCTTCGGGTGGCGGCAAAATGGCGGGTGACCCCGCGAGAAGAAATCAAAACCTTTTCGTCGGTACCATCGGGATGTGGGCCACGCACTGCGAGAAGCTCGTCGAACCCCGTGGAACCATGCGACGGCTCGTCGGTGAGGGAAAGTTAAAGCGGCACTTGTGTCGGCCAGGGCAAGTCGGTCAAGTTGGTTCAAACAACCGGCGGAATAGTTCATCTCGGCCAAGACGTTGGGGACGATTAATGTTATCTTCGCCGCACTTTGGTAGAGACGGGCTCAGTCCTACTAGGGTTATGGCGGTTTCCCATTCGCGGGGCGAGGATGTGGGTAGCAGGCCGAAGAGATTAAAGAGCACTTTACTGTCTTGGGTTTCTCCGGGAGGATAAAGTAGGGACTATCCAATTTCATGACGATGCTCTTTGTGGTTACCCTCGGAATAGGTAATTATGATGTGAAGAGGGTAATGATAGATCGGGGCAGCGGTGCGGATATCATGTACCCACGATCTATTTAAGGGGTTAAGGTTGGAGTTGGAAGATTTAACTCCTTATGACTCACCTCTTATTAGCTTTGAAGGAGAGCCGTTGTGCCAAAAGGACGGATCCGTTTACCCGTTCAATCCGGCACGAAGCTTAAACGGTTGAAATAGATTTCATTGTGGTTGACGCGTACTCTCCATATGACCATCCTCGCGGGGCCATGGCCGCACGCCCGGGAGGCCGTTTCCTCTACCTTGCACGTTAAGGTTAAATTCCCCTCGGGGGAACATGTTGAGGAAATCCTCGGCGGTCGAGTAAGTGGCCGGAGCAATGCATCTCCACATTGCCGGTACTTCGTCGCCGAAGTCGAGTTATCAACCTTGCCCATCCAGAGTCATAGCAATTAACGGCTCGGGAGGCACCCGGAGCGATGACGGAAAGATGAGGCTGTTTGCGAGGAGTTAGAGAAGTTTGTAATAACCGACGATCCGAGAGAGGTTCTTTCAAGTTGGCATACGATTGCCACACCAAGAAAAGATGGAGTTGTTGAAATTTCGAAGGATAATCTAGATGTCTTTGCATGGGACCCCTATGAGGCTCCGAGTGTGGATCGAACTTTATTTGTCATCATCTAAACGTCAATCCGGCCATTGTTCCGAGGAGGCAGCCACCTCGGCGATCTTCCCGAGAACATTCGAGGTTTGTGAAGGAAGAGGTTCTTAAACTCGAAAAGGGCGGGGGCTATCAAAGAAGTTTTCTACCCCGAATGGTTGGCTCATCTTGTTGTCGTTAAGAAGAAGAACGGCAAGTGGAGAGTATGTGTAGACTTTACCGATCCGAACAAGGCTGTCCTAAAGATTCATTCCCAATGCCACGGATTGATCAACCGGTAGATGCTACGTCGGACATCCTCGGATGAGTTTCTGGACGCCTTTCGGGGTTACCACCAAATCCACTTGGCATTAGAGGATCGGGGAAAAGGCTTGCTTTCATTACTCCAACGGGGAACTATCATTATAAAGTCATGCCATTTGGGTTAAAAAATGCGGGGCTACTTTATCAAAGAATGATGACCCGAATGTTTGAACGACGGCGGGAAAACCATAGAAGTATACGTGGATGACATGGTGGTAAAGAGTAAGACGGTACCTTCGCACATCACGTATTTGGCCGACACCTTCCAAATGCGAGGAAGTATAAGTTGCGCCTTAACGCCTCCAAGTGTTCTTTTGGAGTGGGATGCGGAAAGTTCTTAGGATATATGATCACTCATAGGGGCATAGAGGTGAACCCCGGTGCGAGGTTAGGGCTATTCAAAATTTGCGGCCGCCTCGGAACCCAAAGGAGATTCGAAATTGACCGGAATGATTGCGCGTTGAACAAATTTATTTCTCGGTCGAGCGGCGGTGCGTCGTCCTTTCTTTCGGTTGTTGAACAAGTGGAAAGGGTTTCGGTGGACCGAGGATTGTGAGTCGGCTTTCCAACTCTTAAGCAATATCTATCTCGGCCACCCATTTTATCTCGCCCACGAGGTGGACGAGGTTTTATTCGCTTATCTTGCCGTGGCTATTCATGCGGTGAGTCTAGTCCTTATAAGGAATGAAGATGGAGTGCGAGAGGCCGATCTACTATGTTAGTAAGTCCTTGAATGAAGCCGAGGTGCGCTATTTGCCCTTGGAAAAAGCACTTCGGCATGTAGTCCACGCCACGCGCAAACTTCCTCATTATTTCCAATCTCATCTTGTGGTTGTTTTGACCCGATTGCCGCATGAAAGGCCGTGTTGCGTAGTGCGATTATTACGGCGAGTGGCAAAATGGGGAACCATTTTGGGAGCCTTTGATGTTAAGTACAAGCCTCGCACCTCGGTGAAAGGTCGGGTCCTCGCTGATTTGGTGGCGAGTTTGTTGAGCCATTGTTAGAAGAAACTTCAAAGGTAGCGCACATGGGTGAAAAATCGGTTGGTGTGATCACAGTATCGCCTCGGCTTGGAAAGTTTATGTGGATGGGGCCGCTAATCATAAAGGGTCCGGCGTTGGACTTGTTCTAATGTCCCTGAAGGAATTGTCTTTGAAAAATCTTTGAGATTGGCTTTCTCGGCTACTAATAATGAGGCCGAGTATGAAGCGATCTTGGTAGGCATGCGAATGGTACATAAGATGGGTGGCAAGGAAATCCATGTGTTCTCGGACTCTCAATTAGTGGTCGGCCAAGTCATGGGGACCATGGAGGCTAGAGATTCCGGAATGCGGGGAATATTTGGCCCGGAGTCAAGCGTCGGCGGGCGGGTCGACTCTTTACCTTAGTTCATGTCTCACAGGAGTGGAAATACTCATGCGATTCTTTGGCTACGTTGGCAACATCCTCGGCTCAAGGTCTACCAAGGGTTATTCTCGTTGAGGATTTGGTAGAACCTTCTCTTATAGTGCTAACGCACCTCGCGTCCATCTAATAAGGCACGGTCCTAGTTGGATGGATTCGATCATATCTTTTCTCAAAAATGACATCCTTCCCGAAGACAAAGTTGAAGCGAGAAAAGGTACGTCGAAAGGCGCCGCGTTTACGGTTGTCCGAGGGACCGAAGCTATACAAACGATCCTTTTGGGACCGTATTTGTTGTGTGTACACCTTTGAATCACCGTAATCATTGCGGAGGAATTGCATGAAGGAATTTGTGGGAGTCACACCGGGGAAGGTCCTTAGCTCATAGAGCCCTTACTCGGGTTATTGGTGGCCCAATATGCGAGAGGGAGGCTCGGGACTATGCCGAAAGTGTGATCAATGTCGAGGTTCGCTCCTAATATCCACCAACCACGAGGGGTTCTTAACCCTCCGTCTAGCCCTTGGCCTTTCGCACAATGGGGCCTGGACATTGTCGGGCCATTTCCGAGAGCCGCTGGCAACAAAAGATGGTTGCTCGTGGGAACGGACTATTTCACTAAGTGGGTTGAAGGTTCGAGCCATTAGCCAATATCCGAGATGTTGATTCCAAGAAATTTATATGGAAAAACATTGTTACTAGATTTGGTATACCGCACACTCTTGTCTCGGACAACGGCGTTCAATTTGACAAACGCCTTTAGGCAATATTGTGGTGACATGGGTATCATAAATAGATATTCTACCCAGCTTATCCTCGAGGGAATGGGCGGTAGGCCGAGGCCGTTAACAAAGTCATAGTCAATGGGCTCAGAAGAGGTTGGATGATGCGAAAGGCGGATGGGTAGAAGAGCTCCCTCATGTTCTGTGGACATATCGGACCACACCACGCGGAGTCCTTTGGAGAGACACCATTTTCTATGACTTATGGAGCGAGGCGGTGATACCACTAGAATACGGTTTTCCTACTCTAAAGACAAGTTCTTTTAGCCCGAGAATAACCGAGGACTTTTGGAGAAAGATCTTGATTTACTTGAGGAACGGCGTGAAGCGGCTATGGTCCAATTGGCTTATTATCGCAAAGCTAAAACGAGGATATGATGCCCACGTGAAGCTAAGGCCACTTGCACTGGTGATCTTGTATTAAGGAAAGTTGTAGGCACTTCTAAGAACCTGACATGGGGTAAACTAGGACCTAGCGGGAAGGCCCCTATCGCATTGTTTCAATAGCGAGGCATAGGGTCGTATAGGCTAGACGACCTAGATGAACGAGTTGTACCACGTCCATGGAATGTAAATAACCTTAGAAGGTATTATTATTAATCAAATAAGCTTTTGTCAATTAATATTTTAAAGTTATGGCTAGCTCTTATATTTGGAGTTACAATTATTGAGAATCAAACGAAACTTGGTTAAGTGTAGTCCTCGGACCACAAACCTTGTGGAAATTGATGTCTTGTCATTTGTTAAACGAGACCTTAGTTATGCGGGTGCTTCGGACCTCCTACTTTGGGAAAATTAACATTTGAAGTTACAATTTTTGAGAATCAAACGAAACTTGGTTAAGTGTAGTCCTCGGACCACAAACCTTGTGGAAATTGATGTCTTGTCATTTGTTAAACGAGAACCTTAGTTATGCCGGGTCTTCGGACCTCCTACTTTGGGAAAATTAACATTTGAAGTTACAATTTTGAGAATCAAACGAAACTTGGTTAAGTGTAGTCCTCGGACCACAAACCTTGTGGAAATTGATGTCTTGTCATTTGTTAAATGAACCTTAGTTATGCGGGTCTTCGGACCTCCTACTTTGGGAAAATTAACATTTGAAGTTACAATTTTTGAGAATCAACGAAACTTGGTTAAGTGTAGTCCTCGGACCACAAACCTTGTGGAAATTGATGTCTTGTCATTTGTTAAACGTAACCTTAGTTATGCGGGTCTTCGGACCTCCTACTTTGGGAAAATTAACATTTGAAGTTACAATTTTTGAGAATCAAACGAAACTTGGTTAAGTGTAGTCCTCGGACCACAAACCTTGTGGAAATTGATGTCTTGTCATTTGTTAAACGAGAACCTTAGTTATGCGGGTCTTCGGACCTCCTACTTTGGGAAAATTAACATTTGAAGTTACAATTTTTGAGAATCAAACAGAAACTTGGTTAAGTGTAGTCCTCGGACCACAAACCTTGTGGAAATTGATGTCTTGTCATTTGTTAAACGTAACCTTAGTTATGCCGGGTCTTCGGACCTCCTACTTTGGGAAAATTAACATTTGAAGTTACAATTTTTGAGAATCGAAACGAAACTTGGTTAAGTGTAGTCCTCGGACCACAAACCTTGTGGAAATTGATGTCTTGTCATTTGTTAAACGGAACCTTAGTTATGCCGGGTCTTCGGACCTCCTACTTTGGGAAAATTAACATTTGAAGTTACAATTTTTGAGAATCAAACGAAACTTGGTTAAGTGTAGTCCTCGGACCACAAACCTTGAGGAAATTGATGTCTTACCATTTACAGTTACAAATTTTGAAGAATTAAACGAAAGATTGCTTAAGATTTATCTTCGGACTATGACTTTGATTAAACTTAACTTCGATTATGCTGGATGTTAATACCTTACTTTTTTATTAACTCGGATCTTACAACCTACTAAAAGCAGTGTTATGCATTATAAGGGCTTAATTGTTATATGAAGTCCTCTTTCCTTTTTTAATCGAGGTATTATTCAAAGGAATTAACCATGTCACCTTGTATTAAATCTTTAATAATATACGCATGATTATGTGAAAGTTATGACTATGCAATCCTTGGAGTTAGATTTTTATGCTCGAGAAACTTCGATATGACTTAATGGGAAAACTTTTGTAATAAGTACATAAAGAATAAAGAAAAGCGAGACAATCCAAGTGAAAAGCAAACGAAATTGTTCTTCATTAATCAAGGTGAATATACATTACAATATATAATTCAAAAACAAAAAAAAATGGAAAAAAAGAAGCCCTAAGCTAAGTCCTAAGGCATTTGGAGGAGGATCTTGCCGAGAAGTACTAGTGCCCTCGGTCTTTCTCAACTCCCGGCTCGAAAAGGAGTCATAACTTTGCTTTCCTTTATCCGCCGTCTTTGGTGGAAGGACGTTGGGTTCCACTATACGGTTCAAGTCCCTCTCACGCATCCACCCCTCCTTCCTTTTCTTTATTGGAACCGAAGGTTACGTAGGATCGAATTTCTTTGTGGGACCATCGGAGGTAGGACGGGAAGAGTTGTCTCGGGGGTAGGAGTAGCAGCAGTGAGCCTCTTCAATCTCCTGTATTTCTAGGGGAAGCCAAACGTTCTCGGACTTCCTCAAATCAGAAGGCGGGGAACTCCCTGCTACGTTTAAAGCTTCCCCCATACTTTTTGACGGTATTCGCGGCATAAAGCCGCGAACTCCTCTGTCAGGTTTGCTCCTCGGTAGTGGCTACCCCTTCATCAAAACTTGCACCGCGGCTTGAAGAGAGAGTTGGAAGGAGCTGGCTTCTTCTTTCATCGGCGCCAAGCTGCTTCTTCAGATCAGAGCACTCCTTTTGAGCTTGGGAGAGCTCTTCATCTCTTGCATGAAGGAGCTTGCGGCGTCCTTCTATCACAGGTCTTCATTGTCTTCAAGTTTGACTCGACCCCATTCTTCTCTCTCCTCGGCTCTGCTACCTCCGAGGTCGGCTTTTCGTTCTCGGCAAAGAAGGGCCGTACCCAAGGGACTTCTCGGTCTCCACCCCTAATTTCGAGCTCAGCCTGGCTACTTTCCGAGCGTCTTCAATAAACTTTTCAGCTACAAAGACCTCCCGGAATAGCTCGTAAAAAAGCATGATGGAGTTAGGAATAACAAAAACTAATTTACTTATAAATATTGTTAAAAGGAGAAACACTTACCGGTGCTAAGTCTCTTTTTAGAGAGAGGAATAGTTGTGGTTGGCCCATCTTTTCCAAGGTCTCCATGTCCTTGGGGGCGGCAGAAGAGGGCGTTCGGACCTCGGCCGGGTGGTGGGCGTGGCCTTGTTGAACCGCCCTCTTGGACCGTGACGAGAAGATAGGAGCGCCGTCCCGGCCTTAGATCGGGGGACCAAGTGGCCGGTGCTCGGTGCACTACGGCCTCATCCACGATTTCCCGAGTTCGGTCGAACGGGCTCTACCCTTGCCTTTGTCCGGCCTTCGCTGCTGGGCCGGTGGGAGTTGTTGGCGTGGTTTCTTGGGGTCTTTAGTAATCGTCCCCTCATTATCTCCCTTCCTCTTCTTCTTGGGATCCTCGGTGGTAGTTTTGGCTCGGGTAGAGGAGGAGGAGGAGGTAAGGCGGGGGAACTTGGGACGTCCACTGTTTTCTTCTTCTCGCAACTTTGGCGGCCCTATTAGTGAGAAGACCCTCCATTCGTCCCATGCCTTCTACGGATTCGTCCTCGGGAAGGGCAACTACAAACCTGCGATTCGAGAGGCCTCGGTGGCTTCTTCCTCCTCGTCGGAAAGTACCACGGCCGGTTTCCGCGAGGTCTCTCGGTGTCTTCAAGATGGAATTGGTCTATCTCGTCGTCGGGAGTGTGTGAAGAAGACACCTCCTCTTCGGAACGACGAGTTGTTTGTGAGTGTATGGCGAGGGGCTAGCTGTATCGGCCGGTTGTACAAAATAGTGTCGAGCGTCCGGGAGGTCACGGTCGTCCAAAAAATGGGGCCGAGCTACGTTTATCCTCTTCCGTCTTCGGTCGCCGGCAATAATGGCGTCCTCTATCTCCCGAAAGTCTTTGGAAAGGGGGTGTATCCTAGAATGAGATGAGCAGCCCGGAGTTGTAGGTCCGCACTAACGAATACCTCGGAGCGAAGTACTCGGTTTAGATCGGCAACGTTACGGTGACTTAGACGAGGACGCACGTGTTGCTTATCCGCAAAAAAGACATCAAACAAACAAACCTGGTCGATTCACACAAATATTTAACGAATTTAAGTAAATACAAATACGCATTGCATTTGTGTGTGTGTTAGGAGAAGTTGTGTTGTGGGGAGATTAATCCTATGGTGTCGCACTGGATCCCCCACCGAACCGGGGCGATGGAGGCCGTCGTGCCGGTTCCGGACACGATCGGAGTAGTCGTCCTTCATGCCTTTGTTTGATTTGGGCGGACGGGGAGATTAGCCTAACGGTGCTAGGCAGAGATTTCATATAATAGCCTACCTTAGAGAGTTTGTGGGACTCATATAGGAACACGACATCGTGCCATGTGAGGTTTAAACTCATCTGCTCGTTTAGAGCATCTACACTACCTAAAACTCTAAAAACATTTGGAAGGCATTGGTCGGGGCACAACCTAAGTGGTTGCGAAGATACTCCTATTACGGGTTTCATTGGTAGGGTCATCCCACCCTATGAAGGCTATCATAGGAATGATAACCTCTCCCTCTTTCCTAGAACCGGCCACGGCCGTTGCGGCAGTATTCTAACCCTACGTCGGCCGGGAATATGGTATTTGGCTCTAAAGCCTTCCATCCCGACGGCGGTATCAACTAGACACTTGAATCTTCCCATTACGAGAGAGACGATAGACTAAACTTTAAAAGGGAGAGTGATTGTATTGGTAGCCGAGGACTGTATCCGAGGAGAAAAGGTCAAGACTAGAGAGAGCAAGAACTTACAAGGTTGAAGGTACGGGTTTCCACGTTTTTCTGCTGGTGAAGAATGATTGTTGTTGTTTTGATGGGATTGATCCCTAATGACTTAAATGAAGGCGCAGGTTCCCGAAGCGTCACGACGTGCGAAAAGGCGGCCTCGAAAATTATGTCTTTCCCACCTAAAATTTCGTGGAGTGAGGAGAACCGTTGGATGCCCATCTCACCGTTGAGCGTGGGAGACAAAGAGTAACTTACAGTAATAAATGCGCGCGTTTTCGAAAATGAAACCGCCAAGTGTCATCTTCTGGGACGCGCAACGAGTTCCACACGGGTCGCCACTTATAAAGTGTGTAGAGCGAGGTTCTCGTCGGATCAAAACCTATTTTTCTCCTCGGATGTCGAAAATTAGAGTTTTGAGGGGCTATTGTGTGGGGCAAAAGGATACGGTGGGAATGTGGGCCTTTTGGGCCTTGTTAAGAAAGGCCGACGACCACGGGGTTAGAGATTGTTGGTGCTATGGGTCGGCCTATACGCCGAGGATCCTAGGATCCGGCCGAGGATGGTTTTCCCTCGGAGTGACATCAAAGAACCCGAGACTTCATGGTAAAGATTAGGGAATGATACGGTCAAGACCAACGGTTAAAGGGAGAGAACCCTTGAATGTCCTAGAAGCGCCGATGTTGGAAGAATATCAAAGGTAAAGTCTGCTACCTCAACATTAAAGATGCACCTACCAGGCGCATTAATGAGGAAGTGACACTTAAACGATGGAAGGGAAACTTGAATTGCGTTCAAAGGCACTAAGAAAAGAAATATCTAGGCTAAGGGAGGAATTGAAATGACACGTGGATAAAGTATTAAAAAGAGGAGTATTTAAGGAGGACCGGGAGCAAACAAGGGGGAACTTTTTGTAACCTAAAAAGAAGAAGGAAAAAGAGAGAGATATAATATAAGAACGAGCTTTCGGCCACGTCAGGAGATGCATTTACATTACTCCTTTTGTCTCTAAGTACTTGGAATCTTTAGTTTGTCATTTCATCGCCATGCATACACTTCTAACGCAGGTTTTATTCTGAGCTTCTTATTGTTTAAGGCTCATTGGGTCTGAGCCCATAACTATTCTTGGGTCCAGGTGCAATTGTGCACTTACAGGAACCATGTTTCTCACTTTCTATTTTATCTGACTCTTAAGTCATATTTTATGTTCTCTCTATAATTAAAATTTTTTATACTAATTTTGCTTGTATTTAACAGTTTTAGGCATATATATACATAATATTAATGGTCTTTTCTCCTAATTTTTTTTAATTACAAAATTTTATCCTATGGCTGAGTTTGGATACGGATGAAAAAAGGGGCGTCTGCGTTCAGCGTTTTTTTTTTTTTTTTTTTTCCTTCTGCTTCACGCGTTTCACAGGAGAAGTGGCTACTGTTCATGCTACTGTGCATGAACAGTAGCCGATTTTGTTGACTTTCAGCAAATTTGTGGGTCCCGTGTACTGTTCACGGGACCCACAAACTTCACTTTTCAGATTTTTTAAAATTAAAAATAGGACCCACGGCACTATTCACACATTTAAAAATTATTTTAGTACAGTGTTTTCAGTTTTCAGTTTTCAATTTTCAGCAATAAGCTCTATCCAAACGGACCCATATGTCTTATATTTCTTTTCATTTCCTAAAAAAATGAAAACTCTATACAATTTTTTACAAAATTGAACTTCTTCAAACACCTCTGCTCTTGGTCAGATTTAATTTATAACTGTTTTTCCCCATGTAATTCTATGAATAACATTTCCTCGCCCAATAAAATTGGTATTTGGAAAATATGGAAGTGAAAGTTGTGAATAATCAGGAACCCACATGATCTTAAGCTTCCTAAAATTTGTTTCAAATAAAATAGGGCATTGTTAATAATTTGTAGGCAGTGAGTGCAAATACACACCGCCCAAAAGTCACATTTTTAGTGTATTTTAGCTGTATTTGTAATATATATTTTTCCGATATAATAGGTCATAGGAAAATGTTAAAAGCTTTAAAAATTATTATATTGTTATAAAAAATTATATAATCACATAAAATATCATAAATTGTTTTTTTTTTTTTTGGTTGGTTTAAAGGAAATATTCATTAAACTATGTAGTAAAGGAAATATTCATTAAATTGTATTATTTTTTTGGTCTTTATAAATTGTATTATAAAGACTACGTAGTAAACTATGACCAGTAGAAAAAAAAAAATTCATATAATAATAATAATAAACTGTTATTCATAATTGAAATATAAAATAGTTACTACAAAAGTGGTAACATTTTAGGTGGGTGTGGAACTCATATTTTCTAATCGGGAGGGGAATCTCATGACGTTATCATGAGACTTGTATGTGCAGACCGATCCTCAATTATGTGCTAATTAATTAAAGTTCTGGTTAATGTGTAAGGGCACACATTCACCAATTTATTTTTGGAAAAGTTTATTATTGTGTGCCCCTTATGGCACACATGAGTAAAGTCCATTAATTAATTAATTAATTAATTAAAAGTGATGAAGTTTCACTTTTCAGTGTAGTTAACAGTCAGTCACGGTTCCTACAATATTTACATTGTAAAAATGGCTTCCATCTCAGAACTTAGAAAAGTAAGTAATACCATAATACTACGTATTTGCGTATTCTAGATTTCCAAACAGCTCCGCCCCACAGCACCAGTAATCGTTAAAAGCGAGAGTACAAAGCAAGCAATCAAAGAAATGGACGTGGGTAGGAGAAGAAGTGTGGTGCCCGGGTCTGTGTGGGAAAGCAGAATGAAGATAGATGAAGTGAAAGGTGGGATTAAGGTGTTCAATGGAGAAGAAAGCCCTGCTGATGAAGAAAGTGGGGCCTCTACTCCCACTGCTAGTAGTGCGACAATTACAAAGCCAAAGAGAAGTCAAAATCAAAATGGTGGTGTTGTAGCCAGTAGTGGAAAGAGGAAGACTTGGAAATCAGAGAGCAGCTTTGAGGGGTTTGATAAAAGCCCAATTCAGGTTAGTAAAAGAAAATCTGAGGAACTCAGTGTTTCTGCTGATCAGGGAATGAAGAAGAGCCCAGTTCAGAGTGTTAGGAAGTTGAGATCTGAGTCAAGCAAGGAACTTGGTGAGAAGAGCCCAATTCAGATGAGGAAGCCAAGATCTGAGCAATCACTAGTCAAGGGGGTTAAAGTTGGTGAATCTGGCGAGGGAACTGAGAAAAAGTCTGGGCCTTTGAGGAAGGTGAAATCGGAATTGGTTAGTGGTAATGGAGTTGAGAATTGTACAAGCTCAAGTGAGTTGAGGAAGGTAAAGTCGGAGGTGAGTGAAGTTGTGGAGGAGTCAGGGAAGGGAATTGATGAAGGGTCTGTTGCAGAAACTGAGAAAAGCCCAGTTGATGTTACTGTAGAGGCTGAAGCTGAGGCTGAGGCTGAGGCTGAAGCTGAAGCTAGATCTGATGAAACTTGCAAGGAGTTTGGTGTTTGTGAAGAAAAGGTTATAACAGACAGGAGTGTGGTGAATTATGCTCCAATTCCAAAAGTGGAAGTGGTGAACAATGCAGAGGGGGATGATGATGGTCTTGATTTTGTTGACGGAGAAGATGAAGATGATGATGTTGATGATGCCGATGAAGAAGAATTGGTTGCGGAAATTGAAATTGATGTTAAGAAAATTAATGTTCCAGAAGAACCTAAGAAGATTGTCAGTGTCAATGAAGAGAAAAAGCTTCATCAAGTTAATAGACAGCCTATAATCAGTGTGAAACAGCCTCATCCAGAACCAAAGAAGATTGTCAATGTCAATGAAGAGAAAAAGCTTCATCAAGTTAATAGACAACCTACGGTCAGTGTGAAACAGACTCCTCCACTTGAGAAACTTTGTACTACATACCAAAGTCTATCGAAACCTATTTCAAGAAACCAGAATCACTCAAAACCTACTCCAAGATACCAGAATCTCTCAAAACCAAGTCCAAGAAACCAAAATGTCTCAAAACCCACTTCAAGTAAGTGTCTTTAATTTATCTGCATTTGATTGTTCACACTGAATTTTGTTTATCTTTGACGGGTTTTATACTTTTATGATCTAGGTTCATATGAATTTCAAACTTTTCCAGAATCCCACAGCAAATTACAGAGTTTTGGTAAGTTTTGATTTTTAGAATTAAGCACAATGGTAAATATTCTCTAGTAAAAATCTTTCAATTTTGGAACTCAATTTGTCTATGTTAAACTTTTCAGTGGATTTGGTAATGTGGAAAGAAGTTCCAAGATCGGCCCTTGTAGTGCTAATTGGATCATTTATGATACTCTCGTCTTCCTATACAAAAGACGTTAATCTCAGGTTAGAAAATACAGAACAAAGAAAATTGATTTTAGTTTATATGTATCCTCTGTGTTTGCTATAAAATCCTCTGTTTCAGAGCAGAGCCCAGAACTAAAACCTGTTTAATTATTGTGTCTTCAGCTTTGTATCTGTGATTTCCTATCTGGGTCTTGTTTATCTTGCTGCCATTTTCATCTATAGATCCCTCATCTTCAGGTAATTCCCTCAAACATTTCTCAATTAACAAACAAAGATTTTATCAATTTGGTCTATTTCTGACTCCTTTTTATTTTTCTGAATGAATTTAGGGGAGCTATGGATATAAATGATTCAAACTATGTGCTAGGGGAAGAAGAAGCAATATGGTTACTAAGATTGGTTCTTCCATACGTGAATGAGTTGCTGTTAAAACTCAGAGCCCTTTTTTCTGGAGATCCTGCTACTACAATGAAGGTAATATTCTTTTTTTCACTAAATTTTTTTTTCTTTGGTCATTAATGAAGCTATAAAAAAGGATTTTTTTTTTTCCTCTTTCTTTTTGTGAATATGAAGAAGATGACAAATTGTGAAATTGCTTATGATAATGGCAGCTGGCAGTACTGCTCTTTGTTTTGGCGAGGTGTGGCAGCTGCATAACCATTTGGACTGTGGTTAAATTGGGTAGGTTTCGTTTTTATTATTATTTTAATATTTATTTCACAATTTGTTAAAGTGACTTTTTTTTTTCCTTTTTGAGAAAGTTGTTAAAGTGAATAGATATGCCTTAGGAGTATTTTTTTTGTTACGCAAGAGATAATACTACTCTAATTTAATTTAAGTGTACATGTGTGAGTCTCTTGGAGACTTGAATTCTGATCTTTACTCTCATACTCTATCAGCATTTATACTTATAGAGTGACCATCGTACTAAAAATGTGTGGTGGTTGAGAATTATTTTATCAGTAGAATTGTAATTTTTTTAAAAAATAATTATAAGAAATTTAAAATAAAACTTTATAGGAATTATAAGAAATTTTGATGTTACATTTCACTAAATTTAATAATTTATTTTTTTTAAAAAAGTATAGTACAGTTTTTTCTTAGTTGGGGAGTTTTTAAATTTATTTTAACATCAGATTGACAGATTGTGTTGAAAATAAAATAGTGTCGGTAAAATCCAATAAATAAATTTAAAAAAAAGGAGTGTCGGCATATAAATCTGTTTTTTTTTTTTTTTTTTTTTTGTTGCCGAAAGCATATGTGTTTGCACTTTTTAGTTTTTACTGACGCACTGCTCTGTTCACTGCCTCAGGTTTTTTGGGAGTTTTCACAGTACCAAAACTCTGCTCATTGTACTCTGCACAGTTAACTGCAATTGGTAAATTCCTCAATTTATTAGCCCTTTTATCAAATTCTGTTCCAAAAGTCTGATCCATAACTCATCGAGCTATATTTTCTACCTTTTATTGTGATTATAATCTGGTCAATACCCTGTTTTTCTCTACCAGTGTGGAATGTAAATAATGTACATCACGTCACATGGATGAGCAAACAACTTTGTATGGGCTTGACTATGATGTAGGACCCAATGACCCATAACTTAATACTAAAACCATGGCAATAAGTCAATTTGCACATAAATTTTGTGACGGGGTATGATTGATATGCAATAAAAATAATTTTAATGATGATTCTAATGAAAATAATATTGCATTAATTACAATCAACTAGCTTAATAAATTGTGAAATTTATTATTTTTGTGGAGTCATTATTTCAATTTTACTATGCCTCCATCGTTTTTCAAAACTCCACGTTCCTTAATGGCTTAATGTTTATCGAATCTTTGTTTAATGGTTTGTGCGAAAAACATAGTTTTCATGTATCCTTTGTGGAATTTGAATATAAGGTGATGTGCTTGTCTTTTAAAATTAGTCAGTTCATCTTGTGTTCTGAAAATTAGTTTTACTTTTTTGCTATAACAACTAATTAGTAAAGGAAAGTGGTTACTTTGTGTTTTGCATTGAGAAACCTATCCATGGGCATAATCTCTTTAGTCTCTTTGCCATTTAATTAGGAGCATAATGGCGAAAATTGTTAATTCTAATTATTTTTTGTACGTTTATTACAAGTGAACTTGCATTGTATATGAATTCAATTCCTATTCAAGTTAAATTAATTGACTTTCAAGAATTGGTTTCCAACATAGAGAAATTAACGAAGTCCTAATATTGAATTGCAGCAAGATTTTGGCTAGGGCGTTTCCATGACATTTGGGACTCCTGCTCTCACAAGAAAGCTGTGGCCGCTGCCGCTGTTTTTCTCATTTTGAACCTCTCATCAGCTGTTGCACGCATTTGGGAAGGTGAGAACAACTTCATAATTGTCAGTAATCTTAGGATTGTCATGGCTATTATCCAAGTTCTGACATTGTTTGCTACATTTTGTTGAACAATTGTGTTGCAGTGTTCATGTTGTATGTGGCTTTCCGATGCTATCAGCAATCTTCAATTACAGATGAATGGGTGGAAGATGAAGCAGGAAGTGAAGAAAAATGACGAGGACCATGATCAATTGGATAGAGAAGTACATAAGGGTCACATTTTGGCCAAATCATTAACCGGTTCACAGAAAAAGAGAAGAAAAAAAATGATAAAAAAAGGAAAACATATATTGTTGTTATATTTTTAATATTCCTCTATTTGTGATTGAGTTTCTAGGAAATTTTATCCAAATTTCAATGTAAAAATTCGCAAATAAAAGAAGTGGTTTTCAGAAACATGTGCTGCTAGTATGCTAGCCCATACATATTCCAAGGAAAAAAAATGATAATTACAAAAGAAGGCATCTTAAATGAAGTATTTGTGCTTCTTAAGGTAGCTCCCAAACATATTCCCAAAAAAAAAAAAAAAAAAAAGCAAAAAAAGCGATGATTACAAAAGAAAGTAACCTATGCTGTAGAACAGTTGAGTTTGGGGAAGAAAAAAGAAAAGAGAAAATGAAAGCAACTTATGATGTAGATATTTCTAGCAAAACAAAGTCCTCTTAGAATTGACTATAACATCTTAGCATTTTAAAACAAAGTCCTCTAAGCTCTCAGTCATAATATTTGTCTATAAATAGAACCATACAAAACAAAGGGCATCATCCATTCCTACTAAAACTTTTCTACTCTGACTTCCTATCCAACTACCATTCCTATTGAAACACTGCCAAATTTCTGTCTCACCCAGGGGGCAGGACCCGCCCTTCCACTAGGCCAATTAGGCAATTGGCTAAGGCCTCAAGTGGAAGGGAGACCCCAAAATTTTAGGAAAAAAGGGGAAGTAGGGGCAAAAAAAAAAAAATTTAAGATGAATTAAAAATATCCAGCACATTTTTTTAACCAAAAAACAAAAATTTTGGTAGATCCGGTTAAATAAACCAAAAATCATCAAGATAAACTACAAATCTAGTTAAGAGATTAACCACAAAACAATCACAAATCAAAACAAATAAAACAACTCAAATCCCTAAAATTTTTAGTTTTACCGTTCCCTTTACTTCTTTCTCTCGGCTCTCCGCCTCTCTCATCTCAAACAAGCTTTCTCTGCCTCTCTCATTCTTTCTCTAATTCTCTGCTCTCCGCCTCTCTCAACTGCTCAGTGCCCTGCGCCTCTGCTCTAGGTTTTGAGTTTTCTGCGTATCAGGTATAATTTATTTCATTATTTGGGCGCTTGGCTTTTAGCCTTTCTCTTCATTTTCTTTTTTAAGACTTAAGATAAAAAGATTGGGCCTGCCTCCTAGTTGGACGTTTCACGTTTGTTTGGGCCTTCAAGTTTTTATTTTTTAATTTTAAAGCCAGCATTTTTTTTTGGTTATAGATATTAGATACGATTTGTTTTGTGTTTTTTGGTGGGTGGGTCTTATTAATAAGTCTTGTGTTATGGCTGTGCTTAAATTTTTGTTATGCTTGTGCTTATTTTTTTTTTTAAATTTTAATCTTGTGTTTATATATATATATATATATATATATATATATATATTAGTTAATGGTAATATATTGAATAAATCCTTATTTTATGCAAGTTGAGATTGCTAAAAACTTGTCATTGTTTGGTGAAACTACAACAATACTTTTTATATAAAGACCATGAAATTCTTAGAGAAAAGTCCTTCATTTCAACCTAAAAAACCAATCTTTATCTATAAAATTCATCAAAATCTTTACATTCTACAACCCAAATCAAAGACCTAGTTCATCCAGGTGCATTTTTGATCAAGTAGCATTCCAACATTGAGTATTAACAAAGCAGAATCCCTCCATGGAAGTCGTGAGGAAGGCTCATGAGACAACGATTTAGGCGGTGAACATGGAGATAATCAAAGATTTTGTTTATTAGAGTGACAAAATGATGAAGAATTACCTTAATACTCATGAGAGGAGTCATGCATTCAGGTAAGAAATCATATCCCATTATGTTGTAAGTAGTGGGATAGGATTTAATTTTGAGTGTTCTTTATTGAATTAGATTTTGTCATTTCGAGCAATAATAATAGATGATTCTATACGTTTGTGACAAGTTCAAACTTTAAACATAAAAACAATACGTGACCCTTTTTTTTTGGTCCATTGGGCTTCGGCCTTTGGGCATGGGCTTATTGATGATCAAACACTTACCTATTGACATATGAGAAAATATTAAAAAAGAAAATGATAAACAAAAACTGAAAAAAACAACACAAATTCGTTTTGGACTAACCCATCGCGTAAGTAGTGAACGTCATTGCGTGATTGTAGTTAGCCCATTACTTGGGCCCAACTTTATTCTAACTTTCTAATTTTTATTAGTTGAAAATAAATACTTGAATTTTATGTTTTAACTAGACCAAAATAAGTGGTAATTGACTAATGTCCTTCCCAAAAAAAAAAAAAAAAACTAGACCAAAATAAACACTTGAATTTTGATCTTGTTCCTTTCAAAGATTGAAATTATAATTTTATTATTATTTGAGGCATTGTAATAGAAATTGTAGTTTTCAATTTCATATCCGATTCTAATTTTAATAACAAATAGTTTTTTTTTTTTTAAATGCATAACAATCAAGTGCCTACTTGATTCAATGAGCTTAAACAATTAATATAAGGCTAAATTATAAATTACACCTTAATTTTATCTAAAATTTGATTAAGTTTTCTAACTTCACTTTCGTCCAATTCACTTCTTTAAATTTCAATTTTATTCAATCCAATCCTCCGTTTGTCTTTCCTTTAAAGTTTAAAGCATGAATTTGGCCGAATGAAACAAACTTGGGCTGAATAAACTTGAAAATTAGATAACTTAATTGAATGAAAGTGAAATTAGAGTACTAATTTAATTTTGGTCAAACTTAGAAGAATAGAAAATAAAAGACCTATGTTGGAGCTTTAGCCGGTTTAGGCAACGCAGGCCCAGGTCTGGAAATCCCAATAAATTCTATTATTAACAACTTCATTAATGTGATAGTTTTAATGAAAACTAAACCACAAAGAGGAGATTGGTTCTTGATCCTTGTCTTAGGCTTGGTTTTGGTTGCTAGGGCTTTCCATGGGAAGCAAATAGTCAAAAACATTTATGAATTCTCTCTCTCTAAAAGCTGTATCAATCTTCTATTCGGTTTACGGGTTTGTAAACCGATGAAACCATAGCGTACAGGAAAGGAGATTGAGATTCTCAGAATTGAACCTTTGATTCTTTTTTTCTTTTTTTTTTTTAATATAATGTGTACAGTATTTTTACAACATTTTTAATTTTTTTTTATAAAATATAATAAACGATAAAAAATATTCCTATATAAAGAAATAACTATACGAGAAATCTCACGAATATTACCACGAGCTTCACCTGTCATGTTTTGTGCATTAAATCATTAGCGAAACTTTTTAAATACTAAAACAGTAGAATTACCAAATGAATGTATATGCCAATTGGGGACGTTTTTGTTGAGAAATTGAAAACTAGATAACTTAATTGTACAAAATTTAATTTTGTTCAAAGTAAAATGATAGAAAAAAAGAAAAGAAAAAAAAGAAAAGATCTGGATTGGGCCATTAGCCCAAGATTCGGTTCGGGCAACCCGGGTGGGTCTGGAAATCTGGAATTCCCAATAAATCAATCCCACTATTAACAGCTTCAGTTCAAAATAAAAACTGAACCCAACCAAATAAGAGGACATTGGTTCTCTTCTCGATCCTTTGTCTTAGGTAAAGAAAATTCATTCATATCAGTACATTTCGGCCTTACAGTAGCTCTGGTATGGTTTTTAACTTGTACGAATTGTGTGCAGATGAGTCTTGTGAGCGATTCTCCGGTGAACTCTTCCAGCAGCGACGACTTCGCAGCGTTTCTTGACGATGCTCTCGATTCCGGCACTTCTTCCCAGTCCTCACCGGAGGACGACGACGACGACAACGACAAGGACAATCACAATGACCCGGAAGCCCAACATCCCAATGACCTTGATACCCAAAGGTTAGTTAAGGTTTTAAGCTTTTTGATTCAAAAATTAAGGTTGTAAAACTTAAATTCAGTTCCTTTAATTTCTTTCATTTAGGTTCCCCAATTAAGTTCAATTACATGGTAGCCATTGAATTTTCATTATTGTTACTTTTAATCAAGTTTAACTGTGTGCTTGAATTAACAATTAGATTCAACTATGTGATTCATTGACCAATGCAAAACAACACTTTAGGAATTGTTTCTTGAAAAAGTTGTAATCTTTGGTAGCTTAAGAATTGTATGTATGTTCTTTTTGAACTCCAACCTATGCGTTAACCTGCAGGATAAAAAGGCGCAAAGTGGCGGAGGAGTTAGAAAACATAGAGGAACTTCAAGCGTCAACTTCACATTCATCCTTAGAACAAACATTAGGTAAATATTTTCTGAGTTAGAGTATCCCTCTCATTGTGGTGCTTACAGTTCATTTAGTAATACTTTTTTTTTTTTTTTTTGGGTGGATATATCAGTAAGCTTTCGTTGAGCCAAACAAATCCAGTACAACAGATTACACTTATTCCCCAATTATTCTGCTCTCTCCAACTAAGTTTATCTGCATATGTTTCTGCAAAACATGGATTTTAATTCCCAAATAACAGCGCAGAACCCTTTTTAGAATGGAATCACTACCTGATCCCCTACTTGTTTAGTAATTTTTGTTAGACCAAACTAATAAATTTTTTTTTTGTTATTTGAAAATTTTTGAAAGCACTCCTTTTGTGGAGCCTACACATTGAAATCTCAATCAAGTTTTGTGCTTATATCTGTTCTAAAGCCTAATTAGAATTGCTATTCCTAAATTATGATGAGCTTTAATTTTAGAAAAAAGGCTTGATGTTGTCCTACTAGAAACAAATACTCTAATGATGAAGTTTTTTTTTGTTTTGGTTTTTGTTATTCAAATAATTTCTTCAAAAGATGGCCAATGAGTTCTTGCTCAAATATTACTTCCTTCTTCCATAAGAATGGGTGGAGGGTGAGATTGTTGGTTTAAAATTCGTTGTATGCATTGTGTTACTTACCAATACAAATATTCAGGAAAAAATGCCTCGACGCCTCTTGAACTCTAACAAGGTAGTGGCAATTACACCCCTTGAACTTTTATTTTAGCCAATTTACTCCATAAACTTCAAAGATGTGCCAAATGGATACTTTTGTCACAATTCCATTAAAACTAACAGTCCATTCACTGTGAAAGGAAAAAAAAAACCCAGGGCAGCTGATTGAGAGGGAGAGAAAGTTGGGGTTTACTTTTTAGAGAGAAAGAAACTCCACAGATGTCTTCTTCTTTGTATGTACAAACCCCACAAGCTTAGATAAAAGAAAAAATGAAGACCCATATTAGATAACAGGGAATAAAGCCTAAACCAATAAGGAATTCAACAAAAATAAGTGAAAAATCGGTGCTTGCCTAAGTTGGCAAAGAGAGGATGAGAGAGAGAGTGGTACGACCAAGCTTCTTCTTTGTTCTCATTCTCTGATCAGATTCTAGAGTTGGATTTGTTCTTTTGCTATCAGGGGTGCCACAAGGTTGTCCTTGTTTAGGCAGTACAGCTAGTGAGCTAAGATATCATCTCTCTCTCTCTCTAAAAAACGAACCTAGTTTCTCTCTTCCTCTCAATTGGCTGCTTTGGTGATTTTTTTTTCTTTTGCGTGTACTTGAGTGGACTGTTAGTTTATTTAACGGTAGAGTGACAGAAGAATCTATTTGGCATATATGTGAAGTTCAATGAGTAAATTGACTAAAATAAAAGTTCAAGGGGTATAATGATCAATACCTTAAAGTTTAGCCGGTGTTTGGGCATTTTTTTTCCGAAATAAGCATTTACATATCCACATACTATACACACATACATGTGTGTGTATGTATTTGAATATGCCTATGTGTGTGTGTTTGGAAGTGCAGTGCATGAAATTTTTTTATCGATCCTGATCCCAATTGGTGTCTTGTGCATAGGTAGAGAATCTTATTTATCTCTCTCCCTATAATCTTGGTTGCACCGAAATAGAGTTGGCTGGTACTTCATATATAAAATTGGTGGAAGAACTTACTCTTATCTCTCTCTCTCTCTCTCTCTCTCTTTGTATGTGTTAGTTTCTGTATTATTAAGAAACTCTTTTTGAAAAAAAGAAAAATTGGATGTCCATTATTGCAGCTGAATTGAATTATATGTAATATGTTATCTTTTTGCAGAGGCATCCAAAAAGAAGGATGAATGTACACATCCTGGTTCTTTTGGAGAAATGTGTATACTATGTGGGCAAAGGTTGCAGGCGGAATCTGGTGTGACATTTGGGTACATTCACAAGGTATAAGTTCTTTGAGATTACTATTTGGTGGAGGAATAAATTTTGGTTATCTTTGCTGCATAGTGGAAGTTAATATTTATGATACTTCTAAAATTTTCAATTTGTCAAGGCATCATCCACTTCCAATCATGAAGAAATGATCCCCTAATATGAAATAAATTTTAAAATTAGAACTGGAGAGATGTCAAAAAACCTTGAACTTATAAATCCATTCCTATCCAAGAATAGTAATTCTCTTTATTAGTTTCAAATGGTAATTTGTTTAAATTTGAACATTATTTGCAGGGACTAAGGCTTCAGAATGATGAAATTGTCAGATTGAGAAACACAGACATGAAGAATTTATTGCGCCATAAGAAGCTTTACTTGGTTCTTGATTTAGATCATACGCTGCTTAATTCTACTGAGCTTAGAGATATGACATCGGAAGAAGAATATTTAAAGAGCCAAACAGATTCTCTGCAAGGTATTTCTGTTACCTTTATATTTGATTATATTTTGGCAGTGTACTTAGCATTTAATATATCATAGTTTTTAGGTATCTTGTAACATCATCATGTTGTAGAGCTTCAACATGAATCTTTATCATTTGGTTCTGAATCTGTTGATGAAGTTTTTTGTGCTATATTTGAGTGCTTTCAATTTGTCAATGGGAAGTTCAGATTTCTAACCGAAGGTATGTAAAACTTTCAATGAAATGAAAAGGATTTAGTTTATTGCTTATGCTGCTTTATGTTGTAAAATGACCATAGCCATGAATCACCTGGAAGTTTTGAGGAATTTGCTGAGGGAAGATTTTCCTGCAGAATGGTGCGGCCCTTGTGGACTTGAATTTAAGCACTGCCTTTTGTTTTTCACCTTTTTGCACTTCTTTTGCTCTCTCCTCCCATTTTTTAAAGAAAGATTGGCAGGATTTATATGTTATGCTTAAGGCAAGCTTAAATACGTACCTATCAAAAAAAAGGCAAGCTTAAATACAGTCTTTTTTCATATCACCATGGTAGTTATGGGGAAAATTTTGTATCATGGTATTAATGTTGCATGGATATGTCATATGTGGTTGTAACATAGAACATTCAGCACCTATCACTTAAAAAGAATATTTATTTAATAATAATGCCTTCCTCACTGTTTGAATCCCCGTTTTCTATAGGCCTTGCAAACTAAATAGAGACTCTTATCAATTTGATTGATTATCAAGTTGGCTTTTGCTTTCACTCTACCTGCTCTGCTGCAGAAGATGTGTATTTATTCTTTTTGAAAATAATTACTCCCTTTGTCCCAAATTATTGGTTGTCTATTCATTTTGGGATGTCTCAAATTGTAGTTATCTTTGAAAAGTCAATAAATAAAATTCTAACTTACCCTTTAATTTATTTAAAGAGTCAATCCATTCTTTCTATAGATTTTAAATTAATGAGGGTAATCTTGGAAAGTTTTACATTTTTAATTAAAAGAAAATGCATTAAATGATGTTCCCTTAAAAAGTTAGATTTTTAAATAGGACCTATAATTTGGGGTGGAGGTAGTATTATCTAATTCTTTTGGTTTTTGTTGCACTGTCTTTTCTTTGACATACTGGGCATTTGAGTGATGCTGTGCTTGTGGCCTTATGGTATTAAAAAATTATGAAATGACAGATGTCTCAAAAGGCAACCTTTTCATGTTGAACTTGATGCATATGATGACGAAGCTAAGGCCCTTTGCCCGCACATTTTTAAAAGAAGCAAGTGAAATGTTTGAGATGTACATTTACACAATGGGTGATCGGGCCTATGCTTTGGAAATGGCTAAGCTGCTTGATCCTCAAAGAGAATACTTCAGTTCTAGAGTGATTTCACGTGATGATGGCACCCAGAAACATCAAAAGGGTCTTGATATTGTGCTCGGGCAAGAAAGTGCTGTTCTGATTCTTGATGATACAGAACATGTAGGTACATTTGTGATCAGCTGAATATCTTTGCTTACCCAATTTATTTTCACTTTAATCTGATAGTATTTGTAATACGATAATACTTTTCATCTTACTGTTTTACCCACAAAAAGTGGAAGTCCTTTCAACATTATGAGTCCTCTTATTTGTAGGGAAGAGAGTCAGATTACAGAAAAGGGCAATTTCAACATTATTAAGTGCATGTAGTGGTTCCATTCTCTAACACTGCAGTTGGAAGGGGTGATTATTGGAGGGATGGAAAATGGGTGGAGAGAAAAGTGGGGAGAAAATGGTATTTGGGGTTGTTTGGTATAGAGGAGAAAAAGGAGGTTATTTTGGTGGGGCTAGGAGTTTTCTCCCCAGTCCCAACAAAACATAATCTCAAAACATATCTCCCTGTATCGGGGAGAAATTGGAGAGTAAAGGGGAACAACTGCTTTGGATGAAAATGTCCTCACCACAATGTTCATTTATATATATATATATATATATATATATATATATTATGACAAATGCTCTTTTTTTTTTTTTTATAAATTTATTTATGACTAACTTCCTTTTGTTTGGTTCGTTTTTGTCTTTTTATTCTGATACTTCTCATTCATTTTTTTTTTGTTCATCTGTTTTTTCTTTTTCAATGAAGTGTCCATCCATACACAGTTTTTTAATAAAAACTTAATGTGTTTTTATTTTTATTTTTATTTTTTATAAATATAATAGGGCCATGAGAGTATATATATATATATACAAACAACATTTTCTATCATCTCATTTATCTTCTCAACTAGACAAAATAATTTTTCATCCCTCCACTTTTCCACTCCCATGAGGAGAAGCTAAATCTTTTATATGCCCCCACTTTTTCATCCCAAAGTTTGGTTGGAGGTGAAAAAGTGGGGGATAGAAGAGATTTAATTTTCCCTCGTGTGTTTGGTTGGAGGTGGAAAAGTGGAGGGATGAAAAACTCTTTTGTTTGGTTGAAAAGAAAAATGAACAAATAGAAAATATTATTTGGATAATTTTACTCTCATGCCCGTATTACATAATTATAAGGAAAAAAAAAAAAAAACCACAGTTGGAGTAAAAAAAGTAAAAACCCAACATATAACTTAAAAGAGTAAAAGAGAAAAAGAAGAAGAAGAAGCAATCTACCAACAGTGGGGGAGGACCAGGGGGTAGATGGGTAAATTCCCATCAAACCCTCTCATCTCCCCAATTTGGGGGGCTGGATTTTGGTGGGCCTAGAAAACAGCCGGGCCTCACTGAAATCCCCTCCCAACCAAACAGCCCTCCCACCAAAAATCTCCCTAATTTCTCCTCCCCCCTTTCCTTCCTCCAAAAGCACCCCAACCAAACATACGCTAAGGTTCTTTTCTAGTTTTAACAAATTTTGTCTTTGCAGACATAAAAGCCCAAATTTGGAAGACTTGCACCTTACATAATGGTGACAAAGACTCTTTTTCCTATTAAATAATTGTTTACTTTACTAAGAAATTTCAATAAAATATATCATGGCACCTCATTACTTATACTACCAGAGCTAGATTTGTTGTTGTTTTTTATAGTCAATTCTACATCATTATAGAAATCAGCTGTTAGAGGATTTTAAGGGATTGAATAGTGGTCCTTTTGCATCAATGAGGTTGTATGTTTTAGTTGTAGAGGTCCTGAGAGCAATGGTTGGAGAGAATGCTGAAGTTCAGAAAGCCAACCTCAATATGCAGAATTTTGGCACTGTGGAGCACTCAAATTGAATCAGAGAGATTTTGTGGTCACAATTGTTTAGTGGCATCATTGCTATGAGGTGTTGCACCATAATACGTCTATTTGCAGCAAAAGGCAACTAAGTCACCCGTATGATGTTTGTCACTGTATGGGTGCGGTCTCTTTAAACTCAACTTCATTTTACTTGGGTAACTAGGTGTAAAAGGGTAATGGATACAGTTAGTCATGAACTGGTGAGAAATTAAGAGTAGATCAAGATGCAGGAGCTTAGCTTTAGATGATATGTATCATTTAATTTGTGTCCCGGTTTTCGCCTGCATTAGAACTATGGTACCCCAAATGGATTAGATATTGAATTATATGAGTGTTGAGTCCCACATCAGGCATGTTCTAGGTCACTTGGGCTATGTAAGCAATTCTAATTGTAATTTGACTAGTCATTTTTGGGGTATAACACAGATTTGCAGTCAACCTCGTAACATCATTGTATCCCAATTTGGGCCCTGATGATGGTGTTAGTTATTTAAGTGGGGACATTGAGGTACCCTAAATGGATTAGATTGTGTGAGTGTTGAGTCTCACATGGAGTGTGTGTTGGGTCTATTTGAGCTACGATAACTTGACTAGTTATTTTGAGGTATAACGTGGATGCGGCTAGCGCTTACTTGGGTCGTGAAAAGAATGCTCTATGCAGTCATGGTTTGCCTACTGTGCTATCATTTACTTTTGGTGAAGATGTTTGAAGTTGTAATTTCAAACATCGCCAAGGTCTTATAACTCAATTGGTTAGTACCTTCTAGTGTTTCCAATTGAAACATCTAGGGTTTAAATCCCTCCACCCCCAATTATTGAATTATTAAAAAAACATACAGACTACGAAGTTCAAAAAGAATGAGCTAGAACTCAAAGTTTGAATTTGAAAGAAAAGGTGCCATTGTAGTTTGCATCTTTTTTTGTTCATGTTGTCTGTCATAAAACAGCAGAGAACAGGAATGTGGTTTTCTATTCAGTCGATGTGACTGATGCTCATGTCTTCAAGATAATACCAATTAGTACAGGACACCTCCTTGTGTCCCCACCCCCATCTATTGATGTATAAAAAAAAAAATAGCAGAGTTATGTTGTTGTTGCACGTTTTGTAATCAGAAGAAACCTGTTGGATTTGGAATCAAGAACTTCCCAAAAGTTGTGAAATCCTTGTCAAGTGAAATATTTTATGGATTTAATATATCCTGTGCATGAATTCAGCAAGCTGTCTGGCATTTTTTGAAAATCACACAAATTTTTATATTTTGGATTTGCTAATTCCTGCCTAATAAAACGAAGAATTTTTCCAGGAAATCCCCAACGAAAAATACACACTATTACTTCTTTTTAAAGCCAAATTTTATTTTATTCAATAACAGTTAAAACTTGCCTCCGATTAGAAATCATAAAAATAAAAGAAGCTGTTGAAGGGAAATTTGAAACTATATCTTAGTAACAGTTAAAACTTGCCTCCAATTAGAAATCATAAAAATAAATGGAGCTGTTTCAAGCAGTTTCTCCTGGTGTACATCGAAGCACCTTGTATAGCCATATAAATCTGTCTGAAGCTGTTGAAGGGAAATTTGAAAGTATAACTTAGTACCAGCTTGCATGTGGTTCATTCTTTTATGTGTATTATTTTCTTGTTGATAATGTTTACTTATTCCTGCTTAAGATAAAGGTGCATAATTATACCTGTTGTTTGTTCAGATTCATTTCCATGGCCTTTGAACTTGCAATTTATCTCATAGGTTTTTGAGGCAGCAATCATCCTGTTACCATAAGCTTGATGGAAATGTTTTGCATTATTGTAGGCATGGACAAAGCACAAGGAGAATTTGATATTAATGGAAAGATACCTTTTTTTTGCTTCAAGTTGTCGTCAATTTGGCTTCAATTGTAAATCTCTTTCTGAATTGAAGAGTGATGAAAGTGACACTGATGGAGCACTTGCAACTGTTCTTGAAGTTCTTAAGCAAATCCATAAAATGTTCTTTGATGTATGTCCCTCTTTGTTTCTCTCGATTGATATCAGTTGTTAAATTTGTTGTGTGATAAATTCTTATGTAGTGGAACCTTCTTGCAGGAACTTAAGGACAATCTTGTTGACAGAGATGTGAGGCAGGTAATTTTTTTTCTGAAACATGACCAGCTTATTATTCTAAGCTTGGTTTCGATTGTCTGATCTTTTGTTGTCCAGTCCTGGTCCTTGGTGGCAAGAACCTTACATGAGTGTAGATCTAACATTCCTGTCACAAGGATGATTTTAACTTTGACCCAATGGAACTAAAAAAAACTGCACAATAAATGTTTTTTTTTTTTTTGGTGTTAAGGTATTAAATCTGGCTCATTATTGTTTTAGATGTTTGTAAATTCTTAATTGCCACTACCATCTCTCTCTCTCCCCTGTTTCTTCTGCCGTGGTTCCACTTAATTCGGCATGGGTTCTGGCCTATTGCATGTAACTTAGTCTAAAGTATGCATCCTGCTTTTGTTTCAGATTAGTAGTGAAGATCCATTCTCAGTAAAACATTACATAAGGCAGTCTGATGATTTTTATAAGCCTTCAATGGACACCATGTATTTGTCTTTGTAATCATGAATCAGTTTTTTTCCTTCTAATTTTTTTTTTTGACTTCAGTAATATATGTTTGTTGATTCCCTCATTCCTTGTGGTTAATTGTTGCCTGTTTATTTTTTCTTTACGAAGATTTGTATTAATAAAAGATATTTTGTATGTTGTTTTCTGCAGGTGCTGAAAACCGTAAAGAAGGAAATTCTGAAGGGGTGTAAAATTGTTTTCAGCCGTGTGTTTCCCACCAAATACCAGGCTGAAAATCACCATCTATGGAAGATGGCAGAACAGCTGGGAGCTACTTGTGCTACAGAGCTTGATTCATCTGTGACGCACGTGGTCTCAAATGATGTTGGAACAGAGAAGTCTCGATGGGCAGTGAAACATAATAAGTTTTTGGTCCTTCCACGGTGGATAGAGGCAGCAAATTATATGTGGCAAAAGAAACCTGAAGAGAACTTTTCTGTCAAACCCAACGAAGAGCCAATAACTCCTGTTTGTAGCAATGCTAACAGCTAACGCTCGGTAGTGATACAGTACTTTGGGTACTTGGCTACTCTTCAATAAAGTAGACCAGTTCCTCGACTATCTTACTTACCCAGTGCCCAGAATGGCCATGGGCTCACCATTTTGTTATAAAACTTTGAATAGTATTTTGCTTCATAGAATGCAGGTTTGATGATTTTAAATCACCTAATAGGTTAAAAAAAAAATAACCAGTGGTCGACTAATTGGGACAGTGAATGCTGGATCCTGATCTATTCTTGTTGTATATAAACTATCTAGGTGCTGTTTTAGCGAGGTTCGAAGTAACTGGGCTCTATGTTACCGTTGAGCAGCTACGTTCTATTTTGCAATTGGATGCCAATTGTATTAAGAAGTAATATTTGTTTTCTTTAACTAATTTTTGGCCAAACTACACTCGGTTCTTCCAAAAACGTGACTAATTTTAATTTCATCCCTTTATATTTGGTTGTGTTAATTTCATTCCTCCAATTATCAACTGTCAATTTTATCTCTCAATTGTTAATTATGTCTTATCTCAAAATAAAAAGGTTAATTATGTCAAATTCGTCTCACCTTTCAAAATGAGGTTAATTTTATCCTTTAGCAAGTCAACTTTTGAGGATAAATTGACTAAAATTTGAAAATTAAGGGATAAAATTGATACAATTAATAGTTGAAGCATCTTGATACAATTACATATCCATGAAGCTAAAAATACATATGTACAACATTGAAATGATAACTTGGCCTTAATTTTGAAGCCCTACTTTTTAATCTATTGTAGGTTGGTGTGATCTTGTGGTTTTCGTAGCGAAGTACTTGCCTCTTGAAATGTCGTATGGGGATAAAATTAGTGACACAACTCTGCTCGGTAACAAAATAAGAAAAAAAAAAAAAAAGCTTGAGGAAGAAAGCCTTACTAAGCTGGTTCTGCTACTGCACCAGGGTTTCTTCAAAGCCCAAAATATATTCCTTAAAGTCTCGTGGGCCACTTTATGGGCTGTACCCCCCCCCCCCCCCCCCAGTTAGCAGCGTAAGGCCTCGTTCGGGACACACTTAAATTAAAAGGATAAGTTATATTTTAAGTCTTACATTTGAGGATGGTTTAAAATTAGGCCTTAGAGTTTGGAAAGTTTCGATCGAATTAAATATTGAAATATAACTTTATGGGCTGTACACCCCCCCAGTTAGCAACGTAAGACCTCGTGTGGGACACTTTTTTTTTTTTGGGTGCTTTAATAAATTATTTAAAAAGCCTTAAATAAGGTATCACTGGTAATTTTATATACATACACACACACGCCTTCTATTTTAAATTAAAAGGATAAGTTATATTTTAATTCTTACATTTGACTATGGTTTAAAATTGGGCCTTAGAGTTTGGAAAGTTTCGATCGAATTAAATATTGAAATGTAAGATTATTATAAATTAAACCTTATAGTTTGTTAATTTCAAATTCAACCCTAGAATTTTCAGGTTTGATTTAATTTCAGGGTTTTTTTTAAGGGTTTAGATTGATATGATTTAAAAAATGCAGAGTTTCGGATTAAAACTAATAAAATTATATTGTTTAATTTGAAATCACCCTTAAAATATAAGATTCAAAATGTAATTTGCCTAAATTACGATAACTGGTTACCAATCCAAGACGAGAATATTTGGACTCTTTTGAGAAAACAAATAACTCTTAAGAGTAGGTTGTACACGTACATATCATTCTTTTACTTTGGCTGGGTTTGAACTCCAACTGTTTTAACAACTTTTTTTATTTTTCATTTTACAACTCTTTTGTTTGTTTTGTTTTTTCTTTTTTTTGCAACTTTATGTCATTTTTTTTCAGTTTTATAAGTATTTTTCTATTCTTTTCTTTTATTTATTTCATTTTTTATTACATTGGATCCACATTAGGGCAACCTTAACAAGCACTGTACAATGCTTGTTAACATTTCTCTTTATAAAATGCCATTAATCAATCCGTTACAAGTCAGATAGTTAGAAGTTTTGAGAAAATTATAATGAAAATTTGTTCAGACAACATTATCTAAATTAAGTCCCCATTATGGTTTGGAAGAAGAAGAAGAAGACTGGGGTATCAAGAGTAGTGACGTAAAGAAAATTTTTCAAAAAAGGGTTTTCCAATTAGGTCAATATAATACTACGAAAGGGACTGGTTACTATAATCCACCGAAGAGACTACCATGGTGGGTGGAGGTCTGTATATGAAAAACGTACACCTTGATGCGTATAGGACTGCACTGCATGTCTTTACATTTTTGAGTACTTGAAAACTCTATTTCGGTGTGCATGCAACACATGTGCATGGTACTGTGGGAACTCAGAGGGTGGTCATGACCTGACCAAATTCAATCTTCAAACTTAATAATTTAATAGGTATTTTATTCAATTCAACTCAATATTATATTAGTGAACTTATATAGGATCGATAATCGTAACAAACCACCATTATGTTGTTTGCAAGGTTAGACTTACTACCCTTCTATGGTAAAAATACCTAGTTTTTAAGTGTAGGTGGGTAAATTTTTAGGGAGGAGACAAAACTGCAATAAGGGCTTCGAGGAGGACCAATCAGAGATGGATCTTGGCAAATTTGACAAACACCTTGCTAAGAAAGAGAAAATTCAGATCGACAATGACCAAAGGAGGTTCTGATCTGATGGTTAAGTAAGTGACCTAGTGGGAGAAGAAGAGAAGTGAAAATGACAAAGTAACAGTGCCTAGGATTTCAGACCTTACTCATTAATGGGATGGAGCAGATTAATTTTAGAGATGTGTGAAGGGCCGGTTTTGGTGAATACATACTATAAAACAGCAAAACTCCATTGTATTTTGATTTAAACTTTTTTTTTTTGTTTATTTTTCAAAAATAAAAGACATAACTTTTTATTGAGTTTCGCATTTGACTTTTTGTTAACTTTATAATATTTTGCAATATAAACTTTTGAGACTTTACAGTTTTACACATAATTATTCTAATATATAATTTCTAATTGAATTTAAATTTTACTATGTATTTTAATACTCTATTATAATCTTAGCAACATTATATTTTCTTTTAATGATAGAATATATATAGTTTGAAATACAAACACAACCCATTTATAGTTTGAAATAGAGTTTAAAAGGATTAAATTCAGTAGTACGCTGGCAAGTTCCGTTTTTATTTTTTTTGGAAACGTGGATGTCCCTGGCTCAAGCTCTATATTTTAGTATTTAATAACAATATTTAAATGAAAAAACTAACTTCACTCCAAATTTATATATGTATATAGTGGCAACAGCTAGTTAGTAGGATATTAAAGACTGGATTGAATTCCATGGGATTGGCTAAATGGTTTCTAAAACCATATGATATCTATAAAATCTTGGGTTCAAAACTTATTGTTAGCATCTTGGGGCCACCTCAAGGGATTCTTCCTTGTAATAACTTGATGTGTATGGGACGAGAGACTATATATACTCAAGGAAATAGTTAGATACTTAAAAAGGTCAGAATACCCTCATTTGTAACAAAAAAAAAAAAAAAATTGGATTGAGTTATATATTTATTTATTTTATTTTAGGGAGATTGGATTGAGTTGTGCATATAATTTAGCTTCCTCGTCTATCTATGGCCAACCCTCATTTTTCGGTCAATGATATCGTCACCGTAACTTCTAATTAATTTACACAAAAATTAAAGCGTTTTAGTCTTATCTTGATTATTCTAGTAGCCTAGGTTTATCTATATTTATAATTGGAATAAATTTTTTTAATGTAATTTTTTTGTATTTTTGAAAACAATTCTTTTATCTAACTGAGAATAATTTAATAATAAGAAAAATTAAGAATATAAAGGTAAATTCAAAATTTTAAAATATAAATTCAAAATTTTTTTTTGATAGAAAGCTCATCAATTTTATTCATTAACTGAAATAAAAGATAATGCATGTTCTAAGAAAACATAGCTCTTCTTCAATCCATGTAACAAGATCGTCTATATATATAAGACTGGTGTTTTGCTAATAAGTGTGCCTGAGAGTTGTCTTGACGACCCACATGTGAAATTGCCACAGACCGGAATTAGTGCAGGAAACTAAGAGTACCATAATAAACTGCTGCAATGGAAGTTGGGATAGGTGTATTGCCCAACAAAGAATTAGCCACCACTTGAGAATCACCTTCCAAAACGATTTCATTAAGCCCAGCATCTCGTGCAAACTGAACTCCTGCTTCAAATTGGACATACTTGGGGTTGGGGGTAACAATGAGTTTTGTGATTGCTCTCATAGTAATTGTAAAGAGGGTAGTTTCTTTTCTTTTATTAAAATCTATAACTTATGATCTATTTTTTCCCCAACATCATTCCTGTCATAATTTACATGAACATGCAATTGTCAAAAGTCGTGTTTTTCCTAGGAAAGTATGTCACAATCACATCCTTTATTACTCAGTTTAGCTTTTATTCATTCTATACAATTGTCAATTATAAATAAACCACTCTTTCTCTCTTAGTGTGGCTTATACATTGGTGTGTCAGACTCCTGAGGCAAAAAATACTCTACTCCTTTGCAGCCCCGTGTAGCTATGGGTGGTTTTGACGAGTACAAGCTTGCAATGGCTGTGGTGGGGTTGCAATTTTCTAATGCAGGTGTCGCTCTCGTCACTAGAATGGCTCTGGTACAAGGAATGAATCCCAGAGTTTATGTAGTTTACAGGCAAAGCCATAGCAACTATGGTTATGTCACCAATAGCTTATTTCTCAAGGTGCAACCTTTATATCTAATCTCCTCTCTTTCTTTCTCACTATTTATATTATTTATTATTCAGTGTAATCATTGCACACAATGTTTCCCTCACATGCATGGGTGAAGATTTCATTGACGTGAAACCTATCCTTATGAGTGAAGTGTTGTACGCAATTGATACATAAGATACCACCTCATTTCTGTTAAGATTTTAGTAATTCTTGAAGAAATGGATTGAATTGAGTAAACTAGAGGAGAGGTAGAATATTAGAGAATTCGGTTAGTTAGGATAGTTGAGATAGATGAGAGTTAGAGATGAGGATTAGAGGGAAGATAGGAATGAGAATGTAATTCTTTGTTATGCATCCAAAAACTGAGTACACCCTTCTGTTTTACCCCCTTTATACTATTACAATTCCACCCTCTTAACTAACTTGATTCTTGGCTCTATGTAACAACTAACTAACTAATTACCAGCTAAGCTAACTAATTGCCATGACATCAGCACAACTAATGACATCAACACAACAACTAACTAATTGCCACTAACTAATCTTGACAGGTAACACTGCCACTCACTACTCAGTCCTAATTACAACTCTTATCAATTCCCTTCCCTTTAAAAAAGACATTGCCCACAAAGTCCATCCTTTGCCCCCCAATGGTCACAAAACCTTGCCCACAATGTGAGGAAACTGTTGTTGCAGGGAGTAGAGTGACTCCCAAGTAGCATCTTCTGGAGATTGACCATGCCAATGAACCAAGACTTCAGTGATAGTCCTAGATCTTAGCTGTTTAGACTTGTGTTGAAGGAGTGCAACTAGTTCAAGATTAAGGACACCAGCAGAAGTAACAGGAGGAAGAGTTGGGATTGGAACCACATTTGAACCCAACTTAAGTTTCAAGCATGACAAATGAAAAATTGGATGGATGGAGCAATCAGTAGGCAAAGCAAGTCTATAGGCCACTTGACCAACCTTCTGCACAATTTAGAAAGGCCTATAATACCTAGGAGAAAGCTTATTGAATCCCTTAAGCCTCAATGAATGCTGCCTATAAGGCTGGAGCTTCAAATAAACCCAATCACCAACATTAAAACTTTTATTATCTCTATGCAGATCAACTTGAGATTTCATCCTAGCTTGAGCAAAAACCAAATTCTGTTTAAGCAAGGAAATGAGGTCTTGTTTGTTTTGCAGTAATTGGTCCACAGCTACCATTTGGGTGAAGGGAGCTGCAAGCACTAGGTTTGTCACCAACAAAGGCTGTCAAGTATTGCTCTAGACTCCTATTCACCACTTCAGTTTGGCCATCAGATTGGGGTTGATAAGCTGAAGACAAAGCTAATTCAGTACCCTACAACTTGAACAACTCTTGCCAAAAATGGGCTGTGAAAATTGTCTCTGTTACTCGTAATGGTCTTAGGCATACCATGGAGTTTAAACACATATTTCATAAAAACTACAACTACCTTAGCAGCTATGTAAGGATGAGAGAGAGGAATAAAATGGACAAATGTGGTCAATCTGTCAACTACCATAAATATCACTTCATAACCATGAGACTTAGGTAAGCCCTCAATAAAGTCCATACTGATATCAAACCAAAGTTTGTCAGGAATAGGAAGGGGCTATAATAAATCTGCAGACTTAGAAGTGCTCACCTTAACCCTTTGGCAAACCTCACAACATTGGACATGGGATTTAACATCCTTAACCATACCTTTCCAAAAGAAGTTCTGCCTAACCCTATGAAGGGTCTTCAAGTAACCAGAGTGACCACCAAGAGGAGAATTGTGAACATGCTACAACACTAGAGGCTTCAATGGTGAACTATGACTAAGGAAGACATGACTCTTATAAAAAAGAACCCCATTATGAAGAGTGAAACCAGCAGGGGTAGAACCTTCAACAACCAAAGCATCAAACAATTGTTGATACTCATGATCATAAGCATAACTATCCTTAAGAATGTCCAGCCAAGAAGAACAAGGAAAGGAAATCGGGAAAAAAGAGCCAGAATTAGAGTCCTCCAACCTTCTTGAAAGGGCATCAGCAACCCTATTCTCCCTCCCATGCTTATATTCCACCAAAAATGAATACCCCAACAACTTAGTAATCCACTTCTGTTGAGTAGGAGTACCAATCTATTGCTCAAGTAAATACTTAAGCCAAAAATTCCTTTTCATAAGAAGATAAGTGTAAACTTTTAGCCTTCAGAACTTCACTATGATAAGCCAAAAGTCTATTATCTAGCATCAAAACAACACCCAACACTATACCTGAAGCATCACATTCATTCACAAAGGGCTTAGTAAAATCAGGTAGTGCTAGTATAGGAGGGGTAGATACAGCCACCTTAAGAGCAATAAAAGCCAAATCAGCTTGTGGATACCATTGGAAGACATCTTTTTTAAGTAATGCAGTTAAAGGAGTTGTAATGAGTCCATAATCCTTAATGAATTTTCTATAGTACTCAGTCAAACCCAAGAAACCCCCCAAGGCCTTCACTGATGTAGGAATGGGCCAATTTTGCATGGCATCAGTCTTCTTGGGATCATTTCTAACCCTTTGGCCTGAAATTAAATGCCCTAAATACTCCATCTCTTCACAGCCAAACACACACTAGCTTTGCTTAGCATACAATTGATTATCAAGCAACACAATCAAAACCATCCTCAAATGAGAAACATGCTCCTCAACAGAACCACTAAACACCAATATATCATCAAAGACTATCTGGCTGAATGGATACTTATCAAACATATGTATTGATAGCACATTGTGTTAGGAACCTAGAGGTTCCTAATGGGGATGGGTATGAATTGTAGGAGAATTGATGAGAATTGTAGAGAAATTGACTTATTTCGAGGTAATCACCCTCTATAGAGAGAGAGAGAGAGAGAGAGAGAGAGAGAGAGAGAGAGAGATGCACTAAGAAAATTGGTTAATTCTTCATTTCATATCTAATGTTAAATTACAATAATGTATTTATAGGAGACTAGCTCTAATGTCATTGGCCCACATGGCTCAAGATAATTGGCTAATTAATTCAACATGTGCTCTATGAATTAAGCCATGTGTTAAATGAGCTACATGTGCTCAAATCCTAACTAACTCATCATAATCTCAACCAACAAGCTAGCTACCCAACTAAAGAGATTACAACAATTATTTCATAGTCCTAACATATGTATTTTTTAAGGGGAAGGGAATTGATAAGAGTTGTAATTAAGGCTGAGTGGTGAGTGGCAGCGTTACTTGTCAAGATTAGTTAGTGGCAGTTAGTTAGTTGTTGTGTTGATGTCATTAACTGTTGTGCTGATGTCATGACAGTTAGTTAGCTTAGTTGGTAGTTAGTTAGTTGTTATATGGAGTCAAGAATCAAGTTAGTTAAGAGGGTGGAATTGTAATAGTATAGAGGGGGCAAAACAGAAGGGTGTACTCAGTTTTTGGATGCATAACAAATAATTACATTCTCATTCCTATCTTCTCTCTAATCCTTATCTCTAACTCTCATCTATCTCAACTATCCTAAGAAACCCGATTCTCTAATGTTCTACCTCTCCTTTAGTTTACTCAATTCAATCCATTTCTTCAAGAATTACTAAAATCTTAACAAATTTTGTATCAGAGCCAATTCTGTCACTATGGCAGAAACTCGATCTTCTTCTTTCCTTAATGAAAAAGTCAATGCTTTGTCATTGACAATTGAGCAACATGACCAAGAGTTTCATATAGTCCATTAGATGCTGGATGCAGTCACAAGTATATTGCAGGCCCTATCAGAGATAGTGCAGGGTATGACAAAAGCTGGTAATGGTTGGCAACAGAGATCTCCATCATCCCTTCCAAGAACTTCATCTCCAATGGTGACCAATCAACAAGATTCTTCTTTGGTTGCGATTCCTAAGGCTGTGAGATTGGAGTTCTCGAGGTTTAAGGGTGAGAATCCATCAGGTTGGGTGTACAAGGCCAACCAATTTTTCCATTTGTACAATACCCCAGTCAACCAGAAGATATTATTAGCCTCATATCATATGGAAGATGAGGCCTTGATTTGGTTTCAAGATGCAGAGTAGGTTGGACTTTTTACTAGTTGGGAGGCTTTTGTTAGAGCATTGCATGTGAGGTTTGGTTCTTCTTCCTATGATGATCCTATGGAAACTCTAACAAAATTGAAGCAAGTGGGGTCTGTATTTGCTTACAATGGATAGTTTGAGGCTTTGTCCAATCGAATTAAGGAAATATCTGAGAAGCATAGACTCAGTCACAAGTATATTACAGGCCCTATCAGAGACAATGCAGGGTATGACAAAAGCTGGTAATGGTTGGCAACAAAGATCTCCATCATCCATTCCAAGAACTTCATCTCCAATGGTGACCAATCAACAAGATTTTTCTTTGGCTGCGATTCCTAAGGCTGTGAGATTGGAGTTCTTGAGGTTTAAGGGTGAGAATCCATTAGGTTGGGTGTACAAGGCCAACCAATTTTTCCATTTGTACAATACCCCAGTTAACCAGAAGATATTATTAGCCTCATATCATATGGAAGATGAGGCCTTGATTTGATTTCAAGATGCAGAGGAGGCTGGACTTTTTACTAGTTGGGAGGCTTTTGTTATAGCATTGCATGTGAGGTTTGGTTCTGTTTCCTATGATGATCCTATGGAAACTCTAACAAAATTGAAGCAAGTGGGGTCTGTATTTGCTTACAAGGGACAGTTTGAGGCTCTGTCCAATCGAATTAAGAAACTATTTGAGAAGCACAAACTTAGTTGTTTCTTGAGTGGATTGAGGGGTGAAATTAGATTGCCAATTAGAATGCTGAATCCCCAAAATCTGAACTCAGCTTTTGGTCTAGCCAAAATACAAGAAGAATATCTTCTTGCTTGCAAGAAGAATAACCAACCATGGGGTGAATTGTCCAAGCCTTCAATTCTGGGTCCCCCACCAAATCAAGAATGACTTGAAGACTGCCAGACTTCCTGTGTAGAAGCTTACTGCTATGCAGGTTGAGGATTGAAAGAAGAAGGGGTTATGCTTCTATTGTGAGGATAAATGGCATATGGGACATCAATGCAAGACTCCAAAGATCTTCCTTATTGAAGGGTTCTAGCAGGACAGTTAGGGAAGTGAGCAAGAGGTGCTTGAGGAAAAAGAGGCAGTGGTGAATGATGCTTCAACAAATTTGTAGTAGCAGATGGCAGGGTGTGCAAAAATCACTCTGTATGCCTTACTTGGAAGTCCTTCTCTAGTTACAATGAGAGTATGGAGTAGAATTAATCATCAAGATGTGCTTATCTTGATTGACAGTGGTAGTACTCATAATTTCTTGGATATTTCTTCATGGTCATCCTTGAAATTGCCATTGTCAACTCAAGAAAGTTTCACTGTTAAGGTGGCTAATGAAGAAGTGCTTAGAACCCAAGGTACTTGCCATGAGGTTAATCTTAGAATTCAGGGTCAAGATTTGCAGGTTGATTTGAATGTTTTATCTTTGGGTGATTGTGATATGGTTCTTGGTACTCAGTGGTTATGTACTCTTGGACCAATTAAGTGGGATTTCAAGAAATTGGCCATGGAGTTTAGTCTTAGGGGGAAGGGAATTCTGTTTACAGGATTGCAACTATCTAGCCTCACTCTTTAAGAGGCTGACCAATTCTTTAAACCAGTCATCAAGAAAGGACTACTGCTGCAAATCATATCCTGCCTTACTCCCTCAACATCAGTGCATCAACATGGGGCCATTACTGAATTGCTACAAGAATTCAACAACGTTTTTGAAGTGCCTACTGCATTGCCTCCTTTCTAAGGACATGAGCACCAAATAGTCTTGAAGGAGGGTACCAAACATATGTATTGGTAAGTGGCAGTCATAGTCATTTTTCATTACCTGTGTTGTTAGTAAGGAAGGCTGATGGAAGTTGGAGAATGTGTATTGATTATAGGTCCTTGAATAAGGCTATAGTTAAGGATAAGTAGCCTATCCTTGTTGTAGATGAGCTACTTGATGAATTGAGTGGTGCTGTGATTTTTTCTAAGCTGCACCTTAGATCTGGTTACCATCAGATCAGAATGAAGGAGGGGGACATTCATAAGACTGCTTTTAGAACACATGAAGGCTATTATGAATTTCTAGTTATGCCATTTGGCCTAACTAATGCACCATCCCCCTTTCAATCATTAATGAATGAAGTGTTCAAACCATATATGAGGAAATTTGTATTAATATTCTTTGATGATATTTTGGTGTATTGTGGTTCTGTTGAGGAGCATGTTTCTTATTTGAGGATGGTTTTGACTGTGTTGCTTGATAATCAATTGTATGCTAAGCAAAGCAAGTGTGTGTTTGGTTGTGAAGAGGTGGAGTATTTTGGGCATTTAACTTCAAGTCAAGGGGTTAGAAATGATCCCAAAAAGACTGATGCCATGCAAAATTGGCCCATTCCTACATCAGTGAAGGCCTTGAGGGGTTTCTTGGGTTTAACTGGGTACTATAGGAAATTCATTAAGGATTATGGACTTATTGCAGCTCCCTTAATTGCATTACTTTAAAAATATGCCTTCCAATGGTCTCCACAAGCTGATTTGACTTTACTGCTCTTAAGGTGGCTGTATCCACCCCTCTTGTACTAGCACTACCTAATTTTACTAAACCCTTTGTGATTAAATGTGATGCTTCAGGTATGGTATGGTGTTGGGTGTTGTTTTGATGCAAGATAATAGACCTTTGGCTTATCATAGTGAAGTTCTGAAGGGTAGAAGTTTACACTTATCTACTTATGAAAAGGAATTTTTGGCTTTAGTGAAAGCAATTAAGAAGTGGAGGCCTTATTTGGTTGGAAAACCTTTCGTCATCAAGACTAATGACCAAAGTTTTAAGTATTTACTTGAGCAGCGGATTGGTACTCCTACTCAACAGAAGTGGATCACTAAGTTGTTGGGTAATTCATTTTTGGTGCAATATAAGCATGGGAGGGAGAATAGGATTGTTGATGCCCTTTCAAGAAGGTTGAAGGACTCTTATTCTGGCTCTTTTTTTCCCAATTTCCTTTCCTTGTTCTTCTTGGCTGGACATTCTGAAGGCTATTTATGCTTATGATCATGAGTATCAACAATTGTTTGATGCTTTGGCTATTGAAGGTTTTGCCCCTATTGGTTTCACTCTTCATAATGGGGTTCTTTTTTATAAGGGTCGTGTCTTCCTTAGTCATAGTTCACCATTGAAGCCTTTAGTGTTGCAGCATGTTCACAATTCTCCTTTTGGCGGTCACTCTGGTTACTTGAAGACTTTTCATAGGGTTAGACAGAACTTCTTTTGGAAATGTATGGTTAAGGATGTTAAATCCCATGTCCAATGTTGTGAGGTTTGCCAAAGGGTCAAGGTGAGCACTTCTTAGTCTACTGGTCTATTACAACCCCTTCTTATTCCTGACAGACCTTGGCTTGATATCAGATGGACTTTATTAAGGGCTTACCTAAGTCTCTCGGTTATGAAATGATATTTGTGGTAGTCTAGGTTCCTTTTATCAATTAGTGCATCTCTCTCTCTCTCTCTCTTAATTTCTTTCTTTTTCTATAGAGAGTGACTACCTCGAATTAAGTCAATTTCCCTACAATACCCATCAATCCCCTTACAATGAATACCCATCCCCATGCTAGGTTCCTAGCATTTGGTATTGAATTCATCGATCTTAAGACGTGCAATTGTGACCAAAGAAAACTTTTGAAAGAAATACAGCAAATGTTGAACAAAGTCTTAGAGGATGTCAAGGATATTTCAAAGATGGTCAAGGCCTTGGCTGAATCTAAAAAGACCATGAAAATATGACGGAAAAGGAGTTACAATCTCTTAATTCAAGAGATAGCAAGAGGATCACGGAAGAGGAGTTACAATCTTCAAAGATTGCAAGAGGATCTTAAGAATATGACGGAAGAGGAGTTACAATATTTTAATTCAATGAAACTCAAAGAACAATTTAAGTTCCAAGAATCTACTGCTGTTGTTGAAAGCCAGAACGTTGATTTTTGTGTCAAAGTGGATGATGATATCCATGTACACACTACCCTTGAAGTTCAGTCCAAAGAACCAACGAAGAAGGTGATGACGATCTTCCAAGAACCAATTCTTGATGCACCAATGGAGGCTTCCATTTAAGAGTCTATGATTCAAGAATTGGCAATCTAAGTGTCAGTGATCTAAGATGCAAGCACCAAAAATTTTAATGGTTCTAGAATCAAATGAGTTCTTGAGGATACAAGAACATTCCAAGATTCAAAGAACCAATGAGACCTTGAAGATTAAAGAACCATTGAAGGCTCAAGAATTCGAGCAAAGTTTAAAGATTTACGAAGAAGAAACCTTCATGTGCACTGGACCGTTTGTCCAAGAGAAATGCATGAATATGGTGATCAAAATGTCACTAAGATATTGGTCCATTGGAAGATCTCCTTTAATGAAGGTGTCATTTTACAACACCACCTTGTGGGTAAAGTGTTTTCAAGGGGAGATAAATGTTAAGAATATGAAATAATTGTTGTAATCTCTTTAGTTAGGTAGTTGGTTGAGATTGTGATGAGTTAGTTAGGATTTAAGCACATGTAACTCATTTAACACATGACTTAATTCATTGAACACATGTTGAATTAACTAGTCAATTATCTTGAGCCATGTGGGCCAATGACATTAGAGTTAGTATTTTATAGATACATGATTATAATTTAACATTAGATAATACCAATTGAAGAATAAACCAATTTCTTAGTGCGTTAGTGCATTTCTCTCTCTCTCTCTCTCTCTCTCTCTCTCTCTCTCTCTCTCTCTCTCTCTCTCTCTCTCTCTCTCTCTCTCTCTCTCTCTCTCTCTCTATAGAGGGTGACTATCTCGAATTCAAGTCAATTTCCTTATAATTCCCATTAATCCCTCTACAATTCATACCCATCCCCGTTAGGAACCTCTAGGTTCCTAACAACTTCTCATGCACCCACGAATGGAACATATAACATGGTTTTTTGGTTGCTAGGAGAGAATCCAATAACTGTTCTTTGAAGTTAAGGAGCTTTTCTTTGATATTTTTGAATGCTCTTATAGGGTAGATTTCTATCTGAATTTGTTACTTTAATTTTTTTTTTAATCTTTTTTTGCTAAATTACTTTAATTGTTTATTGGTGACTGATGAGACCTACTAAGATTTTTTCTTCTTCTTTTTCTTTTTTTCCCCCTACTACAGTGTAACATTGACTCAGAACCTTTTTTTTTTTTTTGAGGGCCTATTAGCTTCATCATCAATTGGAACTGCAATGATGAATCTTGTCCCCGCAATCACCTTTGTACTTGCATCTATTTTTGAGTAAATTTATGAACTCAATTATGTTCTTTAATTAGTTAGTCTAGGGTTGCATAGTACATGGAAATGAATTCAGTACTCTTTTATTATAGATATTGTTTGCATGCTTTGGGGCATGGACAAAATTAAAATGAGTGAAAAATATGATAGAAACCGGTTTCTTAATACTGGATTCTAATACGTAGATACAAATGATGTGGATCGGAGTAGCTTTCCACATGCCATGCTAGTAAACTTTTGACAATTAACAAATTAAGCAACGAATAGAATAAATTCATCTCCAATAAATTTTCCAAGGTCCTAATGCTAATTCTTGGTGGTTTAGGTTTCAAATTTTGATATCTATCTATATCTCATACAGTTAGCTGAATTGAACTTCTGATTTCTTACCCTTACTAATTAATCATTTTTCTTACCCCTAGGATAGCTTAACAGATGGGAGTATATTTTGCATATGAAATAATCTCTTGCAATCATAAATGTAATCCACTAGAAGCTAGGAAGAAATTTTTTTTTTTCCGCCCCCGGGGGGGGGGGGGGGTGTTAGTTGTAGTTATACTTATTCACTCTAAATAATAGGGCCATTTATAATTTCCATAAAATTTGAAAATTTGCAATTAACATCCTTGTTTGACTAAGATAGGTTAGTTGTAATTTTGATATAATAGTGAAATTCAAGGAATTCACCACCACTTATCTATTATGATTTATTTTATTTTCAGACTAAATTGGACAGCGGGATGAAGCTAACAAATTAATCTTATATTAGAGTATTGATTGCAATCTTTGTAAATTACTATTATTTATTTATTTATTTGTGAGAATGGTTAGTAGAATATCTATTGAATATATGGCAACTTGAATTCCTATCCCTAGCCTCTTCTCCTTACCTCCAAGAATTTTGTGCATGGGGAGGTATATCACTTGGACTAAAATGAGGTTATTATTTATGATTAACATGCATCTAAAATTAACCCTATTTATTTCCAAAGTTTTTACTTGTTTATATTCTGTATTTGATGATTAGTATGGAGAAGTTGAATTTTGGAAGCATGAGAACTATTGCCAAGATATTAGGGACAATCTTGTGTGCCATTGGAGCAGTGTGCATGGCATTGCTTATGGGACCAAAGTTGCTAAATTCTGAATTAATCCAACCAGAAAACTGATTGCTGGGTTGTCCATTAATCTTTGGAAGTTGTTGCTGCTGGGCATTGTGGCTGATTTTAGAGGTATCTATAGCTCTAAAGTTATCTTTTAAACAATCAGATAACTATTGGATCACTAAAGCTATATTTTAAACCAGGTTCCAGCTTCAACAAGCTATCCTGACCACCTATCTGTATCAGCTTGGATGTGCTTCTCGGCTACTGTACAATCAGCTATACTTGCAATTTTTCATTGAAAAAGACCCAAATGCATGGAATATACATTCAACTCTTGAAGTTGCATGTTATTTACCTAAGGTAAGCAGTTTTTTTTTTGGTGCTAGCTAAGAACTTCTTTAATTAAGTACGTAGTTGGTTTCAATAAAATGTTCATTTTAATTGCTCATTTAATATGGTAATTGAATTAAACATTGACATGATATATCAATATAGTTGAAACTGGAAAATATTATGAGCGGGGATGTATAGGATCTGGGCTTACACTCTGCGTTCAAGCATATGGTGCATGTGTATCACAACGGAGTCCAATCTTTCCTGCAATGTTTAATCCTCTGTGTACAGTTATTGTGACCATATTGGCTGCTGTGTTTCTTCATGAGGAGATCTATACCGGAAGGTAACACATGAAGTCTCAACTTTGCAAAACTTGGAATGTGATTTTAATTAAAATTAATTTTTATTTAACAGAAAAATCCTTATCTTCCATCTGATTTGATTGAGATGGGACGGTAACAAAACCATTTTTTATTAAAAATTTTATTATGACAAACTTGGATTTTTCATTCATCTTCTTGGGTAATACAACGTGTTTTTTAGGAAAATTATTAATGGTTTGATATGTTAACTTTTGATATCTAATAAGGTCCAATATGGCTTCTTCTTTTTTCTTTTTTCGTTTTTTTTTTTAATTTCTTTCTCTTCAGATTAATAGGTGTCGTTGTGATTATTATTGCTATTGGTTTAAATGCCGTGCTATGGAGTAAGGCCAAAGATCATGCTAAAATCAATGAAAATGCAAATATCCAAACTAATGAGGCGAGGAATGTGAATAAAGTCAAGTCCTCAAAGAAAATAAGTTGGAAAATTGATTTGGAGGACCCCTTTTATTATTATTATTATTTTTTGACTTTGAGGAACCCCTTTTAGCTCTATGTAATGTTGATGAGACCAATACGATACGTGATTAAAAATGTTAAAATAAAGTCCAACGGGCTTAGGCCCATTATCGTACTATTATACAGTATTTTATTTGTATAGCTGTATAAAAATATAGTCTATTGTACAATATTTCATAAAGTTTTGTAAAATAAAATTCACTCTTTAATAGGGTATCAAAGTCATTGGTGATTTTGTAGTTTTCGTAGCTCTTCTTGCCTCATGAAATGTAGTATGTGGATAAAATCATAGAATTAGTGACACAACTCTGATCCGTAACCAAAAAAATAAAAAAGGTTGAGGAAGAAAGCCTTTCTAGTTTTTAAGAGGCCGTTTGGTATAGAATTTTAAATATGTTTTCAGTTTTTAAACAACATTATATGTATTTTCACATACTTTTTCATCCACATATTTTCAAAAAATACAAACAACAATATCAAACGGCCCCAAAGCTGCTTCTGCAACTGGACCAAGATCCTTTCAAAGCCCAAAATATATTTCCTTAAAGTCTAGTGGGCCACTTCATGGGCTGTACCATTAACAGTATAGTGGATGAATCTCAACTGATGAGAAAGGGTAATGGACTCAGATCTTTGGTCTAATTTGACTCTAACCCAAAAAGGACAAGGTTTAATTTCATCCAAAACATTACGCTGTAATTTATAAAGATGTACCAAGATATTTCCATGTGTCTTATTCAAAAAAAAAAAATCATATGACTCATTTAAAAAGTCATATATGACTTTCATGTAGTGGATTAAAGACAAATTTTTTCCCAAAAAGAGAAAAAAGAAAAAGGGTTTTAAGCAACTTAGCTAATAGGAATTTTTATGCAACCTACTACGTGGCAGTTAAAAAAAGTCATCCACGTATATTTATAGTTACATAACATTTTTAATGAGTCGTAATTTACTTAAATAATACATGTGGATGTTGTTTTAACCGCCACACAGTGAATTGCATAAAAGTTCCTGCAATTTAAATTACATAAAAAACCTTGCTAAAAAAATAAAAGTAATTTGTAAAGAATGGTACAAAGTGGATCGGTGATGCTTTATCAATCCTAACCCACTTTAAAAATAATAACTAAATAACTTTTAAATAGTTTCGGTTAGTAAACTATATAGTTTAATTTGAAAGAACTCCTAAAGTACAAGATTTAAAATGTAATTAATTTGCCCAAATTGATATAACTGGTTAATCGGTTTTCAATCCAAGACCAGCTAGAATATCAGAATATGTTTTGGCTGGTTTGAACTCCCACTGTTTTTACTTGGTTTATAATGGAGACGAAAATCGAAAATGCCACTAATCAATCAATCTTTTAGATAGTGAAAGTTTTGGAAAAATTTGAGATTTTTTGTCAGACAACTTTATCTTACTGTACCCAAAACAATATATGGTAGAGACTGGTAGTTAATCTCAGCCTATAAGAAGATGACACTTTTTAGGATTTCCGCGGACCATGTTATTAAGAATTAGACACGTAAAGAATATATATCAAAAATGGTTTTTCCAATTTGGTCAATATAATACAACGAAAGGGACTGGTTACTATAAGGCAACCAAGAGATAATGTGGTAGAGCCTAGAGGTACATCAGTCTTCCATGCTTGTAGGAACATATCTTAAATTTTGGAGTACTTCAAAACTCTATTTTCGGTGTGCATGCAAGATGCAACATAATAAGATTGTTAGACACGTGCATGCATCGACTGTTTGATGAGACCTAAACCTTCAATAATTAATGAACAAATTCAATCTTCAAAGGTAATAATTTAATGAGTACTATCTTATCCAACTCAGTTCAGTATTATATCAGTGAACTAATATAGGAACTATTTGGTAGTTTGATACAATCGTAACAAACCAACTTGTTTGCAAGGTTAGTCTTGAAAATTATTTTTAAAATGAGATGAAGCTTTAAAAAAATGAAGAAATTAGGGATCACAAATCGATGTAGCGAAATGCAAACTTGATTTCTCTTTACGTGGCATGAAACTCATGGAAAACGGAACAATACAAATATATATATATATATATATATATATATATATATATATATATATATATATATATATAAACAATCATTTAATCATATCTTTCTTAAAGAAGTACAAATCACCATTCTTTTCCTATGAAAACATTAGAAAAAGGGATAACTACTCTAATGTTTTCATAGGAAAGTAGGTAAAAACATTAGAGTTTAAAGGGATACCTACTCTCAAGATGTTTTAAAATGTTAACCTTATGCCACTTGTACACGACTTTACATGCACTTTTTTTTTTTTTGGGCTTTGCTAATAAATGCCTTTAGGGTATTGGTTAAGAATCTATTTTAGAAAAGTTTTGATATCACTTTTATGATAAATGAAAAATAAAAACTGTTAAAATATTAATTGTTTTTTTTTCTTTTCTAATAAAAACTTTTTAAAAATAAATTATTAACCAATGCCCTTAAGGCATTCGTTAGCATTTCCCTTCTTCTTTTTGGTGAAAGACTTTACATGTACTTGCACATTGGGAATTGAGATGTACCAAATAGGTGTCTCGCAGTTGTAAGACTAAATTAATTTATTAATTAATTTGATGGCTTATATGATAAGACTCATGTGATAAGTTAGAAGTTTAATGGAAATATGAATATTTATACACACACGTATCATTTAGTGTTTTATCAGAAATGGTTTCATAATAGTTTCCTAACATTACTCCTTCGATGAGCAAGCGGTGATTAAACTAAATAAGAAAAAGTCATTCACATTCATCTTTAGAGCCTTTAGTTGAATAGCCAAATTTGTCATTTCAAGGATATGATCATGCAAATCTTGCGAAAAGTTTCTTATCAGTTAGGTTAACAGGTTTGGCATTATTGTAGAGGAAGGCAGGACAAGACTAAAGGGTTTATGCGTAATAGGACATATATGGATAGAGTTAACACAGCCAGCCCCATAATTTTGTAATTTGCCATGTTGGTTTGGACCGTTTGGTGTAAAATGTTTTCTGTAGTTTATTTTATTTGATAAATAAGTTATAAAAAAGTAAATTCATACCTTGAAAAAGGGAAAAAAAAAAAAAAAAGCCTTCAAAAATTGTACATAAGTAAATATGTCAAATAAGCCCCCCCCTTCCAAAAAAAGAAAAAAATCTCATGCAAAACCAAACTTAGGCTAATAAGACTATATTTCATAGCAGTGAAGGATAAGAAAATTTGATCCTAGCTAGATTCTCTTTTGTATAAAAACTGGTGAATTTTTATTGCAATTTAAATTATTCAAATGGTTAAAAAATATATTATATTATAGATAACTAAATGAAAATGAAAAAAAAAAAATCAACACTTAATTTTACTAGGAAATATTTATTTTATTTTTACTGATTTATGCAATACTCTTCACTATACAAAAAACTATGGAGACTTCATTAATTCAATTAAAAATTGAAAATTGCATATTTTTTGGTCTGTGTTGTCCAATCAACTTTGACGATACACCATCTATCATATATTCTCTCATAACAACTAGCATAACGGTTTATTTGGTTTGGCTGAAAAATAATGATGAAAAAATGCGTGTGAATAAATAGAATTTTCTTCTGTTCGGTTCACATGGAGAGGAAAGAAAGTGACTGCTTGTTGTTTTCCACGGAAACCCTCAAAAAATTGCTCCTTAAAAGTTAAAATGGGGAGAAAAGGGAGTGAGTGGAAAAAATGATATTTTAATTTCTGCCCCTTTTTCAACTTTGTTTAAACCACATAGTTAGCACTGATAGCACCCTTCCTCTACCTTTGTGATCAACTTTTGGATATACAAGTTGAACACTGCTCTAAGTCACAATGTGAACATCTTTTTTTTTTTTTGTTTTTAGTCTTTTAGAATGTGAACATCAAACTTTATCAATCTTTGAAATTTTATAATTTACATTACTTTTTTTTTAAATGGTTAGAAATAGTTATATAATGTATATGCGTACCAACTCGCCCAATATTACTTCCCAACGTGCCTGACTCAATCACTGAAACCTCAAACAATTCAATTTTATAACCATGAATAAATTCTGATACCAAAGCCTCGCATCATAGTTGTTGAAAAATAAAATAGTATGCGTACAAGCAACCTTTACATGTCAAAATCCAATTGTCAGGTATGTGGCATATGTAATTCTAGAAATTAAGTAATGTTTAGAGTCTTCTGGAGATCATAATTAGTCTATTCAATAATGTTTATTAGAGTCTTCTGGAGATCATAATATATTACTCTATTCAATAATTCCTAGGGCTTGTTAATTAATTCAGGCTCTGCATCTTCAACATCGATTGAGCTGGTAGCTGGTAAGTGGACGTATTTACCATCTTGAACTTTCCACTTTTTGTTACTTTTTTTTTTTAATGAATTCCATTTTTAGTTACGGGTCATTATTAGTTGATAGTGTTGAAATTCAGTGGCAATTGTGATAGCTTTTGCTCAACAAGAAGATAAAGTAAATATTATAACATAGTTTTTTCCTTTGATCCACCAGTCACTTGGACAATATTTTCCAAGTAATTTTCAGAACCATTCCAAATTTTACCTATAATAATGCCAACTTAATGGTCATAATCACATAATCACACTCTTGTTTTATTGGCCCACCTCCTCATAAATTAACAAACTTGAGGTAATATGAGCAGTCCTTAACCACAGAAATATAATATAAAAAATAAAAATATATATAATATCTAGGAAATCTAATGGTTGCTATTATGATATTTGTTAACAATCTATTTAAAGAAAGTTTCTATGGAATTAAAAAAAAAAAAACAATTAATATTTTGACAACTTTTTTTATTTTCTGTCAAAATTTTCATTAAATGAATTGTTAATTAACTGTTACGCTAAGAGTACTTATTAACATAATCCTAATATCCAAAGCATTCATTTAGAAGGAGAAGCAGTAATAATTTCCAGGGAAGGAGAAAATTCTCCACTATCAATCAAAGTTCGGTTTGTTTTAGCAATAATATATTTTTAGAAAGTGAATCATTAATTTTAAAAAGTATTATTCATAAAAATTTCTCATATAATTGGGATATGTTGTAAATTTAATAATAGTTATATAATTGTAAATTTATACCAACTTTATTTTTCATCCTCTCATTTTTCTTCTCAACCAAAAAAATGAGTTTTCCTTCTTAATTTCCACTTTTCCATCCTCTCAACCAAACACAAATGAGAGAGAACTAAATCTCTTCTATCCTTCCACTTTTCTATCGTTTCTTTATTTTCTATCCTCCCATTTTTCCACCTCTATAACCAAATGGATTGTTAGTTTTCTATGAGATATAGTTATTTTCCACACAAAAAAAGTATAAAACAATCTTTAAAAATTAGTCATATTTTTTATATTAGCCAAATATAATTTTTCTTTAACTCATTTTTTTTAGTACTAAAAAATATAAAAAATTATCTTCACACAACACATTCCATCAAAAGAGACAGAGCCTATGAGAATATAAAACGAAAGTCAACCAAGGAGTTTATAAATTTCTAGGTTGACTGTTAGATAGAAGTTTTAATCGTATTATTGAAGACATATGTAAAGTTAATTATCAAATGATGACAAATCTAATAAATCTAGATTTTGGGACACTTTTAAACTACTTTTGGTACAGATGTACCAATTGAGCTTGAGATTAATTAGATGAGTAATAAGAGGCTTTTATTTGTTTATTACTTCCCTATGACGTAGTGTAAATCCAATAACAATCTGGTATAGGGGAGCAAAATCGTTGTCAAAGAAATGTATCATTCATTGAACAGAAAAACATTGCAGGTCGGTGGCCAAAGAAATGTCTCATTCACCACACAAGAGATATTTCAAGTCAGTGGCCAAATCAAAGAGGTAACCAAAAACGCGTATTAGGGATGAATATGTCATCAAATTGGATCGACAAAAGAAAAAAAGTGTTTGCGACATTATGGCAAGACATTGCTATAGCCACTAGTCATGCGCAAAAACTGGATTTGATTGATAAAACAAGACCCACGAAGGACCTGAGTCCAAATCTTCTATCTCACTCTTTCTATTTCACTCTATACTCTACCAATAAAAATTTGCCACGTGTTCACTTAATTAATTAAATACCATTATTAATTAATAGTAGTATTTAATTAATTAAGTGAACACGTCGCAAGTTTTTATTGGTGGAGTATATAGTGGAGCAAAAAAAGTGGGACGAAAGATTTGAACTCCGGAACACCTACTGTAACTATGGATTTTTCATTAGTGATTGTTTTTTCCCCATTGTTTCCCCCAAATAAGCATATCAGCATTGATGGTAAAATTAATATGTACATGTGATAAGTATATCAATTTTATTACATAATTCTTACAAACTCATATATCATCTTCTCATACATAATTAAATATAATTAAAAATTTTATTTATTATATTGTTAATGTCTACCTATCCGTTTAATAATAACTTATTTATTATTTTGCTGAAATCTTTTTGGTTAAGGTACTGTAGATAAAAACTAAATAAAATAAATAAATAAATTTTTTATTTTTTGTTGAAAGTTCTTTAGCCAAAAAGTAGGGTGGGACCTGTAGTAAGTGAAAAAGATTTGATATTTTGAGCAAAATTCATAAAAGGGGACCTATAAACAATAAATTAGAGTTGACTTTTTTACTAAAACTTTGCAGTGGATTATGTGAAAGCTGAACGCGAAATGAAATAAGCTTGGATTTTTGTGGGATTTGCGTAGGGCCAACAAACAATAAATAAGTTTAACCAAAAACCACATGCCAAATACGCCATAATACCAATCACATTCGAAAGCTAATTTGCTATTAGCCTTTTCAAATTTTTGTTTTTAGCTTATATATATATATATATATGTGTGTGTGTGTGTGTGTTAAATTCTCACTTTTTTTTAAAGATATAACTATACTATAATAAACTTTTAACAAAAAGTCATATAAGTTATTACCAATCGGACACTAATCAAATCGGTTTACAAGTCTCTTATGGTGAAGTAAGTAGTATTATCCATTTTGTAGGAAGCAATGGTGGATGGGATGCGGCAATCGAAAGTGTGTGCAATTAGGGGTGTCAATGTTCGACCAAACCTACGAACACGACATGAACCCGACATAGGTTTTTTCGAGTTAGGGTTGGGTCTTAATGGGTTTGGATCATAAATGGGTCGACCCGAAAACAACACGATAAGAAACGTGTCATAAGCGGGTCAACCCGCATAACCCGCAATAAACACGTTTAACACGCCAATTTATTTATGTCAACCTGAAATGAGCTATTTAACACAACCCATTTAACTCGTATAACAAATAATAAATTTTTATTTTATTTAGATTTGTTAAATACCTTTTATATCCAAACATATATTTTAAATTTAAAAAGAAAAGTGAGTAATTACAAAAATTTACAAGGGATATAATTAAAAATTGAAACTTTGCAAACCCTAGATCTCTAAACCCTACAAATCCTAAACCTCTAAACCTTCTTATAAATATATATATATATATATATATATATATATATATATTAATTTCAGCCGAGTTCCAAGGATATTATATTTTTGTTGAACTATGTTATTTTATTTTTATTAAACTATGTTATTTTGAATTTAGGTAGAAGTGTTTCACTTCTTTTTTAGTGTAAAGAACTTATTTCTAGATGAATGTTATATTTTTGTTGAATTATATTATTTTGAATGTGGGTTGACAACTTGAAGTGTATGCACTGCTTTTTAGAAAGTAAAAAAAAAAAAATTATTTTTATATGGATGTTATATTTAATATTATGCAGGTTGAAATGGGTTGTGTTACATTCATGTCAGCCCAACACGACTCGTTTAATAAGCATGTCAAATGAGTTGGGTTAGGTCAACCCGCCTTATTAACAGGTCGAGTTAGGATTGAAGGATCATGACACGATTATTAAATGGGTCGGATTAGGGTTGAGCTATTTAGTCGAATACTCCTACCTCGACACGACATGAACCCAACACGCTAACCCGAATTGACACCTCTACATGCAATTGCTTCCGCTGGTTTGTTTAATGTTTATTCGTCTGAAATGGTCCCCTTGGATGTATAGGAAAGTATATGTTCCCCTATGAAATCATTTGTAAGATTGAAGATGCTTGGTATATTTATGACTTTTTGTATGTAATATGGATACATTGAATGCATGGATAGAGAGAACCAAAAGTGATGGGATCCGCTTTTGTATGCAAACAATATCCAGTAATTTCTATGTACAAATAATATTTTGTTTGCATTCTAAGGTTCTCCATTTAAGTAATGTATTCTTTTTTGCATTATTCATCCTGTCTCTTTCTCCTTTCATTAGCCTTAAACTCGTATTTGGAAAATGTGTCCTACGCTATTTGTTTTGTTTTGTTTTTATTTTGATTACTTTTGTACTTAATGCACATTAAACTAAATTTAAAACAGTTAACAAGAGAATTAGAGTGGGTTCTAGTTAGCTCAATATTTGGGGTTCAATCTTTATTTAAATGCACCAAAAACTAATTGGTGTTTTAGTCTGATGATAAAAAATTATATATCATCAAGAGCGGATGTCATAATAAATTGAAACTTTCTAAAAAAAATTAATCAAGAGAAATAAGAAAAAAAATTATATAACTAATATATAAAAAGATCAAGAGAAATTACTAAAGTCAGAGCTTTCAAGAAAATACAAACTTTTCAACTTGTAAGCACTAGCTTGTTCTTAATATTCCTAGACAAAAGCAATACCTTTTCTCTTTGCACTAATTTGTTCTTTTAGCTTCCAAACATCAAGTTCCCCTATAGAAGTTTTGGTAATTAGCTCGACTCTTTCACCTCTATATGTTGGCTCAAGACGCTGTACTTATTGTTATTTTGTAAATTACTGTAATGTTAGTTTCTAATGAATTCTCTATTGAGAAGTTAGATGCCCATATATATATAAAAATTAAAAAAATTATCTAGTTTTATTACTTTGGTTTAATGGTATAATAGACATTGGTGAAGATGGATAATTTGTCTATAAGCACAAATAATACCAAATGAACCACACCACAAAATACACAAATATCATACTAAGGTTAATGTTGATGACGAATTTTGTTGAGTTAATAATGCAATTATCAGAGTCCACTGGCCAAAATATACTCTTCATATATAAACTTAGACTAAACAAGCCTAATATGTATTAGTCAAAGTATTTGGAATCTGGAGGACGTGGCTGATAACTGATCATAAGTAATATTATAAATCAAAGGTGGATTATGCACCGCATCCTTTGCTAATATATTACAATATATTTCCATTAAAGTTCTATCATAAAATAATTTATATGTAGGGATAAACTTATGTATAGTACATTCGGTGCAGTAAATTAAGTTTTTAAATTAAATTCAAACATATGATTGTATTGAATCTAATTATTCTTGAAAAAAAAAACATAATATATAGTTCTATATACATCGTTGTTATGTGTTGATATATCTAAGAAAATATACTTAACAACACTCTCGGAGTCATTATTAAAAGTTTTGTGGTCCTTTGATGGTTATATGTGGTGAACAAAAATTTAAAAGTGCATTGGCACCATCACTTTGAAATTATGGTACCCTAAATTTTATTAGCTATGCCCACCTATTATCTAAATACTCCTTATTAGATGGAGACTACACCAGGTATTGCAATGTTAGGGATCATGGTCACGGGCTAATGCAATTAGACGCTGCACCAATAATGCAGGCAAATAGATAATGGAAACATGAAAGATGAAACCATATAATGAACCCTATTTACTGATATTTGGATGATTGGATGAGGACATGAAGTTATCATGAAGTAATGAGGTCACTTATCAGGTTAAGGATCTTTTCACATGGTGGCATATGAATTATCATGCCCTAAAATGGTCTTATAGTCTATTACGACAATATGAATATATGAGTTATCTAGTCTACTTGTGACTTGTAAATATATCTGCCGACTTTCCTCTCTCCTTTTTTATTTTAAGAAATAATTCAATAATAAAAATAGCAAAATTTTAAATTTTAAATGTCTTTATTGAAAACATTAAAAGAAACCAATTAACTTACAAGACTCTTGGCATGTACCTAGTATCTTATGTAGCCATTAACATGTAGAATTTCTTGCATCAACCCTACCTTATCATGTAAGCTAGTTTATGACATGAATGTTCTTTCTGGAGTTCTTTATGGATTGATTGCCACAGAAATCTTGGAACATTTGAAATTTCAATTTGTTGAAATTGTTAATCTTAACCATGTTGCTAGTATAATATTTTGGAGATAATATATCAAAATATTGAGTGAACAAGAATATATGTAACTGATCTTGATTAGTTTAATGAGAAATTATAAATCACTCTAACATTTTGCTGGAAAATAAGATGTAGCAGTTCTTGTAGTTTATATATTAATAAATTTCCTGAAAATTTTCGAGTACTCTTTCTCCTGCTAAAAGAGAGCACCCCATAGTACCACACCATTGAATTATTATCCATTATCTATAATAAAAATTATAAAATAGAAAACACATTCAGAAGTAAATGATTAATCTTTTTTTTATGAGCGAAAAATCTTTATTAACAGAGAAGTAAATGATTAATCTGATTGGAAGAACAAAATTCATTTCATCCAACATTGGTTCTTGCGTACTTTTTTCTACATGTCTGTTGGTGGTACCCTACCAATCCCATCACAGAAACAGTCCCACCAACCAATAATCTCCTTGAGTTTTGATTTTTAATCAAAATAATAGTAATCATTGTAATCTTTATATATTTTCTTATCTGTCTACAATGGGTGTCACACTTTGTGACCATTGTGACCAACAAAAAATCAACACATACTGACAATGATATATATGGTCCAATAAAAAAAATAATGGATGTCCATATCGTGTTGGATCCCACATAGCTTAGGCCAATACTTTGTTAAGTCGAACACACCCACACACAACCATGCCTGCACACCACCTTATGTAAATTTTCTTTTCTCAAATATAATATTATATAGCTGTATATCATTTTCATTTTTGGACTACACGTATTATTTGATTTATTTTAAGTATAATATTGTCTATCATTCATTATTTTTTTCCTTGGAGATACATGTGAGAAGCACGTACATGCCACATGGTATTCTACTTCACATATCTAGACAAAACAAAAGCATTTGATCGATCTAGCTATCATCCCTCTATCCATAATATTTGTCGCAGAGCATGAAAACCTGTGAACGCTCTCACTCCCACGATGCATGTTATGTTATATGACTGGATCAGAAAATTGTGAAGATGATTTAGAGAGGCTATTGTCACCAAAGAGAGTCAATCTTGTATCGAAATCTGTACCGGTTTGACAAATGAAACGATATATTTTAATATCAGTTAATACAGGTGCACCGTTTCGAGTTTATCGTTATTTTATATATATATACACGTGTGTGTATGTGTGTATATTATAATAAATATAAAAATTTACCATTAAATATTACCTCAATTCAAAACAAATTATTCATGATTTTAGACTTTAGCATCAATTAAAAAAACACAATATAAATAATAGAAAGCTTAATTGTTCATTGCATACTAAGAAAACAAATAATTCTAATAAGTTAATGCAAATAAGTTATCATTCTGCCCTTACAAAAATTTAAAAATTACAAAACTAAAAATAAAATAAAAAACTTTTTGTTTTACCAGCCGGTATTGCCCGAAATTGATTGGTATGATCGGTACATGACCGGTACGGTTGTTATTTAAACCGGCATGGTACATACCGGCCGGTACTAGTACGGTATCAACTATTTTGATTGTCACCCATGTGGAATTACTTGATCCATATTTTGACCTATACAAAAGATTGGCCACATCGCATTTTTAAGGGTAAATTGCAAATTACACCCCTAAAGTTTAAAGGTGTTTAGATTTTACCCCCTAAATTTTAGGAGTATTTGGATTTTATCCCTTAAAGGTTGGAAGTGTTTAGATTTTACACCTCTAAATTCTAAAATTTTAGGATGTAAAATCTAAACATTTCTAAACTTTAAGAAGTAAAATTCAAACACTCTTAAAATTTAGGGGATAAAATCTAAATTCTAAACATCAAAGTGTAAAATTCAGACACTCCCAAACTTCAGGGGTAAAATTCAAATTCTGAAACTTTATGATATAAAATTCAAGCACCTCCAAACTTTGGAGGTGTAATTTGCAATTTACCCTATTTTTAATTAACTAAAGCGGTATTTTTTTTTTCCCTTTAATAGTGTCCACTCTATGAATCAAATCAAAACACCAATCAATTTTTGGTATTGGAGAAGTTCGAACCCTAATCTCTTGTTCGACGATAATTTTTTTTACAATTAAGCTAACTATAACTCACAAATTGTACACATATTTGAGTTTTCAGATAATAACTTATGCTTTCCAGCATAGTTTTTCTAAAAACTTGTGTTTTTGAAGTAGCATTGTTAGGTTCTTTCCTAGTAAAGAAAACTTTGGTTATTTTTTATTTTTGAGAATGAAAACTTTGATTTAAGTAGGGTTGTAAATGAGTCGAGTTTTGTTGAGTAGTGCATGTTCAAGCTTGACTTGTCAGGAAAAACCAAAAGCTCGAACTTGGCTTGAGCTTGTGACAAGCCTAAAAATAGTGTTTGAGCTTGAGCTCGTGAGAAAGCCAAAAAACATAATCTTGAGCTTGGCTTGGCTTGGCTTGGCTTGATTAATTAGTCAAGTCAAACTCAAGCTCAAACTTAAGCTCAAGTCAAGTGTTTGAGCTTGAGATCTAAAAAAATTACATTATTAAATGCTTAAATCTCTAAAATTAAGAAAAAAGAAAAAAAAATAGTATACTCATTTTATCATGCATCTAGTCTTACTTATGATTAGCTATTATTCAAATTAATAATTTATATAATTAAATTCATTCATTCATCATTCCTTGTCTACAGTTTCAACAATTGTTCAAAATACGATTTTTACATTCACGTTATATGGTGAAGGACTAGAAAAATACATATTTGTAACTATTATGAATGAGAAAATACTAACATGTTTTATAACTTTACTGTAGATGATTGATGGTGAAGAATCATATGTGACCTACTTAATTATTTATTTATTTTTAAATGTAACTATAGTCTAAAGTGGTTCTTGATTAGTTTAAAGGGAAGGAAAAAATAAAGGTAATATAGGTAGTGGTCTCATGTTGGCCATGTCATTATTAAGATATATGTAATGGGTATATTTAGCTAACACATATAAACTTATAAATGAGTCTATATTTGAATTGTTGTGTATCAAGCCTAATAGTTCATGAGCTTGTTCGTGAACAAATTTTTTTACTTGAGCTCGGTTTGTTTATTAAACTAGCCTAAAACTATGGCTTAAATTTGGCTTATTTATAAACAAACAAATATAAATAAGCGTTTTATCGAACTGAGCCCGAGTTGTTCACGATCAACTTAGTTCATTTACTGTCCTATATTTAAGTCTCTTTTTTTTCCTTTACAACAAATAGTGGATGAAATATTTAAACTCAAGTCAAGTGACAATACTACTAAATTATAAATAAACAGGAAGAAGGGAAAAATAAATAAATAAATTTAATGGCTGCAAAGCCTGCAATAGTGAATTTTTGTGAGGCACTGCTACAATTCGGTTTCTATAAAGAATATATACCTGCAAACTGCATAGTAACGTGTTGGTAAAATTGAGGATAGATCTGACAACAAATAAATAAGATATTAATTTGCATGGGAAAGAGAGTTGAAGAAATGAGAGGAAGGAAAACAAAGAACTTAACTCGGATTGGTTACGACTTACAACTTATAAGCCTATCTCCAAAACCAGTTATATCCAATTTGAGAAAAGATATCGTATTGCTGTTAGTAGCTTTATGATTAAGCAGCATGTATCCAAAGTAACATGGTCTTTTTGATAAGTAATGTTCCCTTTGCGGCATGCATATCCAAACTCCAAAGTAACATGGTATAGTAATGTTTACGTTGTTATCTAAAAGGGTGGGAGCCAAACTTTGATTTGTTTTTAATTTAGAATTGATTAGAAAAAAAAATTAGTTTTTTAAATTTCATCTATTTCATTTCAAACATTTGACTTTAATTTGTTTCTAATTTAATCCTTCTATCTACTTTACACCGTTAAGTCCGTCAAAATGACGTTATTTTGAAAGGGAAAAAAAAAATAGTATTACTAGCAGTGGGATTGAAGAAAACTAGGCAAACGAATTAAATTAAAAATAAATAAATAAATTATGTAGTTTATAATTTAACCCAAAAAAAATGTTGACTTTGTTTTGAATCCTCTAAGAGAAAAGTTAAGGGATTTAAGTGCATTAAAACATAATATAGAAAAAGAAAAAAAAATTACCTTTAATTACGGTTATGGTATTAAAATTTTCCTAAAATAATTTATTAATAAATTTTTTTAAGATTTCTCGTTAACATGGGATCTATGGTACAATAAGCATATTTAGTGTGCGTTTGGATAGAGATTAAAAATAAAAATTATTTCACTATTCAATTTATTTTTGCTACTATTCATGAGTCTTATTATACTTTAAGCACCATTTATGGACTCCACTATATTATTTCAACTAACTTTTACCTTTATTTATAGCATTTTCAACAATAACATTTCAGTTTCAACAAAATAAGTGGTATTCAAACACAGTACTCTTTGAGAACTTTGATCAATCATGACAATGAACTTAGTAATTGCATTGCCTGCTTGTTTGTCACCCAAATAGATGATGTAGTAAGTTAGTGCATCAACTCAACCGACAAGTAGTTGACAACTATATAGACAAAGTCTCTAAATCAACAACTGTAACGCAATTTTACGAGTTAATTATTGTTATTATTGAGACCTAGTAAAATGAAAGTCACTACCGCGGAAAAATATACCTAATATTAGGTATATGTTTTTTCTCTCTGATAGGCTGTGAGAAAGAAAGAAACATATTTAATTAGTCTAATAATGAATTAGACGCCGTATCACAACAATTTTGTGCATTAAGCGCTGATAGCGTAGTGCCCAGTCAAAATTTAATTGTCCCACACGGGTTTAGTCGTGCTTCTCGTAAGTTTCAAAATCCTCCCATAATTCACGAGCCAAAATTGATTGAGAAGATAGGGACTTCAAATTGTAAATTTATTATACTTTATCCTCCCATGAAAATGATTGAATACTTCAAAAGTATCATAAATACGTTTTTTTTTATCTCACCTAAATTATAGATTTCATTATAAATTTAAGAGAGGTCTTACGTCCACAATATTTTTACAACAAATCATAAGTAGTTAGTTGTTATTGGTTCAAATTTGAACCTAAGACCAAGATTGATTTTTTGCCCCAATAATAACAATCAATAACAACTTGCCACTTAAGATTTGTTGTAAAAATATTGTGAACATATCATTTCTCTAAATTTAATTAGTGAAACTCATAGTTATGTGAAAGAAAGAAATACATATTCATAATACTTTGAGAATATTCAATAATTACCCAATTATCCATAAATATCAGGCGTCCTAGTTTAATCTTTAATGGCTTTGAATATGCTGCGTCTCTCTTGAATTTTTGGACAAGTTCTGGTAAGAGGAATATCCTCTTTTCATTTCAATCCAATTTGAATTTTTAATAAGAGAAATGATATGTCCACAACATTTTTACAACAAATCTTAAGTGGCAGGTTGTTACTAGTTGTTATTGTTGGGGCAAAATAGTAATCTTAGTGTTAGGTTTAAATTTAAACTAATAACAACTAATCACCTATGATTTGTTGTGAAAATATTGTAAAAATATTGTGGACGTAGCACCTCTTTTTTAATAAAAACTGTTGCCCTTTTTAGTACAATGACATATTTATGTTCCGTGTGACTTGGAATAATAATAAATTGTTTAGGTTTGTTTAGAGTTTGAATCTAAGAATTAGATACTATAATAAGTATGAATAACTTGTATAGACTATAGAGTTTTCAACTTTTACAAGACAATGGGAGAAATAACCAAATGTTCCTGTATGGGGTACGAGCTCGAGCCCATTGAACTTTGGGCCATGGCCCTATGGCCCGTCGCACGGTCTTAGGCCGATGGGCCTTTGACCTCGATCCGGACACATCTTTGGGCCCAATTAGAGCCCAAACACCAGAACAAGCCCTACAGCTCCCATGGACTGAAGCCAAGGCCTTGTCACAATAGCAGTGTAGGGGGAGTAGGCATCTACCACGATAAAGTTCACCTCCACGACCTCTGTCCTTGTTCAAACGGGTAGTCGGATTTGGCCTTTTGGAAAGACAATCTTTCCGTCAAACCTTATTAGAGGGGAATCGTAGCCAGTCAAGTCCTTGGACCTTAGCTTCAGTCCCTTATATAAGTCGGGTTACATGATCCTCGGCATCGCTACCCTGATCTACTAGCACCCTCTTAACATTGTACCCTCAAATCCTGAGGGAAACCACCAGGGCATCATCGTGTGGTTGTAAGGTTCCAATTGTATGCTCCTCAGAAAAGCTCAAAGCTGGTTGTCCCTTTGATCTAGCCTTCTTCGAATTAGGGGGCGAGTCCCCTGTGGATGGCTGAGCTACAGACATCATCCTAGATGGCTGAGAGTCGGTCCTCCCTGGGGTAGCCAATATGACACTGATTGTACCCAAATGTGATCTTGTGGAAGTATTTCCTTGAGCTCCTGACCCTGCCTGGCCACCCTGCCCGCTGGGTTGGTACAAGAATTGCTTCAACTTTCATCTTTGGACTAGCTGCTCTAGGTGATTTCACAAAGTCCTGCAATCTTCTGTGGTTTGGCCTCATTCTTGGTGGTATTAGCAATGAAGGCTTTGGTTGCACTTCGAGGGATCTCCTCCCATCTTTTTTGGCCAATGAAAGTATGGCTCATTCTTAATTTTCTCTAGGATTTGATGCACTTGCTCTCAGAACATCGTGTTGATCACTTGGGCAGCTGTAAATGCAAATTGCCCGACAAAGTCTCTCCAAGGACGATTATTGTTGTATTGGTCCAACCTAAAATCCCTTATATCCTGAAGGACCACCTTAGCTTTCCCTTTTTCTTGTTGTTGATCTTCCTCGACCCGCTTGTATTTGTCAATACGGTCTATAAGCTGACGCACACTCTTGACAGGTTTCCCAGTCATGGATTTCCTTAAACCATGCTCAGCAGGTAGGTTGACCTTGAATGTCCTTATAGCCACGTCGTCGAAATTCTCATCTATCTCGTTAAACATTTCCTAGTATCTATTGGAATACGTCTTCAAGGCTTCCCCTTCTCGCATAGTCATGGACAACAAGGAGTCTAAAGGCCGAGGAACCCTACTACAAGTGATGAACCGAGATCTTAAGGCTCCCGTAAGCTCCTTAAAGGAGTTAATAGAGCCCTCCTTCAGGCCATCGAACCATCTTATCACTACAGGTCCTCTACTCGATGGGAATACATTGCACATCAAGGTTTCTTTCTTCAAGTGAACAATCATTCTCTGGTTGAAGTGGCTAACATGCTCCATAGGGTCTGTTTTGCCATTGTGCATGGTGAACGCCGGTTGAGTGAACCGTCGAGGAAGCCTTCCTACCTCAATCCTACGGGTGAAGGGTGACTTGGAAATCTAAGTTAGGACTCTGCTCATCGCATCGTTGCTCAGGCCCTCGTGAGATGGACTCTTCCCTCTCGCCTATCACGACGCTTCTCATCGTAGGAAAAAGACTCACTAGAAGGAGTCCTTGATATGGGGTAGTAGCTATTATCACCATTACCATTAGAAGAATGGCCAGAACTAGAGAGAGTTCCTCTGCGTCGCTCGCAGCGTAACTTCCTATGTAGATGGTCTATCTCCAGCTGCAGGCTCCTAGTATTTTCCTCATGAGATACGTGACTCCTGCCTCGAGACTGGCTATTACCTGTGCATGTGGTGTGCACGATAACCTCCCGATCCCTTCTCCGCTCGAGGTTGAGAAAATTATCTTGACGTTGGGAGCCAACAAATTCCTCCCGGTCCGGCCCTGAACCTACCATGGCTAGACGTTGATCTTACCAAAGTTCAAGCCTCCCCACAAACGGCACCAATTGTATGGGCGTGTTTTAGTTCTTAGGCCCAAAAAGCCCAGCACAATGAATTTGTAGAGAGTAAGCTTGTAAGCTAGGCTTCAATGGAAGGATCAATGCACACAGTAGATTAAGGATGATAGAAAAATAAAGAAAATTATACTGTATGCGAATAAAATCGCTTCTCGGCAAAGTTCGAGGAGAATAGTTCTTAAATATATTCCTTCAGAGTTGGTTAGAATTTCTGTTCTAAGTTGCTATAGTATCTTCTCCCACCATTTTTTAGATCATCTTCCTCTTAAGGGTCTCTCACATTATATAGCCCACTTTAGATGATCTTGGCCCTCCAGTTGTTGGTCGTCCGGGCTACCACTCGAGTGCTTGTCCTATCAGACACCTTCCCAAACCCCTTGTGAGTTACGACAATCAAGGCGGCACTGTTCAGGAGTCTTCTCCACATAATTGCAGTCAGGATATTTGGTGGGAAGCATTAAATGTGGTGGCAGCCACCATCCCGTCAGTTAGGACTGAACCCCTTCCCCAAAGTTCATTCTCTTCAGTGTGACCTCCTCTAGTAACGTGCTACTGAAGTGGTCTTACCGTTCGAGGGCGTGATTTCCTCAGAGCTATAGTGGCATCCTCGGCCTCAGGTATGACACGTGGCATGATCTTCTTATTAAATTTCTGTACCCTACACTACATTTGATTCCTACCTTTATAATTTAACAAAAATATTTTCTTTTCTTTTTTCCCAATTTTTTAATTTAATCTTTATGTTTCCCAAAAAAAAGTATATTCTACTGGTGCTGTACCATTTAGGGTCCATTTGGATACAACTGAAAACACTGTAGTAAAATAATTTTTAAATGTGTGAATAGTACCGTGAGACCCATTTTAATGAAAAAGTTGCTGAAAAGTGAGGTTTGTGGGTCCCATGAACAGTGCACGGGACCCATTGGTGCGCAAAAAAGTCAAAAATCACAGCTAAAAAAAAAAAAAAGGCGTGAAACGCTAGCTTGGCACTGTTCATAAGCTTAAATTCACTATTCATGGACAATGAACAGTGCAAGAGGCGCTGTCTAAGAAAAAAAAAAAAGCTGAAACGCGTTTTCAGCAAAACATGGATGCAATAATTTGAATGCAAACAAATACTTATACCAAGAATGAAATAAAAAGCATAATTATCCCGTAATAATCTAATATTTTAAGTCCAATCATGAAGCATAATAATGAATTAGTGCTACATAGAAATTAAATTAAACTAAAAAAAATTTACTCTAATATAATTTAAGAGTATATATGTGTAAAACTTCCTCTTAAAAATTCGAACCGACCTCCATACTTTACAAATATTTAATACTTGTGAAGTGAATATCTCATCAAACGTACACAAGTGAAGTCGGCCCGTTAAAACAAGCAATTTGAGTGACATCATGTTCCTCTCCGCTTGCTTCTCCTTCTGTGAGTCTGACCAACCAAAGAAGCAAGGGAAAAAAAAAAAAAAAAAATTCAACTACTTTTGTTGGTGAACATCTCATCTACTTTTTATTTTATGCTCTTTTCTTTTTAATCACATGCGACAAAGATGATTGAGTAAGTCTATGCATGTATACAATAAGTTAAAACATGAATTTCAGTGTACATGTAGCTAATTGCCAGGAAAACGGTTAAAGTAACAACGTCGATTGTGAGTGGCTTGATATGAGTTTTCGAAATTGCTTTATTTAGCAAGTGGTTCGAGTTATCACTACCATTGTATCGTATGGGTCAATGAATCTATACTAAAAACCTCTTTTTTTTTTCCCCTCATATAGCCAAAAAAAAAAAGGGAAAATATTGAATAAGTTACAATAATATCAATGTTAGAAAATTATTTGAAGAAAATTTATTAAAAAAATAGAATAATTAATTAATTTCTTAATAAGTTTTTTACCTTTTATAAAAGTGGTACGGTATCAATTTTTTTAAAATCATTAATAAATATCTTAAAAACAGTTGTCAAGCAAACCCATATTGGCACAAAGATAATATTTAGTGGGATAAAATTGATGTTTAATCTATCATGACAATAGTTTTTTATTTTTATTTTTTGAGAGGACTATCATGACAATAGTTATAAACAAAAATATGAGAAATAGGGTCTTCATTATAGACCTTTAAGTACTAACATTTGACTAAAAATGTTTTTTTTTTTATCACTTATAATTGAAACATATTATAGGTTCTAGTTAATTCAATTGGTAAAATATTTTATTGTCAAATAAGAAATTTGAAATTCGATCTCTGTTTACACCAAAAAATCAATCGATGTCTTAGTTTGATAATAAAGAACAACTACTAGGTTGAAACTATCTTAAACCAAAAAAAACATTGAATATATAAAATTAATTAACTTTTTTTTAATGTAAAGAATTGGTGTCTCTGACTTTGATCATATTATTTTACTTCCTACCCATGAAATACTCTAGCTCTATGAATTGATAGTGTGGTAGATGGATCTTAAAACTAGGTTGGCTTGTTTTGAAAATTAAATATCTAAAATTAATTAACTTTTTTTCTTTATGTAAAGAATGAGTGTCTCAGACTTTGATCATATTATTTTACTTTCTACCAATGGAATACTCTCACTCTATAAAATGATAGTGTGATAGATAGATCTTAAAACAAGGTCGGCTTGTTTGACAGGGACCTAATTCTATAAATTGATAGTTTGGTAGATGAATCTTAAAACGAGGTCGGCATGTTTGTGAAAACAAGCAATTTTAGGTGACATCATGTTCCACCCCACTTTCCGCTTCTTCATCGGTCTTCAGCTGACTTGCTTTAAGTTGGATCCAACTCCAACCGCCCATTTTTTTTGCGGTTCGAAATTTCTTAGCTGAGAGCTCTCTGACCAAGCAAAGAAAAAAAAAAAAAAAATCTCAACTACTTTTTGTTTTATGCTTCTTTTTTAATCACATGCGACAAAGATGGTTGCTTAAAGTCTATGCATGTATACAAATAATACAATAAGGTTTTTTTTTTTTAGTAAGTATTTTTAATAAGTATTTTTAATAATCATGGGTAGTAGAGAAGATTTTAAAAAAAAACTTATAGTCGTGTACCAAAAGGATCTAATTTTTTAGATACATAATGCATGCTTTAAACCTTTTAAATTCACACTCATTTTTTAATATGGGATTAATCTACTATTTTTTCTTGTGAGAATACGAAGTATTTTTAACACACACGGAGAGAATGGATAAGGTTTTTTAAAGAAACTTATAGTAGTGTATATCTAAAATGACCTAACTTTTTGGATACATAGCATAAGCTTTAAACCTCTTAAACTCACACTCGTTTTTCAATGTGGGATTAACCCACTATTTTTTCTTTTGAAAATATTAAGTATTTTTAACACACACACGGGAGAGAGGGAGAAAGTTTTTTAAAGAAACTTATAGTATTGTATATATAAAAGGGCCTAACTTTTTGAATACACAGCACATGCTTTAAACCTCTCAAAACATGAATTTTAGTATCCATGTAGCACATTTCTAGGGAAACAACATTTTCTATTTCTCTAAAAAAATTATTTTCTATAGTTTAAAAAAAAATTATATAGAGATTATATAATTTTTTTCATAATTATGGAGATTTTTTATTTATATTATTATGATTATTTTTAGGAATTATGGACATGACATGTTAATGAAGTGGGATGGAATTGATATTATTCTACCATGTCAATAATTATAAACGAAATTATGAGAAATATTGGGTCTTCATTATTACTAATGATAAATATTAATTTTTTGAGGGAATAATAATAAATATTCTTTTTAGTACTAACATCCTGCCTAAAAATTTATTATTGACAAATGTAATTTTTTATATCACTTATAATTAAATAGTTAAAATTATTTAACTGTTTTTTTTTAAAGGAAGTTGTGTCTTAGCGTTTGATTTTTTTTTTTTACTATGATTATCTCTCTTTCTCAGGTTCAAGCTCTCAAGTTCGATCTCCCTATTCTCTGTTATTTGGGTTTTTTTGATCTGTTCTTTGGGTTTGTAATTGTAGATCTTTTGAATCATTGGTTTTATTCTTTGGGTTTGTAGTTGTATTTGGGTTTGAATCGTTTGTTGATCTGTTATTTGGGTTTGACTTTGTAATTTTTGTCAAAATCAAACCCGACCGCCATCCATCCGAGCCCAATCCGACTCGACCGGTGGCTTTTCGTGGTCAGTTGCGGGTCTGGAACTTCCCCACTTGATTTGATCGGGTCAGTTACGGGTTAGGCACAAACCCGACTTAGACCGACCCGTGAACAACCCTATTCTCTATAACGTAAAACCTACATTAGATAAGTGTATATAGCTAAAAGCTCATACCGTCACACCTCAGGTTTTTAATCCTTCTATCTTTAACTAAAAAGGAATATGCCATGAACACGAGAAATTCTATGCTTTCTTTTAAGCTTAAAAGGATAAAGATAATAGATATATTGCACTTTTGGGTGGTAATTGGTAAATGTTTGATTTTGAGGACATAAATACCTTTTAAGGAATTAAATAATGATGAATTTACTTTGATTGCAAGTTACTTGGTAAAGGGTCTTTGAGACTCCCTTTTTTATAAGGAAAATGCTAACAGATGCGTTAGTGTAATGATTGATAATCTATTTAAATAAAATTTTTATGAAAAAGAAAAAAAATCAATTAATATTTTGACAGTTTCTTCCATTTTTCATAAAAATGATTTTAAAATTTTCTTCAAATAGATTGTTAATCATTGTTTTAAGAGCACAGTTAGCACGTCTCTTTTTATGATTTGAAAATATTTATGCTTAGGGTCCATTTGGGATCCGTTTATTTTTTTTAAACTGAAATTTTTTTGCTAAAAGTACTATAGATAAAGGTAAAAGTTAGTTGAAATAGTACAATGAGATCTATGAATAATACGTGCAGTGAGACTCATAAATAGTAACAAAAATAAATTCAATAGTAAAATAAGTTAGTAAAAATAATTTTTACCAAACTAACACTTATGGTACGAGTTAAATATGTATTTTTGGGATAATAATTTTTTTTTTCCTTGAAATGAAAAAGGTCCCACCTTTCAAAGCTGGCTTATCACTTTCGAGTAATTCTTAGGTACTCTTAGAGTACAGAGAATGGTACTCTCTCTTCTTACATTCATAGTAGGGTCTACTCATTAAATTCATGGTAGGATCTACCATGAATGTGAGAAGAAAGAGCACAATTTTTCCGTGCTTCGGAAACACCTAAGAATTTTCCATCACTTTCCCACGCCAACTGTCTGAACACGGTAAGAATGAATGTGGACCATAGCTGCTGACGACGACGCGTGGCTTGGTCTCAGGTCGGCAGTCCACGAGTCCCTGACTTGAAATATATATATGGATAATGTTTAATTTGTTTAGTTAATACTACCTTATGTCATATGCTCTAGTAAATTTTTACTACAATCTTATATCACTTACTTTATAAATTTTTACTATAATAATTTAAGATATTCAATAAGTTCGGATTTTTCTTCTAAAAAAAGAGTTATTATATATAGAGAGGTGCTACGTCCACAACATTTTTACAACAATTTTACAACAAATCATAAGTGGTTAGTTGTTATAGGTTCAAATTTGAATCTAACACTAAGATTACTTTTTTGTCCCAACAATAACAACCAGTAACAACTTGCCATTTAGGATTTGTTGTAAAAATGTTGTAAAAATGTTGTGGACATATCATTTCTCTTTTATATATATATATATATATATATATATATATATATATATATATATATATATATATAAAATGCGTGCCTTATTTATCAATATACATCCTGTTATATATTATTCAAATTTAAGTACTAGAAATTTTTTGGATTCTACTAATTCAACTTAAAAGTTAGAAATTTGAGTTCATATTAGTGAAAACTATCATTAATCTATCCAACCGCCAAATCTATTAAGACTAGAAGATTGAAGACCCACACTTAGCGACGAGTGGTGCAGTTCCAAACGGAGTTAATCGGATTGAGCGGCCGTTTGACTCCAAATCAAACCCTGACCAACATGTAGATACCTTTAACTAGAACTGGTTCAATACCAAAATATTATGTATTACTTCTAATAGAAAAACCAAAACAAACACCCAAAATGGAATTCACAAACATTGATTGAAATGATTTTTTTTTTTTGTTGAGAAAAACTCAAAACATTGATTGATGAAAGTAGTTGCCCATCATTTTTTTTCTTTGATGAAAGTAGTTGCGCATTGAATCACAATTCCAAACTTGTTTTTGAGTATCTCATATGCATTACACGTGTAATAACTTATCAACAACACCACTATTATCTGATGAATCCAAATATTCTATCTTACTCTTTCTACTCTATTATATACTCCACAAATAAAAACATGACACATGTCTATCTATTTTATGAAATGTTAAATTTATGTCTTCTATTAGTTCAATTACCTAAATATAATGAGTTATATATTTATTTATTTTAAAAAATTAAAATAATCAAAGACATAAATTTAGCATTTAATAAAATAAATAGATATATAATATGTTTTTATTTGTAAAATACATATTAGAGTAGAAAAAGTAAGACAGAAGATTTGATCTCTTATTTGTAAGGTGTACCCACAAAATTATTAAACACGAAAGCATTGCCTACCTAAATATAGCAAATGGGCAATAGAGGACAAAATCGAAAATCACCAAGCCCCGTTCGATTATGACACGTTGCATTACAGATATGAGGCCCTGTAACTGTAGCCGTCTGATGAGATCGATCCTTCTAGGAAAACGAATCCTGAAGGGTGGAAAGGTAATTTTGTTATAGAAAAACCACGTTCGATTATGACACGTTGCATTACATATATGAGGCCCTGTAACTGTAGCCGTTTGATGAGATCGACCCTTCTAGGAAAACCAATCCTGAAGGGTGGAAAGGTAATTTTGTTATAGAAAAACCACCATATATGGGTAAGCAAAGGCAGTGAGTCAGAAAAAAACAGCCCAAACACTACGGCTGATAAAAAAAATCTTTGAATCTCTTACTAGTGTTTTAGACTTCTTAAATATCTAAAGAGTTTTAGAGTTTGAAATGCAGAGATAGGGTTGGAGCTTCGCTGACAAGGCCTGAGCTCAGTTCGCGAGCCAAGAGCTGTATTGGCGGCCGTACTTGCCACTGCAAATACGTCGAAGAAGGTTGACCAAAGTTGTTGGTGTATTAGTGTTTTACTAAAGTTGTCGGTTTACTTTTTTCCTTTTCAAAAGCTTAATTTTGTAGAAGCTCGAGGGTGAAATTTTAAGAGAGAAATGGGTGACAACAAGTGTAAAGATGGTAATTCAACGTTGCTGCATGGGAAATACGAGCTGGGTCGGCTTCTGGGTCATGGTACTTTCGCCAAGGTGTACCGTGCCAGAAACTTACAGTCCGGGAAGAGCGTGGCGATGAAGGTTGTGGGCAAAGAGAAAGTGATCCAAGTGGGTATGATGGAGCAGATCAAGAGAGAAATCTCGGTGATGAAGATGGTACAGCATCCAAACATAGTCGAGCTCCACGAAGTTTTGGCGGGCAAATCCAAGATCTACTTCGCCATGGAACTCGTCCGTGGAGGCGAGCTGTTCTCGAAAATCGCCAAGGGTCGGCTTAAAGAAGACGTGGCGAGAGTGTATTTCCAACAACTCATCTCCGCCATCGATTTCTGTCACAGCCGCGGTGTCTACCACCGAGATCTCAAGCCCGAGAACTTGCTCTTAGACGAAGAAGGCAATTTGAAAGTCACTGATTTCGGTCTCAGCGCTTTCACTGATCATTTGAAGCAAGATGGGTTGCTACACACAACGTGTGGCACACCGGCTTATGTGGCGCCGGAGGTGATTGGAAAGAAAGGCTACGATGGTGCTACAGCTGATCTTTGGTCCTGTGGAGTTATCCTGTTTGTTCTTCTAGCTGGGTATTTGCCATTTCAGGACAATAATATTATGGCAATGTATAGGAAGATTTACAGAGGTGACTTCAAGTGTCCGCCATGGTTTTCTTCAGAAGCTCGGAGGCTAATCACGAAGCTTCTCGATCCGAATCCGATGACAAGAATCACAATCGCGAAAATCATGGATTCTTTTTGGTTCAAAAAGTCAGCGCCCAACTCAATCCTAACTAAAGAGGAGCAAAAGTTTGAGGAGTACGAGAAGTCACCCTTCAAAGATTCCGAGACTCTGAACGCGTTCCACATAATATCGTTGTCCGAAGGGTTGGATTTGTCGCCGCTGTTCGAGGAGAAGAAAGTGGAGGAGAAGGGGGAGCTGAGGTTCGCGACGACGAGGCCGACGAGCAGTGTAATATCAACGCTGGAGGAGATGGCGGCGAAGAGTGGGAATTTCAGTGTGAAGAAGAGCGAGTCGATGGTGAGACTTCAAGGAAACGAGTGTGGACGTAAAGGGAAACTGGCTATTGAGGCGGAGATTTTCGCCGTGACGCCGTCGTTTCTGATGGTGGAGGTGAAGAAAAACTATGGCGATACCTTGGAATACAACCAGTTCTACAGTAAGGAGCTCCGGCCGGCTCTTAAAGACATCGTTTGGACCTCGCGGGCTGACAATTTCACACTACTTGCTTAAATCTAATATATGTTATTGTTGTTTAGACAATATAATTGTTGTCGTCGCTCTTCCAAAAAAAAAAAAAAATTGTTGTCGTCGAGAGTTAGTACGATAGTACTATTTATTGACATATTTTCTAACAGAATTTTGGATTATTGACATATTTTCTAATAGAATTTTGGAGGGAAAATCTGTATAGTTTGGAATCTTGTCTATAAACACTAGTCTTGTACATGTTTACAGTCAATTAATGCAGTATATATTTTCATCAAATTTTCATAACATTCATTACCAGAGTCTTCAGCTAAGTAGCCAAATTTGTCATTTCAAGAATATGGACATACAAATCTTGCAAAAAGTTACGCATCATTTAGGTTTAACAGGTTTGGCATTGCAGATGAAGGTAAGACAAGGCTAAAGTTATTATACTTAAAAAGGACATACATGGCTAAAGTTAGTACAGTCAGTCCCATAATTTTGTTGTTTGCCATGTTGGTTTGGACCGTTTGATGTAAAATGTTTTCCATAGTTTATATACAAATAACTCTCTCAAAAAAGTATAATAAATAACTATAGATACTTCATTAATTCAATTAAACATTGTAATTTGCTTATCTTCTGGCATATGGGTTGTCCAATCAACTTTAGTGAGGCACTACCACCGCGCATCTTTGGTGTGGTGGTCACTCCACAAGTATAAATGCTTGTGGGATGTAGGAGTAAAGGCCGGAGTTCAAGTTTTCAGGAGGGAGTTTCACACATATATATATATATATATATATATATATATATATATATATAAGACTAGAGTGAAAATTCTATCTTGTAAAAAAAAAAAATAGCGAGGCACTATTTATCATATCTTCTCTCATCTAGCTTAAGGATTTATTTGGTGTTTATAAAAAAAGGGGGTTTAATAATTTCCTCCAAAACATTACGTTGTAATTTATAAAGATATCCATGGGTTTTATTTTTAAAAAAATTACACCTCATTAAAAAAATCATATATGACTACCATTTAGTGGATTAGAGATAAACTTTTTTCCCAAAAAAAAAAACAGTAAAAAGGTTTTTATGCAACCTAGGTTGTAGGACTTTTTATGCAACTCTTAACATCGCAGTTAAAAAAAATTATCCATGTGTACTTTTAGTTAGGGTTGTCCACGGGTCGGCTCGGGTTTGGGTTTTACTCGCACTCGACCCGATTAGGTCCGGTTGCTTAATAATTGACCTACACTCACTCGAAATACGGATCAGACCCACCAAGTCGGGTCATCGGTTGGGGTAGGTCGAATTCAACAGTTTGGCAATTTTGGACCACATATTGGACCAAATTTGTAGATTTTCATGGATATAATTTTTTTCACCTTTTTGGCCAATATTATTGGGCTTTCTAAATTATAAGGATTTAAAAAGTTTTTGAATATTATCATATCAGATTGGGCCTCTTTTTTACTTCATTTCTTTTTAAATGGGCCTTCAAGAGCTGAAGTCAGTCCAAATTAATATTTCCTAGTAGGCTAGTACCCTTTAAAATGGGCCTTCAAAGCTCTGCTTGAAACATATCAATCTAAATTTATACTTCTTAGAACCCACATATTGATATTTGGGAACAAAAAAAATACAAAGTAAAACCTGGGCAGTGGGAACAATAGCAAACAAATAAAAACACACAAAATAGCATTTTTTACCACCTGTTAAACATTAGTAGCATGTAAAACCTGGGCTAATCAAACAAATAAAAATGCACAAAATACCAACTTTTTACCACCTGTTAATCATCCACACATTACAACAAATATTTTCCAAATTCCCTAAGCCTAAAGGTCTGGGCACTGGGCAGTACCTCAAAATTGCCTTAAGAAAACTCAAGCATATAAAAGTCAATATGATCACATTAAATCTGCCAACCATTCCACACATCAAGTAATATTCCAGAACCACACAGTAGCAAGCATTACTACAAATAGCTTTCCTAAGGCAGTAAAGAACTATTATAGCTTTCCCAAGGTAGTAGGCAATATCCAGCAATATATATATTTAGTTACAATTATGAAATACTATAAGTATTTCCAAAAAATAGCTTTCCTAAACCAGTAAAGAACTACTCTATTATCTATAGTTAATAAGTCCATAACTTATAGAAAGTAAAGCCTACACAAATGCTAAGTTTCCCTTCCTATAAGCAAGAGTTCATGTATAGTTAGAAAAACAATACATCTATCCAAAAAAGCTTCAAAAATATATTCAAAAAATTGCCTCCTATACAAAATGTGACCTTCCTTCCTCCTACAATACAAGGGGAAAAAATATTTATCAATAATATATAAAGACAAAGAAACCAATATCAACAAAAATTACAAGGGTAGAAAAATATTTGATCAGTGATCATTCCTCAATACTAACTATGGTACGGGTATTACCGTTGCTTGAGCAAGAACTAGAACTTGCTGCTGTTGTTGCTTGATTCAAAACTAGAAAAGAAAAAATTGAGGCAATAGATTAAATTTTGCTCAAGTACATGACACATTTAATAACACTTAATAGATAAGTTTAGAAGTTAAACATATTACCTAAATCATGAAATTCATCCTTTAAGGCCTTTGTCTCGTCCTTTGACCTGCGAAAAGAAATTGGGACATGGGCTTGCAGCCAGTTTTGGGCACAAACAAGATTTTGAACCATGAGAGGAGAGAGTGAACTTCGAAATGGATCAAATATGCGTCATCCAGTACTAAATGCTAATTCAGAAGCAACTGTAGAAATAGGTACAGCTAGCACATCCCTGGCCATTTTGGATAGCACTTGGTACCTATCTAAATTGGTTTTCCACCACCCCAAAATCTCAAATTTCACATCCCTTCTACTCTCACAATTTTCAGCTGTATATATAATTAGTTACAATTATGAGATACTATAAGTATTTCCAAAAAATAGTTTTCCTAAACCAGTAAAGAACTACTCTATTATCTATAGATAACAAGTCCATAACTTATATATAGAAAGGAAAGCTTACATAGATGTTAAGTTTTCCTTCCTATAAGCAAGAGTTCATGTATAGTTAGAAAAGCTATACATCTATCCAAAAAAGCTTTTAAAATATATCCAAAAAATTGCCTCCTATACAAAATGTGAACTTCCTTCCTCCTACAATACAAGGGGAAAAAATATTTATCAATAATATATAAAGACAAAGAAATTAATATCAACAAAAATTACAATGGCAGAAACATACTTGGTCAGTGATCATTCCTCAATACTAACTGTGGTATGGGGACCACCTTTGCTTGAGCAAGAACTAGAACTTACTGTTATTGTTGCTTGATTCAAAACTAGAAAAGAAAAAATTGAGGCAATAGATTAAATTTTGCTCAAGTATATGACACATTTAATAACACTTAATAGACAAGTTTGGAAGTTAAACATATTACCTAAGTCATGAAATTCATCCTCTAAGGCCTCCGTCTCGTTCTTTGACTTGAGAAAAGAAATTGAGATATGGGCTTGCAGCTAGTTTGAGCACAAATAAGATTTTGAACCACAAGAGGAGGGAGTGAACTTCAAAATGGATCAAGTATGCGCCCTCCGGTACTAAATATTGATTTAGAAGCAATTGTAGAAACCAGTACAACCAGCACATCCCTGGCCATTTTGGACAGCACTTGGTACCTATCTGAATTGGCTTTCCACCACCCCAAAATCTCAAATTTCACATCCCTTCTACTCTCACAATTTTCAACCAAATATTTTTCTATCTCATTGCTACACCCTATAGACTTCTCAGCCTCTAAGAAATGCTTATATCGAGAATTAACCATTGCATATGAATTAGTACAACCAATTGTATCACCTTCTATGTGTGTCCTCTCACTCTCACTTGGTATTGCCACATTTGGTGAATCAATACAAGAGTCATATTCATACAACCTATCCATGGTCTTCCTCACCAAATCAACCATCTCATTAGCCACTTCATCCCCATAAATTTCAGAAAAAGAAAACTTCAAAAACCTCGTTTTTTTTTTGGGTGAAGAACTACAGCCACATACAAAAGCTGATTAATTTTATCCCATTTCCCCCAATACTTTTCAAATTTAGCTTCTATTTTAGTTGTCATATTTTTCAAGAGATGATTTTAAGATTTAATTAAATGAGCAATATTCTCCTGAATCACAAACATCTCATCAAATAAGGTATTTGAAATAACATACAAAGAACCAAAAAACTTTTTTGTTGCATGGTAAAAAAGTTTCAAGAAACCCACAAACGTCCTACAATTTTGAAAATCAGTCCCACAAGAAGATCCCAAACCACCATTATTTTCCTTATTCATAAAGTACGAAGAATAGCTATCATCCTCAAAGTCCATTCTTAGGAACACTTTCTCAAATTTTTCAGCAGTATTTAACATGCGGTAGGTAGAGTTCCACCTAGTAGGTACATCTAGACTTAGTAAACACTTAGATTCAATACCTAATCTCTCCATGAAACTCCTAAAAGTTTGATTTCTATTTGGTGAGGACTTCACATACCTCACCGCTTCACACACCCTAGCAATGGACGCAACAATTTCTTTCAAACCATCCCCCAAAATCAGATTTAAGATATGTGCACAACACCTCATGTGCAAGAACTCATGTTCTAAAACAATCCCTTTCCAATCTTTAGTTTTTGTTTGTAAAAATTTAATGGTAGCACCATTAGATGAAGCATTATCCACTGTCAAGGTGAATATGCCATCAACACTCCATTCACGCAAACACATCTCAATCTTTCTACCTATAGTGTTCCCCCTTTAGTCTTCAACTTGACAAAAATTCAGAATTCTCTTATGTAAGTTCCAATCATCATCGATAAAATGACATGTGAGGGATATATAATTCAGAGTTTGAATACTAGTTCATGTGTCCGTTGCAAGGCACACCCTACGACCTTTCAAGGCTTCCCTTAGTTTCTCTCTCTCAACACCATAAATGTCAATCACATCTCTAGCTATAGTTTGATGAGATGGGATATTCCCAATTTGCAACTTATATTGTAAGGTAGTTGAATATCTTTGAAACCCATACCCATCAACAAACTTAAAAGGCAACTCATCTATTATTATCATTTCAGCGAGTGTCTTCCTAGAAGCCTCAACAGTAAAGGTTGTTGGTACAAGTTGAAACCCTTCCTCCCTATTCATTTTGGGTTCAAATGCTAAGGTTTGTTGCCCTTTAAGTGCATCTCTATTAGGGTTCTTAATATAGTTTGGCACATGATTTAATAAATTAGTAGTACCATGCCCCTTACTATTAGCACAGTAGGTTTTTTTGGCAATAATGGCAAACAGCCTTAAATTGACCCTCATTAATCTTTATTTTTTCAAAATGATCCCAAGCAGTAGACTTTTTCCTATTATTACCACAATCAGCAGCTATCTCACTCACCTTGGCTTTACCATTAGGTTTAGGTGGAAGTGCCTCAGCATTAGTTGGAGTGGCAATAGGTTCAGATTGGGCTGTAGGGGTTGTTTAGGAAGGGGGTGCATCACTAGAGGGTTCCATAACTTAAAGACACCAAATTTAAGCATTAGCAAACTATTATAACAATTATATTACTAACCCAGTAACAAGAACACACACAAGTGACACAACAACAACAACAGGTTAAAGCGACAACAAAAACAATGACAAAAGTAACAAACAAACAATAACAAGAAGTTAAAAGAGAAACAACAGAAGAGAAATGATACCTTAGAGACCTCGTAGTTGTTAGGGATTTGACCTTGAAAAGGAAGCAATAGGAGTAGCCTACTTGTACAACTTTCAACTCCTGTTTAAAATTAGGATTTCAATTTTTTTAAGTTTGGAAAGCAAAATAAATCAAACAAATGAGTAATAAAATACAATCAGATAAGAGAATAAGAATGTGTTTGGATTTCATCTTTTTAAAATAGGGGTTCATCTTCTTTTTTCTTTTTTTCTTTTTTTAATTTTTACAGTGAAGATACAAGTATATTGATCATAGAAAAAAAAAAACAAGGAATAAAATAGGCAAATAAGAAAATAAAAATGTTATTGTTATTGTTCTAATCACCATTTACTACTTTAATGATTTGTGAAAAACATTTGTAAACAAAATAGAGTCTTTAACATTGTTCTTTTCAGTGATATCTGACCATCTGTTTTCTATAATTTATGTGTATTGTACTATTGAAACAAATTATCTCTGTGTCACTCACAATGACAGGCTGACAGCCAACTATATGAATAAGCATGCCTCTTAAATGATGAGGTTTTGTCATGTTTGTTCTGGTGATAGCTAGGCAAGATTATGAAACTTTTCGCACCTGTCTATGGGCGCAAACCTTGTATGTTGTATCTGGGTAAGGATTATATATATACATGTAACTTAATTATCATTCAGTTTGCTCATTATTATTATTATTATTATTATTAGGGAAACAATGGTGGAATGCTACTCCATTATGGAGTTCATTGATGCGCTCAACTTTACTCAACTGAATAGATCAGGATGGCTATTTTTATATTGAAGTGGAGATTAAAGCAGCCTCACTCTCTCTCTCAATTTATTTTGTGCTTTTTCTATTTTATTTCTGATAAGCTTCACATCTCTATATTCTCAGCCTTCTAGCAAATAAGCTTGACAAAGCAGATCGAGCTTTTAAGTTTTTATCATTTGAACAAGATCCCTTAAGTTGCTTTTCATATGATTCTTATTACTTATCAAAAAAAAAAAAATCATTTGAACAAAATGATAAACCCATATCACAAACACAAAATACAGAAAAAGAGGGATGAAAAAGGAAGAAAATTAACCTGATCTGAGACTAAGAAGCTGAGATTGAGAGGCTGAGAAGACCCATGGTGGAAACAAATTGAAGCGGTTGTGTTAGGTGTGGTGTGAGTGTGAGATGGTGGTAGTAGCAACCAAGGTTTGATCCAGTGGAGTGAAGAAAGGTTTTGATGTAAAGATTGTTTGTTTCAAAATAAAAAAGAGGGATTTTGAAATCAACTCTTGAGACTAGAAAGACTAGAGTGCAGAGAGAACGGAGAGTAATCAAAGAAAACTAATTTATAAGAGAGAGAGAGAGAGAGAGATGAGGGTTGAGAGTCTTGAAACCTTGAGGTTGAGCCGAGTAAGGAGTAAGGAGAACTCATCATGGCCATGGGCATGGGGAAGTGGAAATCCGATTTTGATTTGAAGTGTAGCTATTCTAAATCTTTTGATGAAGATTTTCTTTTGCATGGAAACTGTGTAAGATTAGTGCTTTTAGCCTTTTAGTCCCATTGCTCTTAGCAACTCAGGGATTTTGATTTGAAAGTTAGCGTGTAGCACTAAACAACTCAGTTGTTTTTGAAATATAAAATTGGTTAGACTTGTTTAGTATATGTGTATGTGTGTGTGTTTTTTGGATCTAAATGCTTGTCATTTTTCTTGTTGAGAGATGTTTTTGAAAGCTTAAAATGTTGATTGGATTCATGGTTGAGTAGCATGTTTGATTGTATTCATGTCTGTGTTTTTCTCTTTTTTGAAAAACTGTTTTGAGCAATCTCAACAGCTTCTTGATACCTCTCGACGGCTAGGCCTTCTATCGAGCCTCTTGATCTTCCTTTCTCGACAAATGCTATCGCAATTTCGATCCATCAAAGTTTTTGAGAATTTGTCTCGATAGCTTCTCGATCGATCGAGATAGTTTCTGTCTCCTCGATAGCTGTTTGATAGCTTCTCGATCCATCGAGGTCTCTTTGCTGTGGACACCTCTTGATAGCTATATCTATCGAGATTTAAATCTCGACACCTCTCGATTTATCGAGCTTCGTGTTTTCTATATATAGGCTTCAGGATGATTTTCTCTCATTTCTCTCCGATCTCTCTCGACTAAAAATCACTTCTCTCTCTCTCTCTCTCTCTCTCTCTCTCCCAAACACTTCTCACTCAAACTCTTCATCTTCCCCACTTGTTTTTTGGCCCAAATCGTGTATTCTTCATCTAGCATGATATCTTTTCTATCTTTTTTATCATACATTTCATTCATTTTGACCTAACTTTTGGGATTTTTGAAAAAATTTTGGTTTTTTTTTTTCCTCAAACTTTTGGGTTGGGTTTTGCTTAAATGATCATGTATGTTCATGCATTGCATCCCATTTGTATTTTAAAAATGACTCATGCATTTTAGATGTGTATTTAGTGTGTTGAAATGATGTGTGCTGGTAGGATTGGATTGGGCTAAGCCTATGATGTTCTTTTTGTTGCATGTCACATGCTCATGCATACATACCATTTTTTTCTCTATCTTATTGATATTGATCTGTGTTGGTACTCTTCTGTTTGTCTCTCTCTCTCTCTCTCTCTCTCTCTCTCTTGTTCTTTCGGTTAGTCTGCATCATGGCACCTAAATGTAAGTCTACACCGTCCTGGAACTCTCTTCATTCCGGGGCATCTTCTTCTGATTCTACCCCCTCTCACGTTCGGTTCCTTGATGACAAACCCGTAAGGACTTTTTGGAAAACTTTTCTCGGCGCAGCATTTATTTAGAATGCCAAGTCATTCTTTTGGATTTTTCCAATACTAATCTTCCCACTGTCTTCTACCGTAGGGGTTAGGAGTCCATTTATGACGTCCTGGTCACTTGTCCCTCCATGATCATATAGGAGTTTTACTCCAATATGCACGAATTCGATTACATTATACCTTAGTTCTTTACTCTTGTTAGAGGTACGCGTATTGTAGTCATTCCAAATCTTATATCCGAGGTGCTACACGTTCCGAGGGTAGCGCACCCTGATTACCCCGGCTATTGTCATCTTAAGACTGTGTCCAAAGGCGAGCTCATGTCTCTATTTTTGTGAGACACCTTCATCTTGGGGTGGTCATCAAAACACCCCTTAAAAGCTCGATCTTTGCAAAAGGTCTAAGATTCCTGAATATGGTGATGACATTTTTTTTACATCCCTTGTCTCACTATAATTTGATTACTGAGCCTCATGCTCGCTTTTTGTTGTCCCTCCTTGAGAGGCTTACCATTGACTTTCCCTTTCACTTCATACTCTCCCTTATAGACGTCCATAAGGATACGACAACCAGTGATAAGCTTATATTTCCTTCTGCTATCACGTGAATCATTTGCCACTTCTGTGTCTCCTATCCTGAGTCGAATCACTTCTTCATCATATGTACCATTAATGTGGCGACCGTTAGATGGAGCGAGGCCTAACTTCGATCGAAGCGGCCATGGACCGAGACCACGATTCCTCTGGTTTCTTCAGCTCCATCCACATTTGCTCCTTCTTCTTCCATGGGTGGTGTGACCCTCGAGGTGGTCATGGCGCAATTTTAGCGCATGAATGCTCGTCTTGACACTCTCAGTGATGAGTTGTGTCAGGTGAACACTTGTGTTGGTCTTATTGCACGATGATAGGCTCGCCTTGGTGGCTTCCTTGAGTCTCCCTCTCCTTTCCCAAAGGCTTCTGAGTACGAGGACGATGATGGTGACTCCGATTGAGGTGATGCTGATGAGGATGAGGATGAAGATGGTAGCTCTTTCGGTGACGATGAGATGTTTGCTTCTCAGTGACTTACCCTTTATCATTCGTGACAAAAAGGGAGAGTAGTTTTGGGTATGAGAGTAATCATGTACTTAGGCGGAGAGTTAGTATAGGAGATATTTTTGGTAGAGGGAGTGTTTTTGTTTTTTAGGGATGTATTGAGAACTTTTTGTATTTTTTCTTTTCTTTCTATTTTAGATACATTGTGATAGCAAACCTTGTATTCTTTTATATATATATATATATATATATATATATATATATATATATATATATATATATATATATTCTTATTTATTGTATGCAATCTTATTATTTCTTTCACATATCTCTTCATGAGTTTTGTTTAAAGTGTTTCAAAAATACAGGTTGTCAAAGTCTTTCTTGCCATGAACTTTTTTCTTGCAAAGTTCAAGAATTTGTATTAGGATAGATTTTATTGTATTCAACAAGCTTGGATTTGTGGTGGTATGTTGTGTTGGAGTAAGTGGGTGGCTTGCATGGTGTTATAAGGTGGTTTAAATACATATTGTGAGTGTTTTTTTAATTCTTGCAAATGTGAATGAGTATTGTTAATTAGATGTGATGAATATTACTTTATTAGGTTTCAATACTTGTGATGTGACTACTTTATTTTAGTAATTGACCCGCACTACATGGTGTGACTACTTTTTTTTAATGCATTATTTGAAACTAATTATATTATATTACACTTGAAAATCTATATTTGCTTTCTACAACTTATACATTAGGAGTTGTGATTTTAATTCATTGGAGTGGCTACTCTTAATGCATTGTTAGTAATGTTTCTTATAACATAGTTAATGTTTTTACTTTACGATTTTAATGTAGCATTTTTTATATTTGTGCAGATTTCTTATTGATGGCCTTTAGAGGATTTACTTTTGGCATTACTTGAAGACATATGAGGACATCTTCCATTGGTTCTAATTATATTATGTTACACTTTTTGTATTGCTATAAAACATCTTGAGTTATTATATGTGTTGCAAACAATTATTGTATGGAATGAGTTTGAATTGGATACTTCTTTTATTTTTTACTTGTGCAATGTATAGATTTTTTTTTTATAAATGTGTTGTTGAAATAAATGTGTTATTTAAATTTGAGGTTTTAATAATGTAATGACAGGTTATAGGTTAATATCAAAACTGTGAAAAAAATAAAAACAGAAAATAAGTTTTAGCGACGAATTTTTTCGTCACAAATATAGCAACAAAAAATTGTTTTAGTGACGAAATATTTCGTCGCTAAATGTAGCAAAATTTTGTAAGAAATAGTTTTAGTGACGAAAATTTTCGTCACTATATGTGCTTGGATTTTCTTAAAAATAGTTTTAGTGACGAATTTTTTCGTTACTATATGTACCCGAAAATAGTTTTAATGACGAAATTTTTCGTCACTAAATATGATTTAATAAACTGAAGTGTTTTTAGTGACGAAATATTTTCGTCACTGAATAGTGTTTTTAGCGAGGAAAACATTTAGCGACAAAATGTTTTTGTCGCTAAAAGTTTTTTCTTTTTAAAACAAATCGGACTTTTAGTGACGAAATTTTTCGTCGCTAGGACTTTTAGCGATGAGGTTTCAGCGAAGAAATGAGTTTCGTCACTAAAAGTCCAATTTCGTATCTAAAGGTTCTTAGTGACGAAAAACTAGACTTTTAGTGACGAATTTTTTCCTCACTAAAAATACATTTTGTTGTAGTGAAGTGAGTATGAATTGAGTGATTTATGACTTCTCTCATATGTTCATTTGTTTGTTGTGGTTTTGTCATGGATTGCCAAAGGGGGAGATTGTTATGGCATATGTGAATCATGTTAAGAACATATGTCATTTAGAATTGGCTAATCCTTTGACAAAACGCACTTTACTTGTAATTGGATAGATCTAGGATGTGTTTAATACTTCAAGTGAAGAAGTTTTGGATTTTGAAACTCGATATATAGCATCTATTGAGGTTTAAAAGGGATCTTCAGCCTGATGCTTGATAGCTGCTCGATAGATAACCTATCTATCGAGTTTACGAAAATCAGTTTTTTAAATCTAATTTCACGCATATCCATGTGTATGTATTTAGACTTTCTTTTCTCACAACCCTAAACATATATAAGGATTATTTTAAGGATCATCAAAGGTTGCACAAGTGTAAGGAAAAGGTTTTGTTCATGCAAATTATGACCGGAGACAGAATTTGCCCTAGTTCATCTTTCTCTTAAAGAAGTTACTGCGTTTGTGCGCCATAGGGTTTTGTAACCAAGGAGTTTCGTGATCATCATCGTGTTGATGAACTGAAGAACTTTGCAGCCAACATCCTTCTCAAGTTAGTGTGTTAGTCACGTACTTGAATTCGTGCAAAGGAGTAAGCCGCGTACTGAGATCCGCACATCAATTGGTTAGTCATGTACTGGGAGTCGTGCATTGAAAATGAGAGACTGTCACCACAGAACAAGTCTAATTGGGTATTAGGGTAAGGGTTTAACTGTAAGTTGGTATAAGCTACTGAGATTCCTTTACTTGTAACCGCTTATTGTGATAATAGTGAATTCTCGAGAGTAGTGACCTTAAAATCACCCGGTGGGATTTTTGCCTTAGAGGTTTTTTCTATTTGTGAACAAATCACCGTGTTAACTTTTTTTTTTTCCGCTACATTTAACTTAGTTGGTGATTTGTTTGTGCTACCACACGTATTGCACGTTAATCAACTTAATTAATTCACTTGACTAATTATTTGGTTAATTTATCACAAGGGGTTAATACATTCTTGGCCTATCAAATAATACTTGTGAATGTTGTTTTAACCTCCACAAGCGGGTTGAATAAAAATTCTTACCATTCAAATTGCATAAAAAAACCTTGCTAAAAAAATAAAATATTTTGTAAAAAATGGTACAAAGTGGATGATACTTATTAATCCTACGCCCACTTAAAAGTAATAGCAAAAATAACTTTTAAATAGTTTAGGTCGATAAAAATTACTAACCTGCTTAGTTAACAGGGGGTGGGATGGGTTAGATTGATATGATTTTAAAAATGCAAAATTATGATTTAAAATTAACTGATTAATATAATTGATGATACTGACGAGATATCCCATCTTGGACGACCCCAGAAAATACCTTCGTCCATCCATCCTGGGCATAGACGAGGACAAACAAGTCATTAATAAGAGGATTTAATACTTCAGATAGTTACAAGCTAGCTGTCAGACCATTGGAGCCTCATCAATATGCACACTAATAAGCCTTGAGGCGTTACAAGATAGAGCATTAAAACCCCAACAAAGGCCCCAACAGCTAGAAACCAAAAAACTATATATACACACTCATTAGGAATACAGAAGGTACATAAATTCAACCCAAAAGAAATACTTTTACACTTCTTACTCTCAAAAGATTTCTAGATACTAACTTAGGCATCGGAGACGTTGTGGTAGGCGCCACCCCGGTGTCCATCTTAGGAATGCTTTGGTCCATTTTGCAGGGGCAGCGACGAGGTCTCGGCACCATCTGGACGGGTACACTCGACTGACGAATAGACTTCACCAATAACTATTTAATATAACTGGTTAATCGGTTTTCTATCCAAGACCTGAATATCCAAAGATGTTTTGGCTGGTTTGAACTCCTACTGTTTTTACTTGTCTTATAATGGGGAAGAGAATTGAAGATGCCACTATATAATCTATCTTTTAGATAGTGAAAGTTTTGGAAAAAATTGAGATATATATTTTCTTTTCGGATAACCTTATCTAACTTTCCCAAAACAATATATGGTATAGAAAGAAGACTAGTGTAGTTAATCCCAGCTTATAAGAAGACGACACTTTTTGGGATTACCATGGACCATGGTATTAGGAATTAGACACGGAAAGAATATTTTTCAAAAATGGTTTTTCCAATTTGGTAAATATAATACGACGAAAGGGACTGGTTACTATAATGCAACCAAGAGATAAGCATGCGGTAGAGGTACTTCCATGAGCGTAGGAACATGTCTTAAAATTTGGAGTACTTCAAAACTCTATTTTCGGTGTGCATGCAACACACATGAGCGATCAGACACGTACATATGGTGACTGTTTGAGACCTAAACCTTCGGCGTAAATCACATGCATCATTCATTGTTCTGTGGGAATTCATGTGGTAATGAACAAATTCAATCTTCAAAGTTAATAATTTAAAATAAAAAAGGTAATAATTTAATGAGTTTCTTATCCAAGTGACTGGTGGATCAAGGAGAGAGGGTAACTCATTGGGAGGAGGGAAAAATGAGAGAAAGCCTAAGAAAATCTACAAGAAAAAGAAAAAGAAAAAAAAGAAAAAAAGAGAGAGAGTTAGGGAGAGAGGAGCTCAGGCAGCTATGAGTTTCTAGTTTCTAACTGTTAGGGTTTTTATTTTGTTTAGTTTTTGTATTTTGTTTTAAATGTAAGTGCGTAACTCATTGGTTACGTAATAAGTTTACCAATTAAGACTCATTTAATTATATTACCCAATAGATCTTTACTCATTGAACCTAAATAGGTTGGGTTAGGACTTACTCAAATTAGTTGGGTTGTGAATAAGTTAATGAATATGGATAAAAGTTGACACCCCCATAGACTGAGCTAGGGGGTGCCAAAGGGGGCCATGGCCACCCTTATCTTATGAAAATTTTCATTAGTCTTCTTTTACATTAGGTAATAAATCTAAAAATTACACAAAAATGATTCACCGGCTCCCCTAAGAAAATTTCTTGGCTCCACCATTGGCCACCCCTATATCCAACTCATTTCAGAATTATATCAGTGAACTAATTATAGGAGCAATTTGGTAGTTTGAAACCCAAACGACTTAAAAAAAAAAAAAAAAAAAAAAAAAATGTTAATTGTTTTGCAAAGTTAGTGTTACAAGTTACAATCCTTCTATTGTATATGATTTTTAAAAAAATAATAACAATAATTCAATAGTTGAGGATTGTGAGATTTTGACCCTGAACGTCACTTTTGAACACATTAAAAAAAAAAAACCCCTTTAAATACAAAGCTCTTGGAATATATCCACTTGTCAATTGTCATTGAGTTATGCATTACATGGTATTTGAGATAGTGAGTAGGTTAGGAGTTCTACAAAACTTGATGACAAATTATTTTTAAAATGAGATGAAGCTTTAAAAAATGAAAAAAAAAAAAAATAGAGACCGCAAATCGATGTAGCGAAATGCAAATTTAATTTCTCTATTCGTGGCATGAAACTCATGGAAAACGGAACAAATCAATATATGAACAATCATTTATGTGAACCAAATCTTTCTTATAGTCTCGTACCCACATGGACACGATTTTACAAACACTTGCGAATTTGTGAAATGAGAGTCCGAAATAGGTGTTTCGCAGTCGAGACTTAAATTAAATTATTATTTAATTTGGTAGCCCACACGATGAGGAACATATGGTAAGTTATAGGTTTAATGAGAATATGAATTTATATACATCATTTAGGATCTTATCTGATTGGTTGATTAGAAAAGTGGTTTCCTAACATGACTTATTCTTTGATGAACAAATGGAGATTAAACTAAATAAGAAAAAAGTTTTCCACATTCATCCCTAGAGTTTTTAATTAAGTAGCCAAATTTGTCATTTCAAGAATATGATCATGCGAATCTTGCCATAAGTTTCTCATTAGTTAGGTTAACAGGTTTAGCATTACAATTGAAGGCAGAACAAGGCTAAAGTTTTTATGCTTAATAGGACATATAAGGATAGAGTTAATACAGCCAGTCCCATAATGTTGTAGTTTGCCATTGTCTGGACCGCTAGCTTGCTGTAAAATGTTTTCCGTAGTTTATTTTATTTCATAAATAAGTTAAAAAAATAAATAAATTTGTACCTTGAAAAAAGAAAAAAGAGAGCCCTTGAAAAATTTTACATAAGTAAATATGTCAAATAAGCCCCATAAAAATCGCATGCAAAACTAAAACTAATAAGACTATATATTTCATACCAGCGAAGTAAAAGAGAATTTGAATATTTGAACTTCGTTTCTTTTCCTGTGATAAATCTCCATCTATGTATGAATTAAATTAAATATAACCCAAGAAACAAAGAAAATAAAAATCTATGGAAGCGATAAAAAAATCAACCAACAAGAATACCAAGAAATTACGTGAAAAACCCTCTAGTGTAGAGGGAAAAACCACGGAGCAAGTTAGATCAATCCACTATAATAAAATAGAGATTACAACACATAAGTTATACCTAAAACCTAAGTTCACAATAAATTGAGAAAATACAATAATACCTCTAAGAACAAATATAACTTCACCACAAAACCTGGTAGCAAGATCTTCCACTTTGAATACTTCAACTCTATGTGGTTGTAGCACTCAAATAATCATTCTAGAGAAAACCCCCAATTTATCTTCCTTGTGTGTCTTGAGCAAAAGAAAAATTACATTTTCTTTTTTCCCTCAGTGCCGCAAAAAGCACTAATCGTTTTCCTTCAGTCGACTTCAAAACTGTGTTTCATTCTCAGTCTCTCTTTGAATCTCTCACTCTATTTGTGGAATACACGTACAAGTTTTATATAAAGCATTCAAGCCACCTGACACTCTTAATAGTACTTGAATTAGGAGTCTTAAATCAAGTTTTCCTATTTCCCCTCGAAATAGAAGTCTAAGTGTAGAAGAAAAAAACCACGGGGCAAGTTAGATCAATCCACTATAATAAAATAGAGATTACAACACACAAGTTATACCTAAAACCTGAGTTCACAATAAATTGAGAAAATACAATAATACTTCTAGGAACAAATACAACCTCACCACAAAAACTGGTAGCAAGATCTTCAACTTTGAATACTTCAACTCTATGTGGTCGTAGCACTTAAATAATCATTCTAGAGAAAACTCTCAATTTATCTTCTTTGTGTGTCTTGAGCAAAAAAAAAATTACGTTTTCTTTTTTCCCTTAGTGCCACAAGAAGTGCTAATCTTTTTGCTTTAGTTGACTTCAAAACCGTGTTTCATTATTCAATCTCTCTTTGAATCTCTCACTCTATTTGTGAAATACACGTACAAGCTTTATATAAAGCACTCAAGCCACCTGACACTCTTAATAGTACTTGAATTAGGAGTCTTAAATCAAGTTTTCCTATTTCCCCTCGAGATAGAAGTCTAAGTGGGCTGGACTCTAGGTGCCGTGCACCTCAACATCTTTTTTTTTTGTATAAAAATTTGGTGAATTTTTCATTGCAATTTAAATCATTCAAATGGTTAAAATCATTTGTTATATTATAGATTACTTAATGAAAAAAAAAATACTTAATGCTTCTAGAAAATTTTTATTTTCTTTTATTTTTACTGATTTATGCAATACTCTTCACCATACAAATAACTATACATACTAGAAATTGAGTAATGTTTAGAGTCTTCTGGAGATCATAATTAGTCTATTCAATAATGTTTATTAGAGTCCTCCGGAGATCATAATATATTACTCTATTCAATAATTCCTAGGGCTTGTTAATTAATTCAGGGTTTTCATCTTCAACATCGATTGATGTGCTGGTAAGTGCATGTATTTATCATCTTGAACTTTCATTTTACGTTACTGGTCATTATTAGTTGACAGTGTTGAATTTCAGTGGCTATTTTGAATCTGTGATAGCTTATCTTCAACAAGAAGATAAGGTATATACGGAATTTTGTAACATATTTTTTCTTCATCCACTAGTCACTTGGACAATATTAATTTGACCATGTAATTTTCAGAACCATTCCTATTTTACCTATAATAATGTCAACTTAATGGTCATAATCACATAACGACACTCTTTGTTTTATTGCCCAACTTGAGGTACTGAGTCCATGAGCACTCCTTAACCACAGATATAATATATCAAAAGCAGCCATTAAAGGAAATAGCAGTAATAGGTTTCCAGGAAAGGACGAGGGAGAAAATTTTTCAATCTCAATCTAAGTTTTGTTTGTTTCGATAATAATGTTTTTTAAAAATAAATTATTTTTTAAAAAGTATTTTTTATAGTTTTTTTTTAATTTTCTTATATATGTTTAGTAGCAATTTTAAATGAATTGAAAAATAATCTTGTTACTTTTTTATTTAACTTTATGTGAAATAGAGTTGTTTTACAAATATATTTAATACAAAATAATCTTTAAAAATAAATTGTACTTTTTATGTTGACCAAAAATAGTTTTCTTTTGACTCATTTCATCACGAAAAATCATTTCCGCACAACATTTTCAATTGAAACAATCAGACTATAACAATAATATAATACGGATAGGTCAATCACGGAGTTCATAAATTTCTAGGTTGACTGTTGGATAGAAGTAGTATTCGTATTATTGAAGGCATATGTGAGAGTTAATTATCAAATGATGACAAATCCAATAAATCTAGACTTTGGGACACTTTTACTACATAATTCGTACAAACTCATATGTCATCTTTTTATACACAATAGTAAAGATAATTAAAAATAGCTTATTTGATTTTATATATATATATATATATATATAATATTTTAAATTAATTCTCACATTTTTTAGGTATAACTATACTTTAATACACTTTCAACAAAAACTCATATAAGCTGTTATCAATCGAATACTAATCACATTGGTTTGCAAGTCTTTTATAATAAAGTAAGTAGTCATTTATCATTTTCTCTCGAGTATATATTATCCATTTTGTAGGAAGCAATGGTGGATGGGAAGGGGCAACTGAAAGCTCGTGCAATTGCTTCTGCTGGTTTTTTTAATGTTTATGCCTCTGAAATGTTCCCCTTGGATGTATATAGGAACGTATATACACATGTTATGGTTCATTATAATATAGGATTTGTACTACACTTAATATATTATTGATGTAGCCCTTTAGGGTTTTCTCCGTGGATATATGCCATTAGGTTGAACCACATAACCCTCGTGTGTTATTGTGTTCTATACTTTATGCTTTCGCTTCCGCATCCATACTGGCATATTCAGCATGGTGTATCAATGCTAATATTTAACAAGCACAATTAATAACAAATGAGCCATTTCACCAAAACACAAAATACACAAAACTCAATTGAATAAAATATCATACTCATGTTAATGTTGATGACGAATTTTGTTGAGTTAGTAATATACTTATCGGAGGCCACTGGCAAAATATACTCTTCATATATATATATACATGGTTTACTTAACGAGACTATCTTCTATCTTATCATTTACGAGAGAGAGAGAGAGAGAGAGAGAGAGAGAGAGACTGGTGTATATCCAAGTATTTGGAATCTGGAGAACGTGGTCGATAACTAATCATAAGTAATGTTATAAATCAAAGGTGAATTACCCTCTGCATCATTTGGTAATACAGTACTATATATTTCCATTAAATTTCTATCATAAAATAATTTATATATTGGGTCAAATTTAGATATAGCACCTTAGGTGCAGTACATTAATTTTTTCAATTAAATATAAGCATATAATTGTCTTAAATCTAATTAATCTCGAAAAAGAAAACACAATATATAGTTCTATACATATCGTTGTTACGTGCTATAATTTGATATATCTAAGAAAATAAACTTAACAACAAATTTGGAGTCATTATTAAAAGTTTTGGTCCTTTCCTGGGCTATATGTGATGAACAAAAATTTAAAGGTACAATATTACCTGATGCATTGGCACCATCACTTTTTGAAATTATGGTACCCTAAATTTTATTAGCTATGCCCACCTATTATCAAAATATTCATTAGATGGAGACTACACCGAGTATTGCAGTGTTAGGGATCATGGTCACGGACTAATGCAATTAGACATTGCACCAATAATTTATATAATTTGTTAATTTTAGTTTTTTTTTTTTTAATGTAATTTTCGTTATTTTAGATTTAGGGCATTTATTATCTTGTTTTTAGGTTCTTATAATGCTTTTTAGGTCAAATTTGGTTCATATTATGGTTAGGTATGAATTATGACTTATTTTAGAATATATTTTTTTGTCTTTCAAATTTTATGGAGCCTTTAAAGTTTAAATAGGCCTTTAAGTTTGTAAAAAAATTTCGGAGATTATTATTAATGAAATTCAGACTTTTGTCTTTTGTTTTCTCTGGTGGATTCTAGACCTATCACCTTGTGGATTCAATGATCCCCTCGTGAATTCGAGATTTACTACCAGAAACTTATAGTTTAGTTTCTCTTCCATCAAAGAGAATATTATGTGTGCTTTTCTCAAGCTTCCAGAACATCAGTTTGTATCAGAGCCTTAACTTACCCTGATCTAATAGTTAACTGGCGTGACAGAAATCACCACAGCTACAACAACGAAGTTGAAGACACAGTTTACAATAGGCTTGAATTCCATCGATTTCGTGAAGAGTGACAACAAATTATAGGTGAAATCCAGCAAAAGATTGATATTCTTCATGCTAGGAAATCATCTCACATCAACAATGATCAATATATTCAAAGACACACTCTTAACTATAAGAAAATTCTATTCTTTGATGGAGATACGTGTAAGTTGGATTTTATTGATTGGCTTCTTGATTTTGAAGAGTATTTTAATTTTTGGAAGATTTGTGATGAAGAAAAAGTGTGGCTTGCGTCTAATAAATTGGAGGATGAAGCAGAAGAATGGTAGGAAGACATTCAAATCAATAGAAATCGACGAGGTAAGCATCCAATCCACTATTGGTAAAGAATGAAAAACATATTAATTGATTTATGGTTTCCTAATGACTTTTTTTTTTTTTTTTTGAGAAACTCCTAATGACTATTATGATATACTAGATTGTACAAGTGTTGATTATAAATCTATATATTCATATGAAAAGCAACATGTTCAAAACATAAGTGGTCATCCATGAAACCAAAATTATAATAGCCAAATCCATGTGTCAAGTAAAGGATAGAGTTTGAGGGCTGACAAGAAGCACCCTATTTCTAAAGAAAATTGTGAAGTGGTTAAAAAATTAAGATCAAGACTTGCGACAAGTTATTGAATTCAAGATTGAAGATACCACTTGTCAAAAATTTGATGAAGAGGTCAAAGAAAAGAAGGCTGAGTTGATTGTGGATGATGAATAAAAAATCAAGCGATGGTAATTATTGAGAATATTGTGGAAGATCCAATTAAGGTTAAATATAAGAATAAGTCCATCACCCACAATCCCCAGGTTCTAGTTGATTTGTTGAAGATGACTACACAATATGTTGATTTCCTTGGAGTAGAAAATTTTAATTTTATTATCAGCCCTTTGTTGATTGATGTTTAAAATAAATTGAATGTAGATGAGAATAAATTTTATGCTACACTTTATGAAGGATTTAAATTTTAGAACCGGATCAAGTTATTAAAGCATTCAAAGTATTTGTTTATTTAGAGTAGAATATTTCAGATTTCGATTATCAACTCGAGGACAAGTTTTTTTTCAAGTGAAGGGGTCTGATGTAAAACAAAATCTTCAAATTAATTTATGTAATTTGTTATTTTTATGTATAATTTTAGGTTTAGGGCATTTATTTCCTTATTTTTAGGTGTTTTTAATGCTTTTTAAGTCAAATTTGATTATTGTTATAATTAGGTATTAATTAGGACTTATTTTAGAATATATTTTTTTATTACTCAAGTTTTACAGAGTTTTTAAATAGGCCGCTAAGTTTGTAAATGTTTTTTTAGAGATTATTATTAATAAAATTCAAACTTTTGTCTATTTTTTTCTCTAGTAGATTCCAGACCTATCACCTTCCACGACATCAAATTTTGTTGAGTTAATAATGCAGTTATTGGAGGCCACTGGCCAAAAAATACTCTTCATATAGATAAATGGTTTACTTAGACTAAACAAGCCTAATATGTATTAGCCAAAATCAAATGAGACTATCTTATAATTTATATGAGAGAGAGAGAGAGAGAGAGAGAGAGAGACATTTATCTAAATATTTGGAATCTGAGGGTTGTTGATAATTGATAAGTAATGTCATAAATCAAAGGTGAATTACGCTCTACATCCTTTGGTAATATACTACTATATATTTCCATTAAAAATATATCATAAAATAATTTGCATATAAGGTCAAACTTAAGTATAGCATCTTAAGTGCAATACATTAAGTTTTTTATTTAATTCAAACTTATGATATCGCTTGTATTGAATCTAATTATTCTCGAAAAAGAAAACACAATATATAGTTCTACATATATATCGTTGTTACGTGTTATAAGTTGATATATTTAAGAAAATAAACTTAACAACATTCTTGGGAGTCATTATTAAAAGATTTGTGGTCCTTTGCTATTTATATGTGGTGAACAAAAATTTAAAAGTACGAATGCATTGGCACCATCACTTTGAAATTATGGTACCCTAAATTTTATTAGCTATGCTCTCCTATTATCTAAATACTCCTTAGATGGAGACTACACCAAGTATTGCAGCGTTAGGGATCATGGTCACGGGCTAATGTAATTAGACACTGCACCAATAATGCAGGCAAATAGATAATGGAAACATGAAATATGAAACCATGCATATAATGAACCGTATTACTGATGTTTGGATGATAGGATGAGGACATGGAGTTATCATGAAGCAATGAGGTCACTTAACAGGTTAAGGATCTTTTCACATGGTGGCATATGAATTATCATGCCCTAAAATGGCTTTATAGTCTATTATGGTAATATGAATATATGAGTAATCTAGTCTACTTGTGACTTGTAAATCTACCGACTTTCCTCTCTCTCTCTCTCTCTCTCTCTCTCTCTCTTTTAAAAAATAATTCAATAATAAAAATAGAGGAAATTTAAATTTTGAATGTCTTAGTATAAACCTAGTATCTTATATAGTCATTGACATGTAGAACTTCTTGCATCAAGCTTACTTTATCATGTAAGCCAATTTATGATATGAACGTTCTTTTTAGAGTTTTTTTTTATGGATTGACTGCTATGGGAATCCTGTAAATGGAACATTTGGAATTTCAATTTGTCAAAAATAGCAATCTTAACCGTGTTGCTAGCACAATATTTTGGAGATAATATATCAAAATATTGAGTTAATAAAATATATGTAATAGATCTTAATTAGTTTATTGTGAATTTATAATTCACTCCAATATTTTGTTGGAAAATAAGATGCAGCAGCTATTGTAGTGTAATAAATTTCTTAAAAATTTTCAAAAACTCTTTCCCCTGCTAAAAGAGCACCCCATAGTACCATACGTCCATACCATTGAATTATTATCCATTATATATAATAAAATAGAAAACACATTCAGAAGTAAATGATTAATCTGATTGGAAGAACAAAATTCATTTCATCCAACATTGGTTCTTGCGTACTTTTTGCTACATGTCTGTTGGTGGTACCCTACCAATCCCATCACAGAAACGGTCCTATCAACCAATCTCCTTGAGTTTTGATTTTTTGTTTTTGAAACCAAACAGAGCCCCTTGAGTTTTGATTTTTAAATAAAATGATAGTAATCATTGTAATCTTTATTAATTTTTCTTATCTGTCTAGCTACAATGGGTGTCACACTTTGTAACCATTGTGACAAACAAAAAATAAACACATACTTGCAATGATATATAGTCCAATAAAAAAATAGTAGATGTCCATACTCCATATCATGTTGGATCCCACATAGCTTCAGCCAATACTTTTAATTCGGTTGCTCTGTCAACATGCATTATAAATATCTGAGGTCGCTAGTTTCTATAAATTATATGCCTGCAAACTGCAAAGTAACTTGTTGGCGAAATTGAGGATAGATCTGACAACAAATAAATTAGGTATTAATTTGCATGGGAGAGTTGAAGATTTTTTTTTTTTTTTTTCAGAATAAAAAAAAAATATTAGGTGTGGACTCGTGGTCCCTACGCTACGAGACAACAATAAATAATAATACATATGTCACTTATAATTAAGCTTATCTCTACAATGAAATCACAATAAATAAATAAATAAAACTCCAAAGTAGCTTTATGATTCAGCAGCATGCATCCAAGGTAACCTGGTCTTTTTGATAAGTTATGTTCACTTTGCGGAATTCATTTCCAAAGTAACATGGTCTTTCTGATAAGTAAAGTTTACGTTGTTATCTAAAAGGAGGGGGGGCTATTTTTTGGAATAATCGTACCCTCTAACTTTGATTTGTTTTTAATTTAGCCTTGATTAGCAAAAAAAATTGCTTTTTAAATTTAATCTATTTCATTTCAAATATTTGACTTTAATTTGATTCTAATGTAATTCCTGCGTTTACTTTACACCATTAAGTACGGCAAAATGACGTTATTTGAAAAGAGAAAAAAATAGTATTACCAGTAGTGGGATTGAACAAAACTAGTCAAAAGAATTAAAATAAAAATAAATATATAAGTGATGTAATTTATATATAATCTAAACCCCAAACAAAAAATGTTCACTTTGTTTTGAATCCTTTAAGAGAAAACTTAAGAGATGTCTTTAATGGCATTGATTTATGAACTATCTTAAAACATTTTATATACAAATTAAAAAATTAAAAAATTAAATTAAATAACTTCTTTTACGGCTGTAGTATTAAAATTTACCTAAAATAATTTATTAGCAAATATCTTAAGAGTACTCATTAACATATGACCCACAATATAATAAGCATATTTAGAGAACTTTGATCAATCATGACAATAAAATTAGTAATTGTGTTCCTTGCTTGTTTGTCACCCGAATAGATAATGTGGTAATAGTGTATCAGCTGACAAGTCGACAACCACATAGAGACATAGTGACATTGCCTCTAAATCAACAGCTATGATGCAATTTTACTATTACAATTGAAACCCAATATTATGAAATTCACTACCATGAAAATATATATCTTGTATTGAATGTATGTTTCTTCTTCCTCATAGTAGGTTGTGAGAGGAAAGAAACTTATACCTAATAGAGGGTATACCTTGTATGATCTTTATTAGTCTAATAATAAACCGCATCACACAATTTTGTGCATATGCGTTTATAGTGTAGTGCCCGCCCAGTCAAAATTTGATTGTCCCACACGGCTTTAGTCTTGCTTCTCGTAAGTTTCAAAATCCTCCCATGAGTTTCACGAGCCAAAATTGCTTGAGATGATTTGGACTTGGACTTCAATATATGTACGCGGTCTTTCCGTAAGTTTCACGGGTTCTAGTTAATTGGCTATCGACATGCATCTCTCATTAATTTTTGGATAAGTTTCTGGTAAGGGGAATATCCTCTTTTCATTCAATCCAATTTGAATCTTTAATAAAAGCTGTTGCCCTTTTTGTACAATGACATATTTATGTTCGGTGTGACTTGGAATAATAATAAATTGTTTAGGTTTGTTTAGAGTTTGACTCTTAAGAATTAGATACTAAAACGTATGAATAACTTGTATATATAGACTATAGCATTTTCAACTTTTACCAAAAGACAATGAGAATTAAACCCAAAAAAAGACAATGAGAAAAATAGCCCAAATGTTCCGTTTAGCGATAAGATGAGACCATGAATGTTATTTTCTTTCTCTTTTTTTCACTGTTTTAAAAATTGGATTGGATTGGCCGGTCTGACTGGTCTAATTGAGAAAACCAGTGCAGTTTGGTCCGGTTAAATGCCTCAAAATCGGTCAACAACCAATCAAAAATCGAAAATTTTGAAAAAAACGGTTTGATTCTCGGTTCGGTTTTTAAAACCATGCTTTTTTTAGCTCTAATACAATCCTTAATAATTAGAATTCAACCTTAGTGTTTAATTATTTTTAATTTCTCCTCTCCTTTGTTAATTGATTTCTCATGTCAAAATATCTCACTCTCTTTCCAAAAAACATGAAATAAAGAAGAACTAAGCAAAGTATTGTAAGTTGTAACTATTTAACTTAACTCACTCTTTTTTTAGAAGGATCCTTCTAAACAAAATAAAATAATTTGACGTTTCTTGATATTTTGAATGAAAATTTTTAAAGCTCAAACCTTCCTATGTATGTAATTATTGGTCCAATGATTTGGCTTAATTACTACAATTTGACCAACACGAAGCACACCCACCACGAGTAATTTTCAAGTTGTCGTGCAAGGTAAACCAATCCCTCGAAACAATTTGAACTTGGTTTTCTTGGTTACCTATCGCCCAATTGCTAGAACAGCAATTATTATTATTTTGTTTTTTTATATAGTTTGTACACAAGAAAATGAACTGTACAACTAGCTGGACATGCCTGGGGTGTTTGTGCGGTCAGCCTAACAAATGGACAGGGAGATGAACAAGTTGTACTATATATGGCCAAAGTGGGACCCGGAGGCTGGAACCAATCAACTATACCTTTGCAGAAAGGGAGGGGACCCCAGATCAACATCACAGGAAACAGTTCTGAACACAAACCTCCCCCAGAAACAACTGGTTCAGCTAGCTACCATATACGTTTCTTTTCTGATGTTACTTAATTTTTTTCTCCTTAATTAATCTCTCTGTTTGTTGGTCCAATAGCAAATTTTCCTTTCTTTCTTTCCTCAAGTTTTTTAATTTAATTTTTATATTCTTGAAGAACATAGTTTCTACTGGTATTGACTACATGAGGGCATGACTTATATGTTAGCAAGAAATACTTATTAATTACACCTGTAAGTTTAGAAGCATTGAGTTCGAGTAATAATAAGTCTTATTATTGTTCGACTAACCCTACACCTTACACAAATCTACCCTCACAAGTCTCATTTTTTAGAATAAATTTTTATCACTCTAAACTTTGAAGCATGGGACTCCAATCATTGATATGATATTTTTAGGAAAAAAGTTTAGTTTCAAACTCTAAAGTTTCAGACTTTAGCCACTTATATGAATATAATATGAGTGTCATTTATAATACATGACTCATTTGATTAGTTGAATTAACTAAATCAAGTGCATTGCACGTGATCAAAATAACTATTATCTTTTTATAAATTAATAGAATCAATAATTTTCTCAGTTTTATTTGGAAAAGAATTAGTATATTCTGGTACTATAGTACTTATTTTTTTGATGAACAGTACTATAGTACTATTTAGACTGTGACTAAATTAAAAAGCATAATTATCCCATAGTAATCCAATCATGAAGCATAATTATCAATTAGTAGGAAATGAAATTAAATAAAAAGACTAGTTAGTAAAACTATGGGTGGCAAATTTGTCTGGACGTAGCCGCCAAAAACGAGGTCGGCTTGTATTGTCAAAACAAGGTATTTGAGTGACATCATGTTCCTCCCCACTTGCCGCTTCTTCTTCAACAGTCTGCAGCTGAGCTGACTGCAAAGTCTCCAACTAGCCGCTATTTTTTGCAATTCCAAGCAATTTCTTAGCTGAGCGAGCTCTCTGACCAAGCAAAAAAATATCTCATCCACTTTTTTTTTTTAATCACATGCGACAAAGATGATTGAGTAAGTCTATGCATAATTGAATTTTTTTTCGATGTAACTAAAGAAGTGATTTTTCACTTTTGATAGGACTATTTTAAAGCTTTATGGATTGATAATGGGGTGGATGGATCTAAGAAAACCTTCTGGGATTTAAGTTGTATGCTTGGCCGATTGTTAACACGACCAAAATAATAATAATAATATCCCTAATTGAATTGAAAAATATTAGTGAAAATTAATAACAGAAAAATACTATTAATTTACTCATGTATAAATATTGGTACTAACTAATAGTATCATAACGATATTGTTAAAAATACTGAATTCAATAGTATTGTATTTCACACTGAAATAATATACACGAGTACTTTTATATAAGATGCATATGAGTGCAGTACAAGTATATATGAGTGTAGTACAAGTAAGAGTCTTTATCTGATAAAGTCTTTTCTGAAGTAAAGCTAGTTGGGCAAAAGCGCATGACATTATGCATGTTAACAGCCCCCTCGAGCTCAAGGTGAATGTGAGACCAACTTGGGGGTTGTCAACTAAAGTACGAAGGCGTCCGGTAGGAGGTGATTTGGTGAAGATATCGCGAGTTGATGCAGCAAGGGAGGCTGATATTAGCTTGAGAGCATGGACAAGATGATAACGGATAAAATAACAATCGATCTCGATGTGTTTAGTCCATTCATGGAAGACATCATTGTGAGCAATATGAATGGCACTCTTGTTGTCACAATAAAGAGGAGTAACAGAGGATGTAGACATACCTAAGTCTTTGAGAAGCCATCGTAACCAAAGAAGCTCAGATGTGGTATCGGCAAGGGCACGATATTCTGCCGGTCTTGGAACGGGCCACGTGAGTTTGTTTAACTGCCGCCGAAATCGAGAGAAGAACTAAGAAGAAAGCAATAACCAGGTAGTGGACACGAGATCGAGTGGGATCTCACCTTGCCCAATCCGGCATCGAGAAAATGCACGGAGAACAAGAGGAGACTGAGTAGAGTAGAAAAGACCATGGAAGAGAGTGCCCTTTAGGTACCGAAGAATGCGCAGAACAACAGCATAGTGAGTCGATCGTGGAGCAGACAGATATTGGCTCACCTGGTGAACAGCATAGGAAATGTCTGGACAAGCAACGGTGAGATAAACTAGGCTGCCAACTAAGCGTCTGTAAAGAGAGGGATTAGACAATGGTTTCCCCCCTAAGAGAGTCAGATGCGCATTAAGCTCAACTGAAGTGTCAACAGTCTTGCTATCAGTGAGTCCAGCTCTAGACAAGAGTTTAGAGGCATACTTGGCTTGAGTAATGTAAAATCTATCTGTAGAATGAGTGATTTCAAGACCCAAGAAGTAGCTGAGATGTCCAAGATCTTTCATCTTGCTGACTGAGAAAATCCTTAAGTTCTTGAATGCTACTGAGGTCATCACCAGTTATGATCATATTATCCACATACTAGAGAAGTAAAATAGTGCCTTTGTCAGTATGAAGAAGAAATAAGGCAGAATCATAATGACTGGCCATGTAACCCAAGCGAGAGATGGTAGAGCTGAATTTGGCAAACCAAGCTCGTGGAGCTTGTTTAAGGCCATAAAGTGCACGTCGAAGGTGACAAACCTTGTTTGATTCAACAGAGAAACCAGGAGGAGGTTGCATATAAACTTCTTCACTTAAATTCCCATTAAGGAATGCATTTTTGACATCCATCTGGAAAAGATCTCATTTACTGGCAGCAGCAACAACTAAGAGGGCACGAACAGATGAGATAGGAGCAACCGGAGCAAAGGTTTCTTCATAATCAATCCCATACTCCTGTGTAAAACCTTTTGCAACAAGACGAGCTTTGTAGCGCTCAATGGACCCATCAGAGCGAGTCTTAATCTTGTAGATCCACTTACAACCAACCACAGATTTCCTAGGGGGGAGAGTGACCAAGTCCCAAGTATGGTTTTTAGATAATGCATCAAGTTCCTCTTTTATTGCAATCTGCCATAAAGGGTCAGTGGAAGCCTCACGATAGGTGTGAGGCTCGTGCAGTGTAGCAAGGGCAGTGTAACAGTGATAGTCAAGTAAATGTGCAGGAATGGACCTTACCCAAGTTGAGTGACGAGGTGGAATGTCTTGTGCATGATCTTCAGGCGGAGCAGGAGCAGGGGACCCAAGATCAGGGTTGGGTAGCTCATCTTTGACCTGTTCATCTTCCACCTGTTCATTAAAAGGAGAACTAGGAAAGGGATCAATGATATCTGGTGGTTGGACAGAGAAGTCAATAGGAGAATTAGGAGCAGCTACAGGAGGATCAGGATCAGCTATAGGAAGGTCAGGAGCAGCTACAGAAGGAATATGTGTCTCATCTGGAAATAGATATAAGACAGAAGAGGAAGATAGAGAAGCACGGAAGTGAGAGAGCTCGACAAAGAGGCGATGTTCCCAAAAAACAACATTGCGGGAGATACGAAGACGATAAGAAATAGGATCATAACACCGATACCCCTTTTGAGTTTCGCCATAACCAAGAAAACAACAAAGTCTTGACCTAGGCTCAAGTTTGTTATGCTCATGTGGCTGAAGAAGAACGAAACAAGCAGAGCCGAATGAGCGAATGTGGTGATAGTCTGGAGGTGACCCAAAAAGACGCTCATATGGAGTTTGATTTTGGATGACAGGACTGGGAATGTGATTAATAGCATGAACGACATGAAGAGCGGCTTCGCCCAAAAAGGAGCAGGAACTTTGGCAGAGAGAAGAAGAGCATGAACAGTGTCAAGAATATGACGAAATTTTTGTTCAGCTCTACCATTTTGCTGAGAGGTACCTGGACAAGTTAGTTGATGAACAGTGCCATAGGAATGCAAAACAGCTTGGAAAGCATATTGAGTGTACTCAAGAGCATTATCAGATCGAAAAATTTTAATACGTTTTGAAAATTGAGTTTCAACCATTTTTGCAAAATTAGAATATACTTGCAATAATTTAGAACGATGTTTCATATTAAAAATCCAGCTATAGCGAGAGTAATCATCAACAAAGACAACAAAATATCGAGATTCACCAATACTAGAGACAGAGGAAGGTCCCCAAATATCAGAATGAATAAGGTCAAAGATATCAGTGGATATTGATTCACTAGTATTGAAAGGCAAAGCTGATTGTTTTCCTAACTGACATGAAACACAATCAAAATTTTCTGTAGACTCTGAACCTAACAAACCTCTAGAAGCCAATTTTTTTACACAAGAAGAAGATGTGTGACCAAGACGAGCATGCCAAAGTGCAAGGGAAAGAATAGAAGAAACTGCAGCAGCTGCGGCAATAGAAATAGGAGCAATAAGTGGAAGACAAAGGTTGTCCACGAGAAACATACGCCCAACTCTGGGACCAGTCCCTAGCTCCTGTCCCATCCTTGGATCCTGCACAATACACCCAAAATAATCAAATATAATTCGATAACCCAACTCAGCTAATTGTTCCACAGAAAACAAATTGTAAGAAAGGTCAGGAACATTAAAGACCCCAGAAACTGAGAGGTTGGAGGTTGAAACGGAACCTATATTATGACCAGACATTGTGGAACCATTTGCTATGCGAATAGTAAGAGGGTGTAGTGCAGGTTTAAGTTCAGAAAATAAGGACGAGTGAGGTGTCATGTAATCGCAACAAGCAGAATCCATAAGCCAAGAGGAAGGAGACATACCGGATAAAGCTGAGAGAGAAGAGGAATAAGATGCATTACCAACCATACGAATGACATTGGCGATGATGTTTTTAAGGTCATCTGTGGACATGGTGAAAGTGCGACCTGAAGACTTAGACTATGCAGAGACGGGAGCCATTGGTTGGACACTCTCAATGTTAGCAATAGTGGCAGCAGAAATTGAAACAGCTGATTTATTGCGCTGATAGCAAGTCTCAATATTATGGCCAAAACGTTTGCAAAAATTGCAAAAACGTTTGTTGGATTGTCGGCGACGATTGTTGTAAAAGGAAGAAGACCTGTCCTTGTTCTTCATTTAGAAACAAAATATGCAAAAATGAAATTTACGCGAAAAACTGGGTAAGGAGCACCTGGACTGCAAAAAAAAGTCAACCTGGAGAAAAGTCAACGGTCAAAGTCAACCTTCAAGTCAAAGTCAATGCGGGTCAACGATGACGTGGTAGGTGATGTCTGGAAGAGGCAATGCAGAAAGAGGCAGTGGTCTTTGCAGTGTAAAACTCCTCAATGATGATTGCTATAGGTCCGGAACCCAAGGATGATGTCTGGAAGACGTCGAAGGTTCAACGGCGAAAGGTTGCAGCAGTTGTTGTGACGGCGGAAGCGATGTTGAGAATGGAGTTACACCAATAAAAGACAAGACTGCTATAAAAAAAAAAAGGTCAGAACAGTGGCTCTGATACCATGTTAGAAATACTGAATTCAATAGTATTGTATTTCACACTGAAAGAATATACATGAGTGTCTTTATATAGGAGGCATATGAGTGCAGTACAAGTTAATATGAGTGTAGTACAAGTAATAGTGCTATACAAGTAAGAGTGGTTTACAAGTAAACTAGTTGGGCCTAAAGCCCACAACATTATACATGTTAACAGATATTGTGGAGAGGTAAGAACTAGAAAGGGAAATGATTTTCACATTAATTTTGTATTCTCTCACACTATCATAGTATATAAGTTATATCAAGATATGAATTAAAATGAAATTTTATAATATTTTGTCCTAAGGGTATTTATTAGTATTTTTCTATTTTATAAAATTGAAGTGAAAAAAAAAAATAATAATAATGTGTAATTGATGCTGCCCAACTAAAAATATTATATACAAGTCATTGTACATTCATCTGAGACAAAAACAACAGTGTGAGGAGGTCTAGACCTATTGGTTGGTCCCATTTTTGGCCATCCACTTAAGTAATAATTATTGCCATTAATGTATCCTAGGCTCTTAGCAGACTTATTAGCTTTATACGGCCGCTGTCTTAATGGTTATTATTTATTTTGTTAATTAATATTGTTGAATAAAAATAGTGGCACTATGATGCAATATATTATTTTTGATTCAATACAATCTCTATTTTATAGATAGATAATTCGATAATTAATTGTTTCAATCTGTTTAAACAGTACAGCGATCAGAAATCAACTCCTAGTCAGAATCCCATTAGTACTGCAGTTATCATTTCTTTTTGGCATTTTTCCCATCTTCATATGTACTTGATGACTTTTTTTCTTTTTTTATGGGATCTACTTTTGATGACTTGAATCACAAGACCCATTATTTACGCGGCTGTGTTGATCTTTCCATCATTCACAGGCCAGTCGAGACAAGTCTGAATGAATGCCAAATTAGTAAATTGTGCGCGCACATACATTTATTTTTTTATTTTTTTTTTCAAAGTATTTTTTCAAAATTTTCAGAGATTAATTATTGTTCACACACATACATATATATATATATATACATACATATATGTATATATATAAATTGTGCGCGCGTGCACACACACACACACACACACACACACACACACATATATATATATATATATATATATATATATATATATATACACTCCAACAAAGATGGAAGTCATTTAAAAAATAGAAAGCAGTCAAATACTTGTGAATATTCTTCAAAAAAAAAAAAGCTTGTAAATAGCATTTAAATGTTTTACACATACGTTGTGGACATAAATACCTGTTAAGGAATTAAATAATAATGACTTTACTTTTCTTTTTTTTTTGGAGAATCATTAATGACTTTACTTTTATTGCAATTTATTTGCTAAAGGGTTTTCGAGACTCTCTTTTTTATAATTTAAAAATATCTATGCTTAATATTGTATGAGTTAAACATGCATTTTGGGGATAATAACTTTTTATTCCCTAAAATGAATCGATGGGGGCCATGAGAGGTACTAAAATCCTCTGCCTTTCGACGTAAACTTATCACTTACCACACCAACTATGTGAACACGGTAAGAATGAATGTGGACCACCGCTGACGAGGATGCGTGGATTGGTCTCAGGTTTGTAGTCCCCAACTGGCCTCTAAATACAAACAACAATTTTTACTAAATTAGTTTGAAGAGAAGCTTTATAAACTCTTCAACAGCAAGTAGAGCAATTCCAAACTGAGTTAATTGAATCAAATAGCTTTTTTGACTCCAAACTGAACTGAGCCAATACGTGAATACCACTAACTAGGACCGATCTATACAAAAATATTATATTAGAGCATTCTTATCCAACATTCTAAAAAATTTAGCATTTATTCTCTCAAAACCTATATTTATAACATATAACACATCACTTTATAATACAACCTATATCAAAACTTCTAATTTTTTTTACAATTTTATTTAAATATTATTTCTCTATTATTTTTCACTAATTTTTTATTTTTCCTCTCTAAAAGTAATATAAAAGTGGGTCTCACAAAATAAAAAAGTAATATAAATTTTTACAATGGTGAACAGTGCCGTTTCAAATATGAAATGACACTGTTCATCAATTGCAAAAATTTTACAATAAAAAAAGTTTGATGGAGCATGCTTAAACTTTTCAAATGCTAAAAAATAAGATTTTTAGTATTTGAAATATTTGATAAGAATGCTCTTATCACTGCTTCTAATAGAAAAACCAAATCAAATACCCAAAATGGAACATTGATTGAAATGACAGTGCCCTGCACAGTTTATTTTTATCTCTTAATAAAGGATATTCTTTTGATTCTCCACTGTAGGTGCCCATATATTTTTTTCTTTAATGAAACTAGTTGCCCATAGAATCACAATTCCAAACTTGTTTCCTACAGGGATTGGTGCACCCACAGAATTATTAAAGAAAGAAAGCCAAACCTGGCTAATATAGCAAATGGGCAATTGAGGACAAAATCGTAATCACCAGGGCCTGTGGTTGTAACATAGGCGATTCTAGGCGTTAATCATCTCTGCCCACACAAACCTTCACACGTGTCGTAACCTTTCATTCTCTCACATTCCCGCACTTATCACTAACACGTTGCATAGCACATACGAGGCGCCGTAACTGTAACCGTTTGATGAGATCAGAGCCTTCTTGGAAACCCAATCCTGAAGGGTGGAAAGGTAATTTTGGTATAGGAAAACCACTATATATGGGTAAGCAAATGCAATGGCTTGAAAAAAAAAAAAAAGCCCAAACAATACGGCTGATAAAATCTTTGAAACTCTTATTAGTCTTCTTATCTAAAGATTTTCAGAATTCGAGTCTCATTAGGGAATGCAGAGAGATGGTTGGAGCTTCGCTGACAAGGCCTGAGCTCTGTTTGCGAGCCAAGAGGTGTATGGGCGGCCGGAATTGCCACCGAAAACACGTCGAAAACGGGTGAGCATCTAATCCTTCTAAATTCATCAATTGATATTCTTTTTTTTTTAGTAAAAATACTAAAGTTGTTGTTTTTTTCCTTTTCAAAAGCTTAATTTTGTAGCTGAGGGTGAAAATTCAAGAGAAATTAAATGGGTGACAAAAAGTGTAAAGATAGTAATTCAACATTGCTACATGGGAAATACGAGCTGGGTCGGCTTCTGGGTCATGGTACTTTCGCCAAGGTGTACCATGCCAGAAACTTACAGTCCGGGAAGAGCGTAGCGATGAAGGTTGTGGGCAAAGAGAAAGTGATTCAAGTGGGTATGACGGAGCAGATCAAGAGAGAAATCTCGGTGATGAAGATGGTACAGCATCCAAACATAGTCGAGCTCCACGAAGTTATGGCGAGCAAATCAAAGATCTACTTCGCTATGGAACTCGTCCGTGGAGGCGAGCTGTTCTCGAAAATCGCTAAGGGTCGGCTTAAAGAAGATGTGGCGAGAGTGTATTTCCAACAACTCATCTCCGCCATCGATTTCTGCCACAGCCGTGGAGTCTACCACCGAGATCTCAAGCCCGAGAACTTGCTCTTAGACGAAGAAGGCAATTTGAAAGTCACCGATTTCGGTCTCAGCGCTTTCACCGAGCATTTGAAACAAGATGGGTTGCTACACACAACGTGTGGCACACCGGCTTATGTGGCGCCTGAGGTGATTGGAAAGAAAGGCTACGATGGTGCTAAAGCTGATCTTTGGTCCTGTGGAGTTATTCTGTATGTTCTTCTAGCTGGGTTTTTGCCATTTCAGGACGATAATATTGTGGCCATGTATAGGAAGATTTACAGAGGTGACTTCAAGTGTCCACCATGGTTTTCTTCAGAAGCTCGGAGGCTGATTACAAAGCTTCTCGATCCGAATCCGATGACAAGAATCACAATCGCCAAAATCATGGATTCTTCTTGGTTCAAAAAGTCAGCACCCAAGTCGATCCTAACTAAAGAGGAGCAAGAGTATCTGGAGTACGAGAAATCGCCATCCAAACAGTCCGAGAGTTTGAACGCGTTTCACATAATATCGTTGTCCGAAGGGTTAAATTTGTCGCCGCTGTTCGAGGAGAAGAAGAGGGAGGAGAAGGAGGAGCTGAGGTTCGCGACGACGAGGCCGGCGAGCAGTGTGATATCGACGCTGGAGGAGGTGGCGGCGAAGAATGGGAATTTCAGTGTGAAGAAGAGCGAGTCGAGGGTGAGACTTCAAGGAAACGAGTGTGGACGTAAAGGGAAGCTGGCTATTGCGGCGGAGATTTTCGCCGTGACGCCGTCGTTTCTGGTGGTGGAGGTGAAGAAAAACAGTGGCGATACCTTGGAATACAACCAGTTCTGCAGTAAGGAGCTCCGGCCGGCTCTTAAAGACATCGTTTGGACCTCGCCGGCCGACAATTCCACGATACTTGCTTAATCCAATGTATGTTGTGTGTGGTTATTGTTGTTTAGACAATTGTTATTGTTGTCGTCGAGAGTTACTAGTTTGTTAATTCTGTTTATTGACATCTGTCAGTTGCATATTGGTTGATTTTGTAACAGAATTTCGGAGAGAATGTCCATATAGTTTCGAGAGTTAGGCTCTTGTATATCAATACTAGTCTTGTACGTACATGTTTACAGTCAATTAATGCAATTTACATTTTTATCAAATTTTCATAACATTTATCACCAGAGTTTTTAGTTGAGTGGCCAAATTTGTCATTTTTAGTTTTTTGGCAAATCTTGCGAAAAGTTTCTCATCAGATTGGTTAACAGGTTTTTATGCTTAATAGGACACATATGGATAGTTTTAATAAAGTCAGTCCCATAATTTTGTAGTTTGCTAAGTTGGTTTGGACAGTTTGGTGTAAAATGTTATTCCTAGTTTATTTTATTCGCTAAATAAATTAGAAAAAAGTAAATTATTACCTTGAAAGAAAAAAAAAATCTCATGCAAATCCATACTTGGCTAATAAGACTATATTTCATGCAAGTGAAGGATAGGATTTTTTGGACCTAGTTAGAATGTTAGATTCTCTTTTACATAAAAATTGGTGAATTTTCATTGCAATTTAAATTATTCAAATGGTTAAAACATATATTATATTATAGATTTTTGAATGAAAAAGAAAAAAAATCAATACTTAATTTTACTAGAAAATATTTATTTTATTTTATTTTTATTGATTTATGCAATACTCTTCACCATACAAATAACTATAGATACTTCTTTAATTTAATTAAAAATTGTAAATTGCATATCTTCTGGTGCATGTGTTGTCCAATCAACTTTAGTAAGGCACTATCTATCATATTTTCTCTTATAACAACTAGCTTAAGGGTTTATTTGGCCTCGCTGAAAAATGATGATGAAAAAAAATGTGTGAATAAATAGAATTTTCTTCTATTCGGTTCACACGGAGAGGAAAGAAAGTGACTGCTTGGTGTTTTCCATCCAACTCCGCTAAAATTGCTCCTCAAAATGGGGAAGAAAGTGAGTGAATGAAAAAAAAAATGATATTTTAACTTTTACCCCTTTCCATCTTTGTTTTGAACCACATAACACCCTTCATCTGCCTATGTGATCAACTTTTGGATATACAATTCCAACAATGCTCTAATCCAGAATGTGAACATTAAACTTTATTAATCTTTTGACATTTCATAATTTATATCACTTCTTTCATTTTTTTTGAAATGGTTAAAAATATTTGCAACATATTGCGACTTTGATAGCTTGAACCCACTTTTTTCGATCTTCCAAATATTTTTGACTTGGGAGGTACCAACTCGCCCAATGTTACTTCTCAATGTTCCTGACTCAATCATTGAAAACTTAAACAATTCAGTTTTACAACCATGAATAAAATCTGATACCAAAGCCTCGCAACATGGTTGTTACTAAGATCAGAATGGCATGTAATTTTAGAAATGCGTACAAACAACCTTTACATGTTAAAATCCAGTTGTCAAGTATGTGGCATATGTAATTCTAGAAATTAAGTAATGTTTAGAGTCTTCTGGAGATCATAATTACTCTATTCGATAATCTTTATTAAAGTATTATGGAGATAATAATATATTAATCTATTCAGTAAGGCCTAGGTCTTGTACATAATTCAGGGTCTGCATCTTCAACATCGATTGATGAGCTGGTAAGTCGATGTATTTATCATCTTGAACTTCCCATTTTTCGTTACTGGTCATTACTAGTTGATAGTGTTGAATTTCAGTGGCTATTGTGATAGCTTATCCTCGACAAGAAGATAAGGTATATCTTATAACATAGTTTTTTCCTTTGATCCACCAGTCAATTGGACAATATTGACCAAGTAATTTTCAGAACCATTCCAAATTTTACCTATAATACTGTCAACTCAATGGTCATAATCACATAATGACACTCTTGTTTTATTGGCCCACCTCCTCATAAATTAATCAACTTGAGGTACTATGAGTCTATGAGTAGTCCTTAACCAACGAAATATAATATCAAAAGCATTCATTTCAAAGGAAAAAGCAGAAATAATTTTCCTGGAAAGTATGAGGGAGAATTGTTTCCAATCTCAATCTCATGAGAATATAATACGAGGAGTTTACAAATTTCTAGGTTGACTGTTGGATAGAAGTAGTAATCGTATTATTGAAGGCATATGTGAGGGGAATTATCAAATGATGACAAATCCAATAAATCTAGACTTTGGGACACTTTTAAACTGCTTTAGGTACAGATGTACCAATTGAGCTTGAGATTAATTAGATGAGTAATAAGAGGCCCTTATTTGTTTATTTCTTCCCTGTGACGTAGTGTAAATCCAATAACAATCTGGTATAGTGGAGCAAAATCGTTGTCAAAGAAATGTCTCATTCACCAAACAAGAAATATTTCAAGTCATTGGCCAAATCAAAGAAGCAACCAAAAACACGAATTTATGATGAATATGTCATCAAATTGGATCGACAAAAAAAAAAAAAGGTATTTGCGACATTACATTACGATAATCACTAGTCATGTGCAAAAACTGGATTTGATTGATAAACAGGACACACTGAATACCTACGAAAAATTATTAGATACTCCCGGAGTACCATAAGTGTGTACTCCCTCCCCTCACATGAATAGTGGGTTCTATCATGAATTTAATTAGTGTGACCTATCATTCATGTGAGAAGAGAGAGTACGCATTTATGGTATTTCGGAAGTACACAATAATTTCTCCATACCTACTATAACTACGAATTTTTCATTAGGGATTTCTTTCCCCCCCTTTTTTATCCCCCAAAAATAAGCATATCATCATTAATGGTAGAATATGCATGTACAACATGTAAGAATCATGTTAGGATATTATAAATTTTATTATATAATTCTTACAAACTCATATGTCATCTTTTCATACACAATATAAAGATTATTAAAATTTTTATATATTATATTGTTGATGTTTACGTGTTTGCTTAGGAACAATTTATCCAGTTTTTTGCTGAAATTTTTTTGTTAAAAGTACTATAGTTAAAAACTAAATAAAATAAGTTAATTGGTTTTTTTTTTTTTTTTTGCTTAAAGTTCTTTAGCAAAAAAGTAGAGTAGGCAGTGGTGGTTTTAGGAATTTTTTTTAGGGTGGTCATTAAGAAACTTAAATTATACAAAATTTAATGAAACGAGAGCTTCATATATTGACAACAACAAAATAAAAGGAAAAAAAAACACACACACGCAAACACATAACATCTTACAATAAAAAGAGAGCTTCATATATTAATAACAACAACAAAAAGGAAAAAAAAAACACACACACACATAGAATCTTACAATTTCCTTCTACAAATTTTCTTACTTTGAAATCTTTAAATAATAGTCTTATTATTAATGTTGCAACTACATCTCTTCAAAAGTTTAGTTAAATAAAAATTTTCTTGAAAAATTTCTTTTTATTTGTAAGGACCTAATATATTGGTTACGGGAGACCAAAGTTTAAGGACAAAAACCAGATGTGGCCGTAATACCAATTACATTCAAAAGCTTATTTGCTAGTAACTTTTTCAAAAAAAAAAAAAAATTATTTGCTTATATGACTTTTTGTTGAAAGTTTATTAAAGTATAATTATACTTAAGAAGGTGAGAATTTAAAATATATAATATATTTCTCGTGAAATAATATCGATTTTGTAGTAAGCAATGGTGAATGGGAGTGGCAACTGGCAACTGAAACTTCGTGCAATTGCTTTTGCTGGTTTTTTAAATGTTTATGCCTCTGAAATGGTCCCCTTGGATATAGGACAGTATATGAGCATAACTTTTTTTTTTTATGTAATATGGATACATTGAATCATTGATAGAGAGAGCCAAAAGTGATGGGATCCACTTTCGTATACGAATAATATCCATTAATTTCTATCTACATAATATGTTGCTTGTATTCTAAAGGTTCACAATTTAAGTTTTTTTTTTTTTTTTTTGGCATTATTTAACGAGTAATGATATAATTATAAACTATTTTTTAAAATTTTTGCAAATTATTTTTGTAGTCAATTTATTATTGGTTTTCATCTAGGCCTACCACTAACATTATTTTTTCTTTTACTAGTAATCACTTACTACATCAGCAGTTTGTAAATTTTTATGTAAAAAAATTTGTCTCTCTAGCATTTTCCTTCTTCAATAGGTCTCTTGCTCTCTTCATAATAATTAAAGTCGTATTTGGAAAATGCTGCTTACGCTATTTGTTTGTTTTGTTTTGTTTTAATTTTTATTACTTTTGTCCTTAATGCACATTAAACTAAATTTAAGACACTTCAAAAGGGAGTTGGAGGAAAAAAAGTAAATTAATCAAAGGGAAACAAGAAAAGATTGCACTAGCTAATAAATAAAAAGATCAAGAGATATTACAGAAGTCTGAGCTTTCAAGAAAATACAAAATACAAACTTTTCAACTTGTAAGCACTAGCTTGTTCTCTTTGCACTAATTTCTTCTTTTAGCTTCCTAATAACAAGTTACCCTATAGAAGTTTTGGTAATTAGCTTGACTCTTTCTTTCACCTCTAATTATAAATTGTAAATTTTGCCGACTTTCCTCTTATTTTTTTTAATATAAAAAAAATTCAGTGATAAGAGTAGAGAATATTGAAATCTTGAATGTTTCTATTGGAATTTGGAAATACTAGGAGAAGCTAACTGATCTACAAGGTTCTTGGCATAGACCTAGTGACTTATGTAGCCATTGACATGTTACGTGTAGAACTTCTTGCATCAACCCCACCTTATCATGTAAGTCGGTTTATGACATGTACACTCTTTTTGGAGTTCTTTGTGGATGGACTATTTTGGAGTTCTTTTGTAATTGACTGCCATAGGAATCTTGTACATTATGGACGGAGCCATTCATGGACTAAGCCCCCCCTAATTTTTTTTTAGAAAATAATATAATTATATAACTATATATTTAGGTACTAATTTTAGCAACTTCGTTCAATAAAATTACATTTTGTCCCCCTTATTGATCATTATAAGGAGAAATGTTGCAGCTAAAAGTTTTTTTACAACATTTTTACAGACTATTAAGGTAACAAATTCTTATTGGTTTGCATCTGGGTCCACCAGTTATATCACTTTTTTACTTACTAATAACCATTAATCACAACAACAATTTGTAAAAAAAAAAAATGTGTAGATCTAGTATTTTCCACCTTTTAAAGTCCATAAAAAATTTATAGATCTAAAATCTTTAAAATATATATATATATACACATATACACACACACACACACACACACAAGTCCAAAATATTAGCTCAACAACAAAAATTACCGATAGGCGATAGCAAAGCTAAAAAAAGAAAGAGAATAATCAGCTAATTTTACCAAAAACAAATAACTTAGCATTTTAAAAAACTTTAAACAAAATAATTTTGTCCTTACCAACAAAAGATAGGTTATACACACACACACAATAATAATAATAATAATAATAATAATAATAATAATAATAATAATAAACTTTTACTAGCTAATTTTCCACCTTTTAAAGTCCATAAAAAATTTATAGATCTAAAATCTTTAAAATATATATATATATATATACACACACACACACACACACACACACACACACACAAGCCCAAAATATTAGCTCAACAACAAAAATTACCGATAGGCGATAGCAAAGCTAAAAAAAGAAAGAGAATAATCAGCTAATTTTACCAAAAACAAATAACTTAGCCTTTTAAAAAACTTTAAACAAAATAATTTTGTCCTTACCAACAAAAGATAGGTTATACACACACACAATAATAATAATAATAATAATAATAATAAACTTTTACCAGCTAAGCAGTAGAGCTAAAAGCCAAAGCCACCACATGCAATTAACAATAAAATTTCTCCCCTTAACTTCAAATCCTAGCTCCATACCTATTGTAAATGGAACAATTTGGATTGCAATTTGCTAAAAATGCCAATCTTGGACTGGGTTGCTAGCTCAATATTTTGGAGATAATATATCAAAATATTGAGGGAAGAAGAATACATGTAACCGATCAATATTATTTTATTAAAATTTATAATCCACCTCCGACATTTTGTAAAGAAGATGCAGCAGTTGTTGTAGTGTATATATTAATAAATTTCTTTAAAAAATTTCGAAATGTCTTTCCCCTGCTAAAAGGTATACCATAGTACCATACCATTGAATTATTATCCATTATCTATAAAAATAGAAAACACATTCAGAAGTAAATGATTAATGATTATTCTGATTGGAAGAATAAAATTCATTTCATCCAACATTGGTTCTTGCGTACTTTTTGCTACATGCATGGGATTGGTAGGATTCTACCAACCGTCATACCAATCCCGTTCATCAAAAAAAAAAAAAAAAACACACATAACAATCCAATCACAGACACCAACCAATCTCTTTGAGCCATGGGCGGAGCTGTTATTGGACATTGCCCCCCTAATTTTTTTTATAAAAATATTATTATATTAATAGGTACTAAGTTTAATAATTTTGTTCAATAAAATTACACTTTGCCCCCCTTAATAATGCCATTAATTCTTTTGAGAGTAATCTTATAGCCAAAAACGTTTTTACAATGTTTATACAAACTATTAAGGTAGTAAATTCTTATTAGTTCGTACACTTGCATAACTTTTTATATATCAATAACCACTTATCACATTAGCAATTTGTAAAAATTTTGTAGTTTTAACATTTTTCACCTTTTAAAGGACATAAAAAATTAATAGATTAAATCTAAAACAAAATATAAAAACTCAAAAAAATTAGCTCAACAACAAAAATTACCAATATAATAAAACTAAAAAAATTAAGTCCAATCAATATATTTTACCCAGAACAAACTACTTGGCCATTTAAAAAATTTTTAACAAAAATCCTTAGTAGTAAAAAAATAGACTCAAGGGTTGGAGCCACCGCACACAGCTAGCAGCAAAGTCGCCCCCCCTAACTCCAAGTCCTGGCTCCGTCCCTGCTTTGAGCTTTGATTTTTAATTAAAATAATAGTAATCATTGTAACCTTTATTATTTTTCTTAGGATTTTACTAATGCGTGCCATAAGGCACACAATAATTAATAATTTTTGAAAATATTTTTTTGAAAATTAAAAAGTATTGACAGTTTTTTCAATTTTCAGAAAAATGTTTCCAAAAATAAATGGCTTAATGTGTGCTCTTAGTGACAATGAATGGTTTAATGTGTGCCCTGAGGACACACATTAACCAGACTCATTTTCTTATCTCTCCACAATGGTGTCACACTTTGTAACCATTGTGTCCAACAAAAAATCAACAGCTACTTAGGCATTAACGTGTGGTATTTTCAGATTATTCTATTTTATCATTTTAAAAAACTACTTTATCAATTATTCTATACTATTTTACAATATATATACCCAATATTCCAACTTTTATTTTTCTATTTTACTCATTAAATAATATATTTACACATTAAAATATATAACCAAAAAAATAATCTCCTCTCAAAAAAACCCAAAAACCCACCATCAATCCATGCCAATTGCCACCACCACCAAACCCAAAAACCATAGTAAGAACAACCACATGAAAATGGCCACCTTGCCACCACCACGCCATTGGCCAGCAACCACCACCACAACCAAACTCACCACTAACAACAACAACCACAAGAAACAACTACCAAGAGGAAAAGAAACACAAAAAATTGCCAAAAACACTCCAAGAGAAAAAACCACTTCAAACCCACAATTGAGGAAATCACTTCAAACCCACCACGCCGACTCGTCGATCTCCACAAGCCACCGATCAACAACCCCAAGCCACCAATTAGCACATCCAAGCCACCGATCAGAAACTCACGCCGCTGATTTGAAACCCACGCCGTCGAAAATACCCAGAAAAATGCCATCACCGCCGTGAAAAACGCCATCACCGCCACTCCTTTGCCAGACCTTGCTTCGGCCAACAGCGAGTCAGAGAGTGAGATATGGTAGATAAGAAAACAGAAAGAGAGAGTTGAGAAAGAAAGAAGACGTCTCAAACCCAGAGAGAGAGAGAGAGAGAGAGAGAGAGAGAGAATAAAGTTATTAGAAAATGTATACAACAGTGCTACAGTGTCATTCTACATGTAGAATGGCACTGTAGCAACATTGTAAATTTCTTTACAATTTTTTCCCATTTGGCAGTCCGAATGCTGAGTTCCTTTGGGCCTAAAATGCCAAATTTTCCTTACATTTGGCATTTGCTAGGCTTAGTGCGAATGCTCTTACAATAAAATTGAAATTTGGTGCAATACACTCTCAATGATTTAGATTAAAAATTAAAAAAATTAATTTTTGATACTAATCATTGGATCAAAGAAGTTAAAAAGGAAAAAAAAATTAAGAGTTTAAAAAAAGTTATAAATTTTAAAAATGTGTAAATAATGTAAAAGGTATTGTAATAGCCCTAACTATTGCACTGAATCTCAATCCGTTGCAATGATATATGGTCCAATAAAAAAAATGGTAGATGTCCATATCAAGTTGGATCCCACATAGCTTCAGCCAATACTTTTTTAAATAGAACACACCCACACACAACCATTCCTGCACACCACCTTATGCTAATTTTTCTTTTCTCAAATAATATATATATATATATATATATATATATTTTTTTTTTTTGAGGGGGTTCTCAAATATAATATATAGTTGTATATCTTTTTCATTTTTGGACTGCACGTATTATTTCCGAGTATAAAATCGTCTATCATTCATTAATTTTGCCTTGAAGATACATGTGAGAAGCACGTGCCACATGGTACTCTACTTCACAGATCTAGACAAACAAAACAAAGCAAATAAACAAAACTACAAAAGCATCTGATCTAGCTATCATCTCTTTATCCCTAAGGTTTGTCGCAGAGCATGAAAACATGTGAACGCTCTCACTCCCACGATGCATGTTATATGACTGGATCAGAAAATTGTGAAGATGAATGATGTGGATCCATCTTTTGGCTTGTACAAAATATTGGCCACATTGCATTTTTAATTAATTAAGGCGGTAATTTTTTTCTTTAAGTAGTGTCCATTCTTTAATTATTGTTGTTTATTATTATCAAGTTAAGACACCTATCGATTTTTCGTAATAAAAAAGTTCTAAACCTACTTCTAATTATGAGTTATGACAAGAAGGCAGCAAATGGATAAAGAATTTGCGTACTTAAATGCTACGAACTGTAGGTTTTCAACTAGTATAAATATGGTGGTAGTTGCTTATTCATATGAAATATGGCTAAGCATGGTATCTGAAATAGGAAGAAGGGAAAATATATAAAAGACTGGGGGCTCTGCAATAGTGAAGATTTGTGAGGCACTCCTGTAATTCGGTTGCTCTGACAACCTGCATTCTAAATATCTGGGGTCGCTAATTTCTATGAAGAATATATGCCTGCAAACTGCAAAGTAATGTGTTGGTGAAATTGAGGATAGATCTGACAACAACTAAATTAGATATTAATTTGCATGGGAAAGAGAGTAGAAGAAAATTTTATTTATAATTAAACTTACCTCCACGATGAAATTATAATATATAAATAAAAACTCCAACCAGTTATATTGATACGTTCCTAACCTTTATGTGATATGTGAACAAGATGCAGCGAAAATAGGCAAATGTCTTATTTTTCAAACTAATTAAAAAAATGTTTTATTTTTTGATATTTTTTGTACTGTATTTTGTTCACATAGAAAAAAGCAGTACAAAAGATATAGGACTTAACTCGATTTTGAAAAAATCGAGTTTTAAAAGAGGGGCATTTCCTTAATTAGTTTAAAAAATGGGGTAACATGCTGATTTTTTTTTCGCGAAAAGGGCAAAAGCCCGTTTTGGCCAAAGATATTTCATTGTTGTTAGTAGCTTTATGATCCAGCTGCATGCATCCAAAGTATCATGGTCTTTTTGATATGTAATGTTTCACTATGCGGCATTCATATCCAAAGTAACATGGTCTTTGTGATAATAAGTAATGTTCACGTTGTTACCTAAAAGGGGCTATATTTTTTAATAATCATACCCTCTAACTTTGATTTGTTTTTAATTTAGCCTTGATTGAAAAAAATTAGCCTTTTTAAATTTCATCTATTTCGTTTCAAACATTTGACTTTAATTTGTTTCTAATGTAATCCTCCCATCTACTTTACACCATTAAGTCCTTCAAAATAAATGACGTTATTTTGAAATGTTTAGAAAAAAAAAAAAATAGTACTACTAGTAGTGGGATATTGAACAAAACTAGACAAAAGAATTAAATTAAAAATGAATAAATAAATGATGTAACTTATAATTCAAACTAAAAAAAAGTGTTGACTTTTTTTTTTTAATCTCAAAACAAAAAAGTTAACGAATGTTATTTTTTTAAATTTTTTTTTTTTATACAAGATAGAATTTCTACTCTAGCCTAATCTAAGTGTATATGTATGTGAAACTCTCTGCTGAAAACTTGAACCCCGGCCCTTACCCCTACACCCCATAAACACTTATACTTATGAAGTGACCACCGCATCAAAAATGCGCAGTAATAAATTAACGAATATCTTAAAAGTTAGCATTGGTTTATGAAATATTTATAAAAACTTTTTATGAAGAAAGAAAAAAATAATTAACTTTTTTTTATAACTATAATATTAAAATTTTTCTAAAATGATTTATTAACGAAAATTTTAAATGGTGCTAACAAGATCCATGGCATAATATCCATGGCATAATATGCATGCTTAAGGAACTTTGATGACTCATGACAATTAAATAAGTAATTATGTTGCCTGTTGGTTTGTCACCCAAATAGATGATGTAGTAATTTACTGCATCATCAATTGACAAGTCTGACAACCAGAGAGAGACATAGTGACTTTGGCTCTGAATCACCGGTTGTGATGCTCTTTTATAAGGTAATTAATTTTTTTTTTTACATAAGTTATATAGAAATTTTACTTTAATCCAATTTAAATTTATACATGTGTAAAATTTCCTTTAGAAAAATTGAACTCTAACCCTTATAGCTTAAAACCTCTTACACCCTATAAATACTTATATTTGTAGAGTAATAATCGCATTAAAAGTGTGCAGTAATTAATTATTGTTTATATGAGGCCAAAACTATTAAAGTCACCGCTGCCAAAAAATACACTTGGTGATTGTTTGGATTCGGCTTATTGCGTCCGCATTTTACTTCCAACGCGTTTCAACACTTTTTTTATTTTATTTTTTTACTAAGAAGTGCTCCATCACATTTGTTAGTGGGTCCCGTGTACTGTGCACGGGACCCACTACCACTTTGAACGTCCACACTCCACACATTTCAAGCGTCTGAGGTTTTTTTTTTTTTTTTTTTTTTAAGCGCGTTTCTGTCTGGCTATGGTGTTTCCAGTTTCAAAAACTTTTTCATTAAAAATTGGTCCTACAGTACTATTCATACATTTAAAAATTATTTCGCTACAATGTTTTCAATTTTTAGCTATATCCAAATAGACCCCTGCTATCAGGAATCTGTTACGGACCCACCTGTGTAGTCACTGTAGTGCCCAGTCAAAACTTGCTCCTCCTAAGTTTCAAAATCCTCCCATAAGTTTCACGAGACAAAACTGCTTAAGATGATTTGAACTTCAAATTGTACAGCTCAGGTCCTTTCGTAAGTTTGACGGGTTCTAGTTTTATTTATTTATTTTGCTGAATACGGGTTCTAGTTTTATGGCTTTGAAATTTAATATGCATCTCTCTTTAATTTTTGGATAAGTTCTGGTAAGAGAAATATCAATTTTTCTTTCAATCCAACGTGAATCTTGAATAAAAGCTGTTGCCCTTTTAGTACAATGACATATTTATGTTCGGTGTGACTTGGAATAATAATAAATTGTTTAAGTTTGTTTAGAGTTTGACTGCAATAATTAGATACTAATATGAAAAACATGTATAGAATTTGCAACTTTTACAACCAAAAAAAAGCCAAATGTTCCACTTAGCTATAATTAAGATGAGACTATGAATGTTATTTTTTCTTTATTATCTCTAATACAATCCTTAATAATTAGAATTCTACCTTAGTGTTGCTCTGCCCTCCTTTGCTAATTAATTTCTTAGGTCAAATTATCTCTATCTTCTTTTGCAAATGAAATAAAAAAGAACCAAGAAAAGTATTGTAATTTTACTGACAATTATTGATATTTTTAACAAAAATATTCAAAACTCAAATCCTCTGTTGTAATTCTAGGAATTTATCAATATATATATATATATTGAAATTCATGGAGAAAACATAAGGTCCAATAATTAAGCTTAATTGACCACAGGAAGCCCACCAACCATGAGTTAATTTCAAGTTGTCATGCAAGATAATAATTAAACCAATCCCTCCAAACAATTTGAACTTGGTTACTACTTGCCCTTGTTAAAACAGCAATTATTATTATTATTATCTTATATATAGTTTGGACACAAGAAAATTAAGTGCACAATTAGCTACAAGAGTTGCCTGGGGTGTTTGTGGGGTCAGCCTGGCTAACAAATGAACAGGGAGACGAAAAAGTTGGACTATATGACCAAAGTGGGACCTGGAGGCTGGAACCAACCAACTAAACCTAGCAGAAAGTGGGGGACCCCAGATCAACATCACAGGAAGCAGTTTTGAACCCAACCTCCCCCAGAAACAACCGGCTCAGCTAGCTACCATACGTTTCTTTCTTTACATCACTTGCTTAATTTTTCTTTAATTAATCTCTCTATCTCTTTCTGTTTGTTTATTCAATAGCAAATTTTGTTCGTTCAATAGCAGCGGTAGAGTGGGATCGTAGATCGAGATCAATTAGGTAGTTACTTCGAGTAAAATAGTTATATTAGTCACCTTTTCTAACCATTTTTTATTACAAAATAAAATAATAATTAAATTCATCATTTTTTTTTTATAGCTTAAGTTTTTATGAGAAAAGAAATGATATAATAAAAATATTTTCACAATAGATTGTAAGTGGTAAATTGTTATTGACTATTATGATGGACAAAAAAATAATTTTAATGGTGAGCCAAGATTAGAGTCAGTAACAACTTAATAACACATAACATTTGTTGTGAAAATATAGTAGACATTACTATTAATGTGAATTGGTAATTTATCATTATATCAAAGTAGAGGATCCTAAGGGTATATTTGATAGACGGTAATAGGCATTGTAATGTAATAGTTATTCCTATGGTTTAGTTATTCAAAAGTTTGGTTATATTTTTTTTACAAGGAATAGTTATTCCTTATGAATTGCTATTTTAAAAGGGTTGTAATAACTATTCCTTAGTAGATGTAATAATTTCTAACATTAATATATTTCCAAATAAAGAAACTTTCCATATTCATCTACCAATTATGGAAATAAAAAATCATCAAAAAATAACTCATCTCTCTAAAATTTAAAATATATTATTTTCTAGGAAATATAATTGTATAAATGAGATATTTTGTAAAATAGATCTTAAGTTTTATTCTAATGTTGTACTCACAACCAAACTAATGAATATGTTTTTTTTTAGTAAAACTAATAAATATGTTTAGTTATTCCATTACAACACATTTTATTTCTAGTAATAAAGATTATCATTCTGGTTGTAATCTACATTCAGTATATCAAACGTGCCCTAAGTTCAATTCTTTTCCTCCCTCTACCTCCTTTTTTTTTTTTTTTTAATCTATGTTTTAGCCCCACTTTTTAGGGGGAGTTTAGACCCGTAGGTTAGTACCTACCTGGGATATGTGATTACCCACATAGGATATGTGATCAAAAGTGTTAGAATCACAATTAAATTATTAAAATCACTATTTTCTAAAATTTTAAGTTTTTTTTAGACAATCAATAATGGTGTTAATACTAAGTTTGATTCCTATTTTTATAATTTAACAAGTCTTTTTTTTTCCAATCTTTTAATTTAATCTTGTACAGTACTATTTAGACCGTGAATGAATTAAAAAGCATAATTATCCGTAATAATCCAATATTTTAAATCCAATCATGAATCATAATGTTTAATTAGTGCTACAAGAAATGAAATTAAATAAAAAAGAATTAGATAGTAAAACAATGGGCGGCAAATTTGTCTGGACGTGGCCGCCAAAAACGAGGTGGGCTTGTTTTGTTAAAACTTAAAACAAGCAATTGGGGTTTCGGTGACATCATGCTCATGTTCATGTTCCTCCCCACTTACTGTAACTTTATTTAGTTTGAAATCTATGAGTAGTATCAAAAAATACGATAATATCTATAAATAATAGTAAAAATAAGCTAAAATTATACCTAAGCTGAAATGTTCAGCTTGTCTCAATTACGTTTGTCATTAGCCTAAAAAACCATCTTTTTTTATTATTAAGTTTATTTTTATTATTATTCATAAGTCTCATTACACTTTTTGGTTCTATTTATGAATTTCATTATACTATTTTAGATACCTTTTAACTTTATCTATAATACTTTAAAAAAAAATTTTAATTTCATTTAAATAAATTGTTCCCACACGCAGTGAAGCCTGTTGAAGAAGCGGCAAGTGGGGAGGAATATGAACATGAACATGATGTCACCCAAACCCAACCGCCCATTGTTTTGCAGTTCGAAGCAATTTCTTAGGTGAGAGTTCTCTATCTTCTGACCGAGCAATGAAGCTAAAAAAAAAAAAAAAAATCTCAGCCACTTTTATTATTTTTTATGCTTCTTTTGTAATCACATGCGACAAAGATGATTGTGTTAGTCTGTGCATGTATACAATAAGTTAAAGGCATGAATTTTAGGAGTCTTTTTGGGTAAATATTGGTAAAAATCAAGTTTTTTGGGGTTATAGTCACTGTTCAAAGTTATTTGGAGGAATGAGGAGAGAGAGTGAATTTCGGCAACAGTGTTGCCGAAATTCGAAGAAAAGTATGAGAGAGAAAATCCAATCTGAGGAGAGAGAAATTTTGAGAATTTCGGCAACAGTGTTGCCGAAATTCCTTCTGCCCAGCCTGCCCGCTTCACTGAGTGCTGCGCATTCGTGAGTGCTCAAAAGTAAAAAATAAAAAAGGTTTGCGGCAATCCCATTGCCGAAAATGGAGGGAAAAGAAAAAAAAATTGAATTATGGCAATGGGATTGCCGAAATAGGGGGGAAAGAGAAAAAAAAAAAAAATGTGGCAATGGTAGTGCCGAAATAGTGGGAGAGAAAAAAAAAAAAAAAAAAAGAAAAAGAGAAATGTGGCAATGGTAATGCCGAAATAGTGGGAGAGAAAAAAAAATGTTGTTATTGTAAGTGTCAGGTTATTACTAGTTGTTATTGTTAGGGCAAAAAAGTATCTTAGCGTTAGGTTCAAATTTGAACCAACAACAACTAACCACCTATAATTTATTGTAAAAATAAAAATGTTGTTTACGTTTTTTTTTTTCCTTTTATTTCGGCAATGTCACTACAAAGAATCTCTACAAAAATCTCAGTTTTTATTTTATTTTTTATTTATGGTACACATCAATCATTTTTTCTCTTCTATAACTTTCTTTGATGTACGTTTTAGAATTTAAGTACTTTGAATAATAATCAAACGGTACTTGAATTTGTTTCAAACAGACGGACAAGACAAGAATCAAACACTCAGCGTACTTGAGTTTGTCGTTTTCCCCTCCGGCAATTCCTTTTTTCTTTTTTTTTCTCTCCCACTATTTCGGCACTACCATTGCCACATTTTTTTTTTCTCTCCCACTATTTCGGCACTACCATTGCCACATTTTTTTTTCTCTCCCCCTATTTCGGCAATTCCATTGCCACAATTATTATTATTATTATTATTTTTCACTTTCCCCCCTATTTCGGCAATCCCATTGCCATAATTCTTTTTTTTTTTTCTTTTCCCTCCATTTTCGGCAATGGGATTGCCGCAAACCTTTTTTATTTTTTCCTTTTGAGCACTCACGCATGGGCACTGGGCACTCAGTGAAGCGGGCAGGCTGGGCAGAAGGAATTTCGGCAACACTGTTGCCGAAATTCTCAAAATTTCTCTCTCCTCAGATTGGATTTTCTCTCTCATACTTTTCTTCGAATTTCGGCAACACTGTTGCCGAAATTCACTCTCTCTCCTCATTTCCCCAAATAACTTTGAACAGTGACTATAACCCCAAAAAACTTGATTTTTACCAATATTTACCCAAAAGACTCTGAATTTTAGTGTCCATGTACCTAGCTAATTGCCAGGAAAAAGGTGAATATATTGAATAAATTACAATAACATCAATGTTAACAAATCTTTTAAGATAAGTTTTAAAAGAAAAAAAAAAAAAGAAGATAATTTTTAGCTGTTTTTTTTTTTTTTTTTTTTTTTTTTTTATAAAAGTGGTATCAATTTGAAAAATACAAATTATTAATAAATATCCTAAGGACAACCGATAAGCAAATCCATAATGACATAAAGACACCATTTTCTATATATTTTTTTAAAAAATATTCATATACAATTTATTATTTTCTTCTATTTTTTATTATGTAAAAAAATTATATTTTTTTCGTTTTTTTAAATAATTATGGACATGATTTGTTAATGTTAGTGGGATGACATTGATGTTTAACCTATCATGTCAAATAATTATAAACAAAAATATGAGAAATATTGGGTCTTCGTTATTACTTTATAACATATAGGCTTTTTGGTACAAACATCCGACTAAAAATTTCTCATTGATAAATATATTTTTTGTATATTGTGGGTTGTAAGTAAGCTCTTTTGTATTCGGATAAGAAATTTGAGATTCGATATCCACTTGCACCAAAAAAACCAATTGATGTTTTACTTTGATAATAAAGAACAATTATCAGAAAACAAAGGTCATATTTTACAACTATCTCTTAAACAAACAAACAAACAAAAAATTGAATATTAAAACTTAATTAACTTTTTTTTAATGTAAAGAATTGGTGTCTCAGGCTCTCAGCCTTTGATCATATTATTTTACTTCCAAACCATCAAACACCCTAAAAACTCTATGAATTGATAGTGTGGTAGATGGATCTTAAAACCTTTCAGGCAATTGCATTCTTGGCCAATTTTTAACAAGACTAAAATAATAATAATAATATCCCTAATTGAATTGAAAAAGATTTGTGAAATTAGCCGAAAAATAATATTAATTTACTCAATATGAGTATAGTAAGTACCATAAAGATATTATAGAGAGCTAGAAACTAGAATGGTAAACAATTTTCACATTAGCTTTGTATATTGTCCCGCACAATCATAGTGTATAAGTTAATTATACCAAGATATGAATTAAAAGAAATTTTATAATATTTTATATAATGAGGTGGGAAAAAAAGTAAAATAATGTTAAATTAATGCTGCCCAACTAAAAATATTATATACAAGTCATTGTATTGTACCACATTCATCTAAGACAGCAAGAGTGAGAGGAGGTCTATTGGTCGGTCCCATTTTTTGCCATCCACTTAAGTAGTAATTATTGTTATTAATGTATCTTAGCTTTATACTTCCGCTGTCTTAATGGTAATTATTAATTATGTTAATTAATATTGTTCAATAAAATAGTTGCATTATGATGCAATACAATCTCTATTTTATAGATGACTCGATAATTGTTTCAATCTTTTTATACATTGCGATAAAAAATCAACCCTTAGTCAGAGTCCCATTACCGCAGTTAACATTTATTTATGGCATTTTTCCCATCTTCTTATCTACTTGATGACTTCTTTTCTTTTCTTTCCTTTTTTTTTTTTTTTTTTTTTTTTTTTTTCTATGGGATATTGGGATCTACTTTTGATGACTTGAATTACAATACCCATTATTTATGTGGCTGTGCTGATCATATTCACGTTCTTATCATAAAAGTGAAACAGTCTGACTTTGCATGTGTTTTATTTCTATACTCTATAACGTAAAACCTACATCAGATAAGCGTATCTAAAACAACGATATGTCATACTCATACTGTAATTCATATTTCAGGTTTTTATTCATTCTCTCTTTAACGAGAAAGGGATACCATGAACACGAGAAATCCTATGCTTCTTTTAAAGCTTAAATGGATAAAATATATATTGTACTTTTGGGTGGTATAGCTGGTAAATGTTGGGCGCCCTTGATTTTGACAAATTTTCTTATTTGGAATAATCAACAAAGGAAATTTCTTGAAGTCCAGTTACACACATATGCCCTCCAACAAAGATGGAAGTCATTCAAAAATTGCTTGTATAGTTGTAAATAACATTTAAATTTTCTACACATACATTGTGGACATTTATACCTGTTAAGAAATTAAATAATAATGACTTTACTTTGATTGCAATTTATTTGCTAAAGGGTTTTTGATAATCTCTTTTTTATTATTTGAAAACATCTATGTTCAATATTATGCGAGTTAAACATGTATTTTGGGGATAAAGACTTTTAGGGTGTGTTTGAATACTTCTTATTGTTGAAAACTGAAAACACTGTATTTGCGGGTCCCACGAACAATGCACGGGATCCACATCTGAAAATGTGAAACGCAAACGCAAGTACTTTTCAGCACTACCTAAACACACTTAGAGTCTGTTTGGATACCGCTTATTGCTAAAAACTGAAAACTAAAAACACTGTAGCAAATAATTTTTAAATGTGTAAATAGTACTGTAAGACCTATTTTAAATGAAAATTTTACTGAAAAAAAAAAAATTGTAAGTTTCGTAAAAAGTACACAAGACTCACTGATATAGACTGAACGCAGCTGAAAAATCATTTCCATCCAAAAGTTCACTGATTTAAATGAAAAATCATTTCATTTCGTTAGGTATGGTCCCATCTGATGACTCATTGGGGACCATGAGAGGTACTAAAATCCCAGCCTTTCAAAGCAAACTTGTCACTTACCACACAAACTGTCTAAACACGGTAAGAATGAATGTGGACCACCGCTGACGAGGCTGCATCTGGCTTGGTTTCAAGTCGGTAGGCCCTGACTTGACCTTTGCATACACCCAAAAAAAAACACCTAAATGAACCTGATGCAAAAAGAAACTTTCAATTATCTCAATCATTTGTTAAAAAAATAATTTTCAATCTCAATAATTGATTAAAAAAGTGTTAAGAAAAAAATGAAAAGAAGTAAAAGTTAAAAAAGTAAAAAGTAAAATTTTTTAGTGAGAGATGGTAGGGTGAATTGCATCTGGTGCAATTCTCATGGGCTGCCGGATCCCAATCTCTAAATGCATACATGTATGCATTGCAGGAATGCAAGTTTTTGGTGTTTGCTTCGGTAAAGTTTAACATGTATCTTCTTTGAGTTTGTGCCAAAAAACTTTTTATAACTTTTGTCGCAACTAGCATATTGTGACTATATCTTTTCTTGTTTGCACCTCCCTTTGAAATTCTATGGAATGGACCACATTGTTATATTGAGAGAGTTTAATTTAAATTTTATTAGGATAGATGTGTATAATATTTTGAGCTAACTAAACCTACACATATCCAAAATTGGTCATGTATCTGAATCCTATTGTGTCTAGTATGCACTTGACACAACCCGTATCCAAATTTAAATATAGTTCTTCCTTCACTTGAACTAACAAAAAACCCACTTTGTAATGAAGAGTGTGGGAGATTAGTATGAAGACAAAATTGAAAAAATTTAAATAAAGTTCCTTAGGTGGGATTCATTACTATATTAATTAAATTCAATCATTCTAAATGTCTGGATTTAATTGCAAAACATATTGTACTATATCTAAATAATTGTATTTAAGTTTTACCTTTGGATTTATAAGTGCTTAAACTACCAAAAAAAAAGTATACAATTTTTTAAAATCACATTTTTTAAAGATATAATTTTTTTTTCTTGCCTAATTGTGGGGGATGAACTTGGACATGGCCCGAGGATTTGGGCTAAATAAGGAGATACACTCGTGAAAATAGGCCTGGCCCAAATTACAGGTAACCATCGAATGATCTTCCTTGGGTTAAGATTAAATCGTACTTACCATTGAGGAGAGCCGAGGTGACCATTTCTTCCACATTCTTAACCGAGGTGAAGGGCATGACTGGTACCCCGAGGTAATGGGGGAATCTCAGGAAGCCTTTTTTCTCCTCGGTTGTGAATTCCCATTTCATAAACTAACTTCAAGGGACACGAAGAAGAAAAGGCAAGGCCCAATAAAACAATCACCTTGGCATTAACGAGGCTCTCACCTAATGTTAGCTACATTAAATGCGGAATAATTGGTATGAAAAATAGAAACACCCCTAAAAAGTCATCCTTTATGATTAAAAAAAATTGCAGAGTGGGAGTTTGATGGGATAAGAATCCCCCAAATCCAGCTGGGGGCAAGCTGGCTGGACAAAGAGAAGGAAGGGGAAGGTATCTATAAAAGGAGGAAATGTGCAACAGGATGGGGGATTCAAAAAATTAGAGAGAAAAAATCCAAGCAAGAACAAGAGAGAGAAAGAGAAATCATAGTGTGAGAGACCACACTTCTTAAGGGGTAATTATGTGGAGTTACCACTTATTTTTTTATAAAAAAATAAGAAAAAATAAAATATAATTCACATGTCCAAAAATACCTCAAATTCATTAATTGATTATACAAATACAACTTGATAGAATAACTTTACAAGGCTTTGGTCCTAAATACAATCTATGTAAAAATTACAAAGTTTTGATCATAGTTACAATCTACCAAAACAAAAGATAAAACACTAGTCTACTATCCAAAAACCTAAGTTCGGGGGTTAGATTACGGAATGGGAATACGTTAGACACTCATTCCGCTCAGACGAAGTCTGGTCTTCTAAACTCTAATGACCATTAAATACTCATATTCAAGGTATGAAATGTTATGCAACAGATGCTATATCAAATCTAGATGTAGGGTTAAACTTTTATTCAAGAACCTTAAATTTGCCATTTTATTTTGTGTGAAAAAATTTGATGAGAGTAGTCAATAAAAAATTTAATTTTGAGTTTCCATAAAAAAGAATGGATTTTAAATAAAAATTCAGATCTAATTGGGTTTTTTAAATGTGGAAAAAAATAGATTTTTATTTTGAAAACACAAATTTTTTATTGAAAGATGCAGATCTGATTTTGATTAAAAAAAAAACAGTCAGATTTTTATTTTAAAAAAATGCAGATCAGATTTTTTTTATTAAAATAAGACTAGATTTTTATTTGGAAAAAGCAGATCAGATTTTTTATAAAAAACAAACCAGATTTTTATTTGGAAAAAAAATGCAGATCAGAGATTTTATTAAAAACATGGCAGACTTTTATTTGGAAAATTCAGATCTGGTTTTTTATTTAAAAAAGAGCAGATTTTTATTTGGAAAAATGCATATCAGATTTTATAAAAAATAGAGCAGATTTTTATTTGAAAAAGTGCAGATCAGATTTTATTAAAAAAATTTAGATCCAACTTTACAAATCAAATTCAAATCTGGTTTTACTTTGAAAAAGAAACAAAAGAGAAAAAAAATACAGATCTGACTCTTAATAAATAAAAAAAATGAAGAAAACTTGCAAATTTGATTTTAGTTTTTTTTTTTTTTTTTTAAATACAAAGAAAAATTGTAGATCTAAAACTCTAAGGCAAGATTCAACCCTAAATCTAGACATGTTCATCAATTAATCATGTGAAAACTTTTGAAAGCAAAAGAAAACATGTGATAACATATGAGAAACATGATTATTTACAAAAGAAAACATCATGTCTATGGAAACTAAAACAAATATGAAAGCAGGTTATGGAAACAAAGTTAAAGTTATACCTGCTATAAAGATGCAATTTGTACCTAAGCTCAATAAGAGGAAGGGTCTAGGCCCAAAGAGCCCAATACAATAAATTTGTAGAGAATGGGTTAGAAATCTTATTTCTAATGAGCTTCAATGACAACAACAATGACCCAAGACTGCAAAATGATAAAGATGGATTAATTTGTATGATGAAAGTTGTCATTGGACTCAAGTTGAGAAGCAGATTCTTATATTTCTTATCTCTTAAAGATTGATTGCAGATATTCAGTCTACAGTGTTTTCTCTCTTTCTTTTTGGATCCCCATTTCCCCGGGACCTTCTTTCGTCTTATACTTCATCCTCCCCCTCCATTTTTGCTCTCCACATGTAGGTCTAGACTGCTAATATTGACACTTGTCCCATCAGCCCCTTCCGAAAGTCTTTAGGTAATAGCTATAAGGCTCGAAATCACTGTTCAGATATCACTTCCTCATTAATGCGGCCAGAGATTTAGGTACAGAGCATTTAATGTGGTGGTAGTAGCTTTCTCTTGTATATTTCATGACTGTCCCTGTCTCTATGCCCCCGTGAAACATATCTTGATGTGCCATCTAATCCTTATTTCGCTTAGCCGAGGAGATACCCCTCCTCGGATTACTTCCCTTAGCTTCTTCTGACACAATTTGCTCGTGGGTCTCTAGGTTTGACATCTTTATCGTTATCAATCCGTCCTCAAACAAGTAAACAATCTCGGACAAAGCCCATAACCCAAAAATGCACCTTGGGCCTTTTATCCCCACACCTACATGAACTTAATCCTTAAGGAAAGAGTTCCTCAAAGAGAAACTTTTTTTTTTTTTTAAGGATTTAAGTGAAGCCTCTTAATAAAAAAGAAGTTCCTAAAGTAGGGCTTCCTGAACTTCTTTAACATAAGAGAGAGAGAGAAGTAAGAAAAAGAATGGTCAGAAAAATGGGTGTCAAAAAAAGGGTCCTTGAATGTTGGAAGGCCTCTCCTATTTATAGAGGTGTTAGTTGCTTAGAAAATTAAGTCTAATTAGCTTAAAAAATAATCAAAAAACGTATGGGGGAAAATCCTAAAAAAAAGAGATTTGGATAAAAGTAAGCTGATTTTTTAGATTACAACAAGTTTCAGTATTCTGATCATATATTTTTACTCCAAATTTGGATTAATCTGAAATTTGTAAAGCTAAAGGGAAATTCGATTCTCTACAATTTTTCCAGAAATAGCCGAGTCCGAATTTTGAGTTTTACTATGCCAAAAGTGTCTTGGAACGTGAATCTGAAATCTGCTACTTGATTAGCACGTTTTTGAAGTGTTTTCCAACTCTAAAACTGTATTTGGACGAATTTAAGAGTTATTTTCATGATAAACCTCATTCCAAAGTGATAATTAGGATTTTTAAAATAATTATTTTGAATATAATTATCCCAAAAGCCTTTACGGTCTTTAATTATTATCAGCTTATTTGTTTTAAACCCATAGAACAAATCTCAGTATAAGAAAAATACTTAACCAATCACAAAAATTCATTTAATTAATTTTAATCATTAACCAATCAAAATTAATTTCAATTAATCACACATGATTGGTTTCACCTTATACAATACGTATAGACCGTGAAAACTTGATTTCGTGATATCTTTCAATCCGATAGTTCGATTTGGGAATCGGGCATATCGTCATGACCATTAAAATTTCAAGATCATTTTTATAATATGTAATGAATGAATTAATGCATGTAAGACAACTATGATTTTTTCGAGTATATGAATGGTCATTTTAGCTATCTTCCAAGGTTAAATTCTGGGTGCAAAATCAAGTGTCTACACATAGAGCTTTTTACTAGCCTTTTCCATTCCTATGTATCTCGAAAACATTGTTTCCTCATATATAAAAGTTTGATTTAGCCCTTCTTCGCGTTCAACTTACTGCTTAAACCTTCCATTGTAGTTTTGTCTCCCATTTTTAAAAATTAATTGTGGAGATCAAATATCACCCTCATTGTCTATCTGTTGGTTGTTTTTGACTCCCACGCTAACTATTTTTTTTTTTTTTTTTAAATGTTGATAAATATAAGCAATCTCAAATGGACATTAAGATTTTATTTTATTTTATTATTATTTTTTTTTTGTGGAGATCAAATTAATTGTAGAGATCAAATATCACCCTCATTGTCTAGAGACCATTCCAATGGGCCTTAAGTATACTTTTTTTTTTTATACCCACTATTTTTCTTTTGATAATTAGTACAATGGGTAGTGGGATTCAAATTCAAATTCTTCATATAAGAATAAATATGAAAGATTAAATAATGTAACTGAATTTAGGGCTAGCCCTAGGCCTAGGCCATTTAGGCCACGGCCTAAGGCCCCTTGACATAAAAAGGCCACCAAATATGGGGAGGTATTTTTTTTTTTTTTTCAATTAAAGAAAAAGTGTGAGTTAGGTGTATATTTTTTTTCCAATCTTAAGATGGCATTAAATATTAGAGTTATGCTGACAAGATTTACCATTTTACCCTTTAACTACTTTTGCCCTATTGTGGGTATCCTTCCCAGACTACCCACTGGTTTGCTGGCTGCCTAGCCGCCACTACTATCCTGTATTGGCCGCATCACGTTTAATTCCCAGACAAAAGTAGTTTTGTTTTGTTTTCTTACTTCCTATGGCACTCCCATCCAAATAAGGACCGAGTTTCTCTCTTACTAACTCTTATAGCATGCACCTTGTGATTTCAGCTCATCTTTGCCTCTTTTGGGTGGTATGTCATCCTAGCAGGACATTTCCCCCAAAAGAGTTTGAGTGGGAACCCCAGAATAAGCTTCCCCCTTCTCCCCACCGCTAAACCATACTCTCTCTTACCTTTGACCCATAGCCCACCGCCCTTGTATTGGCTGGGTACAAGTAGGTGGTAGTATATTACAAGTTTTATTACATAGGTCCTACAAATTGATATGTCACCAATGAAGTAATTCAATACTCATTTATTCTTTTGTTAAAGTGCCACCTCATTGTCACATCAGTTTATAAGTTTTTTGTAGAAAAATTTGTAATAAGTTTAGCATTTTTTCCACACAAAAAAAAAAGAATTAATAGAAATACAACATAGTCGCCATTAAGTATATGAAAAATGCTAAAGCAAATACAATTTTTTGGGAAAAAAAATTACAAATTGATGTGATAGGAAGATGATTAGTGTTACTTAAATAATATAATAAAATGAATGTTCGAATAACTTTTCTTTTATTGGTGATATGATATATATAGTAATTATCATTAGCTCACTTTGGATGAATTAGTCATATTAATAAGTAAGAATTAATAATAGATCTAAGATTAAATAAAATTAAATAAATATTATTTAAGTAATATTTATATGTAAAAAGGCCCCTATAAAATTCTCGCCTTATGCCTCAAACAATTTTGTGCCATCCTTGACTGAGTTATAAGGCTATTGTTGTTTTATATAGTTGATACTTTTTTATTTTATTTTAGAATGATATAGTTGATACTTGATATCACTTACTTTTTTATTATTCAACTTCTGATGGTTGAATAAAAGATATAAAGTTAAACCTTTACCTACATTAAAAACTAAGTGGTGTCTTAATTTGATGATAAAGAGTTATTGTCAGAAGTAGATACCATATGTTGAAACTATCTAAAAAAAAAAGTTTAAATTTTCCTTCTAAATTAAAAAAATAAATAAAAATGCATGCCTTATTTATCAATATACATCATGTTATTTTCTCAAAAGAAAAAAAAAATTATGAAAAAAATTAGTGGATTCTACTAATTCAACTTAAAAATTAGAAAATTGAATTCATATTAATGAAAACTATCATTAATCAATCCAACAGCCAGACTTGTTATAACGTGATGATCAAAGACCCATACTTAGCGACGAGTGGTGCAATTACAAACTCGTAAATATCCCTAACTAGAAACAATGGATACCAAAATAATATGTAATACTTGTAATAGAAAAACCAAACAAACACCCAAAATGGAATTCACAACATTGATTGAAGTGATAGAGGGCACTGCGCAGATTATTTTTATCTCCTAATTAGGATATTCTTTTGAATCTTTGCTGTAGTTGCCCATAGGATCACAATTCCAAACTTGTTTTTACTATCTGATGCGCATTACACGCGTAATAACTTATCAACAACATCCCTTTTGTTTTGACAAGGGGGATGGTGGACCCACAGAATTATTAAAGAAGAAAGCTGTACCTACCTAATACAGCAAACGGGCAATTGAGGACAAAATCGTAATCACCAGGGCCTGTGACATAGGCGGTTCTAGGCTTGATTAAACCTTCACACGTGCCCTAACCTTTCACTCTCCCAATCCCACACTTATCACTAACCCCCCGTTCGATTCTGACACGTTGCATTATAGAAACGAGGCCCGTAACAGTAAACGTCGATGAGATCAGACCCTTCTTGGAAACCCAATCCTGATGGGTGGAAACGTAATTTTGACATACAAAAACCCCTACCGATGTGATCAGACCCTTCTTGGAAACCCAATCCTGATGGGTGGAAACGTAATTTTGACATACGAAAACCCCTATATATGGGTAAGCAAATGCAATCGGTATGAAAAAAAATAATAATAAATAAATAAAGGCCAAACACTACGGCTTTGAAACTACTATTAGTCTGATACTCTTCTTATCTAAAGATTTTCAGAGATTGGGTGTCGTTAGGGAATGCAGAGAGATGGTTGGAGCTTCGCTGACAAGGCCTGAACTGAGTTGGCGAGCCAAGAGCTGTATGGGCGGTCGGACTTGCCACCGCAAACACGTCGAAGACGGGTGACCGTCTTATCCTTCTAAAATCATCAATTGATGTTCTTTCTTTCTTAGTCAGCATACTAAAGTCGTTGTTTAATTCCTTTTCAAAAGCTTAATTTTGTAGCAGAGGGTGAAAATTTTTAAGAGAGAAAATGGGTGACAACAAGTGTAAAGATGGTAATTCAACGTTGCTACATGGGAAATACGAGCTTGGTCGGCTTCTGGGTCATGGTACTTTCGCCAAAGTGTACCATGCCAGGAACTTGAAGTCCGGGAAGAGCGTGGCGATGAAGGTTGTGGGCAAAGAGAAGGTGATCAAAGTGGGTATGATGGAGCAGATCAAGAGAGAAATCTCGGTGATGAAGATGGTTGAGCATCCAAACATAGTCGAGCTCCACGAAGTTATGGCCAGCAAATCCAAGATCTACTTCGCCATGGAGCTCGTACGTGGAGGCGAGCTGTTTGCGAAAATCGCTAAGGGTCGGCTAAGAGAAGACGTGGCGAGAGTGTATTTCCAACAACTCATCTCCGCCATCGATTTCTGCCACAGCCGCGGTGTCTACCACCGAGATCTCAAGCCCGAGAACTTGCTCTTAGACGAAGAAGGCAATTTGAAAGTCACCGATTTCGGTCTCAGCGCTTTCACTGAGCATTTGAAGCAAGATGGGTTGCTACACACAACGTGTGGCACACCGGCTTATGTGGCGCCTGAGGTGATTGGAAAGAAAGGCTACGATGGTGCTAAAGCTGATCTTTGGTCCTGTGGAGTCATTCTGTATGTTCTTCTTGCTGGGTTTTTGCCATTTCAGGAAGATAATATTGTGGCCATGTATAGGAAGATTTACAGAGGTGACTTCAAGTGTCCACCGTGGTTTTCTTCAGAAGCTAGGAGGCTTATTACGAAGCTGCTCGATCCGAATCCGATGACAAGAATCACAATCGCGAAAATCATGGATTCTTCTTGGTTCAAAAAGTCAGCACCCAAGTCAATCCTAAGTAAAGAGGAGCAAGAGTTTCAGGAGTACGAGAAGTCACCATTCAAACAGTCGGAGACTCTGAATGCGTTTCACATAATATCTTTGTCTGAAGGGTTCGACTTGTCGCCGCTGTTCGAGGAGAAGAAGAGGGAGGAGAAGGAGGAGTTGAGGTTCGCGACGACGAGGCCGGCGAGCAGTGTGATATCGACGCTGGAGGAGGTGGCGGCGAAGAGTGGGAATTTCAGTGTGAAGAAGAGCGAGTCGAGGGTGAGACTTCAAGGAAACGAGAGCGGACGTAAAGGGAAGCTGGCTATTGCGGCGGAGATTTTCGCCGTGACGCCGTCGTTTCTGGTGGTGGAGGTGAAGAAAGACAATGGCGATAGTTTGGAATACAAACAGTTCTGCAGTAAGGAGCTCCGGCCGGCCCTTAAAGACATCGTTTGGACCTCGCCGGCCGACAATTCCACACTACTTGCTTAAATCCAATATGTTGTGTGACTTCAGACAATTATTGTTGTTGTTGTCGATGTTATTATTGTGATTATTATTATTATTATTTGTTTTCAATTATGGTGGAAGAAAATTGAAACATTGGGGACTAGAAGACTATGGTCTCAATCAATCTTAAAATTTAAATCTGTGAGTCTGTGTGGATGGTTTTGTGTCGCCAAAAGGGCGATCCTCTGTGAATCAATAACATTTGTTTGTTTGGTTCTTTCTGTGCTTGATATTTTCATTTTAGTATATGCAAGTGGATTGGCGTGGCTTGTTCTCACATGCCCTTCTGGCCTTCTTTTTAGACTTCTCCTTTTCTTTATTCGCTTGTACGTAAATACAATTTTACTGATATCTGATAAGTTGAAGTATTGTGGTCTAACCTTCTAAGCTTATCATCATATGGTATCTCTCTTTCTGCATCCATTAAGTTATACTTGCTTATGGTTATAAAGTCTCTTATCTCTTAAATAAGAGATTTATAGTTTGATTCTCATTACAACAAAAACCATTTTAATGTCTTGATTTTATGAATATTATAGCTATAGGTTGAAATTCTTTCAAAAGTTAAAACTCCTTCATTATAACTCAAATATTTCTAATAGAGGTGTTTGAATCTCAAAATTTTCTCTCGATCATTAAAACCATTGAATATTTGTAAAAACAAAACTTAGATACATGCATCAGATTGTTCAATTTAAATTCAACATGGACCAATAATTTATATAATATTTGTCATTTTCAAAGAGAGAGTTATAATTCATGCTTTACACACACAACGCACTAAAATCCTCTCACCAATAAACTACTCAAAGTTTTTTTGTTTTTGTTTTTTGTTTGAGAAGAAACTAATCAGAGTTATTTTTTTTCTTTTTTAGTATTATAGGTATGCTAGACAAATTAGTGGGGCACCAAAATAATAAATCCTCCTCTCAATAATTCTCAAACTCTTTATAATAATCCTCCTCTCAATAATTCTCAATTTTTTTTTCTTATCAAACTTTTTATAATTTTTGGAGGAAAAAAGTAAAAAGTAATGTGCAAATGAATGATTTTCAGGCTGCTACATGTAAATGTAATACGTCTAGCGCGTGCAACCTTTGCGTTTAGGAAAGGTAAAGAGTGCAAATTGCTAAATGACAGCTCTTTTTATCTTGGTGGGGTCGAAATAAACTGATAAAGCTTTGTATGTTCTATCTCTATCATGGTAAAAAAAGAGTCGAGGTGTCTTTCATGATTGGGCCAACTTTCTTTGAATAAGGCATAGGTTATCTAATTCTCATTACCTCCTCCTTCTCAATTATTGTCCTCGCCCTTCCAATCAAACCGTTCCACCCTTTGCATATATAATCTTTTTTGGATAAAAATATATTTATATCTGATGAAGCAGTATCTCGTTGATTTGCTTGGATTCGTCCAGATGGCTCTTGGAAGTACTCTGACGAGCCTGCGGGAGCAGGAATTTACTCAAGTGGTCATCGGTGTGGTGCCTGCCACAACACCTCCGATGATAAAGTCAGTATCGAAGAAGATAATAATTGAAATACCAATCAAAATGATTCAGGTGGTGATGTTGTTTCTCTGTACCTTGTGTTGGTGTTGTGAGGGTTTTATATACCCTTGGGGATTGTAGCCGTTGGAGTGTTAATGACTCCCTGATAACGTCTCTGGTGGAGTTATGGACTTTAATGCGTTCCATCGGTTCGTCCAGCTGGTCTTGTAACGGTTGGAGCTTTTTTGGCAGCATTGAATGGCATTAATTCTTTTTGATGACGCGGATACTGGTCATGTTCGTCCGTGAAGGCAGCTTCGTCTATACTTATCTTCGTCAGTTCCATATTCGTCAGTACCATCAATATCATTTTATAGAGGAAAATTTGTATTATTTGTATAATTCAACAAATTTTCTTGATTTCCTTAAAAATAAAAAAATTAAAACCATAAAAAATTCATACATGTGCTAAATAAGAGGTCACATGGAAGATATAAGATAAGATTTAGACCCCCCCCCCCCCCCCCCATACATGAAAGTTTGGTGTAAAGGCCAATTGGAATTACAATTACTTTGAGTAGTAATGCCCTGTTAATAAACCATTTAAAGCACAGTTTTGACACTATTTTCATGACAAATATAAAGAGTTATCAAAAAAATTAATTATTATTTCTTTTTTCATAAAACGTTTCTAAGCTTTTTAACTTTTTGGTTGAATTTCATTTATACTATTAAGTTAAAATTTTTAATTAGTATACTTTTCTTGTTTCCTTTCCCTGTGTAGACACCCTATTTCGTTCCTCAATTATAATGCATATCTTTGCGCATGCGTCTCCCCAATGATGAACTGATTAAATAGTATGTATAACTTCTTAATCTCTCTCTTATTTGGCACATCTTTATTTTATTTTCTTTACTTTTTTTTAACTCCTATATTTGTTTATTCTTAGTTTTAACTTTCAATTCTTTATTTTAAGTGCATTTGAACCAACCTTTTTTTATATTTTAATTCATGCATGCCTGTCTCTTTTTTCCTTTTTTTTCACAAAATCCATAATTTTTGAAAGTTATATAAAAAAATCAAGTTTTGTGTCTCAATCTCCCCCTCTGTTAATTTAACGTTAAAACAATTACATTTTATTTCAAAATATATTGGTATAAACCTAGCTTTAGGGGGAAAAAGAAAAGGACAAAAAACACAACAAAATGGTGGGAGGGTACACAGGACAGACACCTCCCACATAGGTCCTGGCTGTCATACCACTGTTCCAGTGAGGGCAGGTGGTGGATTTTGAAATTTTGCAAAACAAAAAAAACAGAGAGGAGCAGAGGATAAAAGGCCGAAAAAAAAGAAAAGAAGGGGGAAAAAAAAGGGAGGGGAGGAAAACAAGGAGAGAATTTTTCCTGGGGTTTTCCACCGGATTCTAGAAAAAGAGGATAGACCCATTTTTTTTCTCGGGATTTTCAAAAACTCATTTTCATCACACCTCTTTGATTCTAATCTTCAAAAAAAAAAAGAGAAGCTTTCAAAAAACACAAAAAAATTGAGAGATTGAGATTTCTTAAGGGAAAATCCGGTCCTGAGGGGGGACAAATTCCATTGTACACGATTTTTTTTCAGCACCTCTCCGTCAACCGTCGCCGGTGGAGCGTCGCGTGGCGGAGGGACCATCCATCAAAGAACGCCGTTGTCGCCGCCGTTCATCTCAATGAAGTTACCATCAAACCCATCCAAGGGTGTTAGGTATGTTTTCAACCTCCCCACTCTTTATACTTGCGTTTCAGCTATTTGAATCTTGCTTGCTTTGCTTTGCTGGGTATTTTCTTTTCTGTCTGAATATCAAAGCTTGAAACTTGATTGTTTTGTGAACAAAGAGAAAGGTTTGGTTGTAATAAAAGAAAGCTAAAATGGGAAGGTGGGGTTAAATCATGTAAGCATGTGGTTTAAAAAAAAAGGTGGACCATTCATTGAAAGCTTGTGATGGAGACTTGTTCTTTTTCTTTTCTTTTCTTTTACACCGTAGCTAGCTAGCCTAACCAATGTTCTTCCCAACAAACCCCACTATTTCGGTTTCTACAGACAAAATATAAAAAATATACTTTTGTTTTATTTCAAGTCAGAAACAAATGTTTGATTCTGGATCCCACAAACAAAAAACAAAAAAATGCATTTTTTTTATCAAGTCCATGGTTTCGGTTTTCACAAGAAAAAAATAAGAATAAAACTTTTTTTTTACTTCAAATCAATGCCAAGTCACAAGCCAATCTGATTAAGCCCTCACTTTTTCTTTCTTTAAAAAGATTACAGTTCTTCTTGTCCCTCAAAATGAAATGTTCTCATATTACCCACATCATATTTTGGAAGAGTTTAAGTTTACACATGCTTCTTTTTTTTAGTAGTTGTTATGTCAATTTCTTAACATGCTTGTTAATTTCTTGGTCGTCATTTTGTTTTGTTATTAATTTGCCGCTCTTTATTTTATCTATCGTTATCTTGTGTTATGATCTAGCTCTAGGCCACCATGCCATAAAATCAACTACTTGCTTGATTCGGTGTAATGAATTTGGTTAATAATATTGTGCCCATTGAACAATTAATTGAACATCAAATAGTCCTTACTTAATTAGTAGAGGCCGGTAGACATATCGGGCGTGCGTGGGTGCCTCATACCTTCCCACGGCGTAATTTGACCCCCGAACTTGTCCTTGGTGGATGTAAACCACTTTCCTTATCCATTGAGTCAATCAAATAAAAAAAAGGGTTTTTATTTCTTGTTTTGTTTTCCCTTGCAAAAAAAAATAATAATAAAATAAGTGGCGACTCCTCGACTTTTTTTAGACTCATGATTTTCTTAGTAGTAAAAAATACTCAAAAAAATCAAACTTTTCTTTTTCTTAAAAAAAACCTTTCCCGAGAAGCGTCACGTGGCCGTGTCCACACCCTGGCATAGATTTTGGGAAAGAGAGGGAGAAACAAAACACTCCATTTGGAAGATTTGAATTTAACGAAAAATATTAAGAGGGTGAGGCAATTTTCTTATAAGAGGTGCTACATTCAAAACATTTTTACAATATTTTCACAACAAATCATAGGTGGTTAGTTGTTATTGGTTTAAATTTGAACCTAACGATAAGATTACATTTTTGCCCTAATAATAACAACTAATAACAGTCTGTCACTTAAAATTTGTTGTAAAAATGTTGTGGACATATCATTTCTCTTTTCTTATTTCCAATAAATTAAAGAAAATATTGCTGGATTTTGTAGTACAGGCTACAGGAGACTTGCATTGCAAGCGGCCCTATCATAAGTATCAAAATAATTGCATAGGCTGGTATGCTGGCTATAACATTATATGATCGAAGTTAGAACAATAATTTCCAGATTGTGCCTCTGGCTCTTTCCTTCTGGAGCCCTTGCGGGCCAGCAAGAGTGTGTAGGATTAGGGAGTATGAGGTCCATGGTTTCCACAGTAAACAATGGCCTTTGAACAATTGGAATGTCCAGAGGAATTAAGACAATGAATATATAAGTCCGATTATGATCCTCTCCAATTACTACGAACTGAAACAGGTCCATTTGATTGGCATTTATCTTGGACCAACCAAGTATTTTTACATACACATTCTAGTATCAACCAGTCTAGGATTAGGATTTAGAGAGAGAATCCAAAAAAAAAAAAAAAAAAAAACAGTGTCAGGGTTAGGATGGTAGCAAAAATGAGCCTTGGAATTAATTAATGGCACCCCTCATAAGGGAAAGGAATTTTTTTTTTAATAAAAAAAAAACCTCGTTTTTTTGGTCACGATTCACGATAGGATGTTCAAACTCTTAGATTTTGCATCTTACGGAAAATTAAAAAGCAAAGTATAAAATCCATCTTTGTCAATTTAGTACTTGCTTTGTTTGCAGAAGGGAAAAAAAAAAAAAAAATCTCAAAATCTAACATTTGCTATTTAGAGATGTTTTGGCTGAAAATATTAGTAGTTTATTATGAAACTTTGTAGCCCAAAATTTAAGTAGTCTCAAAACGTAAATATATAGTTTGTCAGAAAAATTCAAGGTGGGAGACATGATTGAGCAATTAATGATACAAACACTAATTTTTCACAACTTGCTATCGAACGGGGTAAGTTGTGACGGGAGTAATAATCCTTCACATATGCATATTATTGATAAATCACTACAAATTGAATTCTTTAACAATTATAAAATACGTTGTGAAAAATTTTTATATCCCAAAATTTCCAGATATAAGAAGTTTGAAGCTTTTTTCCTTTTATGATTTTAACTTCTATAAAATCGAAAGCCACTTGATGCACTAGTAATTAAAAAGAGAGTTCAAATAAGATTTTCTTTTTTTTAAATCCTCAATTTTCCTCCAATTTTTATTTAAATATAAGATATGTGACGTTTAAAAATTAAAAGATTGTTGCGCATGTTGCATATTAACTAAAAATTAGAGGAAATTGAAAAATCAATTGGAGTGGATGATTTCATTGTAATGCAAGAACGAAAGATAAATACCATAGATATATTGCAATTGCAATTTTTTTTTATTCCAATTTTATGTCAAGCCCTTAAGAAATGGCAACCTTTAAAAAAATAAAGGCAGTGATTGTAATACTTTTTTTTTTCGAAATCGAATTCAATACATTTGTTATGAACCTTAGCCTTCAAAAAATTTCGGGGTGTAAAAGGGTACCGTAGTTAGCTGCTTCATTTCTACGTTAGTGTGTATGCATGCACAACTAAATTTTACTCCTGGGCTCTTGTAATTTGTTGCCTTGTCTCTGTCAAAATGTCTTTGTCAACAGTTTAAGAAAAAGCACATTATATAATTGAACTATAATTTTTGATAATTCAGGCTATTTGGTTTAGCTGTCTTCTCATACATGTACTGCGTGTCAAGACTCAAGACCGTGCTTATAATCATTATTAATTTCCCAATGGAAAAGGTGAGGTGAACAGCCAACAACTCAATTTTTATTCGATTTTTAGGGAGCGCAACAAAGCAGAAAAGACAGAATATTAACGCTCTGTTTGTTTAGTTGGAAAACCTTCTGTAAAGATAATTTTTTACATTTTTTAATGTTTGGTAGCACAAAAAAAATCTGGTCAATGGAAAACTATCTTTGGTTAACGGAAAACCCAAATAAAAATAAGGCTTATTTTCTATAAGTTGTTTTCCAAAAAAAATTTTTGGAAAACAATCTCTCTTTCACACTTTGCATCTTCTATAAATATTATCTTCGTCTATAACTGTGAAAAACATAATTTTTTGGCGTCTTCTCTCTCTCATAGTAAGTTTTCTCACTTTTTCTCTCTTCCCTTTACTTTTTCTCTCCTCACACCCTCACTATCACTAACTCTGGTCTCTCCTCTTCTCATAGATCTCTCTCTCTAACTATTTCTCCAGGCAGAAGTTACTTCTTTTTCATACATAAAGTGCAAAAAAATAAAAAAGAAGAAGAATGAATGAATGAAGTAAAAGATAGAAATTTTAAACATAGTACCTATATTGCTCTAAATTGCTTTTACATGGGACAATATTTACCGTGGACTAATAATATTGTTATATAATGAATGATAATTGTTTAGAAGAATTGCATTTGTTGGTAAATACTTTTTTTGTTGGCAGATACTATACAGTGATGATATATTATGCAGTACATTATGTAAATACATAATTTAGAGTAATATTGAAGACTTGTGGTTGATCATAATAAATAATTAGTATACCAACAAAAAAAGTAGATAATTAAAAATTATTGTTATTTATACTTATTGAAAATATATTCTCCTGTCAAATATATATATATATATATATATATATATATATAGAGAGAGAGAGAGAGAGAGAGAGAGAGAGAGAGAGAGAGAGAGAGAGAGAGAGAGAGAGAGAGAGAGAGGCAAATGGTTGATATGTGTGTGTGTACGTACGTACGTTACTATCTATATATATGAACAAGATGAGTGGCAGAGATCATGAAAATTTGATAATTAATTAATTTTGATTGTATATTTTCAAAATTTTAGTATAAAAACCAAATTCATTCTTGGTTTTTTATTTATAATGATTACATTAGTTAGTTTACATAATATACATGTTTTAAATTATACAATAAATATTTTTAAAAAATTGCATACCAAACACTAGAATACATTCTCAAGCTCATTTTCAAGGTCGTTATCAAACACTGGAAAATGAAATAATTTTCTAGAAAATGCTTTTTGAAAAATGAATCATTTTTCAGAAAACGTTAATGCTGAAACAAACAGAGCGTAATGATGAAATTAACGCTACTTTTGTTTCAATGAAAAACTTTGTGTAAAAATAGTTTTCCTTATTTTTCAGTGTTTGGTAGCATAAAAAAAGATGAGTAAAAGGAAAACTATCTTTGGTCAACATAAAAAGTATGGCTTATTTTTGGAGATTGTTTTCCATTAAATTTTTTTAGAAAACAACTCTATCTCACAGCAAGCTAAATAAGGGAAGTTATGAGGTTGTTTTTCAACTCATTTAAAGTTGCTACCAAACATTAGAAAATGAGATAGTTTTATAGAAAATGCTTTTTAAAAAATAACTCATTTTCTAGAAAACATCATTGCTGAAATAAACAGAGCGACGTTACTTGTTTTTCTAGGAAACATATATGTTAGTTTAGTTGTCATTAATTAGCTTGCTAGCTATAGGACAATTTCAAAGGCAATTTTCTTTTGGCTTATACAACCAACCAAAGGGTTCATGGAGTTTAAAGAGTATCTTTGTGCATGAGACATCACATGTGCATATATGAAAAATTATTTATTCATTTTTTGGCATATATACACGAAATACTTCTCAACCTGCCTAGTGAGAAATTTTTTTTTGCCCATATCATGTTTAGTTTAGCAATGCTATTACTTTCATTTCAGTTTTTTTTTTTTTTTTTTTTTTTTTTTTTTTTGGGATAATAGTGACTTAGATATGCGAAGAATGCAAATTCTAGATTTTCAGTTAGCTTAATTAAGTAGTAAATTTTTTTATAATCATTGTAAAATTAATATCATAGGATGAAATTTTATCATGTCTAAAAAAACAGATGGCAATAATCCGTTCTTTATTTTGTATATGAAGGAAGGATGCGTATCTTTAAAATTATAGGGCACAACCTTTCCAAAAAAAAACTATAGTGCACAAACTATCATAACACCATGGCACAGGACTGACATGTGTCTTCAGCAATTATGGTGAACTCTGCAATGCTTTATTTGTGGAGCTTCTTTTTTGATGAAATTTATATAATGCAGAACAAATACCGAGAAAATGTAATTTTAATTAAAAAATTTATAACTCAATTAGTTGATATTTTTTTTATGTTTTAAAACAAGATTAATATTACTTTTTTGAAGTAAAAAAGAAGAAGAAGAAGAAGAAGATATGTAGAGTTTAATTATACCTCCCTCAACCAAGAAATTATTCCAATATATAGGTATAATTAAACTCTACATATCTTTTTTTTTTTTTTACTTCAAAAAAGTAATATTAATCTCTTTTTAAAACATAAAAAATGTCAACTAAATGAGTTATAAAATTCTTAATTAAAATTACATTATATATATATATATATATATATATATATATATATATATATATATATATATATATATATCAATCACAAAGTCAGCAAACATCCTCAGATAAACGATGAGAAAATAATTTAAAATTAATGTGAAGTGACTATCAAATGAGAACACATAATGAACCAATATTATATATAAGAGTCCAAGCTATATAATGTGACCTGGTAAGAATAGATCCAAAATATATCATTTGTATATATATATATATATATATATATATATATATATATATAGTAAGCCGCACAAAGTAGTCATAGGATTAATATCAAAAACAAGCTTTTCATTGTACTTATTAATTTTAAACAAATATATATAGATCCCAAAAAATAATGCTTCCATTATTTTCTTGAACCTATATAGGGAAGTTACGTACTGAGAGTGTGAGATTCAAATGGTGACTCCTACATATATACTATAGTATGTTTTTCTCTCTTCCTCTAATTTAATTAAGATTTATTGTTTGCTGGAGAATGACATTTGTACAGCCACGATTTCCCTCTATATAAAGCCAATTTTTATAAGAGTGGAAATTATGAAAGCCATGCTATAATGATAGATGATCTCTTTCAACAACCGTGACGTATAGGTTATGCTTGTGCATCGTTGATAATAATGAATCTGTAAACTACTACTTTCATTGTTAATTATCCTATTATTGCTTATATTTATTTGGGAAAAAAATCGTACTCAATACACAAGACTCTTGTGTTATGGGATTCGAGAAATTTGGTAAGCAATTTTATCCTCAATTTTAGAGGGTCTTGTTTTTATATGAAAAATATGTTTTTCTATAAGTTTTGGTCACAAAAGATTTGCGAAAGGAGATTCAAAAGATTGTGTGGTGGTGGAAGGTTAGTCATTGTGGTACACAACTAACTATACAAATTAAACATGATTTTAGAATGTGTGTTGTGTTTTGAACTATACAAATTATACACGATTTTAATGTGTATCGTATTTTGAAAACACATTTTAGTTATAATTTTAATATGGTGAAAAAAATGATTTCCAAATTTTAGCTGAAATTATGTTTTGAAAATACAATTTTGATCAGCTTGTATGTACGTATACACTATGAATAAATTTACACACGAATAAGAGAAACTTTACCGTATGTATTTTACCTTTTGTTTCTTTCTTTCTTCATATAGGTCACGAGGCACATATGTCTACTTGTAATCGCAAATTCTTGATTTATACGTGATAAGCATATTTTTCCGTAGCTCTAACCATCCCTTCTTGACTTTCTAGTAACGTAAGCATTCAAGAAAGCGCAAGCATGAGGCCTCATAGCAAGCAAGGAACTTCCTCTTCTCCACTGCAATTAGGAATCCAAAAGGACCAAATTTGATGTCTTATGAAGTGGTAATCTCAGTTACTAGAAAAGTTATTGGGTATTCCTTATCTTTCAAGGAATAGAATTAAAGGCTTATATTTCAGAAAAATAAAAATAAAAGGAATTAAACGCTTATAAATTGGTGTTATTGACTTATTGCAAAGAGTTCGGCGGTTTTTGTAAGGGTCCTCCCACCATGGAGAGTGGAGAAGGCTCTTAGATGAATGTGAAGTAAGTTTCTTCGAATAGTAGTTTGATAGATTTTGGGATTGAAAGATACTTGTGTTTATGTGCTGAGTGTTTGTTGCTTTGTGATTGTGAGGTTTGTGAGTTAGTTTGCATAATTGTGAGAATTTTTGTTTATATTTGTGAGATTTGTGATTGTGAATGTTGTTTCTGTGTGTTCTGAGTATTATAAGGTCTGGTAAGTATAGTTGTAATACATATCGTTAATAGTAGATTTTGTTTGGCATTGCCTTAATTTAGATGTAGGCATGGAGTCCGATAAACCACATTAAAATATTAAATATTATTGTCTTGTGTGAATATTTTATTTTCTTGTTCATACGAATAAACTTCCACTGATCTCAAATCACAATAATTGATACTTCAGGTTTGTTTGAAAATAATTTATTTAGCTTTTCAATTAAATTTAATACACAGTACATCAAAACTACATAAATGGTGCTATATATTCAATTAGATAAGGTGCACTTTCTCAAATAAATAAATAATAATAATAACAAATTAGATAAGGTGCAAATTCTATGTTTGTATTTTGAAATAATTTGAGGTTGGCTAACTAATGCCATGTATAAGCCAATTAGCCTTGTCACCAAATTCCATGATGTCTTACCTATCGATCGGTGCATAAATATGATGATCTTTCAAACAAATTGGATTATGTGGTGGCTAGCTGACTTCAATTCACGTGAAAATTATCGATTTGTCAATTCAATATTCGAGGCTTGTTTCCCACTTGATTTCTGGGCACATGGGTTTCGCATTCCTTTAGCTGATCGAGTCTGCCAGATTGCAGTTCCTTTCGGACACTTCCCCCATTTAGTTACGACTATTTGAACCTTCAAAAACAGAAATGAAAAGTGAAAAATAAAAAGGGATGTGTACAAGAAAGGAGGAACGGAGAAAAAAAAAAAAAAGTTCGCTTCAACAGTTCAATGTTTGAAGTTGTATGGGTGTATTTTACGCTACATTTGTTTCGACATTAATATTTTTACATGGAAAAGTATTTTCTAACATGTTATCTTATTTTTTAATTTTTTTGATAGTAACCTTAAAATTAATTGAAAAATTAATTATTGACTTCCCATCTTTTAGCTTAACATGAGAATCTGAGATAGAGTCATTTTAACTTTATCTCATACTAAAGTTAAATATCCTTTTTTTTTTTTTGGGTTAAAAGAAAATGAAAAATGATACTCCGTATTATTTAGTTGATATTAATATATAAGGAAAAATCCTATTTAAAATTGTTAGTTCTTAACAATATTCATGTCCCATGCATTATATATACAATCATTTCAATTTTTTTTAACACTTTACTGATTGTTAGTTCTTAACAACATTCATCTCATTTTTGCAATGGTTTGTCCTTTCTTATCAATAATATGGTTTGTCCTTTCATATCAATAATGATTGTGAAATATGAAAACGATTAAGGATTAATACTTATCTAATAAGTATATAATTATTGCATTATTTTCTTTTGAACATTTTTAAAATTTAACATGACTTTTTGGATCCTATTAAAATTATATCATTAACAAAGACAAATCTTTTTTTTGGGGGTAAACATAAGGAAACAAAACTAGGTATATAAATAGAACTAATAAAACCTACCTTATTTTCCATGAGGTTTCTTTGGTGGTCTTCTTCTTTTTTTCTTTTTTTTTTTTTTTTTCTTTTTTTTTTTTTTTTTTTTTTTTTTGAGGAACTTTAGTCTGGTGTTTATTAGAGAAACCATAAAATTTGAAGATAATTAAGCAAAAATCTTATGGAATGATGTCCATAATTTTTATCAAGTTGCAGTTACAGAAAATGCTTTTTTTTTTTAATAAAAATATTGCAAGTTTATTAAACTGTAAATAAAATAATAAAAGATTTGGGGTTTAATATTTACCTATACCAAAAATCGATTAGTATCTTGGTTTAATAATAAAAAGGACAATCATTACAAGCGAATATCATAAATTAAAACTCTATTAAAAAAAGAAAAGAATCTTGGATTGCAATGAAGCTTTAAAAAATAACAGTTCCCATACAAATCTATCGTTCTGATGGGATTGTACAAATGTATTGTTAATATTGCATAACATAGTATATTAATCGCATAAGTCTTACCAAACAAATAAGACAATGTGTATTCATCTCTTGCACTTATGTGGGGGAGGTATTAGACTCGAGTAATTGACCTCTCTTTTTTTTAATCAATTATAAAGTTTATAAACCACATTATTTACTACATAATATTATATAGTTGGGACTTGGGAGGGTCTTGGCAAGGACTCTGCATTTGTTCAAAACTTCAAATAGTATCTCAAAAAAAAAAAACTTCAAATAGGATTTCCAATAGGGATACTAATATCTATTTTTGTTGGTACTTCTTAGTATGTGTTTGACTTCAAATTAAAAAGCCAGCTTATTTTACTATTCAGCTTATTTTTGCTATCATTTATGGGTCCCACTGCACTTTGTGATACTATTCATAGATCCTACTGTACTATTTCAGCTAATTTTTACCTTTTTCTACAGTAATTTCAGCAAAATAAGCAGATTTGAAACAGACTCTTAGAATAGTAATAATTTAAAGATCTGATTAACGGGTTTCTCTAAAGTATTTATTAATAAACTATTATTTTGGAATAGTTTTTATACTACTTTCATGAGAAATATAAAAAACTGTTCATTCTATCGTTTAGCTCCCAAAAAAAAAAAAAAAAGTTGTCCAAAAAATCAGTTTTTTTTCTTCTATTCTTATAAAAAAAAATTTTAAAAAAATTTCCTAAACCAATATCTCTGTCAACCTTTTTCCATAATTTAAACTGTTATAATGATTGATAAGTCTCTTCTACCTACCGAAAATTATGAACTATATATGCATGTTAGGCTCATAATCATGTTTCTTATTAATTTGTAATACCGCAGATGAGAAAGGGAATCCTAGCTAAATAGTCAGTACTATAATCATTCATGCCTAGAAGGAACAAGATTTGTGGCTAGGAGTCAAGCTTGATTAACCAGTGGGGGCCAATGTTTAATTAGTCTTAAATGATGTTAATTCGCCCTTGTAATGTGATGGTTTTGGCATCATATAATATGGTCTAGGAGTTTACTTCATGGAACACCATTTGAAGGACATTGTGGGCCCACAATATGCTTTGTTATCCATCTTAATATGGGGCCCAAAGTCGAGGTGCTTTGAATTTACAGCTGTGATTGGACCTTGTCAATGCCTAAAACATTCACTAGGTGTCAAGTGGATGACCCTAAAGCCCATGTCCATTTCAGCCCATTCAATGGAAAATGACAAAAATTTAGAATTTAAAAAAATAAAAAATGAAGAACAAAAACGACTGGACGTAATTTTATCTTAGACTAACATTATTGCCAATACAATGCACATGTTACTAAAAGATCAAAATTAAACAAAAGGAAATACTTTGATAATGTAATTCAAATTGAATAAAAATAAAAGAACAAAAATTATCTGAAAAAAATACATCGTGTGAGTGAGTATTAATCAAAACCAGACATTACTATAGATTATATTGATGAATTTCCGTTTTAATTTTTTATTATTAAATTGATAGTTGAATTTAAATTGAAATAGTATTTTAAATTTCTTACAATTTTGTATTGACACCCTATTTTGCAATCACTAAAAATATTATTTTGAGCAATTTAACATACAATGTTAAAATGATCATTTTACATAAATATAAAACTTCTGCAATTGATTCAATGTTAAAGTCAAAATCATGATAGGTCATTATAGAATTTAATGGCAGTCCTTCATGAAAGGAGTTAATTATACAATTTTCCTTCATTTTGTAGGCAAACTTTTAGATATTTCTTAGGAAAAACGGGTATGTACGATAAATTCGCCTTTTTGTTTGTTTTTTTTTTTTTTGACAAAAATACAAAACTGACCCTCTAATTTTCAGCGTTTTTTATTATTATTATTATTATTTTTTATTTTATTTTAGTCCTCTAACTTTTAATTTTTGTCAATGCAAGATTCAGTTAAAACTTAGTTAGGGGGCTGTCGTTAAAAGACGTCGTTTTACTTTTTTTTTTTTTTTTTAATATTTCGGAATTAAAAGAAAAAAAGGAAAATCTGTAAAAAAAAAAAAAAAAAAAAAAAATTAACGCCACAAACTCCATCAACACCCCATGACCTTCCAACCTCTCCAATGCCGAAATCTTCTCCGTCAACACTTTCGATGGTGGCAGCGGCAGCTACTGCTTCGGCACTAGCCCTCAGTAGTGCATGTCAGGCTACGCCTCTTCCGACGCTTATTCCATCCAGCCCACACCTCCCCAATCAAACTTCAACAACAACGAGTTGGATCAACTAGAGATGATGAATGCCCACAATACCAACAACACCAACACCCTTGTTTCGGTCTAGTCAAGATTGCCAGTTGGGAGGTTTTTTCGCCACCCATCTTCGGTTTTCTCCAGCGTTAAATTCTTTGGGACTCATCACCATCATCAGTGAATTTCAGTAATGCTCATGAAGAAGATGAAGAAGAAGAAGAAGAACAACAGAGACAAACACGATTCGGTCGGTATCGGTTTTCATTGATTGATTTGATTTAAGGTAGCCGAGTGCGTGGGTTTTGATTTCAGGTAAAGGGACCTCTTTTTTTTTTTTATGTAAGTTTTTTTTTTAATATTCTTTAAATTCTGATTTTTTTTTTTTAAAAAAAAAGCCAAAACGTCTAGGACATAACTGAAATTTAACAGAGTACCAAATTGACAACAATTGAAAGTTAGAGACTAAAATAAAAAAATAAAAAAAACTAAAAGTTAGAGGGTTAGTTTTACATTTTTTGCTTTTTTTTTTTTTTTTTTTTTTAAAGCAGTAAAATGAATCTCTTATTTTCGCAATCCAGAATTGACAATGCTTTAAATCTTTAGACCTTTTTGACTGGATTGAAAAATATCACTAGAATGATTTTCGAAGTGTATGAAATGCACTAGCATGATTTTTTGTTTTTTAAGTTCTCCGGGCAATGGCACTGAACTACTACAAAGTTCTTAGCCCACTAACATGATGTTGAATAATTGAGAAAATATGATTCCAAATGCACGTGAATATCAGACCATTCTTTTCATGAAGAAAAAAATGTAGTTAAGTGAAGCATGGTAAGTAAACAAGGCCAATCAAAAAATAAAGAGAGATTTTGAAATACCAATACTACTTTGTGGATCACGCTACAGTAATGTTCTTCACTACTTGTACAAACAATAAGTAGGAACTAAAAAATATATGGCTGTAAACACTACAAACATTTTTATGAAAACAGGCTAAGCAAAGAAACATTAATCATGGTCCCAATTAAAAAAACAAAACGCAGATATAATTTGGCAACCTAGTTGCATAAAGAACTGCCCACTCATTAGCACATTGATTCCAGAAAATCTGATCTAAGCTGTTGTCTTTAGTATCTATTACATCATTTAGTGAACTACAAACTGCTAACTTCATAAATCATTCAGTGAACTACAAACTGCTAACTTCATAAGTGCTAGAAGTGCCAAAGTTATTGCAAAATATATTGTAGATAACAATGACCAATTGTATATCCTGAATTATCTTGACCCTGCATACAAAATGGCATATGGCTGCATATATTACTGTATATCTCTCATTTAACATTCACAAGACTTAAATCAGCAAGAAACTTGTCAAAATAGTTACTTTTTATCTGTATATAATGTCAATGACAACTTTCAGCAGAGATTTAAACTATGAAATTCTTCTCAAGAATGGTTACTTCACCATAAAACCTAAATTTCCCCCTAACACAAAGCTCAGGCAAAAACTTTGAGGCATTGCAGGGTCTAATGAGAAATCAGAGATAACCTAAAAATGAGTAAAACAAGAAAAAGAGGTAGAGCTAAGATATCATATCAGCTTCAGATGATTTGTACACCAAAGAGCCTAAAACACGGCTTTTCAGTTTCATGTGTTGGTTTGGCTCCCTGAAGTTCTTTTTCCTCTCCAAGTTTATGGTCAATTTGGGGGCTTACTTCAAGTTTCAGGTCCAGTTGAATACCAACATATTGGTTAGCCTGTTCAACCAAGCTGCCGCAGTTGTTGCTACTGTTAACATCAATCATGTTGAATGAACGAGCGTCATTTGCCGCTTCTTGGCACTCACACAAGTAGAAACTAATAGTGTCGTTAGCCTTCAATTTCTTTTCCTTCACAAACCTATTCCAACCCCTCGTAAAGACAAAACTCTGGCTGCTCTTCCAATAGCAGTAGCGGAATTTCCATGATCTCATCATCCTATCATAGAAAATTAGCTGTACAGCTTCCTTGTTGCCTCCTCCTTCGTTGTCTTCTGCAGTTTCAGAAATACATGGGAAGTACTTGACAGCAAATTTCTTAGGGATGACAAGTCTATTTAGACTACCTACATCACTTGGCGTAAGATCCTTTTGAAAAAGTTGTTTACACGATAGTCCTCCTTTGCTTTGCACCCTACCCAAGTTCAAATCAACTGATTCCACATTATGTGAATGTGTCCTTAAGAAATCTTCAAATTTGGATTGATAGGAACCCTCCTTTATCATGTTGAGCACAGCTTCAGTACTATATAGATTTTGAAAGCTTGGCTCTTCAACAGTGATATCTGTCCAAGGGAAATTTCTTTGGGAATCTCCACTCCTAAGCTTGATAGCAGCACTATCATAAGCCATGGCTGCTTCTTTTTCAGTCTTGAAAGTCCCCAGCCAAATGCGCCGGTGATTGGCATATATTTGTGCACCCCAGTGCCCATTTTGCTGTGGTACAACACCTTTGAATTTAGAAGATGCATTGCTACCATGCCTTGCACGTTTGCTTTCAGGAAAAGGGTAAGTGGTGCTGCTTGAATCAGAATCCTCTGCAGTTGCATTGACTCCACCATTTGAAATCATGCTTAACATGTCATCTTCCATTGTAATCCTGCATGCATAAAATGTCACGATGGAGACTTATACTTTCATTACAACTAAAGGAGATATTTGATCATCTTTATCAGTATCAATTATCACGTGAAACATATTTTTCTTTTCCTTAAAAAAGAAGTGGTAATAAATGAAACAATTCATAGCTTCAGTAGAATTACAACAAACTTTAACATCTCAGGTAGCAAAACAAGACAAGAACATGGAGTGCCACCGCTTCCCATTCTTTTTCCCCCACTCATCTCCACTGGTGCCAATTTAGCCTTGACTGTGCCTTCCGTTCTCTCAACTTCAACCAACTCACTGTTTCTCATTGGTGCATCACTTTCCTTCGAACATGACCAAAACATATCAAATAAGACTCACTCACTATTTCATCAATAAGGACCACCCCCATCTTTAAAAGGATTTCCTCATTTTGAGTTATCTTTCCTTGTATTTCCACATATCCATTTCAACCACACACATTTTATGAATATGTTTTCTTAACAGTCTAATATTCAGTACCATAGAGCATAGTCAATCTTTTTCTTTGATAAGTAATAAAATTTTATTAATAGAATAGGTTACTTCATGCTTAAGATGAGGAGCACTTCGTAATCTAAAAGAATTACAAGAGAGAATTTAAGTGATTCTATGAAATCCATAAGGGTGTTGTTATTTGTAAAATCCCATGCATGAGACCAATCAAACAAAGTTCAAATCAACAATCAATCCAAGTGATTCTTTGATATGTATGCATCTTCAAAATCTCCTTCCACAATAGCCATATCAAACATAACAGGACAAAGTTCCAAATATCAGATAAGTCCTCGCAAACCATGTCCTCCATTGGACAAAAGGCCAGCACTCCTTGCTAACATCCATTGGATCCCAAAAGTTCTATAAATACCAAGCTCCACAAGTCTTTAGGCTATATCACAATGAACCAAAAATTTGATCCAATGGCTATAACACCCATTGGATCCCAAAAGTTCTATTAATAGCCTCATAATAGGAGAAATGTTAAAGCAACCGCTCCCTCTCAATTTCCATATCAACCTGTCACATAACTCACACCCCCCAGTCCTAGGGACATTGGAGTATAGAATATCTACAAAAGAACAGATTGAGTTCAATCCTCAATCTTGAAAAAGTGTGTAAAATCTAACGTTTCAGATTCGACCTTCCCAACCTACCAGGCTATATCCATGACTGAATGGACTGAGACATTCTGATCAAGCATACAAGCAAGAAAACATACAGGTGAGGGTACAACTCTTTTAGAGAATGACTCCTACACCATGCATCATGACCTAAGAAGCACGGGTGCGTTTCTAAATTCGGGTGCAGGTACGGGTGCGGGTGCGGGACTCGGCAATTTTTGAAAAAATAGGGTGCGGGTGCGGCGGGGTGTGGCGATTAAAAAATTATTAAAAATATTTATATATATATATTTTATATATTGCTAAGCATGCTTTTTTATATAATAATAATAATAGAAATAATAATACTAATAATAATAATAATAATAATAATAATTAAAAAAAATATAGATAGTAATAAGTATACACAAGTTTTTTACACTTGAATTATTGACAGAGTTATTAAAATAGATAAGACTTCCCACAAATAAATAAATAATAATAAAAAATGTGGCTCACCTATTTGGTCAGCCCAAAAACAAAATAAAAAGATATATGTGGCAGTAGGTGTAGCTTCTCATTAAAAAAAAAAAAAAAAAAAGATGCTCAGGGCTCACGTGTTTGGTCAAAGAGGCACAACAAAAAAATTAAAGCCTCTCTGACCAAAGGCATTTAACCATCCTTTTCCAAAAACAAAAAAACAAAACTTAGCAAAGAAGTGCAGAACAAACACTGGGCTCGCGAGAAGACGAAGAAGCGAAGAAGAAGAAGAATAAGAAGAAAGGGGTTAAGGCCAGTGAAGATGGCGACAGAGGCGTGTCAAGTATTTTCGGTTTGAGTTTTTTTTTTTTTTTTTTTTTAACCGTCCGATTTCCTTTTTCCGGCCGAAACACACCGATATTCGGCCGATAAGATCCGATTCGGCCTGAATCGGCGTGAATCAACCCGGTTCGGCATGGATCGGCGCGCGTTGGAGCTGAATCGGCGTGAGTCGGCGCTAATCCAGAAACGAAAAAAAAAAAAAAAAAAATCTGACGCGGCACCAACGCGTAGGCAACTGCGTCGCCCGCCGCACCCCGCGTCGGACGCGGGTTCGGTGGCCATTTTGCCGCGTCGATGCTTCATAGATCATGACAAAACCTTAAATGAGTGTCAACCCTCACCTCGAAATACACATAATGCTGCAAAGTGTCCAATCTTATAAATCTTTCCTTTTAAATATGTATTCTACAGTCACACAATGCTCACAATGCACTTCTCCACTTCATACCCGTGCACTTAATTATTCTATGGTTCACATCCTCTTCTATCTTTCCATCTTTATGAATTATTGATCTCACTCTTTGATATCTCTTGCCGTCTTATAGCTCTTTCCTCTTTGTTTCAACTTTACTAAACTTTCATTCCATCATTTCCATTTAATTTGGTTTAGTCCTATTGAAATAAGTTCTAGGCATCTCACCAAATTTCTAACTTGACATCAGCTTCAAGTCTTGTTTCATCCACAAAAACTTACATTTGCAAAAGGCAGACATCAAAGGACTTCCTCTTGAATCTACGTCTAATTTCATCCACTAAACTATCATTTGCAAAAAGCATACATCAGGACTTCCCATTGAATTAGTTTAGTGAGCCCATCCATCACTAGTGCATAAAGAAGACAAAAGTGAAGTTTCCTCTATGGATTTAAGGGGAATGAAGAAACACATAATTTTTCTTATGTTTTTCCAGTATAATACCTTTTTTTGGTAAGCTATAAAAAATGATAATGCAATTTAAAAAAAAAAAAATTATGACAGCCATGGAGCAATAATTATTGTTGTAAAAGAAATACAACTAGAGATCCGTACCTAGTCAGTACGCATTCAATAAAGAACCCAAAACACATTGTACAATGTCCTACAAATCCAAATCTAAACAATCCTCACAAGCAAACACAAGCTCCCTCAAATCCCTAACATCAGTGTCAAGGAAACATGCATTGTGTTGCAAGGTCCTTAAACTATTAGGTTGACTCTACTACTATCTGTCATGATTTATAAAAAATAAACACATCAATGTGATGACTTAAAAGAAATAATCACCTTCTTATATAGCCTAGATTGTTCAAGTGCATATCTGATGTAAGACTTAGTAGACATCTACTTCTCATCATCCAAATCTTTGGGATCCTTTATCAAAAACGGTATCATAGCTTCAAACAATTATGTATTTAGACATTAATTTCATAAAGCTTAAAGATCAAATTCACATATGAAGTAATTTGGAAATCTGCTGCAATTCATTACATACTTAAGATGCATATTCTGGATCCTCTAATAAAAATTCTTTGATATTTTTTTTTCCATTGTTTAAAAAATTATGGATATAATGGAGGCAGGGGAATTCTACAGTATAGAAGAAACTAACATACAAAAGACAGTTACACCAACTAGGTGGAGTTAGGTGACTTAGGTCTACACAAAATATGAAAAGACATCAGATTCTATAAAGCTGTACCTCAAATATTGGTGGGTTAGTGTGTGATGATTCTATAAAGCTGCAACTCAAATATTAGGAACGCATTTCTACTAGGAAGGTTACTATCATCCAGATAACCTTAAAAAGATCAATAATTGACATCAACTACTGAATCAACATTCCACTTCAGGCAGGACAGCTGATTGTCTTACCAAATTAGTATGTTGTCTTTTGAATCAACTTTCAGGCCTACCCATGAAATATTGCATCAAATGTTCAACCTACAAGTGAATAGTTCCACGTTCATACTAATAAAGACAGCAACTGGGGTACAATCATAGTTAGAGTTGTGAATTGGCCAGATGGAGTAAATCCAAGTTTTGGCACATCTAAACACAAGAAATAAAAATACCACACATCCTTTGTGCGATGATTACCTTACAAGTATAAGTGCTTGTAAGGTGTGAGGGTAAAGATTGGAGTTCAAGTCTTCAGGAGGGAGTCTAGGTCCACACACATATACACTTAAATTAGGCTAGAGTAGAATTTCTATCTTGTATAAAAAATAAATATAAAAAAAAGGAAAACATTGGACAACTTTGCATAGAGAGAACTTGAACGTTAAAGAACTGATGAAGGAGAGGACCAACCCCCCCCCCCCCCCCACCAAAAAAAGTATTTCTACAACTATTTTTTTATCACTTGTAATATGTTAAAGATGAGAGAGAGAAGAACATATGAATTATGCGGTTCGGCTTGATAGCTTACGTCCACAAAGGAAGATTTTAGCAACTACATCTTGCTATGATAAACTCATCTATTATAGTGAACCCTTAGCAGGGTATATATACGAGATAGGGTTTAGTCCTAAATGGGATTACAATATATTAGGCCTCAGGGTACATTAAATTAACATAAACTCAAACATATAGGTCTAGCTTGGAACATATACACACTATGAAAAGTTGAGCAAGAGAAAGCTGAAATGTGCCTAAAACAATTGAAATAGAATATGAACTGATTGAAATTGAAGTTGAACCAACCGAAACTTGGCCAAACCGACTGAAATAGAAGCTGAACCAACCAAAATTGAAGCTAAATCGATCAAAAAGCAAGATGAACTGGCCGTAACTAATCAAAATCAAACATAGGCTTTATCCGGGTTAGGTTATCCTTATCATGGATAAGGGACAACCAACTACCTATATAGCCAAATATCTACCAAACAACCTTTATCCCTATCCATGAGTAAGTTATCCTTATTCATATAGAGATTAGCCCACACCGTCAACCATAAAGGGGTTTTCCATGTGTACTTCAGCCAACAACTACACAGGCAAACTCAGACTCGCTAGCAAGCACTACTCGGCTGACCACAACGACCAGAGAAGCACCATAGAGAACAATTTAGATCAAGGAAAAACCACGGAAGGGTACTAGATCTGACAAGACACACCGTAACTACAACTAAGGAGTATTGGATTTGCAAAGAGAAATCAAAATACATTGAAAATAACAGCCCAAAAATACCACCAAGAGGATCAGGATCAAGGAAAAACCTCCATCACCGAAAAATTACTAGAATACACCAAAGTATGCCAAGAACTACCACAACCGACATCTACCCACCCACTATCGAGAAAAATTTAGATCTTCCAACCATCCACCAAGAAATAAGAACATCAAAAACACATACTTAGTTAACCATCGAGAACAAAAACTCCCAAGAACGATGACTTGGATCTATGTTTCTACTTACACAAGTTAAGCAACTAGTGACAATTACTGTGGGGGAGGTGCGTGAAGATACCTAAAATGCCAGTAGTCTTCATGCACCTTCCAACAACATTTAATTGAAGGTGATCAGAGATGGCTTTGATACCATGTTAAGATTAATAATAAAATAATGTAGAGAAGCAAAAGCAAAAAGAGAGAATATCATAAGGGTTACGTGGTTTGGCCTAATAGCTTATGTCTAAAGATTAGTCCTTAACAACCACATCTTTACTATAATAAACTCATTTGTTACAATGAACCCTTAGCACCCTTAGCAAGGCATATATAGGAGTTAGAGTTAGCACTACAAGGGCTTACAATGTATTGGACCTCCTAAGTCATTACATTAACATGAACCCAATATATTTAACATAATAAACATGTATGAATAATGTCATCTGTTAGAAATGATAAACTATCATTTGTCCGAAAACCTTAAACTATTAGGAAAGAGTGAATTAAGCATTTAACTATTATTCTAACATTCTCTCTCATGTGGACCTAGACTCCCTCTTAATAAGTGGAGTCTAACACATGAGATTACATTTCAAATAGAAGGCGGAGTGGAGATAGCTTTGAACTTAAAAAACTCTAAACATTGATACCATGATAAACTACCACTAGTCCTAGAAGCGTAAATTTAGAAAATAGTAAATTTAATCATTTAACCATGATTATAACAAGAAACTTCTTAAAAACATAGCTATAAATAGAATCAGCTCCTAAAAAAATTATTAAAAAACAAAAAAAAAATTGACTGGCCCAGCCTAACTACTACAATTTAATACTTGAAAAGCTTCTTCTTTAAAACTGGATCTTGAAGGAAGCATTACAATCTCACTACGCGATTCTAGTTGTTCAATGAAGATGACAAAAAAAGTGTCTAAAGACATATATCAAAATGAACCATGCAATACCAACCATTTTTAAATCTTGATTCATCTTAGGCATGACCCAAAAAGACACAAACTTAATACCAAAACAATCTTTTTACCTTAATTTTTATTGATAATGCCAATGAGCTCTAACTTTAATGACATCTCCCCTTGTAAGAGAAAATGGACAGTGAGATCATGGATCTAAAGATAATGGGAATGCGTATGACTTACCAATAAAAAGTTTTTTTTTTTTTTAAATAAATTCTTACATTAAAAATCACCTTAGATAAACTGGCCCCCACTTAAGTGTTATAAATTTCAAGTTGAATAGTTGACCCAAAATCATTGCAAGATGGTTGAGTCAATTAGAAATTCAAAATTATTACAACAATGAAGGCCATATTCTTAAACAAAAACTTAGACCACATGAGGGGCTATCACTGAAACAATGATCTAGGTAGTTGGATAGCAAAGAAAGATAACATAAGAATGTCATACACTGTGTGTGTGTGTGTGTGTGTGTGTGTGAGAGAGAGAGAGAGAGAGAGAGAGAGAGTGTGTGTGTGTGTTTTGTGAAGATCTCCAAGGCTTAAGGCTAAGGGGATACTTATCCATGCAACATATCATCTTGTTCATAAAAGCTACTTTTTGGAAACAATGTTGGCTCTGCCTCATTGAATTAATCAAGGCCATGAAAGATTTACACAAAGCAAGTTAGCAATTAACTGGGAAAAAAACCACAAGAATAAGGCAAGGCACTATTACCTAAATTTTAACTTTTTGCCCACATTCTATAAGACAATTCTAGCTGAATCACAACAGTTCTACATCATATATATTGCTGCTCATATGTGGCAATAGACATCGTTCAAATACAGAAATAGTATACCAAACTACTCTGAAATAATTACAAAATCAAACAATCTATGAAGCCAAAAAAAAAAAAGAAAAAAAAAGAGAGCAAGAATGGATAATGCCAAAGACAGTCAACCAGTCATACAAACATCTCAACATTGATTGTTTAATAATATGATTAGGATGTTCTACAACATCTACGTTTTGATATGACTCTCCACTAGCTTATCCACATAACACATCAAGGAACTACATTCAAATTTTAGCACACCTATGTTGATGGTATCTCCCTTGATAGCATTTAAGCATTTTTTTTTCTTTCTTTTTTTTCTTTTTTTCCCTTTTGATGAATATTTTACTAGAAAGAGATGAAAGTCATACATACAAGCAGTATACAAAGAGCTCTCGTAAAGAATCACACATTTACATTCAAATAATCAAAAAAGTCATAAAAAGCAAAGGACATGGACACTTACAAAACCAGTAAACACTTGTATAATGACTACAAAAATAAAGATTTTAGCTCAAGAAGACACAATGCTATTAAATGAGCAGGAGCCTAGCTACCAACCTGAGGCACCAATCAAGAAAGTCATATAGAGAGGTTAGACTTAGTTTTTTTTTTTTTTTTTTTTTTTTTTAATCTTTTAGCTCTAAACTAGGCTCTCATGATTTTGAATTTGAGAAGCCTATATTATAATATTAGCAAGCTGATTGAACAAGGAATGAAACCCGTTATTTCCATTCTTAGATACATGGTGATCTCTAATCATTGAACCGTATCCAAGCTTTGTGGCTAATTTGGCCTCTATTGAGCTTCCATGCTATTGGCTTTATCCACAACTTGGCTTTGCTATCACTCACGACTATGACTAGTAGAGAGTTTGTGAAATTGTCCCACTAGAAAAGAAAGGTTGATTAGTTGGGTTCAGGAAAATATTCATTAGGAAGAAAAGTATAGAGTTTGTGAAGTTGTTCCACCAGAAGAGACAGGCCGAATAGTTAGGTTAAGGAAAATATTGATTAGGAATAAATAATTAGGATTATTGTCAAGAGTCTTGTACTTCAACTGGCACCTCCTAATGTTTTGATGGATACATTCAAGGTTTAAATCCTCTCACCCCTCAATTAACAAAATAAATAATTAATTTGAGAAGACTACAATTGACTAGTAAATATAACATATAGGGATACTACTAAACTCACAACTTAAGTCTTTGGGGGTTTTTTTTTCCACTAGCGCATCATCCATGGGACACTTGTTTGTCATTCATGGTAACCACATGTCAACCATGCACACTTATCCATGGGAACCTTGCATGCACCATTCTTTTTTACATAGCACCATTGGTAATACTACTTTGTTGGGCATATTTTCCAAAATCATCTTTGTGTGGACTTATGGGCTTATATATTGTGTGGGCTCCAAGCACACACACCTTGTTCCCGCCTGAATTGCAACAGGAACCCTAAAAACCTTCCCACCTCACCGCACACCAACTTGGGCTCTAATACTACTTGCATTGTTAAGAAAAAGACTTCCTTTTAAGGGAAGACTAACCGAAGTGCCACAAGTGACTTGGTTGAGAGCTCATATGTGAAGGGGGAGATTTGTTGATATTCATGTGTGAGTGGTGTGACTAGTTAACGAATAAAGTCTCATATTGGATAATAAAAACAATAATGAGTAATTAATATAACATAATTGGAGCTAAACCCACTAGCTTAAGTTTTTGGGTCAAATGGCGTCCCTATATGGTATATTTACTACACCATTTTTTTTATAAGGTCCCTATATGGTATATTTACTACACCATTGACCTCTCCCTAAAGTGTTATTTCCACAACATTAGGTTTTCCTCTATAAACTAATAAATGTGTGACTACTCTCTCTCTCTCCATATTTTCCACGTAAACGTGCGATTCTTTGTGTGGAAAATATGGAGGGAGCACATCAAAGAAACATTAAGGTACCTACAGTGAAGACTCAAGTAAAATTCAACAAGAATAAGAAAATGATGCCAATTTTGTTAGGCTAATATAGATGGCAAATCTATATTTTTATTGAAGTTAGTGGGGGTATGAGTTGGCTGCCCTATTCTCAAACTAATATAACACATAATTTCCTCATGCTACATGTTCTTCTTTTCCTGCATCTATTAAATATATTATTATAAACTAGGGTAGCCAATTCAGAATGAGGTATATATGGTTGGAAGTGGTGAAGCAAAATGAGCTACATCCCAGCAAAAAGTTATTCCCTTGACAGATAATTCAGACTTATGTTTGAGCATTGACCATGTAAAGGAGGAATGACTGAATCATGTGCATGTGTGTGTGTATCAAAACCCATGTATATAGCATACACCCATATAAATCTATCAATTCAACCTAAGCTGACCGACAAAACTATCGACTTTCTTGAGAATCAAAACAAGGATTTATCCTAATTAACCCAGCCCTTCGTCCCCCTAACTACAGCTTAGTAATGGCTTAACCCAATAATGTAGTAGGGTGGAATTAATATGCAGGCAAGTTTTCAATCCCCAGGGTTAGATTGCTCTTGCTACCAACAAAATCAATCTGCCACTTGCATGCCTAACTTTAAATAAACATAGGGCTCCCTTAAAATTAGTATCCTGAATGTTTGCTTTCTCACTTATCACACTGTGTGCTCCAATAAGCAAATTAAGTTCTGCACAAACTGACCAATTTTGTTCCCATGTGGCACTTGCTTATAAAAAATTTATATGATGTTTTTATATCGAATATACAAAGCAGATGACATGCAAAATTCAGATTGAAGTGTTGAACCCAATTTGTATATGTTGTCTAAGTTCAACTTGAAGACTAATATCTATGGAGATTAGTTTGCCAGTTTTATGACTTTCGCTTAGAAACATTACAATTCAATCAGATCATCTATAGATGATTTACTGCATCCCTAAACCTCTATTCAAGTATCAAATCATGATAACAATTGTACATGAAGAAGTGGAACGAAAAACTTCCTAGTTCCAGCTCACAATCTTTAAAAATATATATCTACAAATTACAATACAAATTTATTTCTTACAGTTCTAAGTAGTTCTTTAAAAAAAAAAAAAAAAAGCCCACGAGTCATAATAGTTTGGAAATTTCTAGGGCCAAAGTTTAATTTGAAGACTAATTGTACAATTCAGGTTGAAGTGTTGAACCCAGTTTGTATATGTTGTCTAAACCTCTACTCAAGTATCAAATCATGATAACAATTCTACATGCAAAAGTGGGACATGAAACCTCTTAGGCGTTGTTAAAAGCGCACTTAGGCTCAATTAAAGCTCAAAGCCCCAAGGTATAAGCACTTTGCTTGGCCAAAGTGAATAGCTCATTTCAAGAAGCGTGTCTTACGCGCTCTTTTTTGGTGCTTTTTGAAGATGTACCAAAGTACGCCTAGACAATCTTTTTTATTTTATTACAAAAAATATAATTAATAAAATTAGTTGCTTGATCTTGAAGGAAATAACATTGACCATTGATTTATTATACAAGCACTATTCTTAAGGTGGTATATTTTACAAATATATATATATATTTACATTTCAAAAGATACGAACAAGGCTAATTACTATTCTTTCTTATTATTTTTGGTATTTGCCTTTTAGATGTATTTGATGGAACTTTGAACTAAATAAATCATTTATCATCACTATCATGGTTACGTATATTTATAAAGTACTAGAGAATTATATAAAATGTTATGTTTATCATATAGTCCATTGATGGCTGTTTTTAATTTATTATATAAAAATTTTAAGAAATTGAAATAACTTAAGTAAAATTAGAACTACAAACATCATAAAATTACACTTATCTAATAGGTAAAATATTTTTTTTTAAATTGAGTTTTTATTTTATTTTTATTATATGTCATGAATATTTTTACAAGAGGGTATAAGATATTATATTTGAAAAATGTGCACTTTACTTCAATCTAGCTCAAATTATTTTCAAAATTATATCTACAAAATTCAATAGATTTTTTTTATTTTACAGATTTAAGTAGTGCTTTTAAAAAGTTGTAAAACTTAAAAGTTATGATAATAGTTCAAAAAAATTCTAAGTCCTAGCCACATGGAAATTGATCTCTTATGTAGCCAAAATTACAAAGGTAATAGATTTGCATACAAGGGAATGAGATCAATGACTACAAATGTACTCATAAGAAGAAATTGTAGGTCTTTATTAAGCAACATCTTGGGAGGGAAAAAATTGAATACTTTTTATGCTGGTCACTTAAGATGGTTTGGTCATATTCAGATGAAAGCAATTAATGCCTCAAGATGAAAGAGTGAGTTTATTCAAGTTCAACGAAAAAAGGTAATAGGAAGCCCAAAAATAACATTGACATGTTAATTAAGAAAACAATAGAGAGTATGAATTTAGATAAAATAGAAGAAAAAAAAGTGATCGAGCTTATCTCATCTGTTGAAGATCCATAGTCGACCCCAAAATTTTGGAATTAAGGCTTGATTGTTGTTGTTTTCGTTCATGTGTCACCAAAGATTCATTACTTAGGTGACTTGTTTTCTTGATTTATATAATTTTATTACTTATAAAAAATAAAAATAAAAAATAAAAAACAATGGCACCATCGTATAGGCTGAAGTGGGACTTGGAACTTCCTAGCTCTAGCTAAAACTAATTAAAACATATATTATATTTTTCTGTCATAAACTACAAAAATACAATTCAAATTTATTTCTTGTTCTTGTAGCTCTTTTAGAAAGTTGACAACCACCAACGTGTGATAATAGTTCAGCAATGTCTAAGGCCTAGCAACATAGATATTGACCTTTTACATAGCCAACAATACCAAGGTAATAGTCGTGTGTGCAAGAAACTGTGGACAAAGACCACAAATGATACTAGTAAGAAGAAATTGTAGGTCTTCAAACAACAAAATTTTGGAAGGAGAAAAATAAAAAAGGGAAACTAATCATTTAGATCTCTATGTTCATCCTCAATATACAGAAAATACTTGAGGCTACACTTGAAAGATGTTGACCAATCATCAGGCCACTAGACATGAATTGAAACATCTTGACATCTTGAATTCATCACTGATAATTTGGCAAAAAATTACATCTAAACGAAACTATTGCAATAGGCCGGGAATAGGCTGGTTGAAACAAATGAAGGCTATTTAGCCCGAGGAGAAATTAAACAAGGTTTTCGCTGATGATCTAAGACAAGAAAAATCATGTGTGCATCAATTCATCCTGGGGTCAAGCTAAGTATGAATAAGCAGCTCAGTACAGGCAGCATCAGAAAGTGTCAATGACTTCAAGATATGTTGCTTAAAAAATTATTACCTCCAGTTTTAATGACTTGTTTTAAAGAACATTGACCTAATATTACAAATTGTTTTTTGCCAAAGTAATATCATCAGCAATGTACTTCGCATTAAATTTAGCCATAATCCCTAAGATGTGTATCTAATTGAACCATAAGCTATATGATTAATTTGGTACCAAAACTTAGCACAAGGTGGAAATATCAGACATTCAAAGCAAGCCAACCTAGTACTTACGAAGTGAAAAAGACACCAGATACATAAACTATGATCACTTCAATGGCTTACCACAAGAGTTCTTTAAAAAAAAGCTTAAATATGGCTGTAAAAGACATACCCACAACATTGTAAAGATTGCTCTATAACAAATATTCATCAATCCAATTACGTCCTTGGGCAAAATTAATTCAATTATTAAGAAGATGAAATTGATTTTCCTCTCCTGTGTCAGATTAGGAATTAAAGTGATTAATGATATCTTATAATCTATTTCCACAAAATAAGCTAGGCAACGGATTCTGTGAACTACAAACTAATCCCTAATATAATTTCCACAAACAATTAGAAGAATACCGCTTAGAAAAATGAACCTATGTTAAAGCACTAAGTAAATGTAGAGGAAACGAAATCAGAATCTCTAGGACCAAAATTAAATTTTCTTCATCACAAGTTCAAAAAAGGGCATCTCATGTTGAACTAATCTTAATGCAAGACCAGTTACTTAATCCTACTTTGATGCTAAACTGCCTTCAAATCAACTAATATGCCATTCTAGGTATGAATTCCTCATAATCATATAGTCCATAAATATAAATCTCAGCACACAGAGAAACAGTTAATAACAAAAAATAAAGAACACCCATAGAAATAAATACATAAAATTAAAACGATAAGTGAAAGAAATAAATAAGCTAACCAAAACTAATTAACAAGATTGGAATTGAAACAGTTACCTGAGTGATTAACCTTCTACAAAGAGAGGCTGCAGTTTGACCCCCAATACGAAGCAATAATAAGAACTATAAAATAAAAACAAACAATTAAAGACTTATGTATTTAGTACTCAAAAAAAATAATCGTAATCACTATCCTCCCCCGAGCATGTTGAAAATACTAAGAAAAAAAAAAAAAAAAACCACTAACCTTGGTGAAGAAGAAAGTATCTTCATAATAAAGGTAATAAAATAAAATCAAGGAAAATCTGCAAATTGCATTAATTACAGAGCCAAATAAGGGAATTTACCTCTTGAAAACCTTGACTCAATGCACTGTAGTAGTACATATCTGTCGAGAAGCCGAAACAGTAATTCTTTGCCATATTTAGCAGTGTTTGCACCAACCCACTATCAAAAAGACTCCTCCTTTGCAAGTCAACTCGAGATTCTACTAGACCAAGGCCAATAGATGGTCGAAATCAACCAAAAAATTTCTACAAAACCATAAAATCATTGGGGTTTTTCTTTGTTTTTCTGGAAAGTACTTATTCAGGGTTTGAGAATTAGAAATTGTAAGAATCCAAAATAACCCAAAATCAGAGCCATTAAAAGAAAAGAGTGGTACCACATCCAAACATGCCATTTGCCTTGCATGCTCTACCAGTGAGAGAAGAAGAAGATGGTGATGATGCAAAAAGAGGTTTTGATAAAACAAAGCAAATAACGTGAAGCAATATTTATTTATGATTCAAAAAAAAAAAATTATTGGTTTCCGTTAAAACTAGAACAGTAACCAGGCAGCCGTACCTTCCAAAACCCACCACCGTCTTCACCTCTCTCACAAAAGAGTACCATGAAAAGTCACGCTTTGAAGCTGAAGCACAATTAATAAGGCTAAAATAATTAGTAGTACAGGTAGTAATAAAACCTTTGAAGAAAGAGCCTGAGACTTTTTTTTTTTTTTAACTATTTTTTTTAGAAACAAAAAGACATCAAAAGCAGCTTATTGCATAAAGAGGAAATATTTTGGGTGCATGCTCATTCATATCTTACCTCTTATGAACTCTAAATGTACATTCTTAATCCAGTCAAATCATTTATTAAAATAAGAGAGGATAAGGATCAGAGAGAGAGAAATAAAGAGAGAAGAGAGGATAAGGATCATACTTATCAGGGTTATGTGAAGATGTGTCATATTTCTGGTTGGGGATGCCTTTTCGCTCTTTTGCTTTTTGTGTATACTTTTTTTTTTCTCTTGAACAGATAAAGGGTGAGAAGTAACTTATATAACACAAAAAGAATGAGAAACATTATCTGAATGTATTATATGTTGTCTTCAAAAAAAAAAGTATTTTATGTTCAGGAAAGAGAGTTCTAGCTAGCTAGCTAGCTAGCAGCCGGATGAGTAGAAGAGCAAGAGAGACTACTCGCAAAGAAGAAGAAGAAGAGACACGGCAAAAATGGGAGTATATGACAGAAAGAGAAGTGAGCACGCACTCACAAAAGTATGCTCTCATACAATTGCCTGCAGCGTGTGCTCACTCTCTTCTGTCAAGTCTCTTCCGTGTCCTTCTTTGTCTTTGATGAATAGTCTCTGCGTGTGTGTGTGTCTGTGGATTAATTTATACACAAAAACAAGACAAAGAAGAAGTAGTAGAAGTAATCTAAATCCCTCATCCACATAACAAACACAATTAATTAATACCCATCATTCTCCCCTATCCGTCAGATCTGAAACAAAGCTCGAATACACCCATTTTGAAGAGAAGAGTAGAAGTAGTTTCCTCAGCACTCAAATCCACACATAGACTACATAGTCACATACCCATTTTCCCTTTTGAGCTCATGAACATGAATTAGGGTTTTCTAAACCCCTTTCACTTTTTGCTTTTTCTTTTTCTTTTTCTTTTTCTTTTTCTTTTTCCTTCTCTCTCTCTCTCTCTCTCTTCTAAACCCTTGAGTCTTCCCTCTACTCCTGAGTTGAGCAAACAATAAATAGACACACATATACGGAGAGAGGGAGTGAAATGATGAGGCATTGTAGGTGCAAGTTGATGTAACTTTGCTTAGGCACGATCTCTTTGGTTAAGGGAAACGATGGGAAAAGGACAAAGCAGGACAAAGTAAATTCTAAACCCTCTACACAGACATTTCCACCCAACTCAAAGAGAGAGTGTAATGTCGAGAATTGATTGGTTTGGGAAAGTGGGTGGGAACTGAGAAGTATAGGTGGAGGAGGGACGTTTGACTTTGAGATTAAATGGGTTTTACGGCTTTTGATTTGACTGCATTTCGAGCTCTTTGGGCCGTCAGATCGTCAATATGGAGGTCCCTTATGTCTGTACTCACTACTCACTACTCTTCCTTGAGAGAGAGAGAGAGAGGAGATGGGACTGCGTCAGACAAGGCAGACAGGATAAACATTAACACCGTCCCATTCAAAATATCTTCTCCTTAATTTATTTATACTAATATCATTTCTTTATTAATAATAATTCAACCTTTCAATTAGGATTTAGGAGTTTTGTTTACATTTCATATATTTTTTGTTATTAGTTTTGTTTCTAACTCAAATGGTGGGCAAAGGAATATTCCAACTTATGCAGCCTCGAAAGGGTTCAAGCAATAACTAAGTAGTTATTATAGTAATTGTTGTGGTGTATTATGTTTTTTAAACTCCATCTTCCTTTATTTTGTAAAGATTTGTCTGCCTTAAAGTTTAGGGCAAAAGCAATTTTAGTTGGTGAAATTAAAAATAATCATTTCTAGTCTCTTTGACTAGTAATGATTATTTATAAGGACTAAAACTAACGCCTTGTCACTTTATAAGAACTAAAATTGATTACTTTTAATTTATTAAGGACAAAACTTGATCACTTAAATTTTTTTCAAGAACTAAAAGCAATTAAGTAAATTTTAGATACTAAAATTATTCATACACTAAAACTTCAGAGTCCAATAATGTATTTTGGTATTTTCTGAATCACGACCTTCAATTGATTGTACTAGTTGTTGGGTTGTCATTTCAAAATATTGACCATACTTTTAAGTTATTGGATTAGACCATTGATGTTTTATGTAACTAGAAATAAATTATGGACAATTCTTTTGGAATACCTTTTGCCACAATTTATTGATATGATTGATTGTGAATAGTAAACAATCACTTTCAGATGAACTTACTACTTTTTTTTCACTAAAATCTAAGAAAATAACATTTGCTTTAACTTGTTGAAGTAGTTGATTGTGAGTGGTAATTAATAATTTTTTCATAGACTCACCACATTTTTTCTACCACTCATTATTAACTACTTCAACAAGTTATGGCAAAAGTATCGTCCCTAAACTTATTGCCCTTTCTCCACTTCATACAGTCTACCATGTCAAAGTTATAACAAATATTATGGCACAAAAGCTGTGTTCCTAAAATTTACCTTCTAAATTTGGAGCCCCAAAATTTGTATTTACAAAATGAACATTTTTCTTACATAATTTTTATGGTTAATTACCATTTTGGCCCCCTAACATTTTTTCTGTGTGTCAAAATAGCTCATAATGTTTTAAATGTGTCAGTTTAATCTCAAGGGAAATTCTTAGGTACTCCCGGAGTATAGTGAAATGGTGCTCCCTCCTCTCACATTCATGGTAGGCCCCACCATGAATTTAATGAGCAGGCCCCATCATGAATGTGAGAGGAGGGAGCACCATTCTTCATGCTCCGAGAGTACCTAAGTATTACTCTAATCTCAAACCTTTTGGTATTGCAATTTGCATCAAAATAATCATTGTCATTAAGTGACTGATGAAAAATTCTAGCGTAACTAATAGACATATTTTTTAAAAATTGCTAATTGGACAACCACGAGGTGCCAAGTGTCAGTTAATTATAAAAAAATAAATAATTCAACCAACTAAATCACCTGTATGCATGCGATATTAATGCTTTGCTTGGTTATAAATGAGGGAAGAGAAGAAAAAAGAAATGAATAATAGCAAGGAAATGAGAAAGAAAAGAAAGAAATCAATTCTCATGTGTATGTTTGGAAATAGGGAGAGAAGGGAAAAGAAAAGAGAAGAATGTATCTCTTTTTACTTTGTTTGGTTTGCAAGAATGAAAAGAAAATATATATATATATATATATATATTTTACTTTTATGCCCATATAAATGTAAAAGATCCATGAAAGTTATGAGTAAATATGTAACTTCATGTCATATTATATTATTTATGTGGGCCCCATGTTTCTAAAACCATTGTCTCCATTCAAATCCACCAAATTTGGGTGGATTTCAAATATATGGGCACATGGGAAATCGTTTCTTCCCTTTTATTTCTTCCATGGTTAGCAAACAGAGGAAAGGACTACATTTCTTCTCTCCTCTAGCCTTACCAAACACATTGTGAGAAAATTGGGAAAAGAATATGAGTAAATATGTAACTTCATATCATATTATATTATTTATGTGGGCCCCATGTTTCTAAAACCATTGTCTCCATTAAAATCCACCCCATTTGGGCGGATTGCAAATATATGGGCACATGGGAAATGGTTTCTTCCCTTTTAATTCTTCTATGGTAATCAAACAGAGGAAATGACTACATTTCTTCTCTTTTCTCTTCTTTTCTTCTCTCCTCTAGCCTTTCTTCCAAACACATTGTGAGAAAATTGGGAAAAGAATCCCTTGATCTCACAATGAGAGGAAATGAAGAGGAGGGGGAATTGAAGAACTTGAGATGATCATACAATAATGACCTACCAATCCAACGGCAACAGCAAAGCTGGCAAAACTGATACATCTACCAGTCAATGATTAGTTTTTGGGTTTTGTTGATTTTTTAAAAGCATTTTTTATTTCTTATTTGACCCTCCTTATTTGATTCCATTGCTTGATAAGAAGGCATTGGGTATAAAAGAAATTTTATTTTTTAATTGTATGTGTTACTGTAGTTTTAAAGCCAATTTTGAGGCTGATGTTTAATTTATTATTATTATTTGTTGTATATGTTAAAAATAATTCCTTTCAAACAAAGGGCTTGAATTGGGATTGCAAGAACATACAAAATGGAACAGTATTCAGGTTAAAGATCCTACTCTTCAATATCCCATCTATGATTTGGTTTCTTATATTTTGTCAAATAGCTTGTTGGGGAGAGGAACACCTTGGGGAGACTCCTTGAGTAGTTAATATAAAATATAAAGACATTATTAAAACCAAAATACTTAAACCCAATGGATATGAGCTCAACCATGTTATATTAACCATTCATTCTTTTCATTAATATCCAATGCTAGACTTCATTACTTAACCAATCACACTACTTATACATGAATATCATAACAAATCTCCCCCTTCACATCTAAGCCTTCTACCAAGTCACTTGTGGCACTTTATGTTAGAACATATGTGGATATTGTTAGAGACATGTTATGTAAATTGGCTAATCTTTTGATAAAACGTACTTTACTTGTAATTGTGTAGATTTATGATGTATTTAATACTTCAAGGAATAAGAGTTCAAGTTTAGTATTGAAACCATGCAAGTCTGTCAAAGAAACAAGTGAAGAAGTGTTGTTCATTAAACCTCGACAAATCACATCTATCGAGGTTTAATACTAAAGCTCGACAGCAGCTCGACAGAAGCTGTATCTGTCGAGAATTACGAAATTCAAATTTTCAGATCTGATTTCACGCATATCCAAGTGTATTTGTGTAGAGGTTCTTTTCTCACAATCTTAGACATATATAAGGATTATTTTAAAGGCCGTCTAAGAGCAGTTGCCATTGTGATGCAAAGTGATTATTCATGCATATTGTGACCAGAGACAATTTGCCCTAGTTCATCATATTCTTTTTAGAAGCTATTGCGTCTTTGCTCCAAGGGTTTTGTAACCAATGAGCTTTTTGGTCTTCATCATTGGATGAACTGAAGAACTTTGCAGCCAACATCTTCCTCAAGTTGGTGTGTTAGTCACACACTTGGATCCATGCATCAATTAGTTAGTCATGTACTAGGAGCCGTGTATTGGAAGGAGAGATTGTCACTACATTGCAAGTCCAATTGGGTATTGGGGTAAGAGTGCAACTGTAGGTTGATATTAGGTACTAGGATTCCTTTTACTTGTAACCACTTGTTTTGATTTTAGTGGATTATCAGGAGTGGTGATCTTGTTTTGTCTCGGTGGTTTTCCCCATTCGTAAACAAATCACCTGTGTCAAATTTATTTTTCACTGCATTTAACTTATTTGGTGATTTATTTGTGCTACCACGCTTATGCATGTAATTGAATCTAATTAATTAACTTGGCTAATTAATTGATTAATTTACCAAATGGGTCAATACATTTTTGGCCTATCACTTTAATTAGTCTCCCCCTTAAAGAGAAACATTTTTCTTGACAATCCAAGTATCATGCATCTCTAGCACCAATAATATGCCATTTACTTAACCATGTTTGGGGTGGACATAGGAGTCTTCCCTACACAACTATGGGAGTCACCAATACCCAATTGCCTACTTAGCAAAACCTTTACTCAACCATGAGTGAGAGAACATGGAAGCCTTCCTCATTCTACCTAGTGGTATCCACTAACGAACACTTGCCTTCAAACCATCGACTCTAATACCACTAACACATTGGGGAGACTCCTTTAATATTTGATATAACCTATAGTGACATCATTTAACCCAAAAGTCTTAAGCCCTATGGATATGAGCTCAACTATGTTATATTAATCACTAATTATTTTCATTAATATCCAATGTGGGACTTCATTACTTAATCAACCACATCACTTACACATGAATATCACAACATAGCCTATAACAAATAATATAAATACATAATAAAATTTAAAGTGAAAGAAAGAAAGAGATTTTGATATATGTTTATACATACCCACCTAGAGGAGTTTACAATGAAGCTGAGTTTGAAAGAAGAAATCAACAAAGTCGAAGCCGGGTTGGAAATTTAAAAAGTAAAGGCTTGCATTCAAACTTTATTTTTGATACAAAATACATAAATTCACAGAATTGAAAAGTAGTATTGACTTCAATCATCGTCATCAACTAAAGCACCCTCAACCTCTTTGATCTCCCCTTAATTGGCAGAGTTTTTTTTTTTTTTTTTAATAATTTTGAAGGACATGTGGTAACCGTGTGGTAATCTAGTTGGAAAAATTATAATATTTTAATATGTCTATTAGCTACGTCAGTTTTTTCCATCCATCACTTAGAGCAATTACTATTTTGACACAATACCAAAAGGTTAAGGACTAAAGTCTAAACTCACAGAATTGAAGTGATAAGGACTAATATGGTAATTAACCCTAATTTTTATATGACTCTCTTCATGAATTGTTAAGTAAGGTTTTCTCAAGCAAGACAATCATTATTTTCAAGGCCAAACTCATACATGCAAATATCGACCAGTTGCAAAACGTTACTAGGATGAACCTTGGGCTCTAGTACCACTTGTTGTGTGATCGTGAAAACTATGCTACCACTTGTCATTCAATTAATGGCACCCAAGGATTTGAAACAAATATCAAGGTAAATATATCAACAAGAACATACATAGAAAACATAAGAATTACTTGGTTCCACAAACAATCTACTTCCACATAGAAAGAGAGATCAAATCCATTATACTCAATAAATATTACAATGTTTAACATTTCTTACATACATATCATCATGAGTACATATCATTTTAACCCCAAAAAACTTTCAAATCACTCTCATTCTAATAGTCTTCTTCTCTATCCAGAGAAAGTCTATTTTAAGAGCCTTCTCTTGTTCTAGGAGAACTATTTTTTAATATTGTGTTTGGATAGAAAGCAATGAGAGAAGAGTAAATAAAAGGGGTTCGGTGGGTAATTAACTTTAATTGTTTGGATGTTTTTTCAAAGGAAGGAGAAGGGTTTTAAGGGGTATGGAGGGAAATCTTGCCCCTTATCTTGAAAAAAAAAATCTTAAATTATCAATTTTTCCCTTATAATATTAATTTATAATTATTTCTTTGAAAATAGCTATTGACAGTCGTACTTGTCAATAGAGTCTGAATTTGGTAAGGATTAAGTGTAAAACATGAATTTTACACCATCCATTAAAAGATTGTTACATCGGCATTTTACTCAAAATTCAATACATTCGACCACATCTAATAACATCTCAATAAACTCCTAATTTGGTTGGATTCATATATGGGTATTAGAATTGATTGAGTGTGATTGTGTTTATTTTTAAATATGTAATAAGATAATGTAACATTTTGGAATGGGAGAGGTAAAACATAAGTTTTATACCACAACTTTACAAAATTTAATCTCTTGTCAATATATGACAATTCCATTCTATCTTCTCTCCTGCTTGATTTTTAAAACATCCTAAATAAAAAAAATGCATATTCATTCATCTTCCACTTAAATAATTTCTAATACATTCAAACAAGAGGAATGACAAACTAAGAGTCTATACTTTTCTTACCCTATACTTTTCTCTCCCTCTAATTAAACTTCAAAAACACACTAAGAGTCTTTTCTTCAGCAAAAACTTGCCTAGAGTCGACAGATCTCAACTGACCAATCTATTTGGTGTTTAAGTATACGTAGTATGAAGCCCCTAGAGCAAAATATCTTGGTTTATCACTAAAGATAGGTTGCCTTGAAATCTAAAGATTTCTATAATGAGATTGAAAAAGATGAATACGAAATTGCAAGCTTTGATGATCGAAACTTTTTTTTTTTTTTTTTGTTTTAAATGCCGCCATGGCCATTCTTATTAGAATCGTTGCTTCTGCCATCCTTTCACATGTCGATGTCTCCTCCTTACTTTTCCTATAATAAGAAGTTTACTTCTCTGTTATTAAAAAAAAAAGTTCACTTCTCTGCTTCACTCCATGTTCACAAAGTTTTGGTGGGTCTCAAATTTAACAAGGAATAAAACTCTATCTTTCTAAATAGTCCAATTTAAACCCAAACTCATCATTATCATTTTTTTTTAAAACAAAATTAATTTTGTTTAGTCCAAACTTAACAAGGAGTGAAACTTAACAAGTCTAACTTAAACTCAAATTCAAACGTTTATAAAAAAAATAAAATAAAAACTTGAATAAATCCTATATTAAAATTATCCTAAGCGTGACTTTATTTGGATAAATATAAAAATCATCAACTATTGATAAAGTTCAATTTCTTTGGATAATAGAAGAATTTTACTGCAACTTCTTTAAAAAATAAATTTTCTACATAAACCACCAAACTCTTTTTAGCCTTTTTTTTACAAGATAGAAAAGCTTGCAATAATTGAAATTATTCTTTTGAAATTATTCTTTTAGAAGTTTTAATATCTAAATTTATTTTGAGTTATTTTTTTGCAGTATTTGAAATAGTCTGACAAATTTTTTGTAAGTCATTGCATGTTCAAATAATAACTTATTTATCAAATTGTAACATAAATTGAAGTCATACAAGAGTTAATCATGCAATGATGTAATTTCTTAATCAATTTAAGATTTTATAAAATTATTTTAGTTTACTTCACAAATATGTAGATTCCCGTGCATAGCACGGGTTAGCGACTTGCTATTCTAATATATGTATTTTTTTTAATTGATTTTAAGTTATATTCTATATTAAACTATTGAATTGAATTCGCCACATTATTTATATATTTTTAATGGTGGAAAAGATACTTGCATAACATATACAACTACAATCACAATTGTAGACCCCAAACCCCCTTTTAGATTTGAAAGCAACAATTTGACGATGGTGTAAAGTGAACACCACATCCTCTAGAGTCATCGGTCCCAATGAGAAACAACTCCAGCCATTACCAATTCAATAAAAGAAGGCTCTACCCCATGGACCAAGAGAGCTTTTTCCAAAAAAAAAAAAACTAGGTTCTTAATTTACAAGAAGTGGCATATGCCCTTTCCATGCAAGCATATGCCAGCATGAGGATGGCATGTGCCTTCTCTCAACAAAAACCCTAATTTTCTTAAATTTTTTTTTTTTTTTTGGGATTGATCCTCGTTTCCACCAGCCCTAGAATTTCATTATCTATAAAAAAAATAAAAAATAAAAACCTTTGCACACTTTTAGATATCATCTTTTGGTGATGAGAGCACTTTTAACAATGGTAAAAAAGGAAGAGTCCTTTTGCATTTTCTACAGAAGGGTTTTTCTTGAATAAAAACGTCCCCTCAAAAGTGAATCTACTTTCATTTCCACTTCACTCTTTGAGGTTATTAAGTATTTTTCCGAGTCTTGTTTTGTTTCCATTTCATTCTTGCCCAAAGTCGAGCCGTGTTGGTGATCAACTGAAGCACTAGCCACTAGTCAACTTTATACATACAATACAAGTACTTGATTCTGCCATCATTCTTACCCAAAGTCGAGCCGTGGTGGTGATCAACTGAAGCACTAGCCACAAGTCAACTTTATACATACAATACAAGTACTTGATTCTGCCATAGTGCTTCCTCCACCTGAATGTCTTATTTTCATTTTTTACTTTACTATTTCGAATGCTAATAATGTATGATTTATGATTTCGGTTTGTTTTCTCTTATCTGCCATTCATTTCATCTTTCTCATGCTCACAATACCCAAATGGGTTATTATTATTATTATTATTATTATAATAAGGCCAAAATATTTCGTTGATTCCTAAAGTTACATTTAACTCATGATCCATTTTAGCTTCTTAAGTTTAAAGCAATCGCTTTTAATCATTAACAAATTTAAAATGATCATTTTTATTACCTAAGAAATTTAGAATGATCAATTTTAGTTCCTTACCTAAAATCAACCACTTCAAATTTTAAAGACTAAAATCTCTCTCATTAGCTAAAATTTAAGGACCAACGTTAAACCTATTATTGATATCCTTCTTTTTGTTCGGAAGAATATGCATTGTAACAAAATCTAGTCAATCCTAAAGCAAGCAGTAAAGTTTCTCACTAAACAATGGGTACATTTAAAATAATACTGAAATAATAAAATAAAATAAAATAAGGTACAGATTATAGTCCGCGCTACAATTCATTGTACAGTCTATTCACTTTTACTTAAATTGTCAAATTAGTCTCTATAGTTTAACTTTTATCAAAGATTGGAATCTTAAATGTCTTAGCTTATTTATATTAGAAATTAAATTTTGAGACAGAAAAATCATGGCATAACGTAGATGTTCTGAAAAAACTCGCATATTGGCCATTTTCTGCACGGTGACGAAGTCCGAGTTCCCACGCATCAACGCGTATGTATGTGGATATGTGCATACGCCCTGCATCAATAATTGTGATTTGTTTTTTTTTTTTTTAGCTGAATGATTTGTTATTATATCTTATCCATTGAATTTTGTTTAATATATACCTAGCTAGCTCCCAGAATAAACAACCATATCTGGTTTCAAATATGAACAGAGAAAAATAATTTTTTTATGTTTCCTTGCTTTTTCGGCTGACAAACTTTTTCATTAAGAAAACAAAACGTCCACACAATTTCAGTTTCACTTATCTCGCATGGATTAAGGTGTGAGATTCTTATCTCAGCAACAACAAAAGAGAGAGAGAGAGAGAGGTGTGAGATTCTTATAATATGCATAAGTGGGATTTCGGATGATATGGTGAAGTCTCACCGAGTGATATGAGACAAAATTAAAATTTGAATATCAAATATTGAAAATATTGCTGCTTTGATTCTCTTGAAACAAAGTGTTAAAATAGAAAAAGTATTTTGTATCAAATGATATCATGTCATCCGTATCAAAATTTAATAAATAAGAGATATGTGTATAAAAATAACTACACATGTCTTTCATTTGTTAGTAAGGTAATTATTTTTTGCTAATATGTCTTATACTTATTGGATTTTGATACTACTGATATAGTATCATTTGATACCTAATGCATTTGCATTAAAGTACATTATCACTTTTTCTTTTTAAAGAAAAAAGTGGTATTTCAAGATTTGACCAAATTATTTCATTTCTTTCAAAAAAACAATCTTACAATTCCAAGAATTAATGATATGGTGAATTGAATTTGGGACTTCTGAATTTTGGTCACTTCCCAAATCTATAAGCCCACCATTGTAACTCATTATTTTATTTAAATCATGATTGAAATTTAAATTGCAACATGCTTAGTTGGCAATTTCCACAATTGCAAAAGGATGATCTACAACATAAAATCACAACTCAAAAATTAGATTTTATTCTATGGATATCACCATTAATTTTCATTCTTGGCCAAACTCTCTGATCCTTTGCTGCATCTTGGTCCATAGTAATTAATTTTTTTGATCAACCCAGCTGAATCATTTCTAACTTAAGAAGTGAAACTAAAAACTCCTTTCCAACAACGGGTAAGGCTAGCTATGACCTTCCTCTTTTTCTTTTTTTCCCCTTCTTTTGACATTTGGTTGTGGCATGAGAAATATATGTGAGTTTGGGATTAACTTTTTTATCGTTAGTTTATGTTGATCATGTGAACATAAATATATAAGTTTCATAATTTACAAAATTGTGGTTTAAATAATGATATTTACATAAATTATATTTTATCAAGTTGAGACGTAAACTATGTAATTTTCTTCAAACAATACTTACAAAGTGAGATCAAGTGCGATATTTAGAGCTAGGTATTGCACCTGATGCAATTATTAAGAATGGTTGATAATGATAGTTGCAGAAAGCAACTTTTAATATCAACTATTCATTAAAAAAAAATTAAAAATTAAAAATGTGAAAAGTAAAAAAAAAAATTATGATAGAAAGTAGGTGAATTGCCCCAATGCTAATCCTTCCCATCTGTGGAATATTTTATGAGCTGATGTAGCAGACATTTTTTAGGCATGCGTTGGTCTTCCCAAGGATTCAACAACCTCTGCTCAAAAAAAAAAAACAAAAAAAAAAAAGATACAACAGCCAGACCGTCACTGCCCTAATCTTACTGGTATGCACTCAGTAAAATAGAAAGCTATAAAACAATAAACTTCTCTAGCAATACCCAAGTAACAAAGTTCTCTCCCATCCTAGCTAACTAATTGTGACCACACCATAGGTAAGCTATGAAAATGATTGAAGTTGGGTATGTACAATAATAAGCCAGGCAGCACGTTAAATATATCTTCTTACATGACATTTTTAGGACACAAAAGTGGCAAATACATTATCTTTCTTTGCTGGGAAGCATCATTATTCTCATTTCTTACCACATCGGCTGGCAGCAAGTTTTATATATATATAAAATTTGCTGCTAGCGGATGTGGTGAGAACTGAGAAAAATAATGCTCCCCAGATAGGAGAGATAATGTATTTGGCAGATACATTATCTTTCTTATCTGGGAAGCGTCATTCTCAATATTCTAAGCTAGCAGCCAGTAAGGACCACGGCGACCTCTTATCTCTCTGGTTAATAGCTATGGAAAATTTAATTTTGGTATAAAGATGAGCCTCTGGTAGGTCCGTTCAACTTGTCCTGTCACACTATTCAATCATAAACGCATGTGCAGAGACCCATATACACACATGCTTGAATTTGTAGCCATGTTTTTTTTTTTGGGTGCACATAAACTTCATTATCACTTATCCAGCACTTGGCACGGACAGCCATGTACGACATGCTCAGTCATTTTCTTCATTTCCTGCTCCTGGTTAGGTGGGGCGTAGGGCTACCAGCTTCCCAACTGGATGTTAAACAATAATCATTGCAAATGATTAAACAAACTTAATGAAATATGCTATGTTTACCATATTTTTACAATAAATTATAGATGGTTAGTTGTTATTGATTCTAATTTAAACTTACTACTTAAATTATTTTTTTATTCCACCAATAATAACTTGCAACATTATTTTTAGCTCTTTTACCCTTAATTTGAAACAAACAATTCTCCATTTAAATAATTTAATAAGTTGAGCGATTCAATATACATGGATGATTTTATAAATCATCCACCTAACATGGATGATTTTATAAATCATCCATCTAAGAGGTTAGACAAGATTCCTCCAAACCATTATGAAAGAAGATTTTATCCACTTAGAAATATTAGAAAAATGGCTTGAAAATATAATGTCATGCATATCTCATCACACAAATTGTTTCCCTCATAATTGTTGAAGATGAGTAATTATTTAGCACTCTGAAAAAATATTGATGTGCAGTGATGGATTCCAAACAAATTTTCTGGGGAGAGTCTAGTTAAATATATCGATAATTTTTTAAATCCCCAAAATAACACACACACATTCATCAAATCAATTTTATTAAATTCAAGAAAATATTTTCTTCCATTAAGTAATGTATAATTATTATTTAAATTAGGGTAAAATACAAGTCATGTATAATCATTATTTAAATTAGGGGTAAAAAAAAAAAAAGAATTGCTTAGATTTGGGCTAATGTGAGTTACTACTATATTTTCCAAAATATCCAATTTTCTCCCTAAGAAAAAACGTCACTTTGAAAATGCCCCAACTTTTTATGCTTTCTTCTCCAATTCTGGCTGCTATTTATCTTGCACATAAAATTGTCATACAATCACTATGAGACCTATGCAATCAAGACAAGTTATTGGAACGAAGCAAAATGACTTAAAGAAGCATAGAACTTTCAAATAGTGCAAAGTATCGTTTGTGCTTAGAGAGAAAATTGGATATTTTTGAAAGTTTTTGTATTATTTGGTATTAGTCAAAACTTCAAGGTTAGTTTTTGTATTTTACCAACTAAATTATATTAATCACAATTGATATTATTTTAAGCGTTTTAAATTAAGTTTTTTTGGTTAAATAAATTGAAGATTACGCATTAAAATATAACAATAGTTTTAAGAAAAATAAAATGTATGCAAATCAATTAATTTGCGATAGATTAAATAGTAAATGTCACTTTTATATGCCTTAACAAGACCCAAACATGAGTGATCTATCCATGACCAGGATGAAGCTTGGATGAAGCCAAGTGAATGTTTGAATCAACTAATGTTGAAAAACCAATGTATGAGTTGGGATAGAGGTGAAACGTCACTCAAACCCAAAGCTAGATGGTTCTCCTTGAAATACATTGAGGCATACTAATTGGCTGGACATTTAGAAGTACAGCACTATTTCTATGCAGGTCGTGAGAGTGATTTCAAATAAAGGGAATTGGGAATATGTTCATGAACATATGCTTTTTCTTTATTTCTCTTTTCCCTTAGGTATAATTATTAATTTGGAGGAAAATTAGAATGAGACAACGATAACAAATAAAAATAAAGAGGAAAAATGTGACTTTAAAGCATGTGTATTAACATTATATATCTTTAAGATAATAATTATCCCACCTCAAAAGAGTTTGTTATCGGGTTAAGAGCAATTCATCTTTAGGATACATCAAAATCACAGTTGTAGACAGTTTTTCTTTGAAATATATCTTAGGGCAATATCTTATGACATTATGTATTTGAATATGATTTAACCCCTTAATTTATAGACAATATGAGTAATGGCTCTTTATTTGAATTGACACCATCATGAACATCTTGACTTTTCATATTAATTTCACTTTTTTTTTTTTTTTATGCAAAACCTTCTGTAAAGATAGTTTTTGTTTTTCAGTATTTAGTAGTATAAAAAAAATACGTTGAAGGAAAACTATCTTCGATCAACAGATTAAGTATGGCTTATTTTTAGAAATTATTTTCCATTAATTTTTTTGGAAAACAACTCAATCTCACAGCAAGCTAAATAAGGGAAGTTAGAAGATTGTTTTCAACTCATTTAAAGTAAAACATAGAAAAATGAAATAGTTTTACGGGAAATACTTATTAGAAAATGACTCACTTTCTAGAAAATATTTTTGCCTAAACAAACAAAGTGTTCATAACCATTCAAAAATAATTATCTTTTAAAATCAGTTAATTAGTATAAAAAATAAACTTTCATGTGGTATGATCTAGTGTATCTTATCTTATTCAATGAAATTAAAAAATAATAATAATAAAAATCAATATCCAATGCACATGTGCCACATTTTCAGGTGCCAAGTGTACCTTACATCATGCACCCACATGCGTTTTAAAGTCACATGTCCATAAATTTTTCAAACATTTTATTTGTCAATGTTTATGTTACTTTATATACCTATCTTGTAAACTTTCTAAATGGGACAAGTCTCAAAAGGTAAACATATACTTCCTTAAATTCATATCTCAATCTACACTATATTTATATTTTTAACAATACATTGCTTAGATTGTTATTTTATTTGTTAGTATTCATGTTACTTTATATACTCACTAAAAAAATTTCTAATTTTCTATTTGAGATACGTCTTAAAACATAAATCCGCTCCCCTGTATATCACAACTTATTACACAAAATTTTGTAAACAAATAATCTCTGTGATGTTTGGTTAGATTTTCCTGTAAATTACCTCCAGCTGGTAGTTTAAATTAATAAAGGCTCGTTTGGTAAGAGATTTTTAGTAACATTGTTGTTGTTTTGTGAAAATATGTATAAGTAAAAAAAAAAGTGTAAAAATACACATAATGTTATTTAAATATTGAAAATTGTTATTTAAACTAAACATTCCTAAAATATGCACTCTTAGCCGATTGAAGTTTCAAGGAAAAAAAAATATTTTAAGAAAAAATAAAAATAATGTAGTGTTTACTTTCAGCCTTATCCCAAATAGGATTGTGCAGTATTTGGAAAAGACTCTGCTCTTAGTGACCCCACCACACTATCCGGTAGTCGAAACTCTAGCCGCAAGCATACAAATTAGATTTGATTGTCCTTTGGCATTACCCTCAAGTGATTGTCATGAATAGGTGATATTTCCGAAAGAGTACGGTGGACATTAATTTCATGTCGATTATTTGTTTTGTACTAACATTTAGCATGCATTTCCTTTGGATTGAAATGAAAAATTAAAATGATTTTACTATTTAGCTTATTTTTGCGATTATTTATAGACCCTATTGTACTTTTTGGTACTATTTATGGGCTTCACTATACTATTTCAACTAACTTTTACCTTATGTACAGTACTTTCAGCAATAAGTTTTCAGTTTCAGTAAAATAAACGATATCCAAACAAACCATTATGTATATTATTGTATTTGACGAGAAGATCTATTGAACATAGCTACCGAATATATTGGGGCTGGTACATGTATTTAAACACATGTTTTCAGTATTTAAACAACAATATACGTATTTTCATATATTTTTTCACCCACACATATTTATAAAAAATACAAACAACGTTATTAGAACAACGTTATCAAACGGCCCCATTGTATTATCCTCGTGACATTTTTATTTGAATTAATTAAACCGACCAACAACATAATCTAATGGTACACCCCTAGGTTCACTAGGTAGTAATCTAGGGGTTAAAAATTGAAGGAAAGAATACGGTGGACATTAATTTCATGTCGATTATTTTTTTTGTACTAATATTTAGCATGCATTTCTTTTGGATTGAAATGAAAAATTAAAATTATTTTACTATTTAGCTTATTTTTGCTATTATTTATAGACCCTATTGTACTTTTTGGTACTATTTATGAGCCTCACTATACTATTTCAACTAACTTTTACCTTTATGTACAATACTTTCAGTAATAAATTTTCAGTTTCACTAAAATAAGCAGTATCCAAACAAACCCTTATGTATATTATTGTATTTAACGAGAAGATCTATTGAACATAGATAGAGAATATATTGTGACTAGTACATGTATTTAAACACATATTTTTAGTTTTTAAACAACAATACACATATTTTCATACATATTTTCACTCACACGTATTTATAATAAATACAAACAACGTTATTAGAATAACGTTACCAAACGGCCCCATTGTATTATCCTCGTGACGTTTTTATCTGAATTAATTAAACCGACCAACAACATAATCTAATGGTACATCCCTAGGTTCACTAGGTACTAATCTAGGGGTTGAAAATTGAAGGAAAGAGTACAGTGGACATTAATTTCATGTCGATTATTTGTTTTGTACTAACATTTAGCATGCATTTTCTCTGGATTGAAATGAAAAATTAAAATTATTTTACTATTTAGCTTATTTTTACTATTATTTATAGACCCTATTGTACTTTTTGTACTATTTATGGGCCTCACTATACTATTTCAACTAACTTTTACCTTTATGTACAGTACTTTCATCAATAAGTTTTCAATTTCAGTAAAATAAGTGGTATCTAAACAAACTCTTATGTATATTATTGTATTTGATGAGAAGATGTATTGAACATAGATATAGAATATATTGGGGCTGGTACATGTATTTAAACACATATTTTCAGTTTTTAAACAACAATACACATATTTTCACACATTTTTTCACCCACACGTATTTCTAAAAAATACAAACAACGTTATTAGAACAATGTTACCAAACGGCCCCATTATATTATCCTCGTGACATTTTTATCTAAATTAATTAAACAGACCAACAACACAATCTAATGGTACATCCCTAGGTTCAGTAGGCACTAATGTAGGGGTTAAAATTTGAAGGAAAGAGTACGGTGGACATTAATTTCATGTCAATTATTTGTTTTGTACTAACATTTAGCATGCATTTCCTTTGGATTAAAATGAAAAATTAAAATTATTTTACTATTTAGCTTATTTTTGCTATTATTTATAGACTCTATTGTACTTTTTGGTACTATTTATGGGCCTCACTATACTATTTCAACTAACTTTTACCTTTATGTACAGTACTTTCAGTAATAAGTTTTTAATTTTAGTAAAATAAGCGGTATCCAAACAAACCCTTATGTATATTATTGTATTTGATGAGAAGATCTATTGAACATAGATATAGAATATATTAGGGCTGGTACATGTATTTAAACACATGTTTTCAGTTTTTAAACAACAATATACGTATTTTCACACATTTTTCACCCACACGTATTTTTAAAAAAATGCAAACAACGTTATTAGAACAACGTTACCAAATGACCCCATTGTATTATCCTCGTGACGTTTTTATCTGAATTAATTAAACCGACCAACAACATAATCTAATGGTACATCCCTAGGTTCACTAGGTACTAATTTAGGGGTTAAAAATTGAAGGAAAGAGAATACTAAGAGCATCAGTATTGGTGGAGTATATAATTCCATGTCAATTATTTGTTTTGTACTAACATATATATGATTGTATTTAACGAAAAGATCTATTGAACATGAAATATATTGTATTATCCTCGTGACGTTTATTGTATATGAATATTAAACTGATCACCAACATAGTCTAATGGTACATCCCTAGGTTTACTAGGTACTATCTAGGAATCTTGGGGTTAAAATTGAAGGGAAGAGGATAGTAAGAACATTAATTAGTAGGGGTAGAGACAAATTGTTTTTTTTTTTTTTATACAAGATAGAATTTATACTCTAGTCTAATCTAAGTATATATGTATGTGAAACTCCCTTCTAGAGACTTGAACCCCGGCCCTTACGTCCCACACCCTACAAGCACTTATACTTATGGAGTGACTATCACACCAAGGGTGTGCGGTGGTTGAAATGCTATATTTAACAATCAAATAAAACAAAAGTGAACTACATTAGAAGAGGAAAAGTTAAGATTTGTAACTATTGAGATATAATGTACCGCCATCTTTGCATGTGCACTGTAGCTTAGAAGTTAAACAAAAAACTATATTTTATTAGCTCCTAGCTCAGATTACGTACTAGATACCTGCTGGTTGCCTCTTTTTTATTATTTTGTTTTTGCTTTCCCTGGGCCGTGTGCGCGTGCGCAAGATAGTGCCTTTTTTTTTAGCTATTTCTTCTTTTATTTTATTTTCTTTTGGGTTTAACTAGTTGCTAACCCGTGTTATACACAAGAATCTACTTATTTGTGAGGCAGACTAAAATAATTTTATAAAATCCTAAATTGATTAATAAACTATATCATTGCATGATTTGCTTGCAATAGAGAAATATAAGAGAAAGATGAGTTACATTCAAAAGAATAATCCATGGCTATAACTATTGAAAGGAATCAAAAGATTCAAAGCCTACAAATTATAGGTAATATATATATATATATATATATATATATATATATATATACGTGTGTGTGTGTGTGTGTGTGTGTGTGTGTGTGTGTGTGTGACTACACAATAGAGAAATATAAGAGAAAGATGTATTACCATCAAAAGAATAATTCAAATGTTAAAACTTTTGAAATGCCAAAAAATATTAAAGAATCATAAGATCTACTTCCTATAAATTTAAAAAAAAAATGTATATAATTACACAATAGAGAAATATAAAAGAAAATTTGATTACCTTCAGAAGAATAATACATGGTATAGTCATTGAAATTTGCTAAACATGTTCAAATATTGCAAAAACTAACACAAATTTAGATGTTAAAACTTCCAAAATGCCAAAAAAGATATATAGTTGAAGAACAAGTTATTGAAACAATTAAAAAAAAAAAAAATATATATATATATATATATATATAACTATTCAAAAGAGAAATATAAGAAAATGAAAAAAGTACACAAACCCATAAAACAATAAGTTTTAAATTTTAACAGGTTTAAACTTTAAACGATGAAAACAAATTATATATAGTCACAAGCATAGGGTTTGGTGGTTCATGTATGAAAATCACTTTTTAAAAAATACATAAAAAACCATAAAATAAATTTTTTTTTTTAACAAAGTAAATGAGAAGAAAATAACAGAAAAATAGCTCATACCTTTACTCGGCTTTAAAAAAAAAAACTAGGATTTGCATTACTTTTATAGTGTTCATGATTGTTAGGGTACATTTTTTTTTTACACCTATTTATTTTCAAACACTAAGAACTTATTGGGCTTTAACAAAATATTTTTTTCCCTATTATTATGTTAACCACAAATATTTCATATCTTATTATCTAAATTGGGTCATGGTGTAAACTATCACAAAAAGTCCAAAAAACTCATATCTTATCCAATTTCATTATCATTATTTAGATAAGCCCAAAACCAGCCCTATGAGCCCAATGCACACATCCCATTCTATTTAAAGCCCAAGGCTACTTATGTTTGACAATATTTCAAAAACCCAATTTTCATTGGCAATATCAAAAACTCAATTTGCATTGACATTATTAAAACCCCAAGTTAGTAAAAAGCCCAAAATTATCAATACTTGGCAAAATACTATATCAAAAGTATTTCACTTAAAGTCCAATAATTAACAATGTTTAAAGTTCTTAAACCTATTGCTATAATACTAAAAGCCTATGAAATCTATCTTATAAAACCCATGGTAACCATTTATGTTATGTGACACTATTCATTTTACCAAAACCCATGGCAAACGTATATCAAACCCATAGAGAATTATGAATTTGTGTTACTAATATAAAAACCGATGGAAAGTTATGATTTATCTTAAACTCATAATATTTATTTATTCCATACCATATTATAAACCCATGGTTACTATTTATATTACATAACACTATTCATTTTTCCAAAACTCATGGCAAACATATATCAAACTCATGGAGAATTAAGAATTTGTGTTACTAATATAAAAGCCCATGGAAAGTTATGATTAATTATTTTAATCATAATATAAACCCATGGAATTTATATAAAAACCCATGGTCACTATTTATCTTACATTTAATATCTATTTTCAAAACTCATGATAATTATTCACCTTACAAGCATATTATGATTATTTACAGAAACTCATGAGAATATCACATTATTCCACTATAATGGTTGTTACCATATTTTATTTGAAACCCATAGATATTGCCTCTATTTAACACCCATGGTAAATATTATTTTCAAGAAATATTAGAGGTCATTATTTAAAAGCCCCAACGAAAATATCATTTACAAAAATAATCCATAGCAAAAATTATTAGAATCTATAAAAGTTGTTATTTAAAGCTCATAGAAATTAATATCAAAAATCTATCATAAATATTTATTAAAGCTCATAGATTCATTTTATTTATACTAACAACTAAAGCCCATTTGGAATAAAAATCCATGGCAATATATGGTAGCTTTGTCAATTTTGTAAGGCTCACAATAAGAAAGCAAATGGATGGACCCAAGTGGAGAGAACCACCAAGTCAGAGGCCCAACAAAATACTCATACGTCATGGACAAACCCAACATAAAATCTCAGCCAAAACAACCCCTGTGTGCAAACTGACCTCGCTGGAGAACTCCATTCAATTCTGCCTTCCATTGGAGGTCACCTCAAGAAGAAATAAAGCTCCCAAACCAAATTATAAGCTGGCCACCTGTCTTACTGCCAACTCTGGCGTGAACAATACCAGAGGCTAACACCTAAAGGCTAATGGGCAATAAATACTATTTTTCCCCAAGTTTTGGTCATAGCTCAAGGAAACCATAACCAATACCTCCGAGCTCATGAAATCCTCAACCAAATTGTTTATTTTATTACTAAAAATGTATGTAATTGGTTTATGAACCAAGCCCATGAATCCTAAAGGGAAAAATTTGGGAACATGTGGTTTGAAGGACATAAAGAGATCTCTAGTGAAACCCTTTGAAGTGGACTTAAACTTTGACACCTTGCTTGGGGTGTTGAATCCTACTTCCTAGGATCCAAATCTCAGTTGCAGCATTAAGATTCCTCCTTAATACCTGCCTTAATCTCATTGACTAAACACAATCTCAAAATTCTTAGCATATAATGCAAGATTATGTTGATTTTTACTCATATGTGACATTGCCCAAAGAAGCAAAACAGCCCTAAAAGCAAATCTCTCATTTTAGGCCAAATCTTAGGATAATTATATCAGCTATTCTGCCCCTGAATTAGTCCTACGTTTTGGACTTTTGTTAATTAATGCTCCCTTAAACTCCCCTATAAAAGCCTAAGCATACCAGCCCACAAGAGACACACCAACCCCTTTGAAGTTTCTGATTTTCTTGCCACTTTGCTTGTGGTTTAACTCCCCCTAAGCTCATGAATCATTCCCTTTAGCCCACACCCACTTAGCCTCAGACATTTCCTTTCTTTTTCTACATATTCACAGCTCATAAATTCTTCCTAATTAGTTATAAACAACCCTTTACCCATTAATGATTTAGTTTCAATATTAACTCTATTATACCATCACAAGTTTACATACCCACTCACTCAAAACAGCCTATACTACCCTATTCATGCCCCACATATATATTCCCCAAGAATTTTAGTTCAACATTTGCAACACTGAGCTAGAATCTCTCTCCCTATATTCCATCATATTTTTTTTTTCTCTTTTACTTGTAATTATAAAGTCTTTAATCCTTTCTTATTGCTATTATAATGAAAGTCATAATGTTTTGGATACTATGAAGGTTTTCCCTTATGTTGACTTAATAATAATAAGGAAAACATAGGATTTTTACCATGTAAACACACTTATTAACCTGTCAGACGTCTACTGCTGGAGGTCTGTCATATTCACTACTGGACCATTTTTTCTCTTGTATACTTGTTATAATGGACCCACTGTTATATTAACCAACTATGGAAGAAATGCATAATTTTTACTATGCAAATACATTTATTAGTTTTCCAAACATCTACCGCTAGACTATTATTTAAGCACTTGTTGTGGTGGACCATCCTTTATGCTAGTTTATCTTTACAGGAGGTATTTTTGGGGTCTTATTATAATCTTTGTTGAATGCAACCTAGACCTTGAACAAAATGGGCCTTTCTACTTCACCGATAGCCTTTGGGCCATGTTCCAAGCCCAAAGTCAAGTTTCAGTCTTGACTCCCCAAATACCTTATGGGCAACGAATAAAACAAAAACGCCCCCAACAGTGATTAACCTCGCAAATTTGGAGATAAATTATCAACGTTTGTTTGAGTTTAAGTTGGACTTGTTAGAGAAATAGAGTTTCACTTCTTGTTAAGTTTGGATTTTTGCTGTTGATGTCAAAGATTAGTCCTCCTCGGGTTGAAGTTGACATTGTTAATTAAAACAAGTTAAATAATTTTGTTTATAGAGAGATCAATAAAAAGTCAAAGGTTTTGGTTTTACATCTATATAAGCTATAGGCAACATTCAAAAAAAAACCTAGAAGTGATTTTTAAAAAAAACTTTTATTCTTCTGGGCATGATTTTTTTTTTTTAAAGTAGACTTTTGTTTTTGCTTTCCTTTTGGTTGTAATTATTGTTTACTGTAGTGGATATATTATTTTATTGTGTTTTTTATATAATTTTAATGTATTGAATGCTAAAATAAAATAGTTTTTTGTGGTGCCAAATTGCTAAATTTTTAGCATTACCAATGCTACTGGTGATGTTAAAAAGCCATATTGCTATTTTTAGCACCACCAATCTTAAAAAGTATGTTGCAAAGGTGGAGGGGAAAGCCAAAAATTTTTGGCTTTGAGCTACAAAAAAAAAAAATATATTAAAAGTTATATTATTTTATTGTGTTGATTGTGGTGGTTATTATTTATTGTTATAGATATATTATTTTATTATGTTTTTTATTATTTTATTGCATTAAAAGCTAAAATAAAACCATTAATATTATATGTTTTATAAAATAAGTTTGTAAAATAGATAAAGTAATTTTTGTGGTACTAAATTACTAAATTTATTGCTCCACCCACGTGGACATTCTAAACACGTTCATATTCTAAATAGGGGAAGTTCTTCAACAACAAATTTCCTCAGGGGGCTTATGTTTGAATTTAATGTTGTTGATCTTGGCTACTCGGGGAATAGATTCACTTGGGCCAGAGGTCAGTGGGGTAATGCTCATATCAAGAGAAGGCTAGATAGGGGTGTTGCTAGCATCTCGTGGAGATTGGCTTTCCCAAAGGCTTGCATTTCTCATCTGGGGGCTATAAAGTCAGATCATGCTCCCATTCTCCTTGACACAAGCCCTGAGGATAGTTTTGCACATAGGCCATTTCGGTTTGAAGCAGCCTGGCTCAGAGACGACAGTTGCAAGCCAGTTATTGAAAATGCTTGGAAGGAAGGAACGAGAGGACCTGAGTTCATTCAGCTATACAAAAACTTAGCTGCTACAAGGGAAGCACTGAGGAAATGGAACAAAGAAGTCTTTGGCAAATGTCAAGATAGAGTAAATTCCCTCCTCCAAAAAATCAAAGAAATCCAGGAAAAAGAGCTGTCGAAAAATAATGCCAGCATGGAAGTAGCATTATAGGCTGAACTGACAGAGTGGCTTTTAAGAAGTGAGATCCTATGGTGCCAGAAGTCTAGAGAATTATGGCTTAAGTTGGGCGATAAAAATTCAAAGTTCTTCCACCAGTCCACCATTATCTGCAGAAGACATAACAACATTGATGCTATTAAGAAAGAAGATGGATGTTGGATCACTGAGTCCAAATTGATCATAAATGAGTTTCTAGGAAATTTCAAAGAACTGCTCCGAAAGGAAGAAGTATATTTTCCAGAGCATCTTGAGCACCTCATGCTTCCTTGCATCACGGAGGAGGAAAATGAGTACCTCCAAAAAATTCCATCTCCAGAGGAGATTAAGGACTCACTCTTCCAAATGCAGGACTTGAAAGCACCTGGACCGAACGGCTCCCCAGCTTTGTTTTACAAGCAGCTCTGGCCTACTATGGGCAACAATGTCATCAGAGCAGTAACATCTTTTTTTGAGATTGGGTCTATGCCTAGAGAGGTAAAATGTTCCTTGATTGTTCTCATTCCTAAAGTTACTAATCCAACCTCTGTTAATCATTTCAGGCCAATTAGCTTGTGTTACGTAGTTTATAAGATCATCTCAAAGCTTCTGGTCGCAAAACTAAGGCCGTTGCTGGATAAGATCATCTCGCCAGCTTAGTCGGCCTTTATACCCAATAAATGGATTGCGGAAAATCAGATCATTGTTCAAGAGCTACTACATGGGTTCAAATCTCGGAAAACAAGCTATAAAGCTAGATTTGCAAAAGGCGTATGATAGAGTTAGTTGGAGGTTTATCAAGACTGTCCTACTCCACCTTGGGTTTAATGAGAAGTATACAAACTAGGTTATGGCCTGTGTATCATCTGTGTCGTTTGAAGTGCTTGTAAATGGTGGCAAATCTGAAAGCTTTAAGCCAAGTAGAAGGCTGAGGCAAGGGGACCTATTATCCCTCTACCTATTCATTTTGGGGCAGGAAGGATGCTGGATTTGATTCCTTTGATGTTTTTCAGGCTTAGTTCATGCTTAATTTAATTGGAGGTTTATCAAGACTGTCCTACTCCACCTTGGGTTTAATGAGAAGTATACAAACTAGGTTATGGCCTGTGTATCATCTGTGTCGTTTGAAGTGCTTGTAAATGGTGGTAAATCTGAAAGCTTTAAGCCAAGTAGAGGGCTGAGGCAGGGGGACCCATTATCCCTCTACCTATTCATTTTGGGGCAAGAAGTTTTGTCGAGGTTAATTAAGCATGAACTAAGCCTGAAAAACATCAAAGGAATCAAATCCAGCATCAGCGGCCCTACTATCACCCATGTAATGTATGCTGATGACATCGTGATCTTCTCAAAAGCCTCCAACAGAAATGCAGCTAACCTGGTGAAAGTCTTGGATAAATATGGCAAATGGTCGGGGCAGTCCATCAATAGGAACAAGTCTGGTATCTTTTTCTCCAAACACACACAAAGTCATGCCAAAAGGGCAATTAAAAGTATCATGCAAATGAAAGGCCTAAAAAGGGATGCTGTTTACTTGGGGCCCCCCCTTTTCCCCTCTAGAGCACCATCCAAAGACTTTGCATACCTTCAAGACAAGTTGGAGGCCAAACTTATGGGATAGAGGAGTAAATGTCTTTCATGGGAAGGAATGAAGACCTTAATAACATTAGTTGCTCAATTACTTCCAAACTACGCCATGTCTACCTTTAATATCCCAGCCAAAGTTTGTGAAAATCTGGATGCCTTATCTAAAAGATTTGGTGGAAACTGAAAGAAAAGGAGGGCAGGTTTCTCACATGGAAATCATAGGACAAGATTTGCAATCTTAAATGTGTTGGAGGTCTTGGTTTCAAAAAAGCCAAGAATATTAACAATGCATTCTTAGCCAAATTGGCCTGGATGATTGCCTCAGGTAGAGACAGCCTGTGCATGAGAACTCTAAGAGCAAAGTACAAAGTTAAGCAAGACTGGCTTCGTGTTGAACCCCATAAAGCTGCGTCTCCCATATAGAAAGCCATTGAAAAAGCAAGGTCAACCATTATTAAGGGAGCATATTATCTCATTGGAGATGGGAATTCAGTAGAAGTGTGGCTGGACCCTTGGGTGCCTTGGGTGCACAGTTTCATCCCCTCCCTAAAGGACAACTCTATTGATTAGTCTCCTCTAAAAGTTTCGTAGCTTATTGATTAGGAGCTGCACTGTTAGAAGTATGAGATAATTAGGGAGCTCTTTACCCCTGCATCAGCACAAGCAATACTCTCGATCCCCATTCCTGCCAGACAAAAGGAAGACAAGCTGCTTTGGGTGTTGGAGGCAAAAGGTCAGTTCTCAGTTAAAGCAGCATATAAGGCTTTAAACCCGCTACCACCATCATCTCAATCCCAATGTTTGAATTGGAGGAAGCTTTGGAATCTTAAAGCACCTGAAAGAATTAAGGTGTTTCTATGGAGGGTGGGTGTCAATGCATTACCCACTAGGCAAAATATCTCCACTCGGATTAGCCTAAAGGATCCTAGCTGTGTCCTTTGTGGTCATGATACTAAGGACCCTGGCCATCTCTTCTTCAGATGCTCAACTGCCAAGGCTTTATGGTATGCATCATGTTGGGGTTTCAAATCAAATGAGCAGATAATCAATTCAATCGAGGACATCATCAACATCATCCTAAATCCCCCTGTGACTTCCAGCCAAGGCCGTGAGCAATGGACAGTGTCCCTTATCATGGCATTTACACTTTAGGAGATTTGACGTATTCGAAACCAAGTACTGCATCATAATGTCAGATTGGATATTCCTGCTTCTAATCAGAAAATTATGCATAGGTTTCAAGAATACATTATTGCTACCTCTGAATCGACACACCCCAAAACTCCATCTACCTTGAGCCACTGGGTTCCTCCACCTCCTGGATATATAAAAATTAATATTGATGCAACCTTATTCGCCAACAAAGCAGCCTTTGCAGTGGTAGCAAGAAATCACCTTGGCAATGTGGTGAAGGTATGGGCTAGAATCCTACCATCCAAACTCCCCCTCCAAGCCGAGACAGAGGCCCTCCTTTGGGCTGTGCAGCTTGCTAAGTGCGAACATTGGAACCTAGCCATCTTCGAAGGAGACTCAAAGAATTGTTTTGATGCGCTCAATTATCCCTTGTGCAACCCAGATTGGTCTTTTTGTACTTTAGCTGATAATATTCGTGTTTTATCTATTGATTTCCTCTCTTGTTCTTTCCTTTGGGTTAACAGGTGCTGCAACAATGCTGCACATGTAATTGCAAAGTTTTCTTTGAGTTCTAACTGTTCTTGTTTTTTCAATTCGGGGAACCTCCCTTTTGCTTTGTGTGCAGCTTGTAAGGAGGATTCCCCCTGATGTTTACTTTGTGTTTTGTTTTAATGAATTGAAGTTTATCAAAAATAAATAAATAAACACGTTCATATTATAAAAATTACTTTAAGGCTTTTAAATACTTACATTTTATTTTAATTAATGTAAAATGTTTAAGTTAATATTGGAAATTTTTATAATAGAGTTTCAGTTACAGTAAACTATTTAAATAATTTTAATATACCTCACATTGTACAATGTGTAAGGTTGACAGTTGGGGAATTCAATTTTCCTATTATGGCATTGTGGGGAGTAAAAGGACCCAAGTGGGCATATGGGCCTTTGGGCTGTAACATGGAGGGCCGACCTGCTCCAGGGTTAAACTCTATGAGTTGGCCCATACGCCGAGGGTCTGAGGATACAGCCGAGGACGAGCTTCTCCTCGGAAAAGCCCTAGAGAATTCAAAATTTCATTATGAAGGTCAAAGCACAACTCTGGAGAGACCAGTGGTTAAAAGGGGACATCCTGAATCTTCTAGATGCACCAGTATTAAAGAAAATATCAAGAATAAAGGCTACCACCTCCGCATTAAAGGCTCTGCACCTACCCTCCTGGCCGCATTAATGGGGAGGTGACCCCTGAACAGTGAGGTGGAAACTTCTAGTCACTGTTCGAAAAGTATTAGGGAAGGAAGTATAAAAGGGGGGTAAAGGCCAAAGAAAATGGGGGATCAGAAAACGAAGAAAGAAATTAAGAACTTGTAATTTTGAAGGAAGAAAGAGAAATAATAAAGAAGTAGTCCTCGGCTCGAGTCCGAGGAGATCCATTTGTCATTATCATTCGTTATTTACTTGTGTTTGCTTATAAAAGCCTTTTATCAAGTTCCTAGCATTTCTAACCTAGGTTTAAAGCCCACACTCTACAAATCTTATTGTTTAAGGCTCATTGGGCCTGAGCCCGTGATTGTCTTTGGGTCCAGGTGCAATTGTGCACTTACAGGCATTTAGCTAGGAAATTTTAGGTGTGAATATTTATTATAAAAAAGTAAAGTAAAACATTGGTGGGTTATAATTAGTTTAACTGATAAAGTAAAGTTTATGATGGTTGAATGAGTATTTAAGATTCAATCCTCACTTTCACAAAAAACTGATCGGTATTATGATCTGATGATAAATAACTATTATAAAAAACGGACGTCAACTAGAGAGGAAAAAAATTAAATAAAATCTCTTTGAAAACAATGTATACATTATTATTTAATTAAGAGCATTGTTTATTATACACAAATGAAAAAAACAAGAAGTTTATTCCCTTTAACTATTACAGCAACCCCCTTCCAATCCAAACCTATTCTGCCCTCGACCTGTCAAATATCCTATTCTGCCTCTACGCTAAACCTCTAGTGTAGCGATCAACAAATGCAGAAGGGAAATGCAGCAAATCCTATAACTAAATATGGAATCATATCTCTTGCTCAAAAAAAATATATATGGAAGCATATCTCTGTGTCAACAGCAAGTTGGGAACCTTTTTCATTACCATTTTTGAGAAGCTGAAAATTGTACAATTAAACGAGGGTGCCAGTGCGTTAGGTGCAATATTGATTACAATTAAACTAGGGTATTGTACCGGGTAGAATTGTAATCAATAGCTAAGATTAAAAGTTAAAAAAACAACTTTCAATCTCAATCATTAAATAAAATATATTAAAGGAAAGTTAAAAAGTTAAAATTAAAATGTAAAAAAAATTATGAAAGAAAGTGAATGAATTGTATTAGGTGCAATATCCTAGCCTGGTCTCAATTCGTGCCGATGCCGCTGCAAGCACAATAGAACATCCATTACAATAACTAATATAGCAATATCTTAACCATATTTTTAAGAAATCGCAATTTTAATAATCAGTTTATAAAAAAAAAAGGTTATATTAATGAGTGTTCTTAATGGGTTATATGTAAAAAAAATTTATGAAATAAAGTGAATGAATTGTATTAGGTGCAATATCCTAGCTTGATCTTAATCTGTGCCGGTGCCATTGCAAGCACAATAGAACAACCATTACAATAACTAATATAGCAATATCTTAATCATATTTTTAAGAAATCGCAATTTTAATTATCAGTTTATAAAAAAAAAGGGTTATATTAATAAGTGTTCTTAGGGCAATTGTTAATAAACCATTTAAAAAAAGTTTCTATATCGCTTTTATGAAAAATTGAACAAATTGTCAATACATTAATTGCTTTTATTTTATTTTTCCTTTTTTTTATAAAGGCATTCTTTATCACTTACCATAAAAAAAAAAATATTTGATCTAACAGGACATGAAGGAGCTAGAACTTTAATTTAAGGAAGGCAAGATTAAAAGACAAAGATGAAATAAAAAATTAAATATTTACTCAAAATCTTAATTTTCATACAATATATATTTTCATGCCTAATGTCAATTCATTCGTTTACCCTCACCAATTTTTCATATTTTAAAATTACTACACGATATTTTTATTGTTAACAATATAATATATACCTTTGATATATATATATATATATATATATATATATATATATATATATAAAATATGATATACATTGTAATATTTTATTGTAGGTAATATAATCAATAGCAAACAAGTCAAATTCAATCTCAAGTTTAGGCATTACTATTAAACAATTCAAGCTCAAACATATTATTTTGTTTGTGAAGGTGGTTGATATTAGAGTTGATTTATATAAACTTAAAATTGAATTTTGTAAGTTTGTAATAAATTCATAAGATATCATATTGTTACTTAATTTATTTGATAATATAAATAGTTAATTTGTAGTAAAAGTTGGTAAATCTAAGTTTTATAAGTGTATACATGAAAATGATTTAATATAATTGACTTAAACCATACAATTTTAACAATAGTTTAATTATTAATTATTTGCATGAATTTGTGAAAGGGGAAAAATTTAGCCATGGTGTTTATTATATATAAAGAAAAAATAAGTTGATCAAGTAGCTTGTAAATGAGTTAAAGTTTGTTCGATAAAAAAATGAACTAAACTTGAACATGTAATCTAGCTTGGTGATGAGCTCAAGCTTGGCTCATGATCGAAATAAAATTAAATGAACAAATCCTAAACTTCTAATAATGGGTTCTACTAGACTTGTTTATAGCCCTAGTTATTAATTTTGGTTCAAGAGAGAGACTTGGATTTTTTTGGCTTGGCCAAGAGAGTTACCAAAGTAAGTAATTAAGCTTCCTTTTGAAATCAATACAATATACCCCCTTGTTCCATTTCACTTACAATTTCAAATTGTTCCTATCCATTTGTACTAGCATTTTCATGAGGTCGGGTTTGTATGTTTTGGATATTTTTATAATTTCTTCTGATTTCTTTTGGCTTGATATGAAACAACTCCAAGAAATGTAGTGTGAGAGCATCCACAGCAGTGGAGCTAAAAATTTAGCAATTTAGCTCCACCAAAAATTACTTTATCTATTTTACCTACACACATGCTGCAGCAGTGGATCTATTTTAGCTTTCAACATAATAAAATAATATAAACAACACAATAAAATAATATATCTACCACAATAAAATAATACACCTCACTACAATAAAAACACCACAATAAAAAAGTAATGTGAACGCAAAATAAAAAATTAATTTTTTTTAGCTCTCATGAACAGTGCACATCTATCTATAGATGTGCACTGTAGCAATGAGCTAAAAAAATATAGATTTAGCTCCACTGCTGCATGCTTCTTTTTGGTGTTTTGGTGGAGCTAAAATAGCTATATAGCTATTTAACTCCACTGCTGCAAGTGCTCTGATCCCCAAAGGGGGCCAAGGGCCCACAATTTGGGTCGGGGTAGACCCACCTCAAAGCGACACTTTTAATGGTGGTCAATAGAGGCTGGGGTGCACGTTAGCAGCATGGTGCTAATGTGCACCAAGAGGAAAAGAGAGAGAAGACCTTCTTTTTCAGTTCCTAAATTTTGCTCGAGACAATAGTTCTCTCTTTGTTGATGATGAAAGTGTGCTTTATTTCTTTTTAAATATCGAGGTTGATACATGAATAATATCTATATTGTTTGGTTTTGAAAATGAAATGGCATGAACCTGTGGTATTATGATTGAAAATAATATACATACGTGTTATGTTTATTAATATATTTTTCTTAGCTAAATAAATAGAGTATTTTGACTGAGAATAATATACATTCGCGTTATGTTTATTAATATATTTTTCTTAGCTAGATAAATAGAGGGAGGGGATTGTTGGGGTCGAAACCCCAATGCACAGGCACCGCAAAAGGTGCTGGAATTAATGGGATATCCCTTGATCCTCATGTAAATTAATAAGATTTTGCTAATGTGTGTCATAAGAGAATACAATAATTAATCATTTTTGGATAAATTTTCTTTGAAATTGAAAAAGTATTGACAGCTTTTTCAATTCTCGAGAAAATGTTTCGAAAAATAGATGTCTTAATGTTTGCCTTTACCGGACCCTTATTGATATATGGACTGACATAATTTTTTAAATAAATAAGCACACAATGGCCCCCAAATAAAATTATAAAACGATTGCCTATCCAAAACTTTAAAAAAAAAAAAAATTTAAATGGTTACTACTAAAATGAAACTAGTAACATTTGATAATTTCACTAGCATATTGGCTCAAAAAAAATTCCTAACTGGGTAAGGCGGCCGGCCTATCTTGCCAATATCGGACTACATATGCGTTTTCTTTTAAATTTTTTTTTTTTATATATACATATTATATGATATATAATAAAGATTGAATCTTAATTTGTGTCAAGTCAGGGTAACAAATTTGTGTCCAATTTTGTGAGATTCTATCTTCTCTTTATGATAAGTTTCTATACTCTCATTAATTATTAAAGTAGTTTATTATGGATTAAATCTAGTTTATTCTTTGTCAAATTCTATTAAATTTCAACTTAAATTTTTTCTATTATAAAATTTTCAAGGCAACTTATTATTATGCCCAATTTGTGACATGGTTTGAAAAAAGTTAGGATAATGAGTGGACTATAATAAAATGAGCACAGCCCATTTTAACATATAACTCATGGCCCATATTTCCCATCCACAGGTGACAAGACTCACAGGTCCAATCTCAGAAACCCAAGTCTGAACTCAAGAAACTGAAAAGGCAAACTAGGAATCGGCAAAGCCCCCTGTGTTGTGACTCCAAATCCAAGCCATGGCTCTCGAAGCTTACGCCTCTCGAAACCCAGACACAGTCCACGCCGACGTGCTCTCTAAAGCCAGACAAGCTTGCTACAAGGTACTTCCTCTTTCTCCCTTTTGCTTCTGTTTCTTTTTTATGTTCTTTGCTTTCTTTGTTTGGGTTTCATGTTTTGTTTCTTTGTATTGTATATGATAAACTCTTCAGGCTCGCGATGCTTTCTACGCGTGTTTGGATAAGGAATCCAATAAGAGACCCACTGAGATCGCTTCCGTCGGGCTCTTATACCCATCTGAATGCAAAAACTCCAGGGCCGAGTTTGACAAAAACTGCCGTGCTTCTTGGGTAAACCCCAAAACAAAAATGTCAAATTTTAGTGCCATTGTTTCATGGGGATTTTAATGTTTTATTATTGTTTTTTTTTTTTTTTTTTGGAATGGTAGGTGAAGCATTTTGATAGGCAGTACTGTCGGAACAAGAGGGTGCAGAGGCTTTTGGATGACAAGGACTCGAGGCGAGGTCCGTTGATGCTTCCACAGCCTTATACTTTTAAATCCTCATAGAATTTTGAGTTTTATGACCATTTGGCTTTCTGGGTCTTCTTTAAAATGTGCTAGTTTTGTTGGGTTTTGATGGATTTGCACTTGTACAGTTATCAAAGAATAGGATTTGCACTTTCTGGATTGTTAACAAAGTATAGGATGCTTAATTATGCTATGCCTTTATCTGAATTATGAAGCTTCATTATATTTACCATGGGTTTGAGATACTTTGCTTGTATGAAATCAGTAATTTGAGCTTTAGGAGAAAAAAAGTGTTGTAGGAGTAGGAGTATTTGGAAATGAATAATGCCCTTATTAGGTTGAGTCTTATGGATTTTGGCAGGGGTGTAAAGCTTGACTTGGCCCCTAAAGAAGATGGAAGCTATTATCATTGTCTGTTACTGCCTTACTTGGTGAAATGTTGCATACCTTACTCAACTTAGTGGAAGAACACTAGAATGGTTTTAAGGCTTGCGGCAATGTTACCGCATAAGTAGTCTGTTATTGTTTGGCATCTTTTGTTGTTGCCATTAGAAAATAATTGGAATGTTGTGTATTTTGAGATGTATTCCTTCTGTAAAGACTAAACACATTTGAATTTTATGATGTTAATTTTACTTCAATAGTTGCTATGCTCTTTGTGTTGTCCATCTCTTCCTATTAAGGCAATTCAATGGAAACCTGTGTATCTCTGATTTCTATTACCCGTGTGCTGTCATGTAGCTTTGTTGAGTTGGTTTAGTACTGTGTCCTTGTGAGGTGTGAGCAGTTGTCCACTGCTTTGACATTATTCATCTCCTTTTTATTCGTATACTATCAGTCATTCAATTTGTCAGTTTTATGGGAACTAAAGGCGCATTATCAAAATTAAATATATGAGCCAATGGCAGTAGTGATATTTAGATGAAGAAGATGGACTTCTTTTCTAATTATGCCAATGATGTCATATGTGTTTTTCTTTTAAATGTTTGTAAGTTGCTCACACCCAATGAGTTTCAAACCGCACACTCCACCCATACTTGTGAGAATAGGGATATACCATTTGAGCCAGGGTTCATTGGCCCATTATGCCATCTGAATGTCAAATGCCGCTCATGGAAATTATTTCTCACCCACACCCCCTCCCCCACCCCTGAGTGCTATTTCATTAGTGTGAGTATTCAAAGTAAAATATAAAAGATCTCATTTGTAAGGTAAAATTAATCTAGTGACATGGTCTACGTTTAAGCCAAAAATTTATTCTTAAAAATAAATGATACTGGAAGCCAAACCAAACTGTCACCATATATCTTGATGTAAACTGAACTATCTTTCTATGTAAACTTTTCTATTTGGTTTTGTTGCATAGTTGTAAGAATCTTGTCCTATGCTACTCTACCTACCCATTCTTTTGTTGAAGTATATTAGTCACTCAGCCTTTACATGGAAGTCGTACTTTTTCATTGTGGGATTTCATGATCAAGAAGCATGGTGAATCTTCATATTAGGTGTTTGGATAATCATAGATTTTTTAAGAATAGTTAATTTAGAATTCTGAAGCCAGGATGGAACCAGGCTTCTGTTTTTGGGGTTTTCAAATTTTGTGGGTTGTGGGAAGTTCCAGCAAAGAATCGAGTTTGAAATGCATTGGTAGTGCACTTTTTGACCAAAGGCTTTGTTTGGGAGTTGATAAGGGAATGGAATGGAATGATCTTAGAGGAATGGAATTGAATGGAATATATTTAAGTAGGGAAAGGAATGGAATGGAATTAAGTAATCTTGTATGAAAGTTTTAAAATAAAGAAATGGAAGGTAAGTAACTTTGTTTGAGAGTAAGTGAGTAACATAGAGGGAAATGAATAGAATCATTTTATGACAATATCATTATTAGGCCCCTATTTTAAAATAAATGGCTAAATATGTAGGCATATTTTGGGAGTTTTAGTAAAATATTCATTAAATCTAATTTCATTCCCTCTAATTCCTCTCAATTTTGGGGGAATGAAAACTTGAGGTTTTGAGGGAATAGAGAAGAATGAGTATTCTCTCCTACTTATTCCATTCTCTCCCACTTAAAGTCCCAAACAAGAGAATAGACTTCCCTCCATTAAAATTCTCAAACAAGAAAAGGGAAGAATATTCTAAAATTATTTTTTTCATTTATTTCTATTCCATTCATTTCCCTCCTTCCAAACGAGGGCTAATATTCTTTTAGATACTCTTCAATTGTTTAATTGAACTTTGCTTTCTAGAGATTATTGGAATTCCTGTAGAAAGCTATTATACCTATGTTTCCAAAATGATTGTGATATTATTGGAATTCCTTTTTGATTTGTCATTACCTTATTTGGGAGATGATTACTTATCCAAACAGATTGTGCTGTATCAATTACTTCTCAACTTAGTTTCTAATTCTTTTAAATTCCTAGGTTTGAGAATGCTGAAGGCATTCTTTACAATACTACTGCTTGTATTGATGGCCATAAGGGGGTAGTTAATGAATGTGACATGAATGACTGTTGGATTTGACGATTAGGTTACACATATAAGGTATTCAATGCTTCTTTGCTAATGATTTGTATTAGACTCAAGTATTTGTGCATTGTCAACCTGCCCTTTTTAGGTTGTTTAAAACGTTTGCTTATGTTACAAATGAGAAGATTAAAACTTTGAGTGTGACCTAAGGCCTAAGGGGGTTTTTCATGTTGATGAAAGTCGTTGGGATTATGGACCAGGAAGATGTCGTTAACTCCTTATCCGAGGAAACACAAGGAAAGGGAGCATCAGCTGCCTATTGAGGTTGAAATTAAATGACATTGGAATGCACTTAGTTACTCTAGGAATTCCTGTTAGATATAAGCCTCACCATTGATGTCTCTATTGATGTTGTTGAGGGAGATGTTAAAAAATTTGTGATGAACTCATTCCTTCTAGACATAGCTGCGCTTATTTCCTTGCTGTGATACTTATTTGGAGAGCCTTGCTTGTGTTTTCAGAAATTATCAAGAGCGGTATGTGACCAATATGTTTGACAACTTTTGTATGTTGCTCTACAGACTGAGAATGTATGACAACTTCGTATGTTGCTCTACAAACTGATTAGGCATTGATGATTTTGAATGTGACCAATTTGAAAGTGAAGACACTGAATTCTTCCTGCCTAATAGAAGTTGTGACTTGGGTGTTTTCTTTTGGCTGCTCTACTAAGAGGATAGTCTTTTAAACAAACAAGTCTATAATTATGTGATTAAAAAAGATTTGATTATTAAGAAGCCTTAAGCTTTTAGCTTAATAAAGTGACAGAAAACATGCTTTCTTTGCAGCATTTAATTTATAGGATGGTAAATAGAGCTTGTCAAGAAAGACAACTCAACAGAAATGCCTAAATTAATGACTCAGGATTCACATAATTCCTAATTAAATGCTGGGTCTGCGACATGCAGAGGAACAGAATGCCACTTCGAGTTCAACACCTGCGGCATCTTTGTTCCTGCCACTGTTAGGGGACTCTATGTAATAGAAGGGTTGCATAATTGGGGCATGAGTGGTAATACAGTAGGGTATAGAATTGGTAGAAAAAAAAAATGTCAATTAAGGAATAACAGAGAGTCTATTTAAAAAAAGAAAAAAAGAAAAAAAAGAAAAAAGAAGATGAAGCAATAGAGAGTATGATATAAGATAGAATAATTTTTTGTCTATGAACTTATATAAATTAGATTCACTAACCTCATACTATTTAAAATTATATATAATTTTTTATTGCAAATAGGACTATTTATATTATATAAAAAAATCTTAAATATTTGATATTTTATGAATTTATTTACAAACATACATAATCCGATATTAAGTCTATATGAAATAAGTATACTTTTAAACATATATACATATAAACATATAATATTACATATATACTTAATTGAGCTCCGGTAAGAGCTTTTTGTAGTTTAATTTGGGTCACTTCCAAGTGTTTTCAATAGAATCATTCAAAGTTCAAATCTCCCCTCCCCCAACTACTATTGAATTTAAAATAAATATATAAATAAAAAAACAGCATATTTATTTATATTCGTTTATTTAACAAATAAGTCAAGATTAAGTTCAAGTTTAGGCTCGATTATTAAACAAATCAAACTCAATAATAATGTATTTAGGAACTTGAGACTCTTAGGTTTTTTTTTTTTTTTTTTTTTTTTTCTTGTTATTTTAAGGCAAGTTTAAGTTATTCATAAACAGTTTGGTTCATTTATAGTCATGTCTGCATCTATGATATGTCTATGCGCTTTGCTTTTCATAACCAGCTCCCCCTAACAGGCTTCAAGTATCAAGGATGAGGCCCAAAGCGAGTTTTTGGAGGTTATTTTCGTGTAAAAAATATATGTTTCCGGCTTCAAGTATCAAGGATGAGGCCCAGAGCGAATTTCTAGATATTGTTTGCATGTACAAAAGATATGTTTCCTTTTTCTTGGACCCCAAATTTAAGAGCCTGTATTATATGGCGTAAGAGAGTGTGGTTTGGGTTGAAGTTTAGACGATTAAAGTTTGAGAAATTGAGACAGAGGATGGGCCTTCTTTCTATGTACCAGTCCAATTTAGTTTTTGCTAGCTATTCGACTGTACTCATTTGCAAATTTAGGCTTTTCGCTGATCACATGAAAGCTTTTGTGCATTTTGCTTGCTCTCTCTCTCTCTCTCTCTCTCCTTTTTTTTTGGGCCTTAGATATGTAACATCTTCTACAACCATGGGCTAAAATCTGGGCTCTTTTTACATACAAATTATGATAGTCAACCCAGTACAGGTATACAGCCACCTTTTAATGTTTATTCCATCGTAAAATTTATTTGTAACATTTACTCATTTAATTTTCCATATTACCCTTAAATTTGATTTGACCTAAATTCTTTTCTCTGCCATTTGTAAACTCTCATATATTTTAGAACAGAGGGAATGCATTATACTAGTAAGTAATTTTGATTTGTAGTCCAAAATTTGAGTAGTTTAGGCACCAACTGTGTGTTAGACATGTAGTTCTACCATGTGAATAAATTTTAAAGCAAAATTTAACATGATGTGACCATGTGTTTCTTGCTCCAAGTGTAGGGTGCTAAGATTTTCTGTTTTTAGGGTTATCCAGTGTAATGGTGAATGGGCAACGCATATATATATGGATATGGTTCAATTGAGAACAATCATTCCATGGAGATATATTAGAAATTTAGAATTAAAGTAGAAATCTATTCAAAATTTTCCTCTTAGGACCCCACTTTTTTGTTATTTAACATTCGGCAATAGACTCATTATTCTTAGCAAATAACACTTATTCAACATTGGGCAATGACTCATTATACTTTAGTAATTAAAAGAAATGGGCAGTTGAAATTTTTTTTAATTTATTATATATTATGCCTCGAATAAAGTTGTCGAGACACATTTTTCTTTTGCAAATTGATAGAAAAATCTCCAACCCGACAAGATATACATCCATTAATTAATAGGCTGAATTCCTTACCTCCATTTTTTTTAATCAAAGAGAGTAGTATTATAAAGCTAAAAAAAACCCATTGTATTTATTGATCATATTAATTGAGTTAAGACCTAGTTTTCAAATTTCATGGCCTTTAATGTATCTCTTATTTTCTCCAAAAATAATTGTGAGAGAAGGCAACAGATTATGTCCATTTGGGATAGCTTTTATTTATTAACTTTTTTATTTATTTTTATTGATTATCTTATTTAGTTGAAAAATATGTTGGGTAAAAGTACAATTGTGCCATAAAAAAAAACAGTAAGACTTTAAAAAGTAGTATGTAAGAAAGTTTTTAATTAAAAAAAAAAAAAACTTAATTATGAGCTTAAACAAACAAGCTCTTAAACAACTATTATTATATTTACCTTGAAAAAGAAAGCAAAATACCAGCTAGCATGTTATAATTCTTTATCTCTGGCTAGTCACTATAAATATTTGCAGACTGTTTCTTTGATCTGAACTTGCAGTTTGTTTAAAATTTTCCTTTGTGAATGCCATAGATGTAATTGCTTAAGCTGTCTTATTGAAGTAAATGTATGGGCAAAAAACAATTTAAGTTGCTCGTGGCAAATATTATATGAGGCAGACATTATTCTACGTTGCATCGATACATAGTTAGTCACACACACCCACACACAAAAAAAGAAAAAAGAAAAAAAGAGATAGTAGTGGACTACATGTCTCTCTTATGTGTAAATTTATCATAAAGCTGCGTGCTCATAATTGTGCATAGTCTTAAGGTCAATGGTGTGTTCATTTCAGTTTGAAGTTTGATTTTTTTTTTTTTATAAACAATTTTATTTTATGTGATCCAATAATCTAAACAAATTCTACAGTGTTTTTTTTAATGTCTCCAGCTGTTATATATATTCCAGTGAATTTTTCAATATGTACTCACAATAAAATGAAGTAACATTTCACCTACTTATAGAGTATAGTGGTAGACTTGTCTTTGACAACTATGTAACACAACACAAGTCTCCCATCTACTTCTTTCTTAAATTTCTTTTCCTTTGAATTTGAGGCAAACTCTCTTTTTATTTTGATTATTTTATTTCTTCTCTTAAACAATTTTTCCCATGATTGATGTTCTCTGTGTTTGGGGTTATTAGGTTCTTTTCTTAGACGTGTTGTTTGTTTGTGGTTTCTTATATATTTAATATTCTCTTGCTGAAATCCAAATTTTCAGATCTCAACTCTGAACTGTTTCGTTTATTTATTATTCTTACTTTCTTTTTGTTTATTGCTAAAAGTATTGCTCACAACTTTGTCACTATGTAGTCTGGATAGCGACCTCATTGTTTTGGGAGTTTGCTCTTCTTGCCTTGTTTGCTTTCATTTTCATGCTAGATATACAATACCTTTTGTGATGCACTTAATTGGGGTTTGCCCATAACCCTATTATTTATCAATTTATGCTTCATATCCATTGTTAGTTAACTCGATAACAATTATGACAAAAAAGTCATACATATATAGCTGAAAAAAGTTTAAGGAACAAGAAAAAAAAAATTAAATTGAGATATAAATTGGAAGTTTGAGTTTGGTACTAGTTTTAACATTTTGCTATCCGTGATGGTGTGTGGAAGCTGGAAGTGCACCTCTTAGGAAACTTTTTTTTTTTTTTTTTGAGAATATCTTAGGAAACTTGTTACTGATAATAGTTGATGGGTTCTTTTTATTAGAATAATAGTTTAATGATTAATTTCATAATAAAATTTTTTATTAATTTATGAATTTGAAATTTCCTTTTTTTCTTTGGTTCAATTTTACTAGGACTAAAGGAACATTTACTAAGAGCACTCAAATTAGTAAATGTATAAATAGTATAAGGGGTAAACTTTGCAAATTTAACCTCAAAAATCACCTATATCAATTAAGCTAAAATTGTGTAAATTTACATTTTATTTATACGATTACTGTTCACATACAAATTTATTTTTAAAACTTTCTTCATTCACATAGAGAGAGAAAGAGAGAAATAAGTTTTTTTTTTTAATGTTAAAATAGATAATAATAAAAAAAATTGTATGAGTTTACGTGAATGCACTTATGACGTCCTGCAACAATAAGAGTGATCACCATGACAACATTGACTTTTTGGATATAAAATTTCTAAACCTTATGCAAGTGGAGCCAGATTGGAAAACATTAGTGTTTGCATGGTAACTAAATTTCCTTTTATTTATACCAAAAAAACTTATCCCAATCTCACGTCAAGATAAGTTCCAGGACTTATCTAACCTATAGATTATAATGATTATTCCATCCGTAACTTTTATGATGTAGCTAACAATCACACACCTCCTACATAAGCTAAACCATTGAACTACTCCCCCCCCACCCCACCCGCGCGGGAAATTCCTATCAGGGCCGGCGTTATAGCCTATTCAGGGTTCAAATGAACCCTGACTTCAAAAAAAATTAAAATTATATATATAATATTTTTTTTCTTAGGTTAATACTTTAATTTATTCTTAAAAATAAAATTTTGCACACCCTGACTTAAATTTTGCATACCCTTATTACAAGTATTTTCGACTTTAAAATTAAAGAGTGAGTGTTTGTGAATTGGAAGTGTAATTCTTTTTATAAGTTTATATTATATTTGTGTGAGTGTGTTTAATATTGATTGTGTATATTACATTTTGTTATAATGTTATTTGTATAAATTATGATGTGTGTGGATGATTGTGTATATAATATAACTTTATATAATTTAATAATTAGGAAATAAATAGGGTTTTTTGACATGCGTGTATATTGTTATCATGCTATAATAACTTTTGGTTATAAAGTTAGTAAAATTCAAGAAAAAATATTGTATAATTAGTGATTGTTCAAACATTTGATTAGTTAAGTAGACACAAAATATATAATTTTATGTATAAATGAGTGTGAGTGTGTGCGTCAATAATTAATATAGAGTCAATGAGTTGAGATTAGTCATTTAGTCTAAAATCTTTTTATAAAACAAAGTCAGATAGATAATAACAACTTTATAAAGATAAAAATGTTAGACAAACTTAATAAAATAAAATGGTCATAAGCTCATAGCTACCCATATTGGCAATAGATACTCATAATGAACTATCATGTAACATTCAAAATTTGAAAATTTGTAGAATAAAATTGTAAAACTTCATGTATTATTATTATATTTTTTGTTGATAACTCGATATATTTAAATTTTCTTTTTATTAAAATTTTTTAATGAACCTGTGAACAAAATTTCTGGAGCCGCTGCTGATTCCTATTCCTTGTTAAGCATACCAAATAAATGACAACCCAAAGTAGGGTTTTGGGAATAAAGATTTCACTAACCTGTAAAAAAATAAATTAGTTCCCATCCGATGGCTCTAAAAATACCAAAATTTCTAAACTCACTTTTCTAGGAATGTGCATTTGAAATTAATTTTTTACAGGCATATGTTTGCTATCTGGTCCACTTTCGAACTCATTTCCTAAACAATTTTTTTTTTTATCAAACTAAAAACCCGTAAAACAGATCACAGTGTTACTAGCAAACCAAATTTTCTGACATGTCAAATACACCTAATACCTTGTTGAAGATCTCTTACCCAAGCATTGACTTCAAAAACAAAAAACAGAGAAAAAAAAATCAATTTTACCTTATGAATTGTTAAAGGCCGGTCTATATACAAGAAAAACAGTTTGAGAGACTGATAGTTTATTTGCTGTTTAACTTATTTAAATTAGAAAAATTCTTAGTTTATATTGTACTAGTAACATAAACTTATATTATAAACACAAAGAATGTGTATAATATTATGTGTTTATAATGTAATTTCCATTGATAATACAACGTAAATTTATAAAAATATAACTTTTTTTTTTGTTAATAAGGGTTTTATTCTATATGGTTTTAAGGCATATGTTAATAAATTATTTTTTAAAAAAAAATTATGAAAAAGTTATTAGTTTTTTTTAATTTTTTTTAATTTTTCATAAAACTTTTTTCAAATTGATGATTAATATATATCCTAAAAATATACAATAACTAGATTTTTTTTTTCTTTTAGAGAAACCGGACCCATTTAATAATCCAATAGAAAAAGATTTTCCAGAACGTTCACAACTGCCTACTATAATAGGAATTTTGGAGGAGAAAAGAAAAAAGAAAAATGTTATTATATAGATTTACAGGTGGATTTCACGTAATAGTGACGTCATCATCAAGCGTACGTGTAGGCTTAAGGTTTGGCCAAGATAGAGGTAAAGCGTGCAGCACAGCACGAGCAGTACAAAAGTATGAAGTGGGATCCACACGCTAAAATTGTTAACCCTGCAGGCTCTGGGACCGTGCCCAGCACACGATTTGACCGTTCATGCAACAAAATTTTGCAAAAACATGGTATAAACCATATGTCGTAAGATTTTTACTCTAACCTAATCTAAGTGTATATGTGTGTGAAATTTTTTCTTAGAGACTTGAACTCCGGTCCTTGCCCCCACACTCCACAAGCACTTATACCTATGGAGTGACCATCGCACTAAGGGTGTGCAGTGATATTTTATTACATATTTAAAAACAAGCATAATCGTATCTAATTAATTTTAATACCCATATATAAATTAAACTAAATTGAGAATTTATTGAGATGTTATTAAGTGTAGTAAGATGTATTGAATTTTAAGTAAAATATTAATGTGGCAATCACTTATTAGATGGTATAAAATATGGGTTTCACACCCCATCCTTACTAAATTCAAACTCCTTAATATTCAAAACGATTAAATTCTAGTACTATTAATTATAATAAATAAAATTATAAAAATCTTATCAAAAAATAAATAGATCATTGAGTTTTTCACATTTTTTAAAAACATATGAATAGTGTGAAAAAGTTTATGAAACTTTTAGTGTCAAGAGATTGTTCCATTAAAATCAATTCAAAAATACATTTTACATTAGTCACAATTTGATGAGACCTCACAATCAAACTTGAAACTTTAAGGGATCAAAATTGAAATTGAGCACCATTATAACAATGAAGTCAAAATAATTTCAAGGAAACCAAGTTAAGTATAGCAAGAAATTTTAAACCATTAAAAAATATGTTCAGTAATATATGTGTGGGGAGTAAAAGGGCCCAAGTGGGCATATGAGCCTTTGGGCTGTAACATGGAGGGCCGACCTGCTCCAGGATTAAACTCTATGAGTTGGCCCATACGCCGAGGGTCCGAGAATACAGCCGAGGGAGAGTTTCACCTCGGACAGATCTAAGAGAACTCAAGATTTCATTATAAAGGTCAAGGCACAACTCTGGAAAGACTAGTGGTTAAAAGGGGACATCCTGAATCTTCTAGATGCACCAGTATTAAAGAAAATATCAAGAGTAAAGGCTGCCACCTCCGCAGTAAAGGCTGCCACCTCCGCATTAAAGGCTCTGCACCTACCTCCCTGGCCGCATTAATGGGGAGGTGACCCCTGAACAGTGAGGTGGAAACTTCTAGTCACTGTTCAAAAAGTATCAGGGAAAGAAGTATAAAAGGGGGGTAAAGGCCAAAGAAAAAGGGGAGGGGGAAACAAAAAAAAAAGAAAATTAAGAAATTGTAATCTTGAAGGAAGAAAGATAAATAATAAAGAAGTAGTCCTCGGCTCGAGTCCGAGGAGATCCATTTGTCATTATCGTTCGTTATTTACTTGTGTTTGTTTATAAAAGCCTGTTATCAAGTTCCCAGTACTTCTAACCTAGGTTTCAAGCCCACACTCTACAAATTTTATAGTTTAAGGCTCATTGGGCCTGAGCCCGTGATTGTCTTTGGGTCCAGGTGCAATTGTGCACTTACAATATGTATAAATTATTTTGTAAAGTGATTTAATAGATGTTATTTTCTCATATATATAACCAAAAAAAAACTTCAACTTAGACCTCACATAACTCAAAACATTTTTTCACCAAGTAAGTTAATAAATTGTGAATTATCTTCTAAATAAAATTGATCATAATTAATATTCTTCAAACATTTTAGATCAATAATTTTTTTGTTAAATAATTTAGAGTTACAATGTTAGAGTCTAATATAGTTTTAATACTGATTGACATATAAAAGTTTAATTAATTTGAAATAATTTAAATTATAAATGTCACTTTACATGCCTAAACCTATTTAAGTCAATATATTTAAATACGATGATAATAAAAAACTCAAGGAAAACATTATTTTTCATAAATGATAAGTGCAATAAAGATCTCTAACTGTCAATAACAGAAACCACAATCATCCTCTCTTTTAGAAAAAAAAAAATGAAAATACAATGTCCCTATCCTCAAAATGCAATAATAATAATAATAATAATAATAATAATAATAATGATAATGATAATGATAATTGTGGGAAGAGGAACAGTCCCTCCACAAATCTAAAGCCCAAGAAGTTGTTGGACCGCGGCAAAGTAATTGGACCCGGCCTTCACACAATGGGCTTAAAGCCGGTTCGTCTTAGGGATAGAGGACGAGGTTAATTACCACGGGAAGTCCATTCCAGTGGAAAAGGAAAATTAGTGGCTACCCTAAGACATGGAGCGCGGGTTGTCAACACGTGACTTCTGGAAAATAGTAGTGACCACGGGAAACTCCTGGAAGGTGCAACAAGGAGGAAGATCTTTGCCTCCACATTAATGAGGGGGTCTTACCTAACCTATGTCGCATTAATGACACATAAGACAACCTGAACAGTATACGTCACCCCTAGACCATCAAAGTTACCAGATAAGAAGGTAAGGAAACCGATAAAGTAAAAAGAAAATATCCCTGCAACCCTAAGGAGAAGCGGGATAGCTGTAAGGGTAAGAAGGAGGTTGAAGCCATAAAGGAGGGAAAAGGCCAAAAGAAAGGGGGTCTAGAAAAAAGAGAAGGAAGAACCCATCTTAGAAAGAGAGAAAGAGAAACAACATGTGTAACATCACGGGAATATAAGTTAGAACTTCCCGAGGTTGATAAAGCTTAGATTGTAATAGTATTTGCAGTATAATAATGGTCAAGGAAACCTACTGTTTGAGTTTCCCATTGTAGAGTGCATCTCCCTACTATTTTTTCAGTATTTATATTAAGGGGTGATTGTAAAAGGTTTCTAAGTTGTGTTCCTCGGGAATAATTTTTAGTGTCCCTACAATAACAACAACAACAAGGTAACAGGATAAAGGCCCATAAGAGCCCAATACAAAGAAATTTTAAAAAGTGGGCTAAAAACTAGGTTTCAATGAGTTGGACAACGCTCACAATGGATTAAAGATTGAAATAAAACAAAGAAAAATGGGTTTTATGCGAAGAAATCCTTCCTCGGCAAAGTCTGAGGAGGGTAGTTCTTGAGTATATTCTTCTTAGACTTGATTACAATTTCAGTTCTTTGTGATACAATGTTTTTTTTCTACAGATTCTCAAATGAACCCCCCCTTTATCCTGGGAGGATCCCTTACATTATATAGCCTCATTTGGCTGATCTTGGCCTTTTATTTGTTGATCATGTAAGCCACTACTCGAGTGCTTGTCCCATCAGACGCCCTTCCAAGTCTTCTGTAAGTTGCGACAACGAAGACAACATTGTTCAGGAGTCTTCATTCAAGGGATCTTTTCAACCTTATCAAATCTCAAGGTTTCATCAAGCTTATATCTTGAGTTTGAGAGAGGGTGTTAGAAATATATTAGCCCATTAGCATAAATTCAAACCTAATTCTACTTTGTATGCAAGTCAAGTCTCCTACTTGAACTAGAAATCTATTAGTCTAGGGTTTAGTCTACTATATATACACATGTTATGGTTCATGTAACACATGATTTGTACTGCACTCTAATATATTATTGATGTAACATTTTAGGGTTTCCTCCGTGGATGTAGGCCATTAGGTTAAACCATGCAACCCTTATGTGTTATTGTGTTCTATACTTTGTCATTCCGTTTTCGCATCCATACTAACATATTCAACATGGTGTATCAATGCTAATATTTAACAAATTCATAAATTTAATGTATTCAGATAATAATGGGGCTTGCTATTGTGATTTTTTTTTTTTTTTTTTTTTTTTAGAACACGTTAAGTTGTAGTTGGAGAATTTGAAATTTTAATATCTTGAAAGACCACGAAATGTCAACTATTTGATCCCCATCAAAATCTGCATTGAATCCCTTACAAACTAATGGATGTAAACAAATAGCGCGCCCTTCCACTAAAATGGGGTGGAATGCCTGTATGCCTAATCTATGCAGAGTAGGTGCTCTATTCAGCAATATGGGGTGCCCCTGCATAACTTCCTGAAGTATTTCCCATACAATTGACTCTTTTTCCCGAATTTTACTCTTAGCAACTCCCATGTTCGAAGCACGATGTTGTCCAATTAGACCACGAATTACAAATGGTTGAAAAAGTTCTATTGCTATTTCGCGAGGCAATAATGCAAATTTTCTCTATTTGGCTGAAAAATATTAAATGATGTTACATTATTTAAATAAATTATAACTTTAAAAAATAGTTCAGTTAAACCACAGAGGGATAAATAATAAATATATATAAATAACCATAATTTTGTTTCTGTCTTTGTAAATTTTGTCTGCTCTGGTAGTCTGGTTTGACTCCAAGATAAGGAAGATCAGATGCACTCTCTCCCCTTGCATGCGTCCGACAACAAAGCACACTACCTCACTCAAACTACATATACTTCCCCACACGCAACTCTTGTCTTTCTGCACATTTCCAGAATTGCTATTTGCTGATTTGGAGGGGAGGGGGTGCGGGACATTTTTTTTCATTTCTCCCGGTCAGTAATAGGTTTATGTAAGATAGAATTTATTACAATCCCAGTTGATAATTTTCAGAAACATGCACCAACAAGTGGGGGGGTCAAACTGGTGGTGTTTGGAATCAAAGAATAATTGATGTAGACCTCCATATATATAACTAGCAAATCAGAGGTCGAAACATTTATGTTGTACTAATTTGAACCCCAAAAAAAGAAAAAAGAAAAAAGAGAGGAAACACAGAAGAAAAAGTACAGTACTCTCCGAAATCAAATTACAGTTGACATGATTGAGCTGATATAAAGGCCAATGAGACCTTACATTGTGATGAATACGGATACTCGATGAGCTCTGCAATCAGTTTTCCCTTCTTTTTTTCTTTTAATGAATAATTCAAAGATCGATGATAGTGGGCTACAATAAGATTAGTTCCACTCACCAAACTCCCCGTACCCCCCGTTTTGAATCTTTTTTTATCCTTTAATGGTATTATTAACTTTCTAGTTTTTTTGTTTTCGTAATCATTAAATGGTGTTACTTTCTTAATGGTATTATCTTCCACGTAATGAAATTAGGTTTTTGCTATACATGCCTCAAGTGATAAACTTGAAAACATGCTCATCAAAACTCCTTTCTTTTTTTAAAAAGAAAAAGAAAAAAGAGAATGAAAGAGTTCTTATGCTCATCATCACAATTTTATTTGATCCACAAGGGCAAAGACAAAGAGGAAATTGCACCTACACCCCTTAGAATTCGAGTATCTTACTATTTATTTAGGTACATTCAGTCACCTTATTGTAGGGAGGAATTTTCTAGAAGTGATTCTAAGGTGCTGACAATGGATTTCGAACTTAGGATCTCATGAATATCATGAGACCTTAAGAACTATTAAGTCAACTCCTTAGGAAATGATTGATTTGAATCCTAAATATTTTTAATGGAACTACTAAGAAGTGCTAGTTGCGTTACAAAACTCATAACTCTTATATTAATTATTATAAAAAATTATATAAAAAAAACCCTCTTAGAATTATTAACATCACTTTTATAAGTACTTAAGTAGTAGGATTTAAAAATTACTTCTCTCTTTTAACTAAACCCAACAAATTGTTCTACTACATTTTTATATATATAGGATTCAACTCACATTTGTGATCAATTTGTGAACTCTTAATTGTTACAAATGTTATTATTATTGTCCGGTTCTTTTTTCCTTTCATTTCTTTCTTAGAAATTATTTTGGCAATCGCACAACACCATTTTTAGCCCTCTCATACACATATTTTGTATGATTAGAGATCAAAGTTAACGGAATTTATAAGAAAAAAAATTGAGCATTGTGAATTTTTTTTAAAAAATAAATGAAAGCACATATAAATATATTTATAGATATTTAATGCTTCTAAATTGGTTTATTTTAATAATTTTCTCTTAAGTAGTTAAAGATCATTATATTTAGATTAAAATTTGAATTATTGGTTGCAATACTTTTATCATTATATATATATACACACACACACACACACTAAATAAGTTCAAAGATCACTTATGGTATTTTAAATTGTAGTGAGTATACAAATATTTTTAGTTTGATATTAAACATGTAAACAAATTAAATAAAAATTTAGTATCTCCAATCAAAGGTACACTCAATAATGATATTTCATAGAATAAAGTTCATCTATTATCATCTCCTTAGTGAAATACTTAAAAAATTTATTTGCATTATAAATTACCAATTTGTTTACTAAAAAATTAATAGAACCAATGAAATCTTTGAAACCACAAATGATTCAAAACTTTAGCTAATATAAGAGAAAATGTTACCATAAAAAATGACATCAAGGAAAAAAAAAAGAACCTTGTCAACTTAATGATAATATATGTATCTTTGCCCATGCTTGTACTAAAATACCATTTAGTATTCAAATGAAGGATTTTTTATTTTTAAATTAGTGCCATATATTATATATATGGCCATGGGGTTCGGTTAACGAGTCTTAAGGTAGTGATTAATTAAGGATGAAGTAATTATCATAGTCAATCAGCTTAAAGAAATATTTGTTTTTATTACTTCTTAATACAGTGACACTAGTAGATAGGGGTGGCAATTCGTGTTCACATGTTGGGTTTGTGTCGTGTCAACTCATACATATCCGACTATATATGTCAACACTAACCCGACATGTTTATTAAATGGGTCAAGATTCCTCAACCCTAACACGATCCATTTATTAAACGGATCAGTCGTGTCGACCTGTTTATCTAATTTTATCAAAATGAAGAAAAACATTTATGGAAAAACAAACAAATAAATATTTTAAATATAAAATTCAGAACTAATGAGTAATTATATTACAAATAATCATTCAAAACTAAATCATATCTCAATATCATAAATAATCAATCACAGTACATCAAAGAAAATAAACTACAACAACTAATAAGTTTATATACTTATAGTTTGAATGGTATATTGGTAAAATTTCATTTAATTAAACGGGGTCAGACGGGTCAAATGGGCTCTATAGGTTGAACTCTAACCCAACCCGTTTATCAAACGGGTTCATCGTGTCAACCCGAATATGACACGAACCCATTAAACCTCAACCCATAACCTGCTAATTTCATATCGTGTCGTGTTGGGTTCACGGGTCGTGTCCAATTTTGCCACCCATACTAGTAGATTTCTTCTTAACGAAAGCGTGATAACACCTATTAACAAAAGGCACGCACACATGCACATACATGTGTCATTTATAACGTTTTCTTATTCTCCATTCAAATCTTGACTCTGGCACTTGCGAACATTACAAGTCCTAGGTATATATTCCACATCGTGAAACATCAAAATGATCTTCATCTATTTGTTCAAGCACGTGAAACAAGACTGTTCATAAGTCTAGTTATATATATATTCCACATCACTGACCATCAAAAATGATCTCCATCCGTTTAATCAAGCACACGAAACAAAGACTTATGGATTTAGTAAACCATACCACCACCAATTTATAATGTTTTTCTAACTTCTCTGATTGAGGTATATCTGCCTCCCTACCTACTTTACCCATGCAATTGTCTAGATACAAAGTATGTTTCAAAGATTTCCTCAATTTTTTTGGCACATACATCATTGTTCTTTTAACATACTGATCAACTCCAATTGATCTGCTTCATTCATTGTTGAAGCAATTAGACCTCCTCGTCAGCAACCCAATAGAGATTTCCAATCTCAAACCTGGTTAGTAAACCACTTCATTTCAGGCTTGTTTATAGGTGAACTAGTTTATCTAAGCTTATTGACTTACTGAATTTAACTTCGAGCTATGCTTTGAAGTATCGCAATAAGGCCGTAGTTTAATTTGATGTTTTCAACTGCTCTCTCAATGTAACCATCAAATTTATCAAAAACCAAAAAACAAAAAACAAAAAACAAAAAAAAAAAAAAAAGAGAAGAAGAAGAAGGAAAAAGTACTTCAAATAAACAACAATGTGATCAATTAGATCACATTGTTGTAACCACTGAATTTATAATATATTTCAACCAGTTTATCCTACAATGCTGTGGTCAATCCTTGTGTAGTTGATGAGTTCTCTGACACTCAGTGACAGATAAAACAATAAATATGAGCTAATGACGTGCCCCAACCCCACCTTGCCCTTAAAAAAACATGAAGATGAAGGCAAATAGACAATATAATAATATAAGGAATGCCATTCGTGGCCAAGAGCGAGGCTCACCTCACAAACAAACCAACTTTTGTACCTCTCTCTCTGCCGATGGCTTTCAAAACCCCATTTGTTTATCACAAACGAACAGAACCAAAAGCGACACGCCGTTGACTTGAACTCTAATCCACCCCTTGCACTTATAATTAATTTTTCTTTCTATTCATAGACCAACCCATAACTAAACACAAAGCAAACAGCTTTATTAGCAAAGCAGTAGTACTAAAAACAAAACCAAATAAATTAAAACCAAAGACACCACTCCTTTTCAGATAAAGACCACACCCCTGCTGATGATCCATAAAATATAAATACGTAATTATTACTTTGATGATTTAAATTCTCTAATGATGATTTCATAATAACATCATGACCTCGTATTGAAAACGCTTCCATTTAACGTTTTGAACATGATAGAAGAACCAAATCAGTATCACATTAAAAAAAAAAACCAAAATTACATTGGAAAAAAAAAAAAAAACATAAAGGGAAATAAAATTAACATAACATGAACCTAAACCAACAAAGATAAACAAGAGGTGGTGATACTGGTGAAGTTAGCTTTAGCCAAAGTCTACGTAAATACGGCGTCGTTGAACACTCTATAGCTGAAACCTTATTTTCGTAGACTTTAAGACTGCCATTGAAAAATCTTTTTTTTTTGGGTTTTGTTGCAGTTGAAAAGTCAGTTAACGCCGTTATTAAGGCTTGGAAACTGACGTGTTGTCCTTAACGGAAGCGTCACCTCCACCGTTACCCATAGTGGCTGACTGCACGGTCAACACGGACATGCTTGGCGAGGATGGTCCCTCACCGTTGGATTGGAGTAGTGGGTTGTTGCTGTTGTTGTTAACGTTGTTGTTGTTGTTGCTGCTGCTGCTGTTGTGGTTGTTGATCATGGCGTTCCTGGAGTGACACGTGGCGGTGGAGATGGCAGTGGCAAGAGAGATGGGCATGAGGCAAAGACCTTTGCCTTGTAAGTATTGCATGGCTGAGCCCATGTCTTCTTCCATGAGTTTAGCTACTTGGTGCTCTGTCACCGTTAGGCTGTCGTTAGATGACGCCGTTTGGTTGCCGTTAGAGTTGCGACCGAGGGCCCCACTATTGGTACCCGCTTGAATACAGTCACCGCCACCCTACAAAGACAAAAAAAAAAAACACCGAAGTGTATGATTATTGATTAGAGTTTAGAGAAGGAAAAAGGAAAAAGGAAAAGGAAAAGGAAAATGAAAAGAGATTAGGGAAAAAGGTTTGAGTGTGAAAAGCTTATCTGTTGAGAGAGAGAGAGAGAGGGAGAGAGAGAGAGGAATCTGAGAAAGTGGGCACGCGTGCTACTTTTGTTTTGTCTTTTTGTGGTGTGTGTGAGTGATTGATTAGGTTGAGAGCTAGGTGGGTAATGTGGTGGTGGGTGCTATTTTACAGGAACCATAACTGTTTTGTGTGTTTATCAACATTTTCCACATTTTATTCATTCATTCATTTCTTATTTTGGAATGCATCTTATGTTCTTTTCTTTTTTTTAAAAGGAAAAAAAAATCTTAAAATATCAAAAAGGTTTTAGGTTTGCCAACATAATTAAAAACTATATGACATTATCATCCATCATCGAGTTAACAGTTTCGTTCCTTACAGTTCCGTTCCTGTCCCTGACGTACTATAACTTAAGCATTCAATTGAATAATTCAACTATATCATTGTAATTACGCACTATAACTAAAGCTTTCAATTGAATAATTCAATTATATGATTGTATTGAGTTATACAGATCCGTTCCTTACGTACTATAACTTAAGCTTTAATTGAATAATTCAATTATATGATTGTATTGAGTTATAGTGTGTCATTAAATATTAAAAAACATATACACGAAAAATGGTGTGATTTTTTCAAAGTTCTTAAATAAAATTATATAATTTATTAGATAATGTAATTGCATAGTTGAATTATAGGAATTTTAGAGTGGTATTTTGATTGAAATACCTCAGAGGACATATCAGCAACAAGGGGAGCAACAGCAGCTGCACCGCCCAATCTGCTCATGCTCAGAACCTGTACCCGGGGAGAGACACACACATAAGGAAAGAAAATTTAATTAAAGCTATGGAATTTTTTTAGTTTCAGAAACCCATACATACAACTTAATAAAAAATTAATCATCATCATAAAAAACAATGTCAACCCAGGGAATCATCTTATTATTTTAATATAATATACCCAACAAGTACAGAATATAAAGAAGGAGAAAGAAGAGAAGGGCATCCTTTAAACCTTGACTTGAAGCTGGAGGAATTTCACGTAGTCTATGATCTCATCCAGCATTGAAGCCTTGTCTGTCTGTCATTCCAAAACCCCAGATCAATATTTTTATTTATTTATTTATTTATTTCCATTAATTTACTTTAATCAGACCACATATCGAATTTTAAAAAAAGAACCATATAAACGAACTAAAATATTCTTTTCCAAATTATAAAGTGTCAATTTTTGCTTCAAATACTAATCTAGCCCTCAAGTAGGGTTAGGAACCAACCACACCTTTCCAGGTTCATTTTCAATTATGCATCGAAAATATATAAATATATAGAAAAAAAAAAAAAGAGATTTTGCTAAGCTTACTTCATTAGCAAGTTTTTTATAAATAAAAAAAAGTTAATGACAAGAATAATACTTGCTTTATTTATCATCACTATAAAAAAAAAAATGCCAAGTTTTATCATATGCAAAACTTAAAACTAAAACTGAATGACGAAAATGACCCAATAAAATCTCAAAATATATTCCATGAAGTTCACTGTTACCGCCGGTTACGGAGCCCATAGTCAGAATTCGGAACTGAGAAGCAATATATATTAAAAAAAATTTGATATTTAATATGCTTATCTTTAGTTATTAATTAATAAACAAATAAAATAATTTAATGGGTTTTGTTAGTATTACCTTGTTGGCATTGGGAACCAGTTCCTGCAGGGCTTTCATTCTCTCCGCAATTCTCTCCCTCCGTAACTGCCACCATCACAAAAACCCACCCACAGTTTCAGAGAAGAATAACAAAACAAAACCCTATTATGCGTTTCCGTTTTGTTGCTCAGAATAACGTTTAAAAAATCAAAAATTGAAGATATGTATTTTCACACTTTTCATTTGTACGAAAAAAAAAAAAAAAAAAAAACCAAAACCAAAAACAAAAACAGAAACGATATTCTTTATTATTTTTAGTAAAGCAATTGAACAGTAGTGGTTAATAGTATTAAAGAGATCAAACAAAAAACTCAATTATTAGCTTTCATTTTCAGGACAACTAAAAAGTCAGTCAGAAAAAAACGTACTCTTTCGGCGATGCTGTGTGGGTCAGTGGCTTGACCACGCCTAGCCCTAACCCTCTGTCTTGGCTGAGCCGGTGCACTTCCGGCTGACCCACTTGCTGGACCTTGGTTCATCACTCCACTCGGAGCCCCGTAGTTCTGACCCTGAACCTGCCCACCCTATCAAATAACCCATTTAAAAAAAAATTAAATTAAAAAAATCAACTAATTAAATTGTTACTGTATTTTAAAAAGAGAACGTACCTGAGGATGGTGAAAATGCTGAGCCTGGTTCGGAGTCTGACCCGGCCCGTGTAAAGATCCAGTGAACCCGTTATACAGAGCTTGAACCGAACCCTCACCTCCCTTGTAAATTAAACAAAAACACCCTCATAATTCACCGCTATTTACATTAATACCACTCAAAGCACGAACGGTTACTGTAAACGCAAACTCAAAAGAGTCAAAACTCACCGTATTGGGAGACTTGAAAGACGAGGACCCATCAACGACGTCGTCGGAGGCACCCAAAGAAAGCGGCATCTGAATCAGACCAGACTCGCCGGCACCGCGAGACATGAAGAGTTGCTGCTGGAGCATGAGGGCTGCGGCGGCAGCTGCGGCGGAGGACTTGGTAGCGCCGGAAATCTGGTGGTTGCGGAGCTTGGAAGCGAGGGTGGAAGAGTCATGGTCGAACTGGTAAGGAACATTGTTGTCGGGGTTAGACGGTGGCGTTTCGTCGGAGAGGTCTCTGGGCTTGAGGTCCCATGGGGTTTTGGGGTTGAGGTCAGGCCAAGAGCACGATGGGATGGCAGAGAACATTTGCTCCAAGAAGTCATCGTGGGTGTTGTTTGGGTCGAAGTGTGAGTTGTGGAGGTGTTGAATCTGAGAGTTTTGGATCTGTTGTGGCTGCTGTTGATGTTGTTGTTGTTGATGATGATGATGATGATTTTGGAGGTCTTGGAGTGAGATTTGAGTTGGGTTTAAGAGGGAGTTCATTCCTTGCATTTCTCTGCTACAAGGTTGCATATCCGAGAAACTGTTTGTGTTGGAATATGAGAGAGAAAGAGACAGGAGAGAGAGTTGTGAATGTTTTTGGGTAGGTCTCTAGGGGAATGAGAAGTGAGTGAAACAAAGAGAAGGCATTTTGGGTTTATGAATGTTTTGGGGAGCTGATCCAAGTTGTTGTGTTGTGTTGTGTTGTGTTGCGTGAGACTCTGATGGATGGATGGGTTTCTGTTTCTCTATCTTTCTTTCTTTCCCTTCCCTGGGATGTTGTTGTCTGGGGATATTAAATAGCAAAAGCAGCTAGGGATTGTTTGTTTTTGGTTTTTTTTGGCCAGATGTCTTCTTGTTTGGGTTTTGGTTTGCTATGCTTTGTTTGTTTTTTTTAAGGTGTGGTTTGGGAACTCTGGGCAATTTGGTCATACTCAAGGTTTAAGGGTCATATGTGGGTACTAAATACTACTATTTTTTTTTTTGGATGAACCTAAATACTACTAATATGTTCATTGGCTCTTCAAGCGTTTTAATTTCCAATCAAACAAAATGATTGGGTTAGGCTTTTTTTAGGAAAATTGATTTTTTTTCCCCTTTATTAAAGATTCAAGATTATTTATTTAATTGTTCATCAAAAGATTTTTTATTTTATTTTATTTAGAGTCAAGTTCAAACTCAAATGCTCTCTCTCTCACTTATAAGTAGAGTATATGAATCAAATCATTTATGAATAGCTTAGATTTTGTTTGGAAAAAAAACTTATTTATTAATTAAAATTTTTTTTTGAGGATGTGCATTTTTTTTTATAGAATCTTTTGAGGATGTGTATAGGTTATTTTAGAGCATGCAACTCTTAATGCTAATAATCTTTTGAAAGGAAAAAATCTATATGCATAATGCATTCACTTAAAATTTAAAGAGGCTGATGGTTTAAAGGCTTGATGGCATTCCTTCCCTTCAATAGGGTCTTAAAACTTAAATCGTAACAATAATTTTTTTTTTTTTTTTTGAGAATCAAATTGTAACAATAAGTTAATGATATAAACATTTTCATAAATGTTAAACTGAGATACTGTGGTTGGAGCATAAAAAAATAGTATAAATGGTGGCATTATGTGAAATTAATGTTAGTCCAACCACAACTAATTAGCATCTTAGGATGATGTAAGTAATGATTATTAAAAAAAGAAAAAGAAGAAGAAGAAGTTGTCCTTATATAGCATTGCTCTGCTTAAATAGAAATCTTAACGATATTATTTATCACCCTTTCTTTTTGTAAAAATACAACACCCTTTTAAGCCTGTGTGTGACTAGTTATTTTCATCCCCAACATCTAGTTTTTGCCATTTTAATTATAAACTTAATGTTCATATTTAACTGTTCATTCTATTCATTTCAGTTTATAAAACTTATACCATACCATTCATATATGTGATACAATGACATTATAAATTTGATCTCTATACATCCCATGTATAGTGATATAGGAATTAATCTACTTGATTAATTTTTTTTTCCCCATATTTATAACTTTGTGTTTATTATATATGAGAAAAAAAAAAGTAAAAAAGTAAAAAAGCTCAAACTTGTTTAACAAGAATATAAACCAAACTTAGACATATAGTCTAGTTTGATCATAAGCTTGAACTCAACTCATATTTGGAATTAAATTAAATAAACAAACTTGAACTTTTAATACTCAACATAGCTTTTTAATATTCTTATCTTATTGTTCATATACATATAGTGCTAAGTTGAAATCATAGAAACATTCGGTTGATGAATTTCATATATAGGAGTATATTAGATAATTTAATAATTAGAGATGAAAATTTTAAACTATTTTTTTTGGTAAATTGAAAATTTAAACTATAGCCACTAGAAATATCAAGATTTCATATTTGAGGCCCCTTAAAAACTTGATTCACGCCCCCAAAATATTCGCGTGGGTATTAGTATATTTTTCCCTCACTACCAAGGGTCTCGCATGGGTCGGCCAGTCCCGTTAGGTTTCGCTTTCGAAGTTGATAGTCGATAGTCAAAAACACCCTCGTATGATGTCACACGCGGCCATTTCGAATAGTTATACTTTTCTTTTCTCATCTATTGAAAAAAGGTTCTTTTCTTATAACAGACAAGCGCCTCATAATTACTCATCTACTGTTAATCACAAACTGTGATGATGAAGTGTCTATTTGCTAAAGCAAGTAAACCTTTTTTTAAAAAACTAATATAAGACAAAATCTTCTTCTTCTTCTTTTTTTTTTTTTTTTTTTTTTGAGAAAACACTTTTTTTTTCTCAGAAGTTTGATATAATAAAGTGTTAAGGGTGAAGAGAAAAAAATTAATGTATATAATATTTTCATAACAAATTCTAAATCATAGGTTGTTATGAGTGTGTAAAAAATTAATTTAAGTTACATGTTCAAATTAAAACCAATAGCAACTTACCACTTATGATTTGTTATAAACGTTGCACTTTCTGAAGAAAAATTGTGAGTTCATGTGTAAATGATAGGCAACTACTCACAATCTGTCACGTTAAAAATTAGAAAAATTGTATGTTCACAATATTTTTACAACAAATCTTAAGTGATATGTTATTACTGGTTGTTATTGTTGGGACAAAAAAGTAATCTTAGTGTTAGATTCAAATTTGAATCAATAACAACTAATCATCTATGATTTATTGTGAAAATATTGTGGACGTAGCACTTCTCTAAAAATTGTGGCAAAAAGTTGTAGAATGGTTTGTGATTGTAAAACCACTCCTAATAAAATCGACCAAGTGGGTATTAACATGACCCACTTCCCACATATTTAGCCGCCACACACAAGTTGGTTTTTTCTCTGTTTGCCTCAAACTTTTGCTCCAATTTCGGCGAGGCCGATGGATATGATCAAACTCTCACTCTCAGTGAGACCATAAGGAAAATGAGAGTTGAGAGATAACCACAACATAACAATACTTTCATCGAGTCAGTGACCTTTGGTTGGTGTGGAAGCTTAGAAATTAGAATTGAGACGCAAAATAAAAATGAGGGACTAGCACACCAGTTCATATAAATATATATATATATATATATATATATATATATATATACACTTTTTTTTTTTTTTTTTTTTTTGGAGGAACAGCACACTAGTTCATATTGGTTGCTTGTTTATGCACAGCTTGGAGTAGACTTATTCACAAAGTAAAACTAAAAATTATGTTTGAAGAGTCAAAAGTTTGAAGAAATTTGTGGTTCTACTAATTGACAAGTGCGGCTAACTATTTGAACTACGGGATGACGAGTTGAATTAGGCAGCCCAAGGTCAAACATGGATTTAGAATTTCTTTTGCTGATATAATTAGCTCAAACAAGAAGTTGTCTAGTCCATTTTGGAATGTATAACTTTGAATAGGCCATAACAAGCCAAAATTATCTTTATATAGCTAGTGATTTTCCAACTAGTCTCACTAAAAATTAATAAATAAATAAATATATTTATTTAAAGTGTTTGTCTCTTAGAGTTAGGGTTATACCTTCCTCTGCTATATCCTACGCAGAGGAATGAGATCGGCGACATTGTCTTTATCTGTATTCAAGGGAGTGATCAATTATATTCCTATCAAAAAAAAAAAAGAGTCAATTATGATTTGGAATATGTTTTAATTAGCTTAAAAAGTTTTTATTGAAAAATGTTATTCTTTTTGATGTTGACTAATACATATGAAGATTATTAATTCAATTCTCTTTTGAATTGAACCTTTTAACTTTATATTCTTTTATTATAAGTAGCTTCTTAATATTATTATGACTTGTAATTTAATGTCATTCTTTCATATAAAATTGTATAAACTCAGTAGGAAATTGTCATATAAAATTGAGAATTTTAAAGACTTAACTTTTGTACTAAAAAAATGAATAAAAATAAAACAATTGTATTATCTTTATAATATGCTTATAGCTTTATTCTCATTATTTATGAAATAACTTTTACTTTCCTTAAAAGTTTGAACATCTTGAATATTAAAATTTAAATCATTTAAAATTTTTTCCTTTTCTTTTGAGATGAAGAAGTTCATAAGTTTGGGGGGCCAAAGCCAAAAGGAATAAAAAATTTTAATTAACTTTCTAAAGGGCTTAAATGAACATGGGCTTCTGCTATATAGTGAGTTTGGTCTCAAGAGGAGGAGAAATGGAAGATTCAAGCTAGTGACATGTTTCTTGAGATGTGGTTCCTAGTTGATTGATCAACCATTTGGGTTATCCTAATTACTTTAATCAAACCTAGCGTCTTTGGTAAACCACAAAATTAAGCATTTTTGATAGCATATTTGATAAACTATCTAAAGTTAAGCTATTGAAAAATAGTATATTTAATTTAACAAGTTGAATAAAAAATAAAATTACTTCAAAATTGTATTTGTATTATTTTATATCTAATTTGTCTAGATTTACTTTACAACCAATTTGGTGGAATTTTAGATGAGAAAATACCAAATCTGAAACAAATTTTTTTGTCCCCTTTTCCTTTTTAATGGAAATATGCATGTATTAACATCAAAATTTCAATTTTTATTTTTATTTTTTTGGTGTGGGTAATGTGCACTTAATTGAACCAAAAAAGCAAACTAAAAACTTAAAAAGCAGTTATATTATGCATAACTGATCAGGTATCATAATATGTCAAAACAGTATACCTAATGAGAATGCTCGAAGACTATATTTTAGATCTAGACTAGAGAAAGTCTATGATTATGGTTATTCTTTCATTCTCAATTCGAACTTGTCATAGTACTTTTTTTTTTTTTTGGTGGAGAAGATTGTCATAGTACATTGTATGTCACTTGCTACCCTTTTTTTGTCATAGTACATTATATGTCCCTTATCAAGAGTACATGAATTTATTGGTGGGTTCCAGCTAACTTAACTAGTAAAGTCTCTGATGGTTGTATAAAAATTATAGGGTTCAATCCACACCTACACAAAAAATTGATTGGTGTCTTGGTCTGGTGATAAATAGCTATCATCAGGAGCGAACGCCATAATTTGAAACTCTCTCAAAAAAAAAAAAATTTATTGGGCCAAAGCAATAATATTGCATTATATAAGTAACAAATTCATTACTATTAGTCTATTAGTTAAAGACCATGATTGTCTCTCGATAAACCCAATATATATTTTATCTCTCACTAATAATATTCATATTAGGAAATAGTAAGTGTAAAATGTGAATACCAATATTCACATTTCAAAAATGATGTGTATAGAATATGCATATACTACTGGTGTGAAACAATAATTTTCCTTACATGTAAGAAACATCAATGCCCGAGACTGAGAGCTTTCTCTATGATTATGCTTGATAAATGATAATGCACTTCTTTCTCAATTTTATTTAATTATTTATTTTTAAGTTAGATATTTATTAAAGAAAGAAAGAAGAGGAACAAACAACATTGTTTTGTAATGCTTTGAACGTAGAGCAAGTAAAAGGAATTGAGAAGACTTGGATCTTTTCCCTCAAATTACAAGCAGAGGCGTGATAAGCTAATGAATGAGTTAGAAAATTAAAAACTATTAAAACACAATTTTCTCTCCAAAAATAAAAAGAATTCGAGATACACAAAATTTCATCAATAATGGATTTCATCAACCCTCGAGGCAGCAGTGAGGGCTTCAAAGAGGATCAGATCAATAATAATAACACATTACCCTCCAATATAATTTTAGAGAAATCAGTATGTTTTAAATTACAAACAACTGTAAAAATCTAGTTTTCTATCAAAACAAGTAGAGGCCGTAATACTTTTTCTTAAGTATTATATGGTATAATTGACAAACTCAATAGATGACATATGCTACGTTAATATTATAATTATTTTTCTTAATATTTTTATGGTAGGTATAAAGACAAGACAAAGGAAGTTCTCCCAATTGTTTAGTATTTTATTTTTTTTCGTTGAAATTGTTTAGTATTTAATACATTGGAAGTTGGAACTACTCAAGGCATTGTCCTATTTCCAACTTCAAAATCACTTTCCCAACGAGACTATATTTGTGCATCCTTGTTTTCATATATAGATTTAAAGTTTTGCAATAATGACTGGAAATTAATGATCTCCCTATCCCTGCTCTCTTTTACTTACAGTGCACATCTATAGATAGATGTGCACGGTTCATGAGAGCTAAAAAAAATTAATTTTTTATTTTGTGTTCACATTACTTTTTTATTGTGGTGTTTTTATTGTAGTGAGATGTATTATTTTATTGTGATGTTTATATTATTTTATTGTGTTGAAAGCTAAAATAGATCCACTGCTGCAGCATGTGTGTAGGTAAAATAGATAAAGTAACTTTTAGTGGAGCTAAATTGCTAAATTTTTAGCTCCACTGCTGTGGATGCTCTAATCGTTCGTTGACAATGATTCTCTTTGCTAACTCATTATGTATGAAGACAAGGACAAGAAAATTAAACAAAATCAAGATTCGAATTACTCGAGATTTATGATAATAACACAAGATTTCAGTCTATGTACAAATGATCACCATATATAAGATCTAATAAGTACTACTAAAGCCAATAGATTATACAAATAGAAATCTCTGGGAATTTTTAGCCGCTCGATTCGAACCTTGTTTGCTGAGACCACGACCCAAATGATAATAGTATTTGATAGTAACAATAGAATAATGACTAGCATGAGATCTAAGTACTACAGCTAACTAAAAATTGAGCAATGTTGTCAGTCATATCCCATTTTGGATACGATCTTAGTTGTTCAAAACCATATTCATTGTATATGAAATATAAATAGATTGCACTGTATGGTGAGAGATCTCAAAAAATTAATTGAAAATTGTTTGAAAACCTGCTAAACCAATTAAATTGGAATTAGAAAGACATGCTAGTATATATGACCTCTCTCATCATTATTTTTTGTCCATGGGAAATTTCAGAGAAGGTCAAATTTCATAACAAAGTGCAATTTCTCAAAATAATACTATACCAATATGTCTTGAATATGTGGGTTCTAGTTAACTCAATTGGTAAAGTTTTTTATGGTTGTATAAGAGATTTGGGATTCAATCCCCGCTTATACCAAAAATTGATTAATGTCTTGGTCTGATGATAAAATTGAAAGCTATCATCAGGAGCAAACGTCATTGGTTGAAACTCTCTCAAAAAAAAATATGCCTTGAATATTTTACCTGTTTATTTTTCCAACATACCTAAACAGACAAATTCTAAGTCTCATGACTCACCACAACATGGACCACACTAAGGAATTGTTCAAGATCCGGTTCAGCATTATAAAATATATAAAACATAAACAGAGGATAAAGCTGGATGTTACTTAATTAATAAATACATAAAATTGTACCTGAAACACTCCATTATGTATATATAATCTTTTGAATCCTGTATTTTAATGTGTTTCACGTTACTAATTAAAAAAAAAAAAACTTTACTAATAATTTTATTTATTTATTAATGATTGATAGTTAGGAAGTTGGGATTTGAATCTTACAACTCCATTGAAATCATTAAAAAATGTTAGTTGAGTTACAAGATTCTTAAAAACTGTAATAATTATCATACATGAATATACATATCTAATGCATTATTGCATTACAGTTTGGTAATCTAATATTATCCTTTTTTTTTAATGTGTACTATGGCAAATGCACAACTACGTTACATTTTTACCTTATATCTTCATGCTTACAAAATTTTAATATGATTAGAAATCAAAAGCTATCATATCTATAAAAAAAAAAGGAATTAACTTTCATGTTTTTTATATTATTATATATAGAATATAAGTCTATGAATCGAATAATAAATTATATCTAATTAACTCAAAATTTGTATTTAGAATCAAAAGAATGTATAAGCTAATTATAAGTATGTAATTTAAAATATTAATCCAATAACAAATTAGTATTAAATGGTGTAACATTAAAAGAAAGTTACACAATGTTCAACTTGTCCTAATCCATAAATAAATAATAGCCTCTTCAAATGCGCATTGCGCATAGTCAAATTAAAACTTCAAGCACTAACATTTTTCTAAATTTTTTATGTAAAAAAATATAAAAATTTTAGGTCTTAAAAACTCTTAGCCATTAACTTAGAATATGCAAATAATTTCGCTCATATTACTGCATGGATATATTGAATTTTGCTCATTTTATTTTGGAATCAAGAAAACTATGAATTTCACTCAAAGAACTAGATTGCAGGAACCAAATTTTAAACACCTGATAATAATGACAACTACCATTTTAATTACTTATTGAAAAATATCATTTTTGAAGAATTCAAAACTCAGAATCAACTCATTGAATTACACCATGATTACCAGGAAGAAAGAAGAAATGGAAACAAAATCGCAGAAGTTACACAAATAAAAAGAGCAAAGAGGTACCGTTGAATATTTTAATGTGTTTGTGGAAGAACAGGCAGTGACCAAACTACAGAAATTGCAAAATTTTTGGATGCTTGGTAGAATTTGTAGAGGGAATTCCAGGTGAAGAAAGGTACTCATACTAAGTCAGCCTTCAAATTGAGTTCCAAAACTTAAAAAAGTAGAAGTTCTTGTTAATTTTTGAAATATTGTTTTTATTGTAACCATTATGGAGAATCCATATGTTTTCAAGAGTTTGCAAATTATAGATTTCTTTTATGCTTCATTTGGGAGTTCATAAGAGAATGAAATGGAATGGAATGTAACAATCATAAAGTAATGAAATGAAATGGAATAGAATTAAACTAAGAAAATGAATGGAAAAGAGAGGAATGGAATAAAATTAAGTACAATTTTTTGGATGTTTTAAAATAAAGTAATGGAAATGAATGCAAATGAATGGAATATAAGTAACCTTATTTGAAAGTAACATTTTTTTTTTTTCGAGAGAGTTATTTGAAAGTAATATAAAGGGAAATGAATGAAACCATTTTATGACAATATTACTATTAGATCTTTATTTTAATATAAACGGCAGAATATATAGTGATATTTTGGGAGTTTTAGTAAAAAATTCATTAAATTTAATTATATTTTCTCTAATACCTCCAAATTTTGAGGGGAATGAAAATTTGAAATTTTTAGGGAATACAGAGGAATGAGTGTTCCCTCCTACTCATTTTATTCCCTTCCACTTAAACTCCCAAACAAGGGAATGGATTTTCCATTCCCTCCATTAAGCCCTCATTTGAGAGGATGGAAATGAATGAAAAGAATAATTTTAAAATATTCTTTCATTTTCTTGTTTGGGAGTTTTAATGGAATGAATTGAAAGTTTATTCTCTTATTTGAGAGTTTAAGTGTGAGGAAATGAAATGGGTAGGAGGGAACACTCAATACTCTCTATTCCCTTAAAATCTCAAATTTTCATTCCCCTCAAAATTGGGAGGAATGAGAGGGAATTGAATTAGATTTAATAAATTTTTTATTAAAACTCCCAAAATTCCCTGAAATATTCAACACTTTATTTTAAAATAGGGGTCTAATAGTAATATTATCATAAAATGATTCCATTACATTCCCTCTATGTTACTCCCAAAAAAGATTACTTACATTCCATTAATTTTCATTCATTTATTTTAAAACATCCAATCAAGGTTACTTAATTCCATTCTTTTCCATTCTTTTCCCTTACTTAAATACATTTCATCCCTTTCCATTCTCTTATGATAATTTCATTCTATTCCCTTATGAACTCTCAAACGAAACAAAACTCCTAAACAAGGGAAGGAAAGAATATTTTAAAATTATTATCTTAATTCATTTCCATTTCATTTCATTCTCTCCTCCCAAACAAGGTCTTAGGAGTAACATAGAGGAAATAGAATGGAATCATTTATGATAATATTACTATTAGACTCCTATTTTAAAATAAATGGTTGAATATATAGGGGTATTTTGAGAGTTTTAATAAAAAAAAATTAAATCTAATTCTATTCCTTCCCATTCCTCCCAATTTCGGGAGAATGAAAAATTTGAGGTTTTAATGGAATAGAGAAGAATGAGTGTTCCCTCCTATCTATTCCACTCCTTCCCACTTAAACTATCAAATAAGATAATGAATTTTTCATTCCCTTCATTAAAACTCCCAAACAAAGAAAGTAAAGAATATTATAAAATTATTCTATTAATTCCTTTCTATTCCATTCCATTCCCTCCTCCTAAGCAAGGGCTTAGAAGGTTTTATAAGCTAGTTAATACATAAAGCCTAAATTATAGAGAAAATTTAATTCTAAACAATAAACACTTTAGATGCTAGAAACATCCTTATTTTTTTGGGGAAATTTTTTTTATATCCAAGTACATCTCTTAATAAAAACTTAATAAGATTCAAATTACCAAAATTCTTATATTTCAATTAATACATCTTGATATTTTCACTTACAATTCACATCAAATGATTTTTTAATAGTAAATCGAACCTTACAACTCACGTTATTTTGGTTTGGGTAAGACTTAGGTACAGTACTTAGGTGCTGTTCCTTAGGTTCTTCTTTTAAGATTCTGGCATGTAGATTTTTCTTCATAAGAAAAAAGTGTATTTTTTAGTTAAGTAGCCACATGGCTAAATCTTAAGAGGGAAACCTAAAGAACAACACCTAAGATACTGTATTAAGTTTTATCCTTTTGGTTTATACCAATTGAATGATAAAATTATATTGTGAGCATATATGCACATAACTTCAAAGTTTAGTTTAAAAAACATATATGTAATAAAATCTGAAAAAGAATAAATTATTCCATTCGGAAATTGTGTTTTTTAATTATTTATTTATCATTTATGAAATGTAATAGTGATGTTATTTTTTAAATTAAAACTCCTATTTTTTAATCTCTTTCCCCTTTGATAGGATTTGGAATTTTGAAAAATGTTAATAAAACAGGAAATACTTTCTTTTCCTTTTTTCAGATGAAATTTGAAATATATATATATATATATATATATATATATAATCTATTAAATATTATATAAATAAAAAAGAGATATGCATAAAGAGAAAATTGGGGAAAATTTTGTTGCACAAAGGAGGTTTTGGAATTTTTGGTGGGTCATAGGGCAATTGCTCCCTCTCGACCCGTAGCTTTGCCATTGAAAGTGATTATAATTATAGTAATTCATCTTTCAGATCAATTAAGATTTAAGAATCAATACCAAAGGGACCTATATATACCTATGGTCTTATATACTTCAATTCCACCTATATTATTTTTTCTAAAAAAAAAAAAATTCCACCTATATATAGTACCAATGGTTTGAAGTAGTTTTAGAAGGCAACAAATCTTAAGTTATATGTGGGTTCTAGTTCGTTCAATTGATAAAGTCTCTTATAGTTATATGAGGGATCTAAAGTTTAATCTTCGCCTACATCAAAAACTAGTTAGTGTTGCAAAAAAATCTACGGTATAATTTTCAATCATACAGTATATTTCATATTTGACGTTTTAGAGAAGAAAGTCCTGTAAATAATTTTGGCCTGAATCAAATATCTGCGTTGGATTGATTGGAATAAATTAAAACAGGTTTACTTTTATATATTCCAAAAGGATAAATTGTTGAGGGAAAAGACACATGATAACTCAACTTTCTTCTTATGCTTATCAAAAAAAAAAAACTTTCTTCTTATGGACCGACCACGCCAAAATTAATAAGGGCCAAGAATTCCTTCCACAGTAATTTTGGAAACGAAGTGATTCCAAATAAACATCATTGTATGTCCTACATGTTTCACAATGTCATGCAAAATGGTGATAACCTACCCTTAGTCCTCACTCCTTAGAGCTTAATTAGTTAATAATAATTAATTAATTTAATCAATATACTAACAAATAGGATTGACTTATTGGTGGCTACATTTGTAGGATTTTTTATTATTATTAGTATTGGCAAATTAGTAATGCAAGCTAAGTAAATGAAAGAACGTATGAGTGTATATAGTTTGTGGATAAGCTTAATTAATATATATATATATATATATATATATATATATATTTTATCACCAACTTAACTATATGCATAGCTTTTTAAAATTTCACTTTTACAATATAACTCTATTTTTATCCTAACTTACTAAAAATAAGCTACCTCAAATGGATCATCAACATTATGGTAGGGTCAATGGGCCCCAGAGTATATATCTATATGTATTGGGCCAATGGCCCAATCCGAGGACATTAGGAAGTCTGAAAACAATAAAATATCCTCTCAAGGGTCCGGGTTGGAAAGTAAAAGGATAAAGTCTGTAGAAAAGGAATATTTCCTCGGCAGAGTAAAGCCGAGGTTGAGAGGGATGGTCTGTCTACCAGAAGCAACCTTTTATGAGGTCCTGTAGAAAATGATGTACGTGGTAAGAGTATAGGACAAGGAAGAGTCGTGAAATATCTAAGGAAAAAGATGTTGTCACCACATTGAATGCTCTACAGCTAACTCTCTGGCCGCAGTAATGAGGAGGTGATGCCTGAGTATCAGGGTTTAGCCTTACAGCTACCTCCAAAGACTTCAAGGATGGGCTGATGAGACAAGTATCCAAATCAGTAATCTGATCCATACGTGGACGATGTAGGGAGGAAGAAAGATAATATAAAAGGAGGAGGAGACATTCAGAAAAGGGGGATCGGGGAGAAAGAAAGAAAATATTGTAGACTGGATATTTTTGTAATCTTCCTTTAAGAAGAAAGAAGTATAAGAACTAGCTCATTGGCTTGAGTTTGAGGACAGTTTTTCATCATATAAACTTGTCCATCAATATTGTTTTGTGATCTTAAGCCATTACCGTTGTTAACGAAACTCATAACCAACTAGATTTAATTAGAATTCACTCTCTACAAATTTATTGTATTGGGCTCTTTGGGCCTACACCCTTTCTACTAATGGGCTTAGGTGCAAATTGTGACCTTACGATTATAATTTAGTAAGTTACACTAAAAGAAAACCAAGAGGAAAAAAATAATTACAAGGTGAAAGATTTGAATTTGAAATGGAAATGGACGGTCTAAATCATTTAAATTTTATAAAACCTAAACAAGATTCTTGCAGATGTAATTAGTGTGACAAAGTTTGAAAGATTTTCTTTTATGGAATTATGAAGCTTTATTTCATGAAAAAAAAAAAAAACAATTTTCTGCCAATCTCATATTGGATAACATAACCATGTATGATTCTGACAAAAAAAAATTCAGTAGTAACTATCTAAATCACAATCGAGTGCTTCCTTTGTTACATCGTAATATATATAGTTTAACACCGCAAAAGTTTAGGAGAAAACTGATGACTGCTAGATTTTTATGTGTGATTACTATAGCTCCAAAGTTCAATCTGTGACATGATTTGAGTTCATGAACTTCATATGTTGGGATGTAGTGAAGTTGGGTTACATGCATGTACATAATTCCTTGCCAAGAAAGTGAATGATTTTTTTTATTATTTTTTTATATGCCTTTGTAATTAACTAGGGATCAGATTTGCTGAGACTCGAAAGCAAGCTTTTATCAAAGCTCTCCGGCAGGTCAAAACATGTAGGTATATGTCCTTATCCATCACCGGTCACATCCTCACTTTTTTTCAGGTGATAAGGCTTTCTTTACACCTCGTCCCACTCATTCTTTTACACGTAATATGCCATGCAAATTCTAATCCTTAAAAGCCTTAAAATCTGTTCAAAAAATATGCTTATGTTGTTTTGTTCCATTAAATGGGAGACTTATCCTACATTTAACATAATCTAATCCTAAACTAAGCGCATTCCTGGAACTGCTTTTGAAAATGACAACATTAATCGCAATACTTATCCACTAATGCTATGAACTAGTAATAAAATAGAACTATAATGGCCTATTTGGAAGTTTAGAGAGGGAGGAGGGTAGAGGAGAGTAATGGGGAGGAGAGTAGAGGGGAATGATTATCTTTCACCTTGTTTGGATGTTTTTAAAATTAGTAAGGGGAAGGGAATAATTAGCCTTCCCTCTTATTTAAATGTTTTAAAAATTATGATAGAAATAAGGAGAAATGATTTAAATAGACAAATTTACCTCTATTTGAATTTTTTTTTATCTAATTAATAAAGCAAAATTAGTCTTTTTTTGTTTGTTTTTATTTGTTCTTTCGCTGTTTGGATGCCAAGAAAAAAGAAAAACGAAAATTTCAGGATTTCAACTCTTAAATATTTTTTTCTTCTTTATTAGTAATATTTTTTTTTCACTACAAGATTTTCAACTACCTACTTATATAGTAATAGCTTGGTAAAAATGGCTTCGCTTAGTGCAACGAATCGAACGGTGAAGATTTTTCGGTCGACGAAATCGCCGATTCCTTCTGGTTCGGCACCGGCGGCATATCAATTCGGGTCTGATGAACTCTGTCGAGCAGTGCACGGAGTCAGAGATTCCTCCTCCGGAGACTCCTGCTGCGATCGCCGCCGATGTGGTTTCGCTGGTGGAATCGTCCTTGTTGAAACCAGACGAGTTCGACGAACTCCTTCATCTGCCATCGAATCCATTTCCGTAACAAAACCCAGACGCCTCAGGCTTCTTCGCATGGTGGAGCCCACAAGCGATATCGGCATCACCACGGTTGAGCTTGACGGCGGCGCCGATGGACCTGCCGGCGTAGATGAACCACCACACCGCAAGAGATCCGAGCCGCAATCATGGCTTCGATCAGGTGCATCGTGGCTCTCTATCTCTCTTTGTGTATTTACTTTGTTGTTGAAATTGAAATGGGTTTGTTGTTCATTGTGGGTCTCTGGGTTTGTTGTTCGTTGTTCATTGTGGGTCTTTGGGTTTATTGTTCGTTCGGATCGGAGATGGAATTGGAATCGGATTGGAAGAGCATGGTTTTGATGGCATCGGGATCACCGATGAGGTTCTGGCTTTCGCGAGGAATATCAAGATTGGTGGATTTTCCGATTGATGAAGAAGAAGACTTGGACTATGTGCGTTTTTTTTTTCTCTGGAAACAAACAGAAAGTCAATGCTTAAATTTTCTCAAGAAACAAACAAATATTATTTATATAATCGGTTTGTAATTTCGTAAATTTAGAAATGATGAATTGAAAAATTCATTTGATCAATAATTTATCTCCTCTACTCTCCCTCCAAATCTCTCCAATTTGGGGGAATTAAAAATGAGAGGTTAGAGGTAGTTAAAACCCCTCCCCCTCTTTCTTTAAAAAACTTCCAAACAAGAGAATTCAATTACTCCCCCTCCCTCTACTCTACTCCCCCTTCATTTTTTAACATCCAAACAAGCCATAAGTTATTAATAAGTATGAACTATTTCTTTGAAACAAACAGGTTGAATAGCTTTGTCCAAGAAGTCTATGAGCTTAATATCCATGGAATTAAGGAAGCAAGATTTGACAAAGTAGTTTATAGGATGAAATCGCAACGATGCTAATATCTTCTTAGGTTACAACATTTTAATTTTCTTGTAATCATAATTAAAAAAATTAAAAAAAAAAATTATTGTATGGGAAAATTATTGGATAACCCTATGTTGAAGAAACAATATAAGATGACACAAATAGTTGCGCGTCTGTATGCCCAATAGTCAAATCCAAATTCCAATTCTACTCTGTCAATCAATCACCTAACATCAATTCTATATGTCAATTTTGTCGTTACCAGAGAGGTGGGATTGCAACTGGACATCCAAATTCCGATTCTCATCACCATTGCTTTTATGAAATCCAGTTTTTTTTTGTCGAGTAAGAGACTAAGAGCAGTGATTCAAAATTTTCTATTATTTTTTTTTTCTAAATTATTAAAAGAATAACAGTGATTGATATACAGTAAATTTAATGTTAGTTCAAGCATATATAAAGGTAATATTATATGGATCATATCTTGCCATGTTTATAATTTGTTTTAAAAAAACAGTGTAGAAATATATACATTGAAAATATCTCATAATATCCACAATTTTTTATTATTATAAATAATTGGTATATTGTTTAGTTTTGTAGAGTAGATATTATTTTGAATATAAATTTGTGTGTTAAACTAACCATGCAGCACTTTTGAATTCTTGGTTTTGTAATTTGTATACCCATCGAAGTCTTCCATTGTAATTATAAATACAATGAATACAATTATTTATCGACAAATTCTATGTTTCAATTAGTTTCAGCGATTATAAAGATATTGTTAATTAGCGGAAGCACGCATATTAATTTTCAGCAATCTGTCAATTTATACAACGTAACAAGTGATCCATCTCTTACCGACATAGGAAAAAGTAGCAAATAAAAACCAATATATCAATATTTCTCGAAAAATTGGTGCACATTCAACCATGCACAACATCAATTCGATTGGCATGTGATAAAATGACGTTGCTTTAAAAATAGAAAAGCCATATTCTTCGTATGTGGATCTCTCTCAAACAATTGGTGCTCACATTAAACACACACGACGTTGGTTTGGAGTTTGGACACAAACATTCTAAAACAAGGTCATTTGAATAATAGAAAGGTAGTTTATGCAGAGGTTAATAATACCCAATACGCTATTATATATAGAGGACAGTCAGCAGGCACTGCTTCAAGCATGCTAGAAGGGATGATAATGGATTTGCCCATTCCCTTAATAGGATAGAAGCTCTAGCTGCAGAGTTAGATGTGTGGATAGAATATCTTCCACGTTCCCTCTGATTTGTTGTATGTATTCAGAAAAGATTTTATTCAGCATAAATAAAATTTCTTACATTTTTCTTGACAAAAAAAAAGAAAAAGAAAAAAAAGTAGAAGTGGAATCAGGGTGGTCGAGAGAAAAATTTACTCTGTTAAATGCCAATAAAACTTTTGGCCCCAACCTTCGAAGGAGAAGTGCCTCCCCCATGTCCACCTTAATCTTTTGGTCTGATTATATTAGGTATACATGTGTGAATGAATAACAAGAATAAAGTTTCACATAAAATAATAATAACAACAGTGAGTGGTTAATATAACTGTGAGGGGCAAAAAGATCCTGATGAGAATGTGGGCCTTTTGGGCCGTGTTAAGGAAGGCCGACCTGCTACTGGGTTTAGAATTTGTTGGTACTATGGGTCGGCCATACGCCGAGGGTCCGAGGATCCAGCCGAGGGTGAACTTATCCTCGGACGGACACCGAAGAACTCGGGGTTTCGCAATAAAGATTAGGGGATGACACGGTTAAGACCAATGGTTAAAAGGGGTAAACCCTAGAATGCCCCAGAAGCACTGGAGTTGAAGAAATGTCAAAGATAAAGGCTGCTACCTCCACATTAAAGACCCTGCACCTACCACCCTGGCCGCATTGATGGGGAAGTGACACCTGAACAGTGGAAGAGAAACTTCTGGTTACTATTCAAAGGCACTGGGAAAAGAAATATCTAGGTTAAAGGGGAGGTAAAGCAAAACGTGTACAAAGTATTCAAAAGATTAGTATTTAAAGAGCAATCTAAGAAATAAAGGTGGATCTCCGGGTGTGTAACCTAAAAGAAAGAGAAAAAGAAAGAGAGAAATTATATAAGAACCGGTTTCTCGCTTACGTCCGAGTAGATTGATTTATAGCATTCTTTGTTGTCTTTAAGTGTTTATAATCTTTAGTTTGCTATTTAATCCTAAAACACTTCTAACTCCGGGTTTCAAGCCCACACTCTACAAATTACATTGTTTAAGGCTCGTTGAAGCTCGAGTCCGTAAACGTTCTTGAGGCCGGGTGCAATTGTGCACTTACAATTGGCGCGTTCGTGGGAAATCTAATCTAGAAGAGGTAGGGATATTATGGCGAGCTTAGGCTCTCACCATGCGAGTCACAAGGATCACAACCGGAAGATCATTTCCAACGTCTTGAACATCGTAGGGATCGTGAGGGAAGCGTCCATACGGAGTATCCAGTGATGGCCATATTCATGAAGGGGGTAGCACCACCCATGATGAGGGTTCTAAGTCCATGCGAAGGAAATCAACGGTCTAAAGAGAAAGCTACGCCGCGCTAAGCGTAGGTTTTCGTCATCCTCATCTAATTCCTCCTCGTAGGAGGATGTGAGCCGGCCACGGCTCAAGGTCGCGCACTCCCACCGTGCAACATCCTCCATGAGGAGGGCGCCAACCAACTCGGACGTAAGAAGCCTCGTTCTAGGGGGCCTAGGCAACGATACCATGAGTAGGGGCGTTGCACCAACTTCTAAATCTCCGTTTTCACGGGAGGATTGAGAAGGTAGGCTTCCCGGGAGGTTCACTCAGCCCACATTTACCATTTATAATGGTCGGTAGATCCGTGGAGCACGTGAGTCACTTCAACCGAGAGGATGGCGGTGCACTTCTCACAATGAGACTCGATGTGTAAAGTTTTCCCTCCCGCTTGGGACTCCGTGGCTACGAGATGGTTTAACGGCCTCAAATGCGGGTCCGTAGGCTCGTTTGGGGAGCCGACTAGGGCATTTGCTTCGCGGTTCATTACGTGTAGCGAGTCCCTCGGCCATTGGACTCGGCGCTATCCATGGCCATGAAGGAAGGGGAGACACTGAAAGCATACTCGGACCGATACTGGGAGATGTTTAACGAGATAGATGGTGACTTTGATGAGGTGGCGCTTAATACCTTTAAGGTAGGTCTCCCTACTGACCACGACCTAAGAAAGTCTTTGACGAAAAAGCCCGTCCGTAGTGTACGCCGCCTTATGGATCGTATTGATGAGTACAAGAGAGGGTAGAAGAAGACCAAGAGCAAGGGAAGGAAAGGAAAAGGTTATCCCGCGGAGAGTATGGGATTTCGGGGTCGGATAGATACCATAACAACAAGCCGAGGAGGGATTACTTCGGGCAATCCGGCTCGCGCTGGCACTCAGTCAGAAATACCGTGTTCGAGAGCCGGTGCATCAATTACTAGAGAAAGTTCGTAAAGAGCCTTTCTTCGTGGCCAGGCAAGATGGCGGGGACCTGCGAGAAGAAACCAAAATCTCTTTTGCCAATACCATCGGGATGTAGGCCACACTACCGAGAACCGGACTCCGTGGAACCATCTGTACGGCTCGTCGGTGAGGGAAAGCCGAAGCCATTGTGTCACCCACCGGCGGTGTCAAGTTGGTTCAAACAACCAGAGGAACAATACATCTCGGCCAGCCTTGGGAACAATTAATGTTATCTTCGTGCCCCCCCGTGACCGGCTCAGTCCCACTAGGGTGATGGCGGTTTCCCATCACCGTACCGAGGACATGGGTCACAGTCGAAGAGGTTGAAGGGCACTTTGCCCGTCTTAGATTTCTCGGAGGAGGATAAGGTAGGGACTATCCACCCCATGACGACGCTCTCGTGGTTACCCTCGAGTGGGAACTATGACGTGAGAAGGGTGATGATAGATCGGGGCGGCTGTGCGGATATCATGTACCCCGATCCGTTTAAGGGGTTAAGATTGAAGTTGGAAGACCTTACTCCTTATGACTCGCCACTTATAAGCTTCGAAGGGAGAGCGCAGTTGTGCCGAAGGGACGGATCCGTTTGCCCGTTCGGGCCCGGCTCGAAACGGTGGAGGTGGACTTCATCGTCGTTGATGCGTACTCTCCATACACGGCCATCCTTGCTGCCTTGGCTGCATGCACTTGGAGCCGTCTCCTCACCTTACATGTTAAAGTTAAATTCCCCTCGGGGAATGTGTTGAAGAAATCCTCGGCAGCCAATCGGTAGCCCGGGCGGTGCATATCGGCCGCGCATCGCATCGACGAAGCCGAGTCTTCGGCTTTGATCAACAAGGGTTTATAGCGCTTAACGGCTCCCGATTCATCCGGAGTGGTGACGGGAGATGAGGCACGGTGCGAGGGATTAGAGAAGTTTCCGGTGGCCGATGACCCGAGAGATTCTTCCAAGTCGGTGTACTTTTACCACACCAAGAGAAAATGGAGTTGTTAGAGTTCTTGAAGGATAATGTTGATGTTTTTGCATGGGATCCTGGCTCGGGCCCTGGATCCGGGCTTCATTTGTCATCACCTAAATGTCAACCCGGCTATCATTCCGAGAAGGCAGCCACCTCGGCGATCTTCCGTGGAACATTCCGAGGTCGTGAAGGAAGAGGTGCTCAAACTCAAAGGGCGGGGCTATCAAAGAAGTTTTCTATCCCTGAGTGGTTAGCCCATACGGTTGTCGTTAAAAAGAAAAATGGAACGTGGAGGGTATGTGTGGACTTTGCGATCCGAACAAGGCCCGTCCCAAAGATTCGTTCCCAATGCCACGTATTGATCAACCGGTGGATGCCACCATGTCGGACATCCTCGGATGAGTTTCTTAGACGCCTTCCGGGGTTATCACCGGATTCCCTTGGCACCGGAGGATCGGGGAGAAGACCTGCTTTCATTACTCCAACCGGAACTATCATTATAAGGTCATGCCATTTGAGTTAAAAAATGCGGGGCTACTTACCAAAGAATGATGACCCGAATGTTTGAGCAAGAATCGGGGAAAACCATAGAAGTATACGTGGATGATATGGTGGTGAAGAGTAAGACAGTACCTTCGCACATGACAGATTTGGTCGACACCTTCCGTGCTAAGGAAGTATAAGTTGCGCCTTAACGCCTCCAAGTGTTCTTTTGGCGTGGGATCGGAAAATTCTCGGGATACATGATTACACATAGAGGCATAGAGGTAAACCCGGTACAGTCAAGGCTATTCGAGATTTGCAGCCTCCTCGGAACCCAAAAGAAATTCAAAGTTGACGGAATGATTGCCGTTTGAACTGTTCATATCTCGGTCACAACATGACCGTTGTCGTCCTTTCTTCCAACTCGCCGAATAGGTGGAAAGGGTTTCAATGGACCGAGGACCGCGAGTTAGCCTTTCAACGGCTTAAGCAATATCTATCTCGGCCACCCATTCTTTCTCGTCCGAGAGGCACATGAGATTTTGTTTGCTTATCGGTGGCCATCCACGCGGTCGGCACTTTGTCCTGATAAGAAATGATAGCGGGGTGCAAAGACCGGTGTATTATGTTAGTAAGTCTTTGGGTGATGCCGAGGTACGTTATCAACCCTTAGAGAAAGCGCTCCTAGCCGTGGTTTATGCCACGCGAAAGCTTCCCCATTATTTTCAGTCTCGCGTTGGTCGTTCCGACCCGGTGCCTCGCAGCGATTCTGCGTAGCGCTGATTACTCAGGAAGGATAGCAAAGTGGGGGACCATCCTGGGGGCTTTTGATGTAAAGTATAAGCCTCGCACCTCGGTGAAGGGCCAGGTCCTCGCTGACTTGGTGGCGGAATTTGCCGAGCCATTACTCGAAGAAACTCTAAAAGAAGCACATATGGATGAAAAATCGCTTGGTGTGATTACAACCGCCGTGCCTCGATTTGGAAAATGTATGTGGACGGGGCGGCTAATCGAGAGAGGATCCGGTGTTGGACTTGTTCTTACGTCCCCGAGAGGGAATTGTCTTCGAAAAATCTTTGAGATTGGCGTTCTCGCTACTAACAATGAGGCCGAATACGAAGCGGTCTTGGTAGGCATGAAAATGGTGCATAGGATGGGTGGAAGGGAAATCCACATCTTCTCGGATTCTCAAGCGGTGGCCTCGGACGAGGTCACGGGGACCATGGAGGCTAGAGATCCAAGGATGCAGGAATATTTGGCCCGAGTCAAGCGTCGGCAAAACTCAATTTAGCTCCTTCGCCTTAACTCATATCTCGGAGCGGAAACACCCATGCGGACTCCTTAGCCACGCCGGCAACATCCTCGGCTCAAGGTTTACCTAGGGTTATCCTCGTTGAGGATTTGCTAGAGCCCTCTCTTGTCATTACCAACGCGCCTCGTATCCATCTAATAAGGCACGGACCTAGTTGGATCGACCCGGTCGTATCTTTTCTTAGGATGATGTCCTTCCCGAGGACAAATCCGGCGGACAAGATACGCCGAAAGGCGCCACGATTCCTTGTCCGAGGATCAAAAATTGTACAAACGATCCTTTTTAGGACCGTACTTGTTGTGTGTACACCGATTTAACGGAGGGGCTTGGAAGAATTGCATGAAGGGATTTGTGGCAGCCACTCGGGGAAGGTCCTTAGCCACGCGCAGCTCGACTCGTGGTTATTGGTGGCCCAATATGCAAAGGAGGCCCAAGACTATGCCGAGAAATGTGATCGCGTCAGAGATTTGCTCCCAATATTCACCAACCTGGGAGGGTTCTTAACCCTCTCTCCAGCCCTTGGCCTTTTGCACAATGGGGCTTGGACATTGTAGGCCATTTCCGAGAGCTTCTGGCAATAAAAGATGGCTTCTTGTGGGAACAGACTATTTCACTTAAATGGGTTGAGGCCGAGCCCTTAGCTAATATAAGAGATATTGACTCCAAGAAGTTTGTCCGGAAAAACATCGTTACCGCATTCGGTATACCACACACGCTCATCTCGGACAATGGTGTTCACTTCGACAAGAAGGCTTTTTAGGAAGTATTGTGGTGACATGGGTATTATAAATAGGTACTCCACCCCAGCTTATCCTCGAGGAAACGGGCAGGCCGAGGCCGTTAACAAAGTCATTGTCAGTGGGCTAAAGAAAAGGTTGGATGATGCGAAAGGTAGATGGGTAGAAGAGCTCCCTCATGTTCTGTGGACATATCGGACCACACCGCGCAGGTCCACTGGAGAAACTCCATTCTCTATGACTTATGGAGCCGAGGCGGTAATACCTTTAGAATCTGGTTTTCCCACCTTAAAGACCAGCTCCTTTAGTCCTGAGAATAACAATGAACTCTTGGAAAATGGCCTAGATTTGCTTGAGGAACGGCGCGAGGCAGCGATGGTCCAGATGGCTTATTATCAACAGAAGCTAAAACGAGGATATGATGCCCATGTGAAGCTAAGACCACTTGTACCTGGTGATCTTGTGTTAAGGAAGGTTGTAGGCACTTCTAAGAACCTTGACTTGGGGCAGCCGGGACCTAAATCGGGAAGGCCCCTATCGCATTGTTTCAGTAGCAGGCATAGGGTCATATAGGCTAGCTGATCTAGACGAACGAATAGTACCACGTCCATGGAATGTAAATAATCTTAGAAGGTATTATTATTAATGAAATGAGCTTTTGTCAGTTTGTATTTCAAAATTATGAGTAGCTCTGACGCTTGAAGTTATCATTTTTAAGAATCAAACAGAAACTTGGTTAAGTGCAGTCCTCGGACCACAAACCTTGTGGAAATTGATGTCTTGTCATTTGTTAAACAGAACCTTAGTTATGCCGGGTCTTCGGACCTCCTACTTTGGGAAAATTAACATTTGAAGTTATCACTTTTAAGAATCAAACAGAAACTTGGTTAAGTGCCGTCCTCGGACCACAAACCTTGTGGAAATTGATGTCTTGTCATTTGTTAAACAGAACCTTAGTTACGCCGGGTCTTCGGACCTCCTACTTTGGAAAAATTAACATTTGAAGTTATCACTTTTAAGAATCAAACAGAAACTTGGTTAAGTGCAGTCCTCGGACCACAAACCTTGTGGAAATTGATGTCTTATCATTTGTTAAACAGAACCTTAGTTATGCCGGGTCTTCGGACCTCCTACTTTGGGAAAATTAACATTTGAAGTTATCACTTTTAAGAATCAAACAGAAACTTGGTTAAGTGCAGTCCTCGGACCACAAACCTTGTGGAAATTGATGTCTTGTCATTTGTTAAAAAGAATCTTAGTTATGCCGGGTCTTCGGACCTCCTACTTTGGGAAATTTAACATTTGAAGTTATCACTTTTAAGAATCAAACAGAAACTTGGTTAAGTGCCGTCCTCGGACCACAAACCTTGTGGAAATTGATGTCTTGTCATTTGTTAAAACGTGAACCTTAGTTATGCGGGTCTTGACCTCCTACTTTGGGAAAATTAACATTTGAAGTTATCACTTTTAAGAATCAAACAGAAACTTGGTTAAGTGCAGTCCTCGGACCACAAACCTTGTGGAAATTGATGTCTTGTCATTTGTTAAACAGAACCTTAGTTATGCCGGGTCTTCGGACCTCCTACTTTGGGAAAATTAACATTTGAAGTTATCACTTTTAAGAATCAAACAGAAACTTGGTTAAGTGCAGTCCTCGGACCACAAACCTTGTGGAAATTGATGTCTTGTCATTTGTTAAAAAGAACCTTAGTTATGCCGGGTCTTCGGACCTCCTACTTTGGGAAATTTAACATTTGAAGTTATCACTTTTAAGAATCAAACAGAAACTTGGTTAAGTGCAGTCCTCGGACCACAAACCTTGTGGAAATTGATGTCTTGTCATTTGTTAAAAAGAACCTTAGTTATGCCGGGTCTTCGGACCTCCTACTTTGGGAAATTTAACATTTGAAGTTATCACTTTTAAGAATCAAACAGAAACTTGGTTAAGTGCAGTCCTCGGACCACAAACCTTGTGGAAATTGATGTCTTGTCATTTGTTAAACAGAACCTTAGTTATGCCGGGTCTTCGGACCTCCTACTGTGGGAAAATTAACATTTGAAGTTATAATTTTTAAGAATCAAACGTAAAATTGGTGAAGTCTTATCATCGGACCACAACTTTGATCAAGGTTATCTCCTTATTATGTCTGGATGTTAATGCGTTACTGTTTATTAAACTCGGACCTTAAGTTCCATATCTTTAAGTGTTAAGCAATTTTGTGAAAGGAATGGTCCTCGGATCTTACATCCTACTATAAACAGTGTTGTGCATTATAAGGGTTTAATCATTATATGAAGTCCTCTTTTCTTTTTAGTCAAGGCATTGTTTAAATATATTAACCATGTCACTTTTTATTAAATCTTTAATGATGTACATAAGATTATGTGAAAGTTATGATTGTGCAATCCTTGGAGTTAGATTTGTTTACTCTGAGAAATTTTGGTTATGTGCTAATGGCAATATTTATAACAAATAAAAAAAAAAAAATAAAGTAAAGCATAACAGATACAACCCAAGTGAAAAGCAAATGAAATTGTTCTTCATTAATCAGTTAAATATGCATTACATAGATAATTCAAGAATGGAAAAAGAGAAGCCCTAAGCTAAGTCCTAAGCTTTTGGAGGAGGCTCTTGCTGAGAGGTACTAGTACCCTCGGTCCTTTTCAACTCCGGCTCAAAGGAGTCAAGATCTGCTTTCCTTATCTCTTGTCTTCGTTGGAGGGACGTTGGGTTCAACTATTTGGCTTAAGTCCTTCTCTCTCGCATCCCCTCCCCTTCCTTCTCTTTGTTGGAACCGAAGGTTACGTAGGATCAGAATTTGCCGGACCACCGGAGGTAGGGCAAGAAGAGTTGTCTCGGGGGTAGGAGTAGCAAGCAGAGCCTCTTCAATCTCCTCGTATCTCTAGGGGAAGCCAAACGTTCTCGGACTTCCTCAAATCCGAAGATTGGGGAACTCCCCGCTGCGTTTAAAGCTTCCCCCATACTTTTTGACAGTATTCGCGCATAAAGCCGCGAACTCCTCCGTCACCGCTCCTCGGTGGTTGCTACCCCTTCATCAAAACTTGAGCTGGCAGCGGCTTGAAGAGAGAGTTGGAAGGAGGCCGGCTTCTTCCTTCATCGCGCCGAGTTGCTTCTTCGCATCCGAGCACTCCCTTTGAGCTTGGGAGAGCTCTTCATTCTTTTCATGAAGGAGCTTGCGTCGTCCTTCTATCTCGGGTCTTCATAGTCCTCAAGTTAGACTCGACCCCATTTTTCTCTCTCCTCATATGCGACACCTCCGAGGCCGCCTTCTCGTTCTCGGCAAGGGTCGTACCCAAGGACTTCTCGCCTCCAATCTAATTTCGAGCTAGCCGGCTACTTTACGAGTGTCTTCAATAAACTTTTCAGCTACAAAGACCTCCCCGAATAGCCCGTAACAAAGTATGATGGAGTTAGGAGTAATAAAAAACAAACTTTCCTATAAATATTATTAAAAGTGGAATCTTCCTAAAAAGGAGAAAAACTTACCGGCGCTAAGTCTCTTTTTAGTGAGAGGAATAGTTGTGCTGGCCCATCTTTTCCAAGGTCTCCATGTCCTTGGGCGGCCCGAGTACAGGGCGTTCCAAGACCTCGGCCAGTGGTGGGCGTGGCCTTGTTGAACCGCCCTTACCGGAATGGCAGGAGATGGGTGCGCCGTCCGGCCTTAGATCGTGGGACCGGGTGGTCGGTGCTCGGCGCACTTCGGCCTCGTCCTTAAATTCCCCGATTTCAACCGAACGGGCTATACCCTTGCCCTTGTCCAGCTGCCGCTGGGCCGGTGGGAGTTGTTGGCGTGGTTTCGGGGTCTTTATTAATCGTCCCCTCATTGTCCCCCTTCCTCTTCTTGGGATCCTCGGCCGGCGCTTTGGCTCACTCGGGAGGAGAGGAGGAGGTAAAGCCGGGGGAACTTGGGACGTCCCCGTTTTCTTTTTCTCGCAACCTTAGCAGCCCTATTGGTGAGGAGACCCTCCATTCTTCCCATGTCTTCTTCAAATTCGTCCTCGGGAAGGGCAACTACAAACCTGCAATTCCAGAGGAGGCCTCGTGGCTTCTTCCTCTCGTCGGAAAGTACCACAAACCGGTTCCCGCGGGGTCTCTCGGTGTCTTCGAGATGGAATTGATCTATCTCGTCGTCAAGAGTGTGTGAAGAAGACACCGCTCTTCCGGAATGACAGCTTGTTTCAGGAATGCACGGCTAAGGGGGATTGCTGCTTTATAGGGCGGTTGTACAAAATGGTGTTGGGAGCGTCCGGGAGTTCGCTGGTCATCCGAAAGTGGGGCCGAGCTACGTTTATCTTCCTTCGTCTTCGGTCGCCCGCAATTATGGCGTTCTCATCTCCCGAAAGTCCGAGGAAAGGGGATTGTACCTAGAATGAGGTGAGCAGCCCGGAGTTGTAAGTCTTCACTAACGAACACTTCGGAGCGAAGTACTCGGTTTAGATCGGCAATGTTACGGTGACTCGAGACGAGGACGCACGTGTCGCTTTATCCGCAAAAAAGACATCAAAACAAACAAATCTGTGGATTCACATGAATATTTAACAAATTTAAGTAAATACGAATACGCATTTCGTGTGTGTTAGGAGAAGTTGTGTTGTGGGGAGATTAATCCTACGGCGTCGCACCGGATCCCCCACTCAACCGGGCATGGAGGCCGTCGTGCCAGCTTCCGGACACGATCAAGTAGTCGTCCTTCATGCCTTTGTTTGATTTGGGCGGACAGAGGAGATTAGCCTAACGGTCCGGACCGAGATTTAATATAATAACCTACCTTAGAAAGTTTATGGGACTCATATAGGAACACGACATCGTGCCATGTGAGGTTTAAACCCATCTGCTCGTTGAGAGCATCTACACTACCTAGAACTCTAAAAACGTTCGGGAGGCATTGATCGGGACACAACCGGTGGTTGCGAAGGTATTCCCTCATTACGGGTTTCATTGGAAGGGTCATCCCACCCTCTATAAAGGCTATCATAGGGATGATAACCTCTTCCTCTTTCCTAGAACCGGCCACGGCCGCCGGCAATATTTTAGTCCTACATCGCTGGGGATACGGTATTTAGCCCTAAAACCCTCCATCCCAGCGACGGAATCAACTAGACACTTAAACCTACCCATTAGAAGAGAACGAAAGGCTAAACTTTAAAGGAAAAAATGTTTACGAAGACAGCCGAGGACTGTATCCGAGGAGAAAAGGTTAAGAACAGAGAGAGCAAGAACTTACAAAGTTGGAGGTACGGGTTTCCACGGTTTTCTGCTGGTAAAGAATGATTGTAGGTGTTTTGATGGGATTGATCCCTGATGAATTAAATGAAGGCGCAGGTTCCCGAAGCGTCACGACGTGCGAAAAGGCGGCCTCGAAAGTATATTTGTCCCGCCTAAAATTTCGTGGAGTAATGAGGGCCGTTGGATGCCCATCTCACCGTTGAACGTGAGGGACAAAGTGTAACTTGCAGTATTAAATACGCGCGTTGTTCAAAATAAAACCGCCAAATGGCGTCTTCTGGGACGCGAAACGATTTCCACACGTACCATTACTAACAAAGTGAATGGAGTAGGTTCTCGTCGGATCAAAACCCTATTTTTCTCTTCGGACGTTGAAAATTAGAGTTTTGAGGGGCTATTGTGAGGGGCAAAAAGATCCTGATGAGAATGTGGGCCTTTTGGGCCGTGTTAAGGAAGGCCGACCTGCTACTGGGTTTAGAATTTGTTGGTACTATGGGTCGGCCCATACGCCGAGGGTCCGAGGATCCAGCCGAGGGTGAACTTATCCTCGGACGGACACCGAAGAACTCGGGGTTTCGCAATAAAGATTAGGGGATGACACGGTTAAGACCAATGGTTAAAAGGGGTAAACCCTAGAATGCCCCAGAAGCACTGGTGTTGAAGAAATGTCAAAGATAAAGGCTGCTACCTCCACATTAAAGACCCTGCACCTACCACCCTGGCCACATTGATGGGGAAGTGACACCTGAACAGTGGAAGAGAAACTTCTGGTTACTATTCAAAGGCACTGGGAAAAGAAATATCTAGGTTAAAGGGGAGGTAAAGCAACACGTGTACAAAGTATTCAAAAGATTAGTATTTAAAGAGCAATCTAAGACAGAAAAAAGGATCTCCTTTGGTGTAACCTAAAAGAAAGAGAAAAAGAAAGAGAGAAATTATATTAGAACTGTTCTCGGCTTACGTCCGAGTAGATTGATTTATAGCATTCTTTGTTGTCTTTAAGTGTTTATAATCTTTAGTTTGCTATTTAATCCTAAAACACTTCTAACCTGGGTTTCAAGCCCACACTCTACAAATTACATTGTTTAAGGCTCGTTGGGCCTGAGCCCGTAACTGTTCTTGGGGCCAGGTGCAATTGTGCACTTACAATAACATAGTTAAACAAAAAATCATAAATTTAAGTTTTTAATTGAGTAGCATTCTTATATGTTATATGTACTATTTAATAGGAGTTTCACCCGAACACCCTTTTTTCAGCATTAGAATGCAATAAAAACTCAAAATTAAACAAAAAATTAAAGAAATTAAAGAAAAAATATTCAAACCTACCTCTTAGTGGATTTCTTCTATATGCATGTGTGTATTTTGCTGAAAGCAATAAAAACTCAAAATAAAACAAGAATTAAAAGAAATTCAAGAGAAAAAAAAAATCCAAACTTGAATGCGAGAAGTCGGAACTTGATTAAGTCTTTTGACTGCTCCAGTCGGAACTTGATTAAGTCTTTTGACTGCTCCTTCCTGTTGATCTACCACACAAACAAAAAAGAACTAGTAAATCTCTAACTGAGAGAGCCAAAGACCAAACAGAGGGGATTGGGCAAGTAAGAAAATATTGAACTCAATGAATTTAAATAGAAAAATTTACTCTTAAATAACTTTTTAAAAGTGATTATGTGTGTATTTTTTGGAATACTCTCTTTTTGGTAGAATTTGGAATACTCTCTTGTACTTTGAAATGTGCGTCCATGAGGTATTTTATGGATAAAACTTCAAGTGTCAACTTACCTCATAAAGGGTTTTATGTTTTTTCCCAATATTATTCACCAACCTTTTAGAATTAATAATTTGACCTCAACTATCCCTTATTTTATGTCAAATTAAGTACTGCAATGGAACTGATAGACTGATAGTAGGGCTCGTTGCTGCCTAGTTCTATTTCCCTTCTTAATGTGTTCGATGCAGGGGCGAAGCGAAGTGCCCCCCTCAACTCTCAAAATTTGCTTTAATAATATTATTATATTCCCCCCCCAAAACACAAAAGATAAAGAACTTTTCTATTTATTACTCCCTCCGTCCCATTTGTTTGTTCTCTATTCCATTTTAAAATGTTCCAAAATATTATCATGTTTCTATAAATAAAAGTTATTAGTTTACTAATGTTTCTATTATTCCTCTATTTTATTTTCAAAATTATTTAAAAAAAAAACTAACTAATATTTTTCTTTTTAAAATCAATCTAATTAGGGCACTTTTTTAGTTGCCTTATTAAGAATAACTCTTTTTTTAAAAGTTGATAAATTTATTTAAAGATAGTTTTGTAAACTTATACATTTTTATAAGGCAAACAAGATAATAAATGATGTTCTCTTAAAAAGTTTGACTTTTTAAACAGGACAAACAAAGTAAGACAGGAGGGAGTATGTACTAGCTTGTTTGACTTTTTTTCAATTATTACAGTAGCTTTTGGGATAGGAGTCAGAAGCTTAATTGAATTATATATATATATATATATATATATATATATATATATATATGTATGTATGTATGTATGTATATAAACAAACTACTTTTAAATTAGGTGTGAAAAAATAAACTAAAGTTTACATTTTATGTTAGATTCTATATGACAATTACATTAACATATAGTTGTTTATTTATTTTGTTATTAATATTGATTAATTTTTTACTTTCAATCTTCTCTTTTAATCTTGACCCCCTCTGACCTAAATTCCTAGTTTCGCCATTAGTTCGATGTAATGGATCTATGAGGGCTTACCAAGAATGTTACATGAAGAACAATTGATAGTAACTAGCTCCAAGAATAAAAGAAGTGGGAGAGGAGGAGGGTACTATGTAATCCACCCAAGTTGATTTTGTTAATAAAATTCACAAATAGAAACAACAATTTTATTAAGCTAGATATAAGCCTGCAAAAATGAACTTATAAGCCGTTCCATTCTTAAGCATTTCACAACCCAAGAAAAAAAAAAAAAAAAAAAAAAACCCAAAAGCAATTTGCCAGCAATGACATAGCCCTACCTAATATTCTAAAACCTCCTCAAGAGTCTTATAAACTCTAAGAACATAGCCTTATTTCTTTTATGAAGTGAGCTAGGGTTTAAATTCATCATCTTTCACTATTGTAATTATTGAATTATACAAAGGTTTTGGTTAATTCAACCGATAAAGTTTTTTGTCGTCCAAATATATTTGGAGTTTGAATTTTGGAGCTAATACTGTAGGATGAAATTTCATCATATATATATATATATATATATATATATATATAGAGAGAGAGAGAGAGAGAGAGAGAGAGAGAGAGAGAGAGAGAGGCATTCACTAACAAATATTAGTTAATTAATAGATTGGTCAACTCTAGGAAAATTGTTTAATAAAAATTTTAATGTATCATTAAAGAACAAGGGGATAAGAAGAGAAATTCATCTGGATCTCTAAGCATAAAGAGAAGCTAGTCTATAAAGTGCCGAACCTGTAAGCCCCCACACTAGACAATTTTTTAGGGTTTAATGATCCTCTCAATCTTAATTCCTTACCATATACTAATTAACTAATGCAAACTTCTGGTGTACATCATCTTCTTCAAAAAGAAGACCTAGAAAAGCCTATAATGCGTACATTCTATCAAATGGTAAAGAATCAAATGCATAAAAAAAATAATCAGGACCTCTTAATGGGCTCCACGAAAAGGAAGATGGGCTTCCTATTGGACCCTTAAGTACCCATTCTAACATATATCATAGTTTTTACAGAGCATTCTAAAATGGGTTCCCCAAATTGATCTGCCTATATAGTCATTTGTATGACATGCAATTTATATGACCTATGTTGACTAACTCAAGCTCCTATACATTGTTAATTAATCATTTTTGTTCATATATGATATAATACAAGAAGTTGGAATCCGAGAAGGTTTAGACCAATAATAGGGAATTAGGTGGTAAGAGATAACCTTATCAAATTGTTAATTAAATAACAATGTTTGATTAACAAAAGAGAATTCTTTTGGGTTTATATTAAGGGATAAAATCATTCAACCAATCTTGATGGGCTTAAGTGCGGTTGTATCAATCATTAACACTATGACAGTAGGCTGAGATACAATCATACAATGGGCAAATAAATATTAGCTTAGGTGACAAAAAGTTGTGCTAGGGCTTTTTGAGTTCGAGAAATTTCATCATCAAACATTGTCTATAGTCTGAAAGAAAATTCCAAATTGGTGTGAAGAGTAAAAAAGCAAAAGGGAATGAGTTTCAAAGTAATGTTTTATTGCTGGAGCTTAATTAAGCAAGAGTTTGACTAATTGTAAAGCTAATCCTAATTAAAGGTTTAACACGATTACTCTGCGTAAGCAAAGATTGACTTCTTAAGCATGCGCACGAAAACGCACATAATGAACTGTTTTTGCAGTTGTCAGTAGCATCATTGTGCCTAAAAGGTGTTGGTGAACAAACATAATTAGCTAAAGAAATCTCCGTCTTGATGATCAGAAAAAGGTGATGATGGTATTATATTTGTCATTTGTATTGAAATAAAAATAGCATCACAAATAATAGAGTCTACAAGACACGTAAATTTCATTTTTAGTTTTTAAAGATTTTATGATTATTTGATGACCAGGCATGTATGAATATTGGAATATACTATTCTATATGATTGGAATATACTATTCTTTAGTGTCCACTTTACAATGCTTTCAAAATATTATCAAATTGAAAATGATTTTTCAATACAACAAATTAATGATAAAAAGGTAAATTACAAAATTCAAAATTGAAATTGAAATTGAAATTCAAAATCCATAATATGAATTCACATTTAGCATAAACCATAAATACTTGCTGTGTTACAAATTAAAAGAAAAAAAAAAGAAATATATATATATATATATATATATATATATATATATATAGAGAGAGAGAGAGAGAGAGAGAGAGAGAGAGAGAGAGAAGGGTCTTTAAACATGTGTGTATAGTGCATGTGAATAGATTAATATATTTGATAATGCATAAAATAATTAGTGAGTGAATCGTTCACACACGCAACAACTAAAGGTACCTAAAGAGTGAAAGGTGAAGAACTTACAGAGAGCATCAGTGGGGTGCTGGCCAAAGAGCCTTTGAAAGTTAAGTTAATAATTGAATGATCTCTAATAACTTAAGAGTATGAGAGCTAGGGAATTTCATGTTCCTTGGAGAAGAGGAGACTTGGTGCTTATATAGTGGTGTAAGGTTGACTAAGATCCCATGAACGTAGGATCTTCCTTATAGGGATGATACAAATGTTAATTTTTTGAGATCTTTGGGCTTAATTTCCCATATTTGGAGAATACGAGTATGTGGAATGATTTTTGGACGTGGTGTGCAAGTTCTTTCCATATGGGGATGTAGGAGTGGAAAACACATAAATGGTGTGGGACTAAGTACTTGGATTCGTCAGTACATATACAATTGTCATGGCCACAGGATGACAGACGAGTCATGCTTGCTTTCTTAGGTCCCTAAAGGCTTGGAAGGCATGGCGATCCGTTTGGAGACCGACGATGCTTGAGCAACCCTGACGACTTAAATGGAGTTCTGATTAGGTACACAAGGCGACTCACGTGTGGGTGATCGACAATGCCTTTAGAGGCGGAAGATCCTTTAGTGGTCGAAGACCCCTTAGAGGCCGAAGACTCTAGGGTGTTAGTCGAGTTTTTAGGAGTTGAAAATATTCCATATCAATATTTATTTATTTTCTTTTTTGTATTTCATTTGAGTCTTAATTGTATTTTTTGAAAAGGCTAAAAAGGTGAACATGAAATATTCATAAATTTTTATGACTTTTCTTTTTTTTTTTTTTGAGAATCTTATATGACTCATTTTGTTCTAAATATCTTTAAGACTATCGATTGTTGCTGTTTGGTTTCTATAATATTAATCATTGTAATTTTGCTTATTCTTGCTTAACTTACCAATCACATGAGAAACATGCGATAAGAATGAAAAATCATCCTTAAATCATGATATTTGAATTACTAAATATTATAAAACAAAATAAAACTATTTCATTTTTTGTGATAGTCCTCTCAAAATTGTCTTGTAAGAACTGTGGCTAGAGTGCTTGATAATATGGTTATATTTTTTTTTCTTAAAAAAAAGAATTATAATCCAGGAAATGTATAATAGGAGACATTGGAGGAGGCTAAAATATATATTTCCTTTCATAGTAATTTCACTTTTAATAGAAAATAATTTCTTATTATCACTTTTACGTAATACAAGGATGAGGATGCTTGGATTGTCTGGTCCTGCTTGCTTTTGTAAACTATTATACTTTTGTGTATTACATTTCATGATATTTAATTGTCATTTGATATTTTGTAAATAATTATTTCATATCTTAGCTTATAAAAGTTTTTTTTTATTATTTTAAATTATAGGTTAATAAGAAGATTAATGTGAGGTTAACCCTAAATCCCAGTAAATTTTGTGCCCTGCTTAGCAACTAATGTGCTCGTTTTCAAATTTTGGTGAACTGACGAAGGCACTTCTGTATCAGTGGGTGGAAAGCATCATATTTGATCTTACTAGCAAATTTGTGGATAAGAGGATTGCTTCGTAACCCAATCTTTCATTGTTCCTTCAGAAAAATAAATCATTTCATTTTAAAAAGTATGTATTTTTTATTTATTACCAAAAAAAATAAAATAAATACTATTTTCTTTTTGGGTTACACCTGTCTCTCTCTTCTTTATCTTTGTGCTTTTTGGGTTCCACCTATCTCTCTCTTCTTTCTCTCTGTTCTTCTACTTCGACCTATATATTCTTATTATTATTAAATTAGGACTTAAAATTATCAACAATGGAATAGATAATTTTTTTTTAAAAAAATCATAGTAATGGATTCTTTTTTTTTGAGTTTTAAAATATGAAAAATGATATATTCACAACATTTTCACAACAAATTCTATGTAGCAAGTTGTTACATGTTGTTATTGATAAGATAGAAAAGTAATTTCAATAGTATGTTTAAATTAGAACCAATAACAATTATCCACCTATGATTTGTTGTAAAAATGTTATAAAAATATTGTGGACATGACAACTCTCAATATATATGAAGTATGACTTATAAATTCATGTTGTGGTAATGGAAGTAAGTGGCGGAGCCCAAAAAAAAAAAATCTTTTCAGGGCCAAGCTAAATATATAATAAAAAATTAAATCCATAAAATAACACATATATAAAATATTTATTTATTTCTTATAATAAAAATAATATATAATAAAATTACTTATAAAAAAATACATTATAATTTAATAAGCTATATATGATATAGTAGTAATTATAAGAATAAAAATGGCATCAGTCAACTATATAAATGCATTACATGCTTTTAGCAAAAATCTAAGAGAGCATTATTGAAATTTACGTACAAAATTATTATTTGGAAAAGTCAAGGGGAATGGCCATTAGCAATGATCTTTAGAATGACACCTGCCTTCGTGACTTCGTCCGCGTGTTTGGATCATCCAAAAGTCAAAACGAGTTTGTAACAATGGTTTCAAAGTGAGGGCAACAGACAATAAACAAGTTTGGTCACAATTGTAAAACTACATACAGTAAAAGATCAAACAGAACGTTGGGCCTAGTCAAAATAAGGGGGCCCAAAACAACGTACCCTTTCCTACTTTGAATTTATCAGTTTCCTGTGCCTACTTTGGGTTATCAATTTTGAATTTCCTGTGCTACTTGGAAAAATTATGATATGCATCTCAACATTTCCTCAATTTTCTACAACTCTAATGAGCCACAATTCCCTCCGACATAGCCATTAGCAATGATCTTTTCCTCGATTTATTATTTTGCGTAACAATTACATACAATATCCCTTTCACATAAATGTAGGTAATTTACTAATTTTATCTCCAATTTTGAAGAGCCTAATACTTGATCTTGAGCCTACAACATATCACTTGGGCGGAGGGCACTTGTCATTACACCATAGTCCCAAAAAATAACTTAATTCTCTAATTATCTTGTACTAATTGAACATCTGTTAAAGATTTATATTCTTAATGGATGAGTAAAAAGTGAACAGGAATATGAAAAATATATTTCCATCTACGGTAAACTTGTGATTTGTATTATAATGTTGTGCATGCTATATATAGATGGTAGTCAATCAATCAATCAATTAATTTCACTATGTCACGTTGGTAAAACTGATTTGCAAACTGTTCTGGTTGGGCTTACAAGTGTTGAGCCGAATATATGCAATTTTTAAAGATAGGTGCTCATTGATATTTTATGTTTGTTTACTGAAACGCTTTTAAAGTTGAACAGAGATATTCAAATAAGACAAACAGCAGACAAAATTGGAATAACATTGCCTTAGGATTATATTTATAGGGCCACATGCACCACATTTTGGCCTCCAGACCCTAATGCCCATATGAACAAACAGGTCTGTCAGTGTTATTCATCACTCCACTTATAGGAATATGTGAAAGATGGCGGTGCTTTGGTTGTTTTAAGACTTTCATGGTGTCTCTAGTAAGATGTTTCCAATCTTGTGAAAGCAACAAACACAGATGTGTCAGTGAAAATCCCTTATTCTATAGTTTACATGGCAAACAAAAGTGCTAGATAAAGCCAAATTCATATTTCTGCAAAATCTACTGCATATTGTAGACACACTGTAATTGCTCATACATGTATCCCCATTATTCATCTGATTGCCAATTGACAAAGAAGATACAAACTTAAAAGTCCACCGACAAATTCCGTTTTGGGATATTTCTAACTAGTTACAATACAAATAGTCGTGATCATCCATTTATTATTGGTAATACTAGCCCATGGTGTATGAAGGAGTTGGTAAGTTGATAACAGTGGTCTTGACCTTGGTCATCATGTTAATGCTGTTCGTGATTCCTTGAGACCCAATTCCGCTATCCTTTATACCCTGTCAGCAAAGCATTTGTTTAGTGTGCATGGAGATAATGACCTTAATTAAGAAGAATGAAGTTTCAGAAAACAACATTTGGGTAAGTTTTTTGAGAGTTGGTTTACCTGGAAAGGAAAATGATCTGGTCCACGAGCCGGTGCTGAGTTTATCTGAACCGTCCCAGTCTCCATTGCATCACTGATCAACATTGCTTTGTTAATGTCCTTGGTGAAGACGCAACCCTGGGCATCATCCATGTGTCAAGTTTAAACCAATGTGAGGAGAGAGAGTAATCATAAATTATATGAAAAATATAGGAAGCTGATAATTCATTTTCAATAAGGTCCCTTTCCATGACTTATGATTGATGCAATGTCTCATAGCATACTAACCAGTAATATTAGAACAAGTACACACCCATTCAAGAGTAATACTCCCCAGTCCCCTCCAAAATTTAGTTTAATGATTAACACTAAATAATTACACATTAGTGAATTTTGAGTAGGGGTGTATGCAAAGATCGCTCTAACACTATCTGATGTACAGTTTTTGTTATTACCAAGAACACACATATGAATGATACTAAGAGCCAAATATAATCCACAATAGTTTTGTCATATTGGTGAGCTATGCATAATCTTTAATAAATAAATAAAAGGCATTCATTTTCTGCAAGCTCCAGACATAACCAGTGAGAGCTCCCTAATACCATTTCCCAGCTATCAACAAAATTACAAGGCAGTGATTGAATGGATCAAATGGCCTGTGCTTATATCAAGGAAAACAGGGCTGCACTAAATTGAATTTGATAGAATTTAACAAGTAATGAGAGTATAACACCACATTTTTCCCTTGACCACACACAGTAGAGGAAAAGTAGAACACCGATATCAGAAAATAAGAGAAATTTATACCTGGAGTCCAAAATTGCTAGCATTGCAATGGTGGATTCCTTCTTCTACAGAATTGATCCTAAGAACTGGCAGAACTGGTCCAAATGGTTCTTCCCATGCAATCCTCATATCAGGCCTTACATTATCTAACAACAAAGGCCAGATAAGGTTGCCCTCTCTTTTGTACTCTTGGCAAAATGTAGCTCCTTTTTCTTTAGCATCCTTAACCAATCCTTCAATGTAATTGGCAGATGACTCTGACACCACTGGAGTGATATCACAGTCATCCTCAGGTGGCCCAATGGTCAATTTTGCCACTTTAGCCTTCACTTTCTCAACCAAGGAATCAGCCACAGATTCCATCACCAAGACAACCTTAACTGCTGTGCATCTTTGGCCACTGTCAAAGATATTGGTAGAATAGAAGCATTTAAAAAGAATGTCTTATCAGCCACAATTTAGAAAATGTAGCAGAAACAATTAGACTCAATGTATTACTGAGAAGTAGATCATGAGACGTGGTTTCATAATGCTTCTATCCACCTTTTATTTGAATACAATAAACATCGAAAACTATGTTGAGAACAATTTCCATATGCCATTAAAATGGAGGAGAATGGCGTCCTTCAGAGATAGTTGTCAACACTGACTCTTTAAGACATAAACCAAATCCATACAAGCCACATTCATCTCACATTATGCATTATCTTGAATATTGTAATAATAGTTAGCAACATTATGATAAAACCTCATTTGCTAGTTGTTTTTTCTGCTAAAACAAATGGAAAATAATGAAGTTGGAGGAGCAAATAATGTTGTCAAATCAGAAATTGGTCTGATGTATAATGCACATTATAAAATTAATGATGCATGTATAGCCACCTTATATCTGAAAAATGACTTCCTGCAGACATTGGTAAAGAAGCTTTCCTTTGTTATTGAGAACATAGATTGTAGCTTGAAAAAAATTATCCCCTTTTGTGCATAAGTAAGAACAGCAATTGGAATTTCATGGAACCAGTCCGCGACTCTTCTTCTCTCTTACCAAATGCTACACTAAAAAGTATAAAGTAAGGACATTTACGGTAAATCCTTTCACCTGTAAGAAAAGCCCCCCTTTATTATGTTTGCTGCTACCAAATCTAGGTCAGCATCCTCAAGTACAATGCAGGCATCCTTTCCTCCCAATTCCATCTGAAGAGGAATCATGCCTGCCTTTTTTGAAATTGCAATTCCTGTGTCTCCACCAGTGAAGCTGAGCAAAGCAACAAAGCAAGTTAGGGATGACCAATTATAAACCATACAAGGGAAAGGAGAGATCTATTTAGTATGAAAGAAATTGAATTGGATTTACCTTATACAGTTCACCCCAGGATGCATAGTAAGGAAGTCTCCAATCTCAGAGCCTTTCCCAGTAACACAGTTTATAAGACCCTTGGGAAAACCAGCCAAGTGAAAGCAATGCACCATATGGAGACAAGAAACAGCACCCTGAAAGGAAGTTAAGGGTGAGATTAAGAGACTGAAACAATTCAGAAGGATTATAATGTTCAAGAAACATCCCTGGGTGTTGGATCCTCATACATAAGTGCAAATAGTCCTTTGTTTTTAACAAAGCAAACCATCTAATTTCGAATGATTTACTTCAGGTTACAGACAGGATCACTTTTTTATCTTAGTTTTTACGCATTTTTTGGCCATGACTTCAGTCTTTGGCACAGGTTCCCTTTGAAGGATAGAGATTTCCTCCTTCAAATGCTGTGGATATATTTACTTTTTCTAGACCTCTTCATTCAATTTCAGTAATGATGGTTGGCAATATAACTCATAATCTTATTCATAGGGTAAAGTACCTGAGTTGGAGGCTTGAGAACAATGGAGTTTCCAGCTATCAGTGCAGGAGCAATCTTTGACACAGCAAGGTTGACAGGATAGTTAAATGGGGGAATGGCTAAAACCACCCCAAGTGGAATCTGCAATACAATGCAAACATAATATGTAAACAAAGTCCAACTCAAAATCACAAGGATACATATATAAAATATATGTTATGTGTGTGCACCTGTTTGGAACAAGCATCATGTAGCTGTGCCATTATGGCAATCAGTCTATATTCATAAAACTAACAGGATTTGCCAAGCAGCTAGCTCACAGATGTAGAAGATACACCATTAGGTTGACGGTTAACACTTTCAGTTGTTCAGTACTTTTATTTCATATACTAGTTTACCACCCCCCCTGGAGCAATAAATAACTTTCTAGATAAAATTTTAATCTGTTATCATTCCCATATGCCCTCATATTTGCATTATTCTATCTTCAATGAACAGATGACTTGGAACCTCAGGGCAAGACATAGTTCTGGTTCTTATAGTTTTGCATTTTTCACATTTATGAGAAACATGTCCTTAATGTAAACCATAACCTTCTCCATTAGACTGTCATGGCCAATTTACTGTTTGCTGCATTATATGTAAGACCTTAATGGTACCCTGTATTTAAGATCTCATTAGCATTTTGTTTCTCCAAGTTATTTTTTTCTTTTTCTTATTTTATAAGTAAATTTTGACTTCAAGGAGGAGGGCCAAAAAGGAGATTAAAAATAGTGACCAGCCAATTGTACTACCTCTTGTGGCTTCCAAAGTTACCTTCTATTTCAGATAGATAATGAAAAAAAAAAACAAGAAAATTTTAGATAAGAATAGCCTGGAGAATATAAGAGTAGATTTTTTTTTTTTTTTTTCCTTGACTATCTAGCAATCAAATCAACCATAAATGAAATTGGCAGACTACAAAACAGAAAAAATTGAATGAATTAGGTGCTTTCTTGTGCAGTACTATGGGCAGACTACTATACCAGCGGTTTGTTGTAGAATCGTTGACAATATCACCAACGAAAGCAAAGACTAAAGAGAGGTTATGAAAAAATCTGTAACATATTATAGTTTTAAAAGATTGGGTTTTAGGTGAAATTGTATTAAAATATTGCCTTCTACCTACCCATATCTTATCTCCAATGTCATCAAATGGGACAAAAAAACGTCACCAATAAATAACAATGGCATGACACTTAACAATCTTTATAAATGCAAGGATGTATGCCAATAATACCATCACCAGAACAGTCTGTAAATTCCATATTGTGGGCTTATCATCATAGGACACACAGGAATCAACATGTGTTGGGTGAATTTTGACCTTACATGTAGTAAGCTTTTCATTTCCTGACATGCTCAGAAGCTCTACCAGATTTTGAAAACCGTGACAAACTTTTTTTTTTTTTTTTGACTCACATCATTTAATCAATTTAGTACCACCAGATTATCTATTTTCTGAGCCCATCATCTCATCTTGACTACCGGGGCTAGATGACCAAGTCTGAACAAAATTCCTTACTCCCGCATATCTCACTCATAATTTAAATTTATTATTTGGTAAGAAAAAACAACAATGTTACCGACACAATCTCTGTTTTAGTTTAATGCATTCCCAGTTTACCCAAAAAAAAAAGAAAAAATCACAAAACAACTTGTTGAGGCGAACATTGCTTTTACATGGTACCACCGCTGACACTACTTTTAGTGTGCAACAATTACAAGAAGTTGTGAAATTTATTGTAAGGCAAATAAGAAATTTCATAAGTAAGAATGGAAAATTTTACCTTAGAAGTGAGGCAGTACTTGGTTCTCTCATTTCCAGGGAAACTATCAGAGACCAAGAACTTTCCCTCCCCCAGAATCCTAACCCCTTCTTCAGCAGTGTAAGAAACCAGGTCCCCAGACCTCACAACCTTCATCAAATCCAAAAATTCACATCAATTACCTTCATAGTGATACCACAAAAACATGAAAATCAGAACATTATTGATACCTCAGTTACTGAATCTTTAGCTGGCTTTGCGATTTCTTTTACAAGGCATTCAGCAATTGGGGCTTTATGCTCTTTGAGGATAGCAGCTGCCTTGTGAAGGAGTTCTGCTCTCTTCCAAAGTGGAGTCTTTGCCCATAATTTCTGTGCAGTTTTTGCCAAATCCATGACCTTATTTACCTCTTCTTGTGAACAAGCTGTAGCAAAACCATAAAGCAGTTTGGTTACTATAAAAATTTGATCACAGAGAGTTTCATTATTTGCCAAAAAGAAAACAAATCCTCCATTCAACTGACTTGAACTCACAATTTACTCTGTTTCAGCAGGGAGTATAACATTTCTCCGAAGAAACCAGTTATGTCAAATCAAAATATGGTCAAGCTTATTGAGATTCACAATTCTAAAATTAAAACAAATTAATGTCATCAACTTAGTTATCACTTGGTAAATGGCACATAATTCTAAGTTTTTAGTTCAAACAAAGAGCTAGCTGGCTAGCACATGAACAAAAACCAACATTTCAAGTCTAAAAGAAAGATGATCATAATTGGTCACCTTGAACCTTGTACTGAGTCTTTCTTGTAGTTGGGTTGATGATAGCAACAGTTTTCCCAGAAGTTGACTTCTTCCACTCCCCATCTGCAAAGTACTTGTACACATGCTCTCCATCCAAAATCTCTGCAAACAACCCAGTCCCAGCCATAGTTTTAGTTTGTGAACAAAGAAATAAAGCAACTTCACAAACACCCTTTTAGATTCCACTCCCTTGAGAGTTGGAGAAGAGTGTAAGAATTTAAGAAGTGAAGGTGAGAGGAGTGAGGAGTGTCTGATGAGGTTCAAATTTGGTTCTGGTTTGGTAGGTATGTAATCTATCTATATATAAGAATAAGGTGAGCCACGCTTTGCCCTCTTCCATCAACTTGGGACCAACCAAAGCTGTGTTGTTAGTTAGGTGGTTCAAAGCGTGCCAAATAAGCGGTAATTACTTTCTTGAGTTCTTCTTTCTTTTTTTTCATCTTTTTTTTTGAGAAAAATCTTTTTTATCATGTTACACGCAATTATGACACCTAACAGTTATCTTTTTGTTGGTCTTATAATAGTTTGTCACGTGTATATTTTTGGTCACACTACCCATATTCTAATGTTAGTGCAAACACAATAATAATGAAAACTAACCTCTGTGCATACGTGTGAGTGCGTGCTCAGAGGCTCTTCTATTTTTGGGTAAAAGTTAATTTAAAGCATTTATTATAATTTGGAAGTACTACATTTTTCAATTACAAAAAAACCTAGAGATATGATGAATATTATGCATTAGTAGGTGAAATAATTTTCATCACACCCCTAGGTTTGTTTTGTGATTGGAAAATGCAGTACTCCCAAATTATAATAAATACTCTAAATTAACCCTTACCCAAAAAATAGAAGAGCCTCTGAGCACGCGTGTGAGCGCGTGCTCAGATTCTAGTATTCCGTAACTATTATCCATTTTTGCTAATTTTATTTATGCAATAATCAACGTATTATTGATTGGAAGATGATGCAATAATTTAGTATCAACCTTTAGGGGAGGAAAAAAAGATCCTCTGAATAAATCTTATAAATAGTACATATATTGAAAGTGCATAATAAAATTGTAACAATAAAACTACTTACAAAATACATGTGATGACCTTTACAAAAGCTATTATGAAGAAGTTGATGGATCAATGTTGAAAACTGAAATATTTACATCAAGTAAAACTGTAAAATAATGCACTACATCTGAAACATGGAATAGGTGAACTTAATAATATTATGCCTGCTACGGTGGAGAAGTTGGTGGAGTAATGCTATTGGTTCCACATTCTAATTGCTCTCTAGCAGCATTTGCCATGAACCTATGATAAAAAATGTGTTAGTTTGTGTTATTAATTGAGACTTTAAAACTTACATAATAATAATAAGCACAATAAATATCAAGCATAAACTTGGATGTAGTGATGAGTATTATGTGTGGTGAAATAATTTTTCATCACAGCCCTTGGTTTTTTTTTTAATTGGAAAATGTAGTGATCCGAAATTATAATGGATACTCTAAATTAACTCTTACCCAAAAAAATAGAGTCTCTAAGCACGTGTGTGAGCGCGTGGTCAGAGGCTAGTTTTTAGTTAATAATTTGAAATTACTACATTTTTTTTATATAACTATTAGTTTTTTTTTTATATATTTAGTTTTTTTTTTAGATAAACATTAGGTGTTTTTTTTAAGGGAAAAAAAAAAGTAACGTGAGTTGTTTAGCTTATTTTTCTATTTAAAAAAAACAATAAATGTATAGTTACTTTGAAAAAGTGAATTAGTGGAAGAGTGTTCTTATTTTGTAGGCAGTATTTTAGTGCAAGTTAGCAATGTAGTTTTACCAGACTATCCTTTAGTTTTGTCTCTACTTAAACCTAGAGGTGTGATAAGTGTTAAGCGTTTGTGGGTGAAATAAATTTTTAATCACACCCCTAGTTTTTTTTTTTTTGTGATTGGAAAATATATTAATCCCAAATTATAATTTATGGAAATTATTAATCCCAAAAATTATTTTTTGATTAGGCACTTATTATTTTCTATTTAAAAAAAAACAAAAAAAAAATTTATTTATTTTAATTCAGGGTTGTTATATTTTCAAATAACAAAAATTTCTAGGAGTGTGATGAGATGTAACACAAAGTATAAACACATTTGAAAATGCAAATATCTCATCACATCCCTAGATATTTTTGTGATTGGAAAAAGTGCATCAATCCTGAATTATGATAAATAGAAAGTTTTGTCCTTTAGGGGTAAAAAAATAAAAATAAATAAAATAAAAAACCGTCTCTAAGCACATGTGAGGCTAGTTTCTTCTAATGTGAAAATTGTCAATTGTTTTGATTTTTCTATATCATTAGAAAATTTGGTTTTAAAAATATTACTCAATTTGAATGCTTCTTGAACTAATGCTTTTATCAACTAACATAAGTGCACCACAGTGTACGTATTAGTCCTTTCACGTATGCTCAAAGGTTTTTCCATTTTTTTAAATGTCAATACTTTCTTTTTCCTAATTTTTTTTTCTTTTGCCATTCAAATATAAATTGTAATGATAATGATAAGATACAAATAAATCAAATTTTGTGAATAGATTGATGTGTGGGGCAAAAGGATCCTGGTGGGAACGTGGGCTTTTTGGGCCTTGTTAAGGAAGGCCGACCTGACCCTGGGGTTAGAGACTGTTGGTGCTATGGGTCGGCCTATACGCCGAGGATCCGAGGATCCAGCCGAGGATGAATTTCCCCTCAGACTGACATCAGAGAACCTGAGACTTCATGGTAAAGGTTAGGGAATGACACGGTCAAGACCAATGGTTAAAGGGAGAGAACCCTTGAATGTCCTAGAAGCGCCGATGTTGGAAGAATATCAGAGGTAAAGGCTGCTACCTCCACATTAAAGACCCTGCACCTACCACCCTGGCCGCATTAATGAGGAGGTGACACTTGAACAGTGGAAGGGAAACTTCTAGTTACTGTTCAAAGGCATTAAGAAAAGAAATATCTAGGCTAAGGCAGGAGTTGGGGCAACACGTGTATAAAGTATTAAAAAGAAGAGTATTTAAGGAGGGACCTAGAACAGAAATAAGACGGAACTTCTTGTAACCTAAAAAGAAAAAAGACAAAGGGTGAGATATAATATAAGAACAGCTCTCGGCTTACGTCCGAGGAGGCCCAGTTACAATATTCCTTGTTGTTTTCAATTACTTGCAATCTTTAGTTTGTCATTTAATCCTCATATACTTCTAACCTGGGTTTCAAACCCACACTCTACAAATTCTTATTGTTTAAGGCTCATTGGGCCTGAGCCCATAACTGTTCTTGGGTCCAGGTGCAATTGTGCACTTACAATTGATAAAGCAAAACTTAATTCACCACAAATTAGTGCATCATTAATCCCAACATCTTACATGAATATGTAATGAAAATATCTTGAATCCACTACTAAAATATTTGTAATTTTTTTTATTACTTTAAAGCCTACAAAGCATTTACTATTCAAGCAACAAAACTTTGTATGAGTCTATGATACAAAATTAAGACCCAACTTCAACTAAAATATTCTTAAAAAAATCATTATTAAAAAAAGTTTTACAGAGCAATAATTCAACTCTTGTTCTTGAGTTCGGTACAATGGAGATTCGTACATTCTATTTGAAAAAAAAAAAAAAAAAAGCAGTTATTTCATTATTATATAATTTGGATAGAACGGGGAAATAGAGCAATAATATTTTTACATTGTGTAACTGTGGGGAGTAAAAGGACCCAAGTGGGCATATGGGCCTTTGGGCTGTAATGTGGAGGGCCGACCTGCTCCAGGATTAAACTCTATGAGTTGGCCCATACGCCGAGAGCCCGAGGATACAGCCGAGGGAGGGTTTCACCTCGGACAGATCCAAGAGAATTCAAGATTTTGTTATAAAGGTCAAGACACAACTCTGGAAAGACTAATGGATAAAATGGGACATCCTGAATCCTCTAGATGCACCAGTATTAAAGAAAATATCAAGAGTAAATGCTGCCACCTCCGCATTAAAGGCTTTGCACCTACCTCCCTGGCCGCATTAATGGGGAGGTGACCCCTGAACAGTGAGGTGGAAACTTCTAGTCACTGTTCAAAAAGTATTAGGGCAGGAAGTATAAAAGGGGGGTAAAGTGGATAAAGTGTTATCCACTTTATAAGAGGGGGCGGGAGCTAAGAAATAAATGGATAAAGTGTTATCTTTAAGGAAGAAGTAGAAATAATAAAGAAGTAGTCCTCGGCTCGAGTCCGAGGATATCCATTGCAATTATTGTTCGCTGTTTACCTGTATTTGTTTATAAAAGCCTGTTATCGAGCTCCCAGTACTTCAAACCTAGGTTTCAAGCCCACACTCTACAAATTTTATTGTTTAAGGCTCATTGGGCCTGAGCCCGTGATTGTCTTTGGGTCCAGGTGCAATTGTGCACTTACAATTGGCGCCGTCTGTGGGAAATCTAGTCTAGAAGAGGTAGGGATACTATGGCAGGCTTAGGTGCTCACCATGCAGAGTCACAGGGATCACAGCCGGAGGATCATTTCGAACGTCTTGAACGTCGAAGGGACCGTGAGGGAAGTGTCCATACAGAATACCCAGGCGTTAGCCATACTCATGGTGGGGGTAACACTACCCACGAGGAGGGTTCTAGATCCATGCAGAGGGAAATTAATCGTTTGAAGAGAAAGTTACGCCGTACTAAACGCAGGTTTTCACTGTCCTCGTCTAATCCTTCCTTAGATGAGGATAGGGGAGGTGGCTACAACTCAAGGTCGTGCTCCCCCACCAGTGTAACGTCCTCCGGTGAGGAGGACGACCAGCCAACTCGCAGACGTAAGAAGCTTCATTCTAGGGGCTTAGGCAACGATGCTATGAGTAGGGCGTTGCACCAACTCTCCAAATCTCTGCTTACACGGAGGATTGAGAAAGGAAGGCTTCCCAAAAGGTTTACCCAGCCCACTTTTACCATCTACAATGGCCGGACTGATCCGGTGGAGCACGTGAGCCACTTTAACCAGAGGATGGCGGTGCACTCTCACAACGAGACCTTGATGTGTAAAGTTTTCCCCTCTAGCCTGGGCCCTGTTGCTATGAGGTGGTTTAACGGCCTTAAATCGGGGTCTATAGGTTCGTTTGGGGAGCTTACTAGAGCATTCGCTTCGCGGTTCATTACGTGTAGCAGAGTCCCTTGGCCATTAGACTCGCTGTTATCCATGACCATGAGGGAGGGGGAGACGTTGAAAGCATACTCCGACCGTTATTGGGAGATGTTTAATGAAATAGATGGTGACTTTGATGAGGTGGCGCTTAATACCTTTAAGGTAGGCCTTCCTACTGATCACGACCTGAGAAAGTCTCTGACTAAAAAGCCTGTCCGCAGTGTACGTCGCCTCATGGACCGTATTGACAAGTATAAGAGAGTGGAGGAAGACCAACAGCAAGGAAAGGGTAAGGAAAAGGTTATCCCGCAGGAGAGAAGGGATTTCAGGTCGGACAGATACCACAATAACAGGCCGAGGAGGGATTACGTTGGATAGCCTGCCTCGGCGGCACCTCAGGCCGTGAACACTGTATTTCGAGAACCAGTACATCAGCTGCTGGAGAAAGTTCGTAAGGAACCCTTCTTCAGATGGCCTGGTAAGATGTCAGAGGACCCTGCGAAGAGGAATCAGAACCTCTTTTGTCAGTACCATCAGGATGTGGGCCACACTACCGAGAACTGTCGGACCCTTTGGAACCATTTGGAGTAGCTTGTCAGTGAAGGAAAACTGAAGCAGCACCTGTGTCAACCTGCTGGGCAGGGCAGCCAGTCCGGCTTAAACAATCAGAGGAATAATTCGTCTCGGCAGGCATTGGGAACAATCAATGTTATCTTCGCTGCACCTGGTAGGACCGGCTCAGGTCCTACTAGGGTAATGGCGGTTTCCCATTCTCAGGCCGAGGATGCGGGCAGCAGGCCGAAGAGATTGAAGGGCACTTTGCCCGTCTTAGGATTCTCCGACGAGGATAAGGTAGGGACTATCCAGCCCCATGACGATGCCCTTGTAGTTACGCTTACGATAGGGAATTACGATGTGAGGAGGGTGATGATAGATCAGGGCAGCGGTGCAGATATCATGTACCCTGATCTATTTAAGGGGTTAAGGTTGAAGTTGGAAGATCTTACTCCTTATGATTCGCCGCTTATAAGCTTTGAAGGGAGAGCCGTTGTGCCGAAGGGACAGATCCGTTTGCCCGTTCAATCCGGCTCAGAAACGGTTGAGGTGGACTTCATTGTGGTTGACGCGTACTCTCCATATACAGCCATCCTCGCCAGGCCTTGGCTGCACGTGCTTGGAGCTGTCTCCTCTACCTTGCATGTTAAAGTTAAATTCCCCTCGGGGGAATGTGTTGAGGAAATCCTCGGTAGACAATCGGTAGCCAGGCAGTGCATATCGGCTGCAGTACTACATCAGACAGAAGCCGAGTCTTCGGCTTTAATCACCAAAGACTTATAGCAGTTAACAGCTCCTGATTCATCTGGAATGGTGACAGGAGATGAGACACATTGTGAGGAGTTAGAGAAATTTCCAGTAGCCAACGGCTCAGAAAGGTTCTTCCAAGTCGGCATACTTTTGCCACATCAAGAGAAGATCGAATTGTTAGAATTTCTGAAAAACAATATTGATATTTTTGCGTGGGATCCTTACGAAGCTCCAGGCGTCGATCCGAGCTTCATTTGTCATCATTTAAATGTCAACCCAGCTGTTGTTCCGAGAAGGCAGCCACCTCGGTGCTCTTCCAGAGAACATTCCGAGGCTGTGAAGGAAGAGGTGCTTAAACTCAAGAGGGCTGGGGCTATCAAAGAATTTTTCTACCCCGAGTGGTTGGCCCATACAGTTGTTGTTAAAAAGAAGAATGGAACGTGGAGGGTATGTGTGGACTTTACTGATCTGAACAAGGCCTGTCCCAAAGATTCGTTCTCAATGCCGCGTATTGACCAACTGGTGGATGCCACTGTCGGACATCCTCGGATGAGTTTTTTGGACGCTTTCCAAGGTTACCACCAGATTCCCTTGGCGTTGGAGGACCAAGAGAAGACTGCCTTCATTACTCCGACGGGGAATTATCATTATAAGGTCATGCCATTTGGTTTGAAAAATGCTGGGGCTACTTACCAAAGAATGATGACCAGGATGTTCGAACAGCAGTTGGGGAAGACTATTGAGGTGTATGTGGACGATATGGTGGTAAAGAGCAAAACGATACCTTCACACGTGAGAGACCTGGCTGACACCTTTCAGGTGTTAAGAAAGTACAAGCTGCGCCTTAATGCCTCAAAATGCTCTTTCGGCGTTGGGTCTGGAAAGTTTTTGGGGTACATGATCACTCATAGAGGCATAGAGGTAAACCCAGCACAGGTGAAGGCTATTCAGGACTTGCAGCCTCCTCGCAACCCAAAGGAAATCCAGAAATTGACCGGGATGATTGCCGCATTGAATAGGTTTATCTCTCGGTCAGCTGACCGATGCCGTCCCTTCTTCCAATTGTTGAATAAGTGGAAAGAGTTTCAATGGACCGAGGACTGCGTGTTAGCTTTCCAGCAGCTTAAACAATATCTTTCTCGGCCACCCATTTTGTCTCGCCCCGAGGCGGACGAAGTCTTGTTTGCTTATCTAGCAGTGGCCATACACGCGGTCAGCCTGGTCCTTATCAGGAATGAAAATGGGATGCAAAGACCGGTTTACTATGTTAGTAAGTCTTTGAATGAGGCCGAGGTGCGCTACTTGCTCTTGGAGAAAGCGCTTCTGGCCATAGTTCATGCCACGCGGAAGCTCCCTCATTATTTTCAGTCTCATACTGTGGTGGTTCTGACCCAATTGCCTCTCAAGGCAGTGTTACGCAGCGCCGACTACACTGGTAGGGTAGCAAAGTGGGGAACCATATTAGGAGCTTTTGATGTTAAATACAAACCTCGCACCTCGGTGAAGGGCCAGGTCCTCGCTGACTTGGTGGCAGAGTTTACTGAACCATTGCCAGAAGAGACTCTAAAAGAAGCACGCATGGATGGAAAATCAGTTGGTGTGATCACGGCCGCAGTGCCTTCGCCTTGGAAAATGTATGTGGATGGGGCAGCTAATCAGAGAGGGTCTGGTGTGGGACTTGTTCTGATATCCCCGGAGGGAATTATCTTTGAAAAATCTCTAAGGTTATCATTCTCGGCTACTAATAATGAAGCCGAATACGAAGCAGTTCTGGTAGGCATGAACATGCTACATAAGATGGGTGGAAAGGAAATCCATGCGTTCTCGGACTCTCAGTTAGTGGTCGGCCAGGTCATGGGGACCATGGAGGCCAGGGACACAAGAATGCAAGAATATCTGGCCCAGGTCAAGCGTCAGCAAGCAGAGTTTGACTCCTTTGTCTTAGCTCACATCCCTAGGAGTGGGAACACTCATGCCGATTCCTTGGCTACGTTAGCAACGTCCTCGGCTCAGGACTTGCCCAGGATTATCCTTGTGGAGGATCTGCTGGAGCCAACTCTTATCCTCGCCAGGGCGGCTCGCGTCCATCTAATAAGGTTTGGACCTAGTTGGATGGACCCAGTCGTATCTTTTCTTAAGAACGACATCCTCCCTGAGGACAGGTCTGAAGCAGAGAAGGTGCGTCGAAAGGCGCCACATTTTTGGCTATCCGAGGATCAGAAGCTGTATAAACGATCCTTTTCAAGACCGTACTTGTTGTGTGTGCACCCTGAATCAACGGAAGCGTTACTGAAGGAACTGCATGAGGGAATTTGTGGGAGCCACACTGGGGGAAGATCCTTAGCCCACAGAGCTCTAACTCAGGGTTATTGGTGGCCCAACATGCAGAGAGAGGCCCAGGACTATGCCAGAAAATGTGATCAATGCCAGAGGTTCGCCCCTAATATTCATCAACCTGGTAGGGTTCTTAACCCTCTCTCCAGTTCTTGGCCTTTTGCGCAATGGGGATTGGACATAGTGGGGCCATTTCCGAAAGCAGCAGGAAATAAAAGATGGCTTCTTGTGGGAACATTCACATAGTGAGCAGAGTGGCGTTTTCTGGAACGCGAAACGGTTTCCACACGTGCAATCATTCACATAGTGAGCAGAGTTAGTTCTCATCGGATCAAAACCCTAATTTTCTCCTCGGATATTGAAAATTAGAGTTTTGAGGGGCTATTGTGGGGAGTAAAAGGACCCAAGTGGGCATATGGGCCTTTGGGCTGTAATGTGGAGGGCCGACCTGCTCCAGGATTAAACTCTATGAGTTGGCCCATACGCCGAGAGCCCGAGGATACAGCCGAGGGAGGGTTTCACCTCGGACAGATCCAAGAGAATTCAAGATTTTGTTATAAAGGTCAAGGCACAACTCTGGAAAGACTAATGGATAAAAGGGGACATCCTGAATCTTCTAGATGCACCAGTATTAAAGAAAATATCAAGAGTAAAGGCTGCCACTTCCGCATTAAAGGCTTTGCACCTACCTCCCTGGCCGCATTAATGGGGAGGTGACCCCTGAACAGTGAGGTGGAAACTTCTAGTCACTGTTCAAAAAGTATTAGGGCAGGAAGTATAAAAGGGGGGTAAAGGCTAAAGAAAGAGGGGGCGGGAGCTAAGAAATAAATGGATAAAGTGTAATCTTTAAGGAAGAAGTAGAAATAATAAAGAAGTAGTCCTCGGCTCGAGTCCGAGGATATATATTGCAATTATTGTTCGTTGTTTACCTGTATTTGTTTATAAAAGCCTGTTATCGAGCTCCCAGTACTTCAAACCTAGGTTTCAAGCCCACACTCTACAAATTTTATTGTTTAAGGCTCATTGGGCCTGAGCCCGTGATTGTCTTTGGGTCCAGGTGCAATTGTGCACTTACAGTAACTCATCCAAAAAATAAAAAAGCCTGAATACAATTTATGCTCCTTATAATTAGAATATAGAATCTATAGATAACAAATCCAGAGAGAAGTTCCCGTATAGTCTAACCCATTATGTATGTTGCGGGTTCTTTAGACAGTGGTTTCAAATTTGGGAAGGAATAGACCATTTAATTCCTTACTTGAATAGAATTGATCACTTGACTCAGCGTCCACCCCAAGTGTGTTGTATTTGGCAACTTTAATCCCTTGTTTACGGGCCTAATTAAGGAACTAAAAATTAAGTTTCTTTATTGTTGAAAATAGTATAACAAAGTAGCACAAAGGAAAATGTGGGTGTGTAAAAGATCTGTTAAATTTCTTTTGAAAATTTGAAATTGACAAAAAAAAAAATCTGTTCATGGATATCTTGGTTTTTTAGAGCAATAATTTGCTAATAAAATTGTATAAGAAATTCTAAAATCTAAAAAAAAAAAAGGAAAAAAAAAACTCAAAGAAGAAGGTATAGATATAGACATGAATATCAATCCACCTCACTTAATTGAGTGCAAAGACATTTGCTCCAATACCAGAGCACCTTATCCATGCAAATCTTCTACAAAATACACAAAACCAACAAACAAAATCAACATGCCACATAGAATTATATAAGAAATTGTAAAATCTAAAAAAATTAAAAAAATAAAAAAATTTGGCCGCAATAAAGTTTTAGGCATGCCGCCGAAGAAATGTTATCTTGGAATATTTTGGCAAATAGAACCTAATAAGGCAATAAACTAAAAACTAAAAATTTAAAAAGAACATGAGAGAGAGAGAGAGAGAGAGAGAGAGAGAGAGAGAGAGAGAGAGAGAGAGAGAGATACCTAGCATATAAATGAGACACACCAACAATTGTATCAAATCTTTGCCTATAAATTCCCAACTACACACCACCAAATTGAAACAAATAAATAAATCACAACCTATGAAAATCACAACACATAAAAACTAAAATGTCAATTACATAATACATAAGGAAAGATTAGAGTACCAACCTTTGAATTTTATTTTGAGCGTTGGCCTTCTTTGCATGTCCACTCTACCAATCTTTTATTTTATTTTTTTTGGTTCGATACCAGACCTCTAGGGCTCTTAACGTAGCAAATAATGTTTTTTTTTTTTTTTTTTAAATTTGAATATGCAAAAAAGATGGTGTAGGGGGTAAGAGTTATTAAATAAACAAGTGGGTTGCAGGCTTGATCAATTGGTACCAGTTTGTTTTTGTCCTTGGGCCCCTAAGCCCACGAGTCAACCTACACTACAGATGTCCGAGGAGCTGTCCGAGGATGAATATCTCCTCGGATGGGCTCGGCGAACATCCTGGGATTCGTCAAGAGGTTTGAAGGCAGAATCCTGAAGAAACTGATGGGTAAGAGGGTGATCTAAGGACCCTCTAAGATACAAGGATGTGAGATAAATATCTAGGGAATATGTTGCTACCTCCACATTAAAAACTCTGCATCTACCTTCTAGGCCGCATTAATGGGAAAATGACCCCTGAACAGTAGAATTCAACTTTCCTGCTATTATTTAAAGACTTCAAGAAGGTGGTGGAAGGAAGAGGTATCAAAAGGATAAGATTCGTGTGACACGTGGATGAATAGGGAAGAAGAAGGAGTATTTAAGAAGAGAAGAGAGGAAAGAAAAGGGGATCGGTGAGGTAGCTAAAAAAAGAAGGAAGAACTATAATTTTTGGCATAGAAAGAGAAGCAATATACATATCGTCATCGGCTTACGTCCGAGGAGGTTCCCTTGTCATATTTGTTTATCATTTGCAAAGATTGTGGCATTCTAGCCTGCTTATCAAGTTTCCAATATCCCTAAACTAGATTTCAAATCCACACTCTACAGATCTTATTGTTTAAGGTTCATTGGGCCTGAGCCCACGTCTATCTTCGGGTCCAGGTGCAATTGTGCACTTACAGATGGGATGTGAGGATAAGGATGGACAGAGTTGAATAAAATTGTAACTACTAGATGATAATGGGTAGTTATTTTATTATTATTTTTTTTAATATGAGGGAGGGGAGTTTAAACTTGTACGTGGGTGATTTTTTTTTTTTTTTTTGAGAAGAGAGTGGATGAATTTTCAGTAGAGTGGATTGAGATAAGAATTGTGGTAGCATTTATTTATTTATTTATTTATATAAAGATAAATGAAGCATTTGAATTCTAGTAGATAATAAATACATATAGGAATCAAACATTTGAATACAAATGGGTGTTGAGAATAACAATTTTTTTTTTCCTTTTGTGTGTGAAGGTTTTTTTTTTCTTTCTTTCTTTTGTACTAATTTGATTTTGGAGAAACTGAGTAGTTGGGTTTTGGTTTTTGTGTGGTTCTACCGCCTTACACTTTATTTTGATCTTGGTATATATAAATTTTTTTTAAAAAAAGGGACTTGGGGATAGGGATGAGGGTTGGATAGTTGTAGGGCCTATTTTTTAGGGTGAGGAGGAGAATGAACGTTAACGTAAACAATTAACTGGGAGCAGGGATTTTTTTTTTTTCATAAAAAAATTTAAAAGTAACGTGAGATTAGAGTAAGAAACTACAAATTAAAAAATTGATTTTTTTTTAATGTTAAAACAGTTAAGCCTTGATAAAGGTCAAAAAAAATTTTTTTTTTTTTTTGCAAACGTGAGTTTAGTGATGGAAGGAACAAAAACATATACAATGATGGTAAAACAAAAGGAAAAAAAAAAACTACAAAACTACAAAACTTTAATGCCAAAAGCATATACAATGATGGTAAAAAACAATTTCTTAAAAAGAAAAAAAAATACGTAGAAGGAAAAAAAATAAGTGAGGAAATAGAAGGAAATAGTAATTGATCATTTATATTTTGATCATTAATCAAATTTTGAAAATTACATTTAAAAAAAAAGAGTTAAAATATAAAAAGGATGAACTCTCTTACAGAGGATCAAGAGGAAAAACTGAAAAAAATCACTGCGTAACCAAGAACCGAAATTTTTGTATAAGTCCAAGGGCAATATATAAGAACAAACCATACTCGGACTTGACGAAGGAGAACTTTTCTTGTTCAAATTACTTGTCTTGTTCATTTTGATATTAGCTAGTCTATTGTGATAGGCATAATCCTACCTTATTGAACGTTTATTATCAAGCTCACTCTTTAACAAATTCATTGTTTTGGGCTCTTTGGGCCATTCCATTCCATTTGGGCTATGGGGCAAACCATTAGAATTTTTTTTTTTGAGACAGAACATATTATAATTTTTTTTGGGGGAGAATAAAGCATATTAGATGTTGGAGCATTTTAATATTAGATAATTAAAATGAATAAATGTTACAATATAAATGTAAAGATATGAGAGTGAATATGGAAGATGAGGAGTTAGTGAAAATATTTAAATAGTGCATATATTGAAAATGCATAATAAAATTGTAATAATAAAACTACTTACAAAATACATGTGATGACTTTTACAAAAGCTATTATGAAGAACTTGATGGATCAATGTAGAAAACTGAAATATTTACATCAGGTAAAACTATAAAATAATGCACTATTGTTGGGATTATAAAAACAATATATAGACACAAAGAAGATCTTATAAAAAAGTAGTGGGCAGGATATATTCTGTTTCACCATTTGTTGGAGAGAAGTTCAATCTACGTGTTCTTCTTAATCATGTCAAAGGGCCAACAAGATTTGATGATTTATTGACTGTCAATGGGATAACCTATCCAACTTTTAAGCAAGTAGCTGAACAAAGGGGTTTACTAGAGAATGATAACAGCATACGATAGTGTCTGCTTGAGGCAAGAGACATTCGAATGCCATCAGCTTTAAGAAGATTGTTTGCAACAATATTGGTATTTTGTCTACCGACTGGAGTAAGAGAATTGTGGAATGAGTTTTACCCATATATGGTAGAAGATTACCCATCAACATCTGTTACAATAGAGACACGTCGTACAAATAAACTTCTTAATGATTTAGGAGCGTTACACTTACAACATGAAAAGCACATTACAGAGTATGATTTGCCGATATCAACTGGAGAATGTGACAATGATTCAGCTGTACCAAGACTCATTCAAGATGAGCTATCTGTTCCTAATGTAGATAAAGAACTCACTTTAATTGAAAAGTTGAATAACGACTAGAGAGTTGCATATGAGAAAATCATGACAGTTATTGATCGTAAGGAAAGCATGATATTCTTCGTCGATGGGCCAAGGAGAACTGGGAAAACATTTTTGTATTGCTCAATATTGGTAACCTTGAGAAAAGCAGGTCACATTGCAATTGCCACAGCTACATTTAGCATAGCAGCAACATTACTCCCTGGTGGAAGAAAAGCGCATTCCAGGTTTAAGATTCCTTTAATTCCTAATGCTTCATCTACTTGCTCAATAAGTAAACAATCAGATTTAGCTGAACTTATTAGACGTGCCACCATCATTATTTGGGATGAAGCCCCAATGGTAAATCGACGTGCACTCAAATCTTTAGATAGAACATTTAAAGATATTATGAAAATAAATTTACCTTTTGGTGAGAAGGTGCTAATTTTGGGTGGAGATTTTCGTCAAGTACTTCTGGTTGTTCCAAAGGGTACAAAGGCAGAAATGATTGATGCATGCATAGTCAAGTCCCCATTATGGAAAAATGTCAAAGTATTACATTGAAGCAGAATATGAGGTCTATCAACGATGAAGAGTTTGCTGAGTATATACAACGCATTGGTGATGGGAATGAACCATTTATAATTGATGATTTGATTAAACTACCCTCTTCAATGGTAATGCAATGGGAGGGTTAGCATTATATATACAACTTGATTGATCAAGTTTTTCCAAGTTTGCAAGAACATGCCAATGATGCAAGGTATATGGTTGATAGGGCTTTGCTAACACCTATAAATGATGATGTTGAACAGTTTAATGCAAAGATAATTTCTTAGTTCCCAGGAGATGAGTTTACGTTACATTATTTTGATGAGGTTGAAGGAGATAATAATCATCTATATCAACAAGAATTCCTAAATTCTATATCTCCAGGGGGTTTACCACCACATATATTAAGGCTAAAAAAGGGTGCTCCAATTATGTTTCTGCGCAATATAGATTCAAAAGCCGGATTATGTAATAATACAAGATTGATATGCCGTGGATGTTTTAACAACGTAATTGACACTGAAATTTTGACTGGACAATATGCGGGTACACATGTTTTCTTGCCAAGAATTCCTTTGAAGACAACAGAAAATGTACACTTGCCATTTGTAATTATCAGACGACAATTTCCTGTACGTTTAAGCTTTGCTCTTACAATAAACAAAGCGCAAGGTCAGACAATTCCAACTGTTGGAATTTATCTTCCTGATCATGCTTTTAGTCATGGCCAATTATATGTGGCATTGTCAAGGGGAGTCTCCCAATCCACCACAAAACTATTGGTGCAAAAAGGAACAATACCTGAGGAGGAAGGTGTTCACACAAGAAATATTGTGTATAAAGATGCTTTGTTCCCCTCATCATAGGTATTAATTAACAATTGAAAAGAACTGTCTTACATATAAATGTATTTTAATAATTTACAAATTTTAATGGTTATGCGGTCTACGTTTTAATATTTTATTTCTTGATCTTTTTTATGTATACAATTAATTGGTAACAGGAAGGATGCCCAACTCAAATGTGAGAATCGAGTCCACTATGCTAAATAATGGAGTGCATGCTGTTCCTACTACTCATTGGGAGAATTGGAAGGATGATCAACCATTATTAAACATGGAGGCCATTGATAACAAGGTATATTTCTTTTTAATGATATCTTTAATCAGCACCCCTTTCTATTGTTTTATCAAAATTAATATTAAAAATGTCATGCTGCGTATGGGTTAGGTTCGCAAATTGGCAATTTATTCACCTGGTTGGGGATTCACTATTCGAGTTGACAAAAAAGAGCTTTGGAAAGAAGTGAAACGAGTTTTAGAGTCACAAGAATTAGAAAGGTTTGTTACAGTATTTTTTAAAATAGGAAAATAAGTAATTGATAGTCTTAATATACAAACAATTTTTTTCTTCATTTTGAAGTTCCATAAACAAAGACAAACAACAAATCAATGTCAAGAAGAGCAATGAGGTGCGCAACATCCATAGTAATAAAGACAAAGGAAAAATGAAGGACGATGTGATCTCTAACACTCATGCCAACAGAGACAAACGGAGAATGAAAATCAAGAACAATGTGGTTTCCAACATCCATGAGAAAAAAAAGATACGAAGAAAAAAAACCAAGGACGATGCAATTTTCAAGACCCAAAATAGTAAAAAAAAACAGAAAATGAGAGTCAAGGACGATGAGATAATAAAGCAGGTACAAATCATTACCACGTCTACTTTAAAATAAAAAAATAAAAAAAACTCTATTACATAGTTGACTATATAAACGTTTTTAAAATTTTTGGTAATTTAATGATAGTTCTTCAAGTCCCAAGCTGAAGTAGACCATTTCACATACATGGAGCTATGCAATATCATCACAAGGTCAGTTCAAATATTTCATTTTACAAGTTTATGCTTGATATTTATTGTGCTTAGTATTATTATGTACGTTTTAAAGTCTCTATTAATAACACAAACTAACACATTTTGTATCATAGGTTCATGGCAAATTTTGCTGGAAAGCAATTAGAATGTGGATCAAATAGCATTGCTCCACCAACTTCTCCACCGTAGCCAGCATAATATTAATAAGTTCACATATTCTGTGTTTCAGATGTAGTGCATTATTTTACAATTTTACCTGATGTAAATATTTCAGTTTTCTACATTGATTCATCAAGTTCTTCATAATAGCTTTTGTAAAAGTCATCACATATATTTTGTAAGCAGTTTTATTGTTACAATTTTACTATGCATTTTCAATATATGCACTATTTAAATATTTTCACTAACTCCTCATCTTCCATATTCACTCTCATATCTTTACATTTATGTTGTAACATTTATTCATTTTAATTATCTAATATTAAAATGCTCCAACATCTAATATGCTTTATTCTCTCCCAAAAAAAATTATAATATGTTCTTTCTCAAAAAAAAAATTCTAATGGTGCGTCCCATAGCCCAAATGGAATGGAATGACCCAAAGAGCCCAAAACAATGAATTTGTTAGAGAGTGGGCTTGATAATAAACGTTCAATAAGTTAGGATTATGTCTATCAAAATAGACTAGCTAATATCAAAATGAACAAGACAAGTAATTTGAACAAGAAAAGTTCTCCTCCGTCAAGTCCGAGTATGGTTTGTTCTTATATATTGCCCTTGGACTTATACAAAAATTTCAGTTCTTGGTTACGCAGTGATTTTTCTCAGTTTTTTCTCTTGATCCTCTGTAAGAGAGTTCATCCTTTTTATATATTTTTCTCTCTCTTTCATCTCAGCCCTCCACGTGTAGGTCAGAATGCTAATCTCCTTGATGCTTGTCCCATCAACACCTTCCTAAAATCTTTGGGGGTAGCTATAAGGTTGAAAGTTACTATTCAAGTATCACTTCTACATTAATGCGGTTAGGGGGTTAGATGTAGAGCATTCAGTGCGGTGATAGCAGCTTTCTTCTCAGATATTTCTCAATTCTCTTTTGCCTCATCCCTTTTTTATGCTTATCCTTCCAAGCATGATTGCCCATTGCCTGGTTCTTGGTGGGTGGTCGAACTTTAGGCCTCCACCCTGTTAGTCGAGGAGGGATTGTTCCTCAGACAACATTTCCTGCTCACCACTTGTACCCTTCCACAGCCCAATAATCTATCAGCCATCGCTAGTACTTGTCTATCATTGAGCCATTTGACGTCCTCGGGCGCAACCCATGGCCCAATATCTAGATCTGGGCCCTTCATCCCTACTACTTAAATTATATTCCATATTTGAACCTTCAATTAAATGAAAAAAAATAGATAGTTTGAAGTATAGACATAATTATAATATATATCTATTATTCAATAGTAATTATAAGAAATAATTTTATATAAAAAATCATAATAAACATTAAATATTAATAAAAAAATTAAATATCAAATTTTATATTTTATATTTTATATTCAAACAAAATAAAAATAAATGTTTATTAATAACTACGTATCATAATTATCATATTTTATATTTATAAACAAAATAAGAGAGAGATAAAATTATATTCTATTGAACTTTCACGTGCTAATTTATTATTTATTAAATTTTTTTTTTCCTTTTTGGAAGGAATGGATTGTTGACCGGTAATTATAAAAAAAAAAAATTTGTACACTCACTTAAAAAAAATATACACCATGCCCATTGAATAGTGCCTTCCCTTTTCCAACGGTGTACAAAGTCTAAAATAAGTTATCATTATCAACAAAAAATTCATTTAAATACACAATTCCAAAGTTTTTATTAGCAAATTTACCAGTTTTTTTTTTTTTAATTCAAGAATCAATAAGAGGACAGTATTTGAAGAAAAAAAAATTACAAAGTACAAAGTGTGAAGAATATTCGGGAAACATGTGGAATTCAATGAACAGTGGTTCAAAGTTCAATCTCATGATTAATTATTTTGCAAATGACAACTAGGTCAAATGGCAGGGAGGAATCCCGGCCCTTTCCCCATTTTGAAAGTATTTATGAAAAAAAAAAATGCTATGTTTAATTAATATACAAATCTAACTAATACTCTAAGGGTATTAATTTATGAATAACTTTTTATGGGAAAAAAAAAACTGGTTGGGAAGATATTAATGATATTATTATGGTATTGGATGACGCCTAGGGTTGTAAACTAACCAAACTTTATCAAGTAGTGAGTATTCAAGTTCAGCTTGACAACGAATGTAGAATGTTTAAATTTGGCCTCCTCCCATCTGAGGAGAGAAATGGGGTTTTGACTTCAGGTAGTTGATTCAACATGCTTCTCTAACTCCCATATGTGAGAATGTCGATTCACGTGTCCTGTTACTAGTCCTGACACTTTGGAGTCCGCAACGTCTCATTAAATGCTCTAGGCGACGCTCTGTTCCCCACATCCTTCGGGGAGATGGAGATCCTACGGCTGACATTTCCCTTTAAATTTTGGGTGGGATAACTCCCACCCAATTTTGCCTCCTATAAAAGGCACTTGGAGAGCTCATTTTTCCTACTTTACAAATCTTCGAACTCCCAAGACTTCCCATACTCTCAAGCTCCCAAGATTTTCCAAATCTTCCAATTCTCGAGAAGCTCCTGAGGCGTCCATTGTCCTTATTTTCGTAAGTTTTTCATCTTTAGGCTATTTTCTCCTCGGCCAATCTCATCAACCTTCTACTTTCTAAATCTTCTTCACAAATATCTCCCTCGCCTCTCTTTAGTTTGCTCTGATGGGTATATTTGCCCACCTAGTAGATTCCCCCACCTGCATGGAGGGAATTAGGGCTAAATACCACATTCCCTAGGGAGTTTCCCTGCGGTATTGTACTCCAGGGCAGTGGCTTACCCACAAGAATGAAGGGAAAGTCGTCATTCCCATGATCGCCTTCATAGAAGGGGGAATGACACTCCCCATAGGTAGCATAACTAGGGACTACTTAATCGCCCATAAGCTATGCCCCCACCAATACGCGCCCAACCTATTTAAGGTCCTGGGTAGTGTAGACGCTTTCAACGAGCACATGGGTTTGAACCTTACCTGGCACGACATCATTTGGATGTACAAGTGCCATTCGCTCGCTAACTCCGAGTATTACCTCAAGTCTAGGTCCTCAATTGTTAGGCTCGCCTCATGTCTTTCAAAGTCCAACAAGAGCATGAAGGACAACTACCTAATCACCTTTGAGAAAAGGCACTATAGTCTTCACTGCCCAACTCGGGAAGAGCCAGGTGGGGTGCCCTAGGTTTAGGTCCTTTGAAACGGGACTTAGTTTTGTGGTTCTCTCTTTGCTTTCCCTTTTTTTTTTTTTTTACTTCTTTCTCTTCTAACTAAAGGTTCATCTTTCTAACCATGATTTTTCTTTTTGATTGTTTTTGCAGATAAAAGGCACATAGCTCCTAACATCAACTTTGTCAAAGTCGCAGACCTTAACAAGGTACTAAGAGCCGAAGTTTTCATGAGTGAAGACAGACAATTGAGAGCTCTCCACCTCATCCTCAACTTTGTTCCCTTATTCGATAATTTTCAAGAGGTGGGCAATGCGATCAGACTAGGCAATCCTCAGATAGACGTCTCGATGCCCGGTTTTCTAGCACAAGAAGGCAATGTGCAAGTTGACCGGCCTTCCCAACGTGCTCCCCCTGAAACAGCGGCTCCGAGAGAAGAAACTGCTTCCTTACTCTTTTCACTTGAGAAAGAAATAGACCAATTTCAACTCACAGAAGAAAGGGAGGAGCAGGGAGATCCTGTCATTCATATCTCGGATGCAGAGGACGAGTTTGACAGAATTTCAGGTGTTCGCACCTCCGGCCTCGTAGTTGCATGTATAGACAGTAGTTTAGAGGAGGAAGAAGAAGGGATGGCTCTGAACCAGAAGAGGGGCTTGAAAGATCTCCTTGTGGATAGGGCCAAAGGACTGATGCCCAAGGACGCTTTAGGGTCCTAGCCTCTTCCTGCTCCCCCCCCCCCCTCCTCCTCCTGTTAACCTGCTCCCCATGCCCAATTTGAAGAAGAAAAGGAAAGAGAATGAGGGGAAGGTGGTCCACCAAAAGGAGCCGAAGCAACAAAAGATGGCCAAGGGCCAAGTACGGGCCTCCTCGGTTGAGAGCAGGGAGGACTAGGATGTGGTCGAGGTGCGCCATCGAAACCCCACCTAGGACCCTCGGCTAGAGTTGGGTGGGGCAGCCATTCCCTGAAACTCCACCACTAGGGAGTTCTAGAAAGTGCACGTCCACTATCTAGCCGAGGCCCTAGAGTCCCCTCCTTTTGCCTAGGGACATGGCTGCATTGAAGAAAATAAGGCAGCTAGACTTCTTTCTGTCTCTGAAGAGGGATCTAGCCTTGGTAAGTTCCTTGGCATTACTTAGCGTGCTTGTCTGTCGCTTCTGTGCAAGCCATCCAAGAGGTGTTTATTGCCGAGGAATGGGTGAAGGATGCCTGGAATGAGGCTAAGGTCGAGGCTAACATTCGCGTCGAGACGAACAAGGCCTTAGACGTAGCTAAACAAAAGAACAAAGAGCTTGTTGTGAAGCTGACGACGAAGGAATGGGAGAGAAGGAGCGCTGAGGCTGGCCTCAAGAACGCCAAAAACTAGGCTAAGGAGCAATGCAAAAAGCTCCACTATGCTGAAATAGAGCTGGCCACAGCCAAGCAGTAGGTCGCAGACTTAAAGGTGGAGCTTAGGAAGGCCAAGGAGGTTACTCGAACGACCAAGGAAGCAGAGAAGGCTTCGGAGCAAGCATCCTATGACCGTGGGGTGCAAGAGACTGAGGTCTGCCTGGCAGAGGAGCTAGCAAAGGTCTGCAGGGACTACTGCAAGGAAGTGTAGGCAAAGGCACTCAACCTAGCAGGGTTCCCTCCTACTTCCAAGTGGAAGAAAGCTGAGAACATTTACTACACTGCTAATATCCGTGAAGCTCCAACTGCACTCCCTTCTCCCACTGCCTTTGCCTCAACCTCTTCTGAGCAGCCCCTCATCACTCAGGCCCCTTTTCCCCCTGTTAAGGTCCTCGAAGGGACTGGCGATGCTGGTGACCAAGAACAGGGGGCTGAGGTGGCTAAGGGTAAAGGGCTTGGCCAGAGTGATTCTCGGTTAGAGGACAAAGGTCCAGAGGCTACTCTAAACCCAAGGATGCCGCTCCCAAGGCTAAGGATGTCGTTTCCAAGGCAAAGGAGGTTGATTCCAAATCCAAGGAAGTTAATCCCAAGGCCATCAACCCTCCTGTCTCCTAGCCTGGTAGCCAAGACGACCCTTCACCAACTAAGGCATAGTTTAGGATCTTTTCCTTTTACTTTTGTCATTGTACTAGCATCATTTTATTTTATTTTATTTTTTTTAATTTTCCTTTGTCATGGCAGTTTGGCATGTTTAAGATGTATCCCTTTTCTCAATCAATGAAAGGACATAGATTTTTGCCTTTGTGAGACTTTACTTTTCTTGCAATATATGTCTCTGGTTGGCTATAGCTATTGTTTTGCCCCCTGCTGAGACTTTAAATTGGTGATGCTTCTAACAGTGAACACCCTTACTTTAACAAAAGATAATGGTGATGATTTGTTGTTAACTCAGATAAAGCAAACCCATGTAAACAATGAGAAAGAAAGACTATGTATTAGTACTAAAAACTATGTAATTAACAGGGAGGCCTAAGTCCTTAGAGATAAACAAAGCACTTAGTAGGAAAAAAGTACCTTATTTTAAGAGTACCTTAACGTACCTTAACGTACCCTCAAAATCCTTTAGCCAAGGCCCAAGGCAAGCCCTTGTTTTCATGTGATGATGTATATGATGGGGTCCCATCCCTGATGGGTTCACCAAGTGTTAATTTTCCCAAGGCATATGATCTGAGAGGTCACATAAGTAGTGGAGAGTGTTAATTTTCCCAAGGCATGTGGTCCGAGGGACCAAACGTAACCAAGGTTCTGTTTAACACTTAAACAAATAACCCAAAATATTAATTTACCCAAGGCATGTGGTCCGAGAAGTTAGACATGACCAATGTTCTGTTTAATATTCACATAAGTAGTGGAGAGTGTTAATTTACCCAAGGCATGTGGTTTGAGGAGCCAAGTATGGCCAAAGTACTGTTTAACACTTAAACAAACAACCTAGAATATTAATTTACTTAAGGCATGTGGTCCGAGGAGCCAGACATGACCAAGGTTTTATTTAATATTCACATAAGTCATGGAAAGTGTTAATTTACCCAAGGCATGTGATCCGAGGAGCTAGACATGACCAAGATTTTGTTTAACACTTAAACAAACAACCCAAAATATTAATTTACCCAAAGCATATGGTCCGAGGAGCCAGACATGACCAAGATTCTATTTAATATTCACATAAGGGACAACACATAACGCTAGAAAGAAAAACAAGGCAGAGCTGCCTTTCATTAATAATAATATCTTCACAGTTTATTTACATTCCAGGGCGCGATACAATTTTTTCATCCAAGTCCTCTAGGAAGTATGCTCTTATCCCAGCTATTGAGGTGATACGGTATGGCCCTTCTCAATTGGGTCCTAACTTTCCCCATGCTAGGTTTTTTGCAGTTCCCACAACATTTCTTAATACCAAGTCCCCTAGGGCTAATGACCATAACTTCACGCTTGAGTCATACCCCTGTTTAAGCTTTTGTTGATAATATGCCAATTGAACCATGGCGTTTTCCCTCTGCTCCTCAATCAAGTCCAAACTTTTCTCTAACATGCTGTCATTGCTATTTGGGGTGAACGAGCTCGTCCTTAACGTTGGGAACCCATACTCCAGAGGAATCATTGCCTCAGTCCCATAGATTATAGAAAAGGGTATCTCCCCCCTTAACCTACGAGGGGTAGTCTGATACGTCTAAAGAACATGTGGCAGCTCTTTCACCCATCTACCCTTAGCGTCATCTAGCCTCTTCTTGAGTCCACTCACTATCACCTTATTAACAACCTCAGCCTGCACATTCCCCTGTGGATAAGCTAGGGTAGAGTACCTATTCTTAATGCCCAGATCATAACAGTACCTCTTGAAGGCTTTGCTATCAAACTGAAGACTATTGTCTGAGATGAGGGTGTGAGGGATCCCAAACCGGGCGACAATATTTCTCCACACAAATCTTTTGGCGTTTGCATCTCTAATATTTGCAAGGAGCTCAGCTTCAACTCACTTGGTGAAGTAATCCATGCCGACAAACAGCCACCTCCTATTTCTTGCTGCTTTAGGGAAGGGCCCCACAATGTCTAAGCGCCACTGGGCAAAAGGTCAGGGGCTAGACAAAGGATTGAGGACACCCCCTGGATGATAAATATTCGGGGCTTATCTTTGACATTGGTCACATTTCTTCACGTATTCATTTGCTTTCTTTTGCATGCTTGGCCACCAATATCCTTGGGTAAAGGCCCTGTGAGATAGTGACCTTCCCCATGTGTGGCTTCCACAAATTCCTTTGTGTAGCTCCTCTAAGAGTGGGTCAACTGCCTCGGGATGAACGCATAGCAAATATAGCAAAAAGAGCACTTGTATAACTTTTGTTCCACGGACAACTAGAACCGAGGAGCTCTCCTCTGCACTTTGTCGGCTTTGCCCTTCTCCTCGGGTAAGACATCATCCTTGAGAAATAGCACAATAGGATCCATCCAACTTGGCTCGACCCTGATCTGGTGGATAAGGACGTTCTACTTTCCCATCTCGGCGGACTTGCACAGATGCTCAACCAAAATAACTCGAGGTAAACTTTGTGCCGAGGAGGTTGCAAGGGTGGCATGAGAGTTAGCATGCGTGTTTCTTCTCATTGGGATTTGTTGTAGGCAGAAGGATTCAAACCCTAATTGCAAGTGCCTAACTTGGCTTAAGTAGTCTTGCATTCTCGTGTCCCTGGCTTCTAGTTCTCCCTTCACTTAGCCTACAACCAACCTCGAATATGAAAATATCTCCACCGTTCTTCCTCTTATTTTCTGATCCATAACCATTCCTACCAACAATGCCTCGTTCTTGGCCTTGTTGTTCGTGTCCAAGAAGTCCTGCCTTAAGGATTTCTTGATGGTGATCCTTTTAGGAGATATTACAACTCGCCCCACCCCTGATCCTCTTTGATTTGCCTTGCCATCAACATACACCATCCAAGATAGATGTTCCTTCAAGGAGATCATGGCAACTAATTTTCCATCCATGTTCGGCTTCTCAGCATTTCCTTCTAGTGAAAGCTCAGTGAACTCAACCACCAGATCTGCGAGGACTTGGCCCTTTATAGAATTGAGAGGCATGTACTCAATATCAAAAGCCTCCAAGATCATCCCCCATTTCGCAACCCTCCCTATGTAGTCAGCCTTTCGAAGCAGTGATCAAATAGGAAGTTGGGTTAGAACCACGACAGTGTGAACCTGGAAGTAATGTGGGAGCTTCCGTGTAGCATAAACTACTGCCAAGATGGCCTTCTCCAGCGGCAGATAGCGAACCTCTGCCTCATGTAGTGATTTGCTCACATAATAAACTGGTATTTTCACCCCGTCATCAACCCGTATCAGTACCAGACTTACCGTATGCGTGGCTACAGCAATGTAGGCAAATAGAACCTCCTTCTCCTTGGGCTTGGACATAATAGGTAGTCGAGAAAGATATTCCTTCAACTGCTAAAAGGCCGAGGAACATTACTCTGTCCATTAAAACTCTTTCCACTTATGCGACAATTAAAAGAAGGGCCTGTACCTGTCTGCTGATTAAGAAATGAATCAGTTCAAGGCAGTAGTCATTCCTGTCAATTTCTGGACCTTCTTGGGCTTCCAAGGAGGCTGCAAGTCGTTAATCGCTCTAAACTAATTAGGGTCAACTTCTATTCTACGGTGGGTAACCATATAACCTAGGAACTTATCAGAGCCTACACCAAAAGAACACTTAGCAGTATTAAGGCGCAATTTGTGCTTTCTCAGTATCTCAAATACATTCCCGAGATCACCTATATGCTCGGACTCTGCTTTACTCTTTACCACCATATCATCTATATACACCTCAATACTCTTGTCCAACTGAGGCTCAAACATTCTAGTCATCATCCTTTGGTATGTAGCCCCTGTATTTTTTAATCCAAATAGCATTACTTTATAGTGGTAATTCCCAGTGGGCGTAAGGAAAGCGATCCTTTCCTGATCGTCTAAAGCCAAGAGTATCTAGTGGTAGCCTTGCAAGGCGTTCAAAAAACTCATCCGAGGATGTCCTACTGTTATGTCCACCAATTGATCTATTTGAGGCAGGGGGGAAAGGGTCCTTTGGGCAAGCTTTATTCAAATCCGTAAAGTCTACACATACTCGCCACTTCCTAGTTTTCTTTTTCACCATCACCATGTTGGCCAGCCACTCGGGGTAGAATACCTCTTTTATGGCCCCAGCCTACTTGAGCTTGAGCACTTCTTATTTGACAACATCAGAGTGTTCCTTAAATGAGCGTCGAGGTGGCTGCTTCTTAGGAATTGCAAATGGATTGATGTTTAGGTGGTGGCAAATGAAATCTAGATCCACCCCTAAGGCCTCGTAGGCGTTCCACGCGAATACGTCAATTTTTTTATAAGAAAATCTTCCAGCTCTTACCTCTCCCGAAGAGGCAGTTGCGCTTCAACCTAGAAGAACTTCTCCTCATCGTTTCCAATAACGACTCTTTCCAATTGTTCGTATTTCGCCCCTTTCGCCTCTACCTCCGCAGCCAACACCGGCACCGGTGATTGCCATAAGTTCCGCCCAACAGAGGCCAAGGTCTCACCCCTAACTTGATGTCTGATTACGGCCACCATGCACTGCCTAGCCATAGATTGGCTCCCCACTAGCTCTTCAACGCGATCCCTAGATGGATACTTTACTTTCAGGTACAACGTGGAAGGCACGGCTTCCATGGCGTGAAGCCAAGGCCTCGCCTTAATAGCAATGTAGGGGGAGTAGGCATCCACCGCGATGAAGTTCACCTCCACGACCTCTGTGCCCGTCTGAATGAACAGTCGGATTTGGCCATTTGGAAAAACAATCTTCCCGTCAAACCCTATTAGAGGGATCATAGCAAGTCAGGTCCTCGGACCTCAGCTTCAATCCTTTAAATAGGTCAGGATACATGATCTCTGCGCCACTGCCTTGGTCTATCAACATTCTTTTAACATCGTACCTGCCTATCCTGAGAGTGACCATCAGAGCACATCATGTGGCTACAAGGTTCCAACCTTATCCTCATCCAAGAAGCTCAAAGTCGGACGACCCTCCACTCTACTCCTCTTCGGATTAGGTGACAAGCCCTCGGCAAACGGCCAAGCCACAACATCACCCTGGACGGTTGAGAACCAGTCCTTCCCAGAGCAACAAGAATGACGCTAATTGTACCAAAAGGTGGTCCCGTAGGAGCATCCCTCCAAGCCCCGACCCTACCTGACCACCCTGTCCATTGGGTTGATACAGGAATTGCTTTAACTTCCCAATTTTAACCAATTGTTCTAAGTGACTCCATAACATCTTGCAATCTTCAGTGGTGTGCCCCCGCTCCTGGTGGTACTAGCAGTGAAGACTTTGGTTGCACCTTGATAGGTCTCCTTCCATCTTGTTTGACCATTGAAAGTATGGCTCATTCTTAATTTTCTCCAAAATTTGGTGCACTGGCTCTCAGAACACAGTACTAACTACTTGAGCAATAGCAAACCCAGAATGCCACGTTAAATCTCTCTGAGGTCGGTTGTTATTGTACCTATCCAACCTGAAAGCCCTTCCATCTTGTGGGACCACCTTAGCTTTCCCCTTTCCCTGTTGTTGGTCCTCCTCGACTCGTTTATACTCATCAATACGGTCCATGAGTTAACGCACAATCTTAACTAGTTTCCTAGTCAAAGACTTTCTCAGATCATGCTCGGCAAGCAAGCTAACCTTGAAAGTCCTTATAGCCACATCATCAAAGGTCCCATCTATCTTGTTGAACATCTCCCAGTACCTGTCGGAGTACATTTTCAAGGTCTCTCCCTCTCGCATAGTCATAGATAGCAGGGAATCCAAGGGCCAAGGAACTTTACTGCATGTCACAAAACAAGCCCCAAAGGCTCTAGTGAGCTCCTTAAAGGAACTGATAGAACCTTCTTTGAGACTGTTGAACCATCTCATCGCCACTGGCCCCAAACTGGTTTGGAACACCTTGCACATCAAGGCCTCATTCTTTGAGTAAAAAGCCATTCTCTGGTTGAAGTGGCTAACGTGCTCCACTGAGTCCATCCTACCATTATACATGGTGAATGTGGGCTAGGTGAACCGTCGAGGAAGTCTTCCTGCCTCTATCCTACGGGTAAAAGGTGACTTGAAAATCTGATTTAGGGTCATATTCATAGCATCGTTGACCAGGTCTTTGTGAGACGGAATCTTCCCTCTCTACCTATCTTGGCACTTCTCGTCATGCGAAAAAGACTCACTGGGGGGAGTCCTTGACTTGGGCTGGTAGCTATTATCACCATCATCCCCAAAGAGTGATCAGAACTTGAAGGAGTCCTTCCGTGTTGCTCACGGCATAGTCTCCTTCATAAACGGTCTATGTCCTGCTGCAGGCCTCTAGTACTTTCTTCATGAGAGACATGACTCTTACCTCGGAACTAGCTCCTGCCAGTTTGTGTCGTATGCACGCTAACCTCACGGTCCCTTCTTCGTTCACGGTTGAGAAAATGACCGTGACGTAGGGAACCCACAGACTCTTCCCGGTTAGGCCCTGAACCTATGATGGCTAAATGTTAATCCCACCAAAGCTCAAGCTATCCCCACAGATGGCACCAATTGTAAGTGCAGATTTTGGTCTTAAGCCCAAAATATGAATGGATTAAGGCCCAAAGAGCCCAATACAATGAATTTGCAAAGAGTGGGCCCAAAATCTAGGCTTCAATGGACCCAAGAATACACACGGTGAATAAAAGATAGAAAGAAAGTAAGGACAATAATCTCTTAAGCGAAGGAAACACTCCTCGACAACGCCCAAGGAGAATGATCCTCGTATATATTTCTCTTAGACTCAAATCTTATTACAGTTCTGGTTACTACAGTGTTTTCTCTTCCGATTCCCCCCTCCCCCCAGTCCCCGGAAGGTCCCTTACATTATATAGCTCCCCTTAGATGATCTTGGCCCTCCATTTGTTGATCATCCAGGCCACTAGTTGAATGTCTGTCCCATCAAACACCTTCCCAAACCCCTTCTGAGTCTGGCAGCCAAGGAAACACTGTTCAGGAGTCTTCTCTACATAAATGTAGCCAAGAGGTTTGGTGGGATGCATTAAACGTGGTGGCAGCCACCATCCCTTCAATCATGTCAGTGTTAACCCCCTCTCCGAAGCTCTTTCTCTACAGTACGACCTCCTCTGATGACTCGCTATTGACGTGACCTTACTGTCCGAGGGCATGACCTCCTCGACCTGATAATAGCCCTTCTCAGTCATGGGTATGACACGTGGTGCAATTACCTTATTGAAATTCTTGTACCCCACACCTCCAATAATGGGGTTATGAAAGTTACTAAAGACTAGCAATTGGTTTTGTAATCTTTATCAGCTCTGGAATCTCACATCCGCTAGAAGAATAATGAGAAGGTGGTCTAATTATATTAAAAATAGTTAGTTCCACGTTGAAAAGAAAAGAAGTAAGGAGGTGTGATAGTACTAAGATCTTATATCCTTAAAACGTCATGAATTTTACTAAGATCTTTACTAAAGTGTAATTTATGTACCAATCCAAATCTCAGGATCTCGATTTCATAGCGATACTAAAGATCTTGTGCTATGAAGGAATTTGTAAAAAAAAATTTCTTACTTATTTTGGACCTCTAAATGGAGTCCAAAGACCCCAAATTGATTATCAAAAAAAGTAATAAACAGACCAGCCAAGTAGCCCCAACCCAAATTGATTATAAAAAAAACATTTAAAAAATGCACAAAAAACCCCAAGTCTCACGCCACCTTAATTGCTTAATTTAATCAACAAAATCAGAGAAGAAACTAAAGAGTAGAGAGCGAATGCGTTCACAGTGGCGCCATTCTGAGAGAGACCATCGACATCAATGGTGAGTTTAAAAAAAAAATCGGTGCTAATTAGTTACTTGTTTGACACAGACACTCATTGATTATAATTTCTCAACAGACACTCACTTATTAATTTCTCAATGTTAGAAAGATTATTTGATGAATCTTACTATCTTAGTAATTGTTTAATGGAATTGTTATTTGTTTTGTGTTGTTTATGTGAGACATTAGGAAATTTTATTTATTTTGAGTTGTTTATGCGAGACATTATGTATGATTGTGGTGTTGAAACTTAGAACTTGGTATTTGTGAGTTATAATTTTTGAACTTTGAACTTGTGTATGTAATTTTAGTTTGGTACTTTGCCTTTTATTAGTAACTAGTTTGTAACTCAATGCATATATATGGATATACTTCAAATATATAAATTAAGATGCATTGTATAATTCTTATATACATACATAATTTAAATATTATTGATAATCATTTTTTAAAAATCTTTAAGAAAAATTTTATATTCATTAATTCTAGACTCTTTGGTTTTTGTATGCAATAACTCCCTTTGATGGATATTTATGATGTGATCTCACATTTGACTTCAAAATTAAGAAATAAAACTTTTTCTAAAAATAGATAATTTAGGATTGCATGGCACAAAATTGGACTTCAATCAGTGGCAGAACTAGGATTTTAGTCTAGAGGGGGCAAAATTAAAAGACGATATTAAAAGTGAAATTTATCTAAAAAACATTAATCAACAATAATAACAAAATAAATAAACAATTGTAAGCAAATATGAATATATTTCATATTATTAAAATAGATAAACAAAAACAACTAATTCATAGCTACTAAAAAATTTACAAACTGATGGAGTAAAAATATGATTAGTGTTACTTAAAAAATATAATGAATAAATGTTTGAAATTATTTTTTGTGATTGGTGACATACCAATTTGTAAGACATATGTAGTAAAATTTGTAAGACATAAGTAGTAAAATTTGTAATATCTCTAGCATCATTCAAAGATAAAATGATGTGAAAAGTATCATAAATAGTTAAAATTGTGTAAATAATGATATAAAATAAAAAAAAAATAGTGAAATAAGTGGTTTGGTTACTTTCAAGTTTTAACAAGTAGAAATCTTTTTTTTTTCCCTCCATGTGACTACTAATACAAAAAAAAAATTAGGAGTCAGGGGGGGCAAGTGCCCCCCCTCACCCCCCCTCTAGCTCCGCCAATGACTTCAATTGTGGAATCTAATTGGATTTTCTTATTCTTATATTTTTTTAATACTCTTTAAAAATTCTTGTAAGAATATTATTATGTAGAAAATGTAAATTGTCAATTTAAAAAAAAAAAACTTTTTTATGTTCATTAATTCTAAATTCTTTAGTTTTTGTACGCAATAACTCACTTGAATGGATATTTATGATATGGTCCCACATTTGACTCCAAAATTAAGAAATAAAACTCTCTCTAAAAATAAATAATTTAGGACACATGACGCAAAATTATACTCAATTGTAGAATCTAATTGAATTTTTTCTAAATTTTGCCAATATATATATGTTTGTGTCAAGAATTAATTTTGTTCAATTTTTCTTTAATACATATCTTATGAATTATAATTATAGGTTTTTTTAGTATTTTTTTTCAATAAGAAAAGGATCTTACGATTCTCATACTGATCCTACTATCTGATCTCCGAATCCTCTCACCAATCTCATGTAGGGTCTTAATCCTACTAACCTTGGCAATACCATCTCATATAAAAAAATAATAACAAGTGGTGGTATAGCTTTGACTTGTGAGAATGAGTTAGGAGCAAAGTTTAGAGCTTCATCTTATGAGATAGGTAAAGACTAAGCGCTGATGTCTAATTAGCTGCTTATTTTTCCCAATTCGATCACTTAGGTACGACTTTATAAAATCTCTCCTTGTTTCCTTCTTTTTCTTAGTTAAAATTTATCAAAACCAAATGCATCTCATTGTTCAAGACAAGTTACTCCAATAGAAATTAAGAAGAACTAAAGAGAGAAAAAGAGAATAACGTACTCACCTTATGTCTAGAAATACAATTTATTTAATGAGCAAAATTCTAATGTTATGTGTGGCACTGGCATGACCTATTCAATGGTTGCTCCAAACCAGTTTAAAGAAAAATTTCCAGCAACCCCATTACATTGCGATTGATAATGAACTTTTAGTGTCATGACCTATTCAATGGTTCCTCCAAATGGGTATCTCTCTCTCTCTCTTTTTATTTTTTCTTTTTTCAAGTTGGTTAGCATATGGATGGCATTTTCAGCACACGCATGGAGAGAAATAACGGTTTGGATCCAAAACGACAAACAATGTGAATTAGCTTCATTGAAAGTGTTTCATGACTCTATCTCGAGTCATTTAGGACCCGTTTGATAAGAGATTTTTAGTAACGGTGTTTAAACTTTGTGAAAATACGTGCTGTGATATTTAAACAATAGTTTTCATTGTTTAAATATCGTTACCAAACGTGGCCTTAAGTGCATCATATTATACTATAATGGCTAATGAATTAAATACTAAATAGATGACGTGTGTTCTCTTTAAAATAAAATGATATGTGTTGTTCACTCTTTAAACTATTTGTATCTAAAATTTAATAGAAGTTCGACTTATTTTTAAAAAAAAAAAATACAAGTACGACATTCATCCTTCAAAATTTTAAAAATTATAGTTTCGTATCTATATATTTCAAAGCAATTTCATCCTTTTATCAATCTATTAATAATGTAATTGTACACATCACAGATGCAGTTTCTGTGGGATAGGTTAAAAAAAATGAGGTCACTTTGAAATAATTTATTTTAACAACAATGACAAAAATTACCATTTTTAATTGTTAATTTTTTAAATGATGAAGTTGTAACATTTTTAATTAATTAGACAAAATTTGGCTAAAAACAGGCTAAAAAAAATAGCATGGTTATTCACTTATTCTTATTCGAATCATTAGATTGCATGTTTATTATGTTATTAACACGCATATCAAATTTTGTACCAAGCAGATGTTATCTACTATTTGATTTATAAACTTATTTTTTATACATAATTTTAATTACAAAATTTTGAAATTTAAAAATTTTATTGATAACATTATAAACACCCAACATCTCAGTTTTTATTTTTACATACAACCCAATAAAACAATATAAACTACATAATCAAATAATATTAAAAAAAAAATTCTCTCTCTTATCTTCCATCTCTCTTTCTCTTTGTCTCTCTCTCTCTCTACAATAATATATTCTTTTATGTTTACAACCCATGAATAGTAGGTTGTATATTTGAGAATTCACTATTCATGGTTGCTAAATAAAAAAACAAAAAATACATTCCTAGATAAAGGGGAAATTTGGGGTGCTGATTGGTATAATAGCATGTGGGAAGTTTTTACAGCCCAATGCTAATGCTCACAAACAAATTTGAAAATTTAAGATAAGACTTGTTAATTCCCAAAAACTCATGAAAATCTAATTGTTTGTTTGAAAATTTTTAAAATTCTCAATAATTATACAATATCCATATGAACGCACCAATTCTCATGAAACGAGAGAATTTTGACTCTTATATTTGATGTAAGAAATGTCAATGCTAAAATATATATAAATATATATATATATATATATATATTAATGATTAATGGCATTTTTATCATTTAAAAACATATCCATAATGGTCAAAATGTCAAATTATTAATTTGTTGTTAACTAAATAATATGAATATATAGTAAGTTCTAGTTAGCTCATTTGGTAAAGTTTATTATCTTCAAATAAGAGATTTGGAGTTCGATTCCTGCCTATACCTAAACACCAATGGTGTCTTGGTTTAATGGTAAAGAATTATCATCATAAGTGGACATCATAAATTAAAAACTTAAAACCTTCTCTAAAAAAAAATGAATATATAAAGGATTATTTTAAAAAGTTAAAATTATATTTATGTTAGTTAAGGGTTATGCATTCTTCAGAGCTTATAAAAATTCATAGAAATTTGTATTGATCTTCGGTTGAGAGTTATACACTCGTGTACGTATAAACATAAAAAGTGTAACTACCACACAAATTCAAATTCTTGTCTTTTTTATTATTTTCCTTTGTTGGGGAAGTCTAAATTAACTTGCTTCTATTCTTTGCGTTTTCTTTTTATTTTTTATTTTTTTGTAAAGCACTCACCAAACATTCTCTTTGCACAACCAAAAAAAAAGTCCACTTGTATTATTTTAGTTGGGAGACATCAAAGCAATTCCAATTTTTATTTAAAATTTTTTTTTTTTTTTAAAGCTGCACACACATAACCGTTTTTTTTTTTTTTTTTGGTGTGTGTGGAGAGAGTTTCACAACTTATAATGTCCACTCCTAATAATTATTTTTTATCATCAAATCAAAACACCAATTAATTTTTTATGTAGACAGGAATGAAATTCTAGACCCCTTATTCCACCACAAGAAACTTTACCAATTAAACTAGCTGAAACACACATATAACCAAAGATTTTAACATACAAACTATGGTCGACCATATCTTGCATCTTGTTATAATTATATCATAAAGTCTAGTATGGGCATCTCATTTTCAGCTATATAGTCCAAGAATTGTTATCCTTATATATCACTTCCCATAAAATGGTGTGCCTCAATCCCCCTCCCCTACTTATAACCTACTTCAATTCCTTATTTTTTTCAAATAAATAAATTTAAGATGAGAATAAAATAAATAATTGACCAAAAAATGTGAATAGAACATGAAGAAAAAAAAATCCTACCTAGGTTTCGAGTCTTTTGAGTAAATATTGTAAAAAATTGAGTTTTTTGTGGTTATAGGCACTGTTCCAAGTTATTTAAGGGAATGAGGAGAGAGAATGAATTTCGGCAACAGTGTTGCCGAAATTCTAAGAAAAGTATGAGAGAGAAAAGGAAAAAGGAGGAGAGAGAAATTTTGGAATTTCGGCAACACTGTTACCGAAATTCCTTCTACACAGCCCTTGCCCGAGTCAGTGAGTGTCCAATGCCCGTGCACAAGTGCCCAAAAGCAAAATATATATATATATATATATATTTTTTTTTTTTTTTGGTGGCAATCCCATTGCCAAAAATGGAGGGAAAAGGTTTTAAAAAAAAAAAAAAATTATGGCAATGGGATTGCCAAAATAGGGGAGAAAGAGAAAAAAAAAAATTTTGTGACAATGGTATTGCCGAAATAGGGGGGAAAGAGAAAAAAAAATTTGTGGCAATGTTATTGCCGAAATAAGGAGAAAAAAAAAAGAATTATGGCAATGGTATTACCAAAATAGGGGGGAAAGAAAAAAAATTGTGGCCATGTATTGCCGAAATAGTGAAAAAAAAAATTATGGCAATGGTATTGTAGAAACAGGGGGGAAAAAAGAAAAAAAAAAAAAAAAGAATTGTGGGTATTGTGGCAATGCCATTGCCGAAAATGTGAAAAAAAAAATTTTTAAAGGAAAATCAATTGTGGCAATGGCATTGCCGAAATAGAGGGATTCTTATCCTTCTACCTGAAACAAATTCAAGTACCGTTTGATTCTTATTCAAAGTATATAGATTCTAAAACGTGAAAGTTATAAATAAATAAAAAAATGATTGATGTGACAAATGAGATTTTTGCAATACATAGATTCTTTGCTAAGAATCAAATGGTACTTGAATAAGAATCTCTGCAAAAAAATGATTGATGTGACAAAGAGAATCTATCTCAGTTTGCCTCATGTGACAAATGACTTTTTTTGTCTTTTATTTCACATCTTTGTAATAAAAGGCAAGCTCTTCTTGAAGTTTTCTCACAAACTTACACTTCTACTTTTCATCTTTCCGATTGTTCAGTTTTTCTTCTGTTTTGGTTCAGCGTACAAAACTAAAGATTGTAAGTTTTGAGTTAATGTAAGTTTTTTTGCTTTTTGCTTCAGCGATTATGATTATTGTTGTTGTTGTTGTTGTTGTTGTTGTTGTTGTTTTTATTCAAATTTTAGATTAATGAAATTTTTTCTGGTTAGGACTACAAACATTTTTAGTATTGTTGTTATTTTGTGTTTATTTATTATTATCTAATTGTGTTTTTCTTTTTCTTTTTTGCAAGTATTACTCTATAATTCTCACTCTTTCAGTTGGTATCACAATTATCGTAAGCATCTCAACTCTCTATCTAATTAAATTTATGTATATGTTTTGTTAATTTTGAAATTATTTAAATTGTTATTATTAGTATATTAGTATTTGACCACAAAAATTGTAATAAATTGTATTATTGTGATCTTTTTATAATCAATTTTACTTTGTTATTATCAGTTATTACATCATTAATTGGAAAAAAATATATTGCATAATATGTTTGTTGATTTATAATAAAGATATGTATGTGTATTATTTTTATTTTTATTCAATACAATAAATCGTACATTTGTGTTTCTTTTTCTTTAAAGTTTAGTTAGCATAAAAATTAATTATATGCTTTATATATGGTTATATTAATGTTATTATATTTTATTGTTGTTCTTTTGTTCTTAGAAGATATTTATGATTATCTGATTATGTTTTTTTTTTCTTTCTTTCTTTTCTTGCAAGTATCACTCTATAATTCTTACATTTTTTCACTTCGTATAACAATTGTAGTAAGCTTCTCAGCCCCTAATTTAATTGGAAATTATTTGCTTAGTTTCTAATTTTTTATATAGATGGTTTGTAAAAAATGTACCTTTAGATATTGTAATTTTTTAATCTCAGTATTTATATATTAAAGATACTATGAAAACGCATCTTCAGATATGGTTTAACTCATTGTAGCATTTAATATAAGATATATTTGAAATGGAGCCTAGGTCATTCGATCATTCTCTGCTAACCCAACAACAATATCGCATCTCTAATGATACAATGGAAGGCAGTGTACGTTGCGAGATCCAAATTTATTAATATCCTAATAATATCTACAATTATTCAATTTACGGTACACATCAATCATTTTTTTTCTTCTATAACTTTCTTTCATGTACGTTTTAGAATCTATGTACTTTGAATAAGAATCAAACGGTACTTGAATTTGTTTCAGACAGACGGACAAGAATCAAACACTTAGCGTACTTGAGTTTGTCGTTTTTCCCCCGGCAATGCCATTACCACAATTGATTTTCCTTTTTTAAAATTTTTTTTCCCCATTTTCAGCAATGGCATTGCCACAATTTTTTTTTTCTCTTTCCCCCTATTTCGGCAACACCATGGCCACAATTCTCCTCTTTTTTTTTCCCTATTTCGGCAATACTATTGCCACAATTCTTTTTTTTTTTAATTTCCCTCCCCTATTTCGGCAATACATTACCACAATTTTTTTTTTCCTTTCCCCCCTTATTTCGGCAATACCATTGCCACAATTCTCTTTTTTTTCCCATTTCGGCAATACATTGCCACAATATTTTTTTTTCCCCCTATTTCGGCAATACTATTGCCATAATTCTCTTTTTACCCCTCCTATTTCGGCAATACCATTGCCACAATTCTCTTTCTTTTTTTTCTTTTTTTTTCTATTTCAGCGATACATTGCCACAATTTCCCCCACCCCCCCCCCCTGATTTCGGCAATACAATTGCCATAATTTTTTTTTCTTTTCCCCCTATTTCGGCAATACCATTGCCACAATTCTTTTTTTTTTCTTCCCTATTTCAGCAATACATTGTCACAATTCTTTTTTTTCCTTTTTTTTCCCCCCCAATTTCGGCAATACCATTGCCACAATTTTTTTTTTCCTTCTTTTTTTTCTCTTTTTCCCTCCTATTTCGGCAATACCATTGCCGCAATTCTTTTTTTTTTTTTTTTTCTTCCCTATTTCGGCAATACATTGCCACAATTCTTTTTTTTCTCTCTCTTTTTCCCCCTTATTTCGACAATACCATTGCCACAATTTTCTTTTTTTCTTTTCTTTTTTTTCTCTTTCCCCCCTATTTTGGCAATCCCATTGCCATAATTCATTTTTTTTAAAACCTTTTCCCTCCATTTTTAGCAATGGGATTGCCACAAAACTTTTTTTTTTTTTTTACTTTTGGGCACTCGTGCACCGGCATTGGGCACTCACTGACTCGGGCAGGGGCTAGGCAGAAAGAATTTTGGTAACAGTGTTGCCAAAATTCTAAAATTTCTCTCTCCTCATTTTCCCAAATAACTTGGAACAGTGACTATAACCACAAAAAACTTCATTTTTAGCAATATTTACCCAAAAGACTCCCTAGGTTTCCCTTTCTATTGTTTCTTTTCTCTTCTTTAATTGTACGTAGTCAAGGGCAGAGCTACATGTTAGGGTGGGGGGGCCATGGCCCCCTCCCAATTTTTGAAATTTTCTTTTTACTATATAGAAATATTTAATATTTTAATAATTAGCCTTCAAAAATGGGACTTGGCCCCCCCTAATTATTTGAGTTGGTCCAATAATGTTCTTTAAAAAATTGTCCAATTTGTCTAATAACGTATTGTTTCTCAAATTCATTTTTTATGGTAAAATGTGTTCTCGTATTTCTTAATATTTTGGATCATTCATATTTTTAAACACTTCATTAATTCAATTGAAATTTTTTTACTCACAATTGTAGACAATTTGATAACTTATAAAAAGAAAATTTTAAGGATTTCACTATGGAAGATGGTTAAAGATTAATTTAATTCTATGAAACATTTAATTTTAAGGACTCATTACGAAATATACTAATTTTTATGTATGTGTATAAATGCATGTGTTTGTATGTGTATGAAAGTTTGTATAGATTAATAAATTACCAACACAAATCCGCCCTCCAAATAAAAATTTGTAGCTCCTCCCTGTACGTAGTTTCTGCCATTATTCATTGTGACTTTGTACGGGTCTGTTCTCGCATTTCATTGGAATCTCCCTTATAGTACTCCTCCTTGTAATTAAGATGGTTGACTTTGTAAGTATATTCCCAAAAATATGCATGCCTTAATAACCAAATAATAATAATACTAGTAATAATCTATTTTCAATAAGCTACGCATGGATTAAAAGAAGCACGTGTAACTGTGTAAGACGGGACAATATTGTACGTAGGTTCGAAATTTCACATGGTCTCAACCAACCACGCGAGTCACACACCACCAAGAACGGAGTAGCTAAACCAGAAAGCATGAATGGGTCGCTAGCAGCGCGGTGGTTGATAGGTACCAGGCTTGATTGGTGTAGATTAAGTGTTGAAACAATGCCTTGGGAACCACAAACTCTTAGTCTGCTGCTCTGGTGGTTAAGGTTCCATCATCATCTTCCCATGCATGGACCACATATAATTTCTCTCTAGCCAAAATGCCAAAATGACCTGCAGCCTGCCAGTCTTCATTCGTGGATCACAACCATCGTCTCATAAAGCTCATGACCTACCCCAATGAATAATGTGGACTTCTTTTGTTTTGGTAATCTAAGGCTACAATTTAATCAGAGCTCTAGTCTCAAGTATGACCATTACTTCTCATAATAGTTCAAGTGCAATACACACCATAAATGTCTTTTAGAACCAATAAAGAGACATCATAAATTTCATTTGTTAGGAAGCTCAGCCTTAGAGTGGCTAGCTAATCCTCTGTATCCCCTCTTTGGTAAGCAATAAAATCTTATTCAGTTAGTCAAAAACAATAAAGGGACATTGAAGGAAAATTATTGGGTACTTATGTGATATAGTGACTTGATACTTCCTTCTCTTATGGTAAATCTTACCATAAATTCATCTAGTAGGATGAGTACAACATTAATGGCCGTCTAATTTTTGTGTTCGATGTCAACTGCATTTATGTTTAGCAATAACTCAATTGTAACCAACAGATGAACAACGGCCATAAGAGCGTTACAAATGCCTTAATGAGCCTTCAATAATCAATAGTCATTAGCAGATTACAATGGAGTGTGACCATTATTTCTCATGATAGTTCAAGTGCAATACACACCATAAATGCCTTTTAGAAATCAATAAAGGGATATCATAAATTTCATTTGTTGGGGAGCTATGGAAAAATTATTGAATACTCCGAGCGTACCATAAATACATACTTCCTCATTTCACATGAATTGTGGGTCCTACCAAAACTTTAAGAAAAATGATATGTCCATAACATTTTCACAACAAATCCTAAGTGGCAGGTTGTTACTGGTTGTTATTATTGGGATAAAAAAGTAATTTTAGTGTTATGTTCAAATTTGAATCAATAACAACTAACCACCTGTGATTTGTTGTAAAAATATTGTAAAAATGTTGTGGACGTAGTATCTCTCTAAATTTAATTAGTAGAATCCACAGTTATATGAGAGGAGCGACTACACATTGATGGTATTCCGAGAGTACTCAATAATTACCCCCAGCCTTATGGCCTGTTTGGGAGTTTAGAGAGGGAGGAGAGTAGAGGAGAGTAGAGGGGAGGGGAGTAGTGGGGAGGAGAGTAGAGGAGAATGATTACCCTCCACATTGTTTGGATGTTTTTATAATTAGTAAGGGGAAAGGGAGTAATTAGCCCTTTCCCTTGTTTTTAACATTGTAATTTTATAAATATAATAAGGGTAAATTAGGTAATTTACTTTATTAATAATTTTATGTGCTTTACTCTCCCTCTAAATCTCTCCAATTTGGGGGAATTAAAAATGAGGGGGTTGGAGGTAGTTGAAACCCCTTCAAACCCCTTCAAACCCCTCCCCCTCCTTCCTTAAAAAACTCCCAAACAAGGTAATTGAATTACTCATCTTCCCTCTACTCTACTCCCCCTCCTTTTTTAAACATCCAAACAGGCCATTAGAGTGGCTAGCTAATTCTTTTCTTTTCTTTTTGATACAAGATAGAAATTCTACTCTAGTCTAATCTATATATATATGTGTGTGTGTGTGTGTGTGTGTGTGAAGCTCCCTCTTGGAGATTTGAATTTCGGTCATTTCCCCCACACCCCACAAGCACTTATACTTGTGAAGTGACCATCACACCTAGAGTATGCGATGGTGTGGCTAGCTAATTCTTTGTATGGCTCTCTTTGGTTAGCAATAAAAGCTTATTCAGTTAGTCAAAAACAATAAAATAAAGGTACGTTCTAGAAAAATTATTGGATACTTATGTAGTATAGTAACGTAATACTTCTTTCTCTTATATCCATAGTAAATCCTACCATATATTCATCTAGTAGGATGAGTGCAACATCAATGGCCGTCCAATATTTGTGTAAGATGTCAACTACATTTATGCTTAGCAATAACGCAATTGTAACTAACGATTGAGCAACGGCCATAAGAGCGTTACAAATGCCTTAATGAGCCTTCAATAGCCATTAGCAGATTACAATGGAGTGATAACTCCAGAAATGCAAGGGTAGTTGTCAGCATTTATAATTTTATATGGAGCAAGCCTATAAAAGGCTAGAATCAAAAAGAGGAAAAGGTACACAATCTCAGCTAAAATACATAACTAGATTTTTTAAGAAAGATTATCTAACTTAAGCATTAGAAGGTCCTTAGCAAGTATCACCTCGGTGTTACTTGTTATCCATCTCTTTGTTCTTAGCAAGAAACATAACTCTTCCATTCAGTCCGAAGGAGAAACATATTGACAATACAATCCGTGCATCATCAGGATCCATCTAGAGCCAATTCAATCCATTAGGCGACTTAGGCAATCACTTAAGGCCCTAAAGTGTTAGAATGTCCCAAATTTTAACCAATACAACCTATAAACATTTGTCAATAAATAAGAATAAATTTTTATCAAATAAAACACAAAAAAAAATTATATATTAAAATTATTATAAATTTTACTACATAAAATATAAAAATTAATATAATAATAAAGATGTATAAGCCAACATAATGTCCTAAATGCACAAACAGACACACGTTTACAATTTAGCCTCTGTAGTAATTATTTGATAGCACTACACCTATTAGCTCTTAGCCATACGTGGGCTGATGTTATATCACATTGACCCAGTTTTGTTAGTTTGTTATATCAGTTTTCCTTTTTCTTTTTATTTATTTATTTTTTTTTAATAGTATAACTTGTCTCGCCTTCCCTTAAAAGTTATTACAATTTCTTAATGAAATTATGATATGTCTTTGTGTTAGAATCATTTTCTTCTCTCTTGTGTGGGTATGTTTGTTTCTCAAAAAAGTTTTCCTTTCTTATTTTATGTTAATATTGACCCAATTCTTTTATTTTAAATAGTTTGTTTTTGTATTTTTGATATATTTTTCATAAGTTATTCTACTTTTTTTAATAATAAATAAATTTATCAAAGCTAAATATCTGTATAATAGTTAATATAATGAAAATATGAATCTATAATTTTGTTTGGTATCAATATTAATTTACTGAGTTATGTGATAAATAATCTTTTTAGATATATTCATTTAGTAAAGTTGCAAAATCATGCTTTTGATTAATCAGGTTCTACGATTATATACTTTAAATTTTATATTATTTTAATTAAATTATAATTTTATATTATAAATCGTGCTTTATTTAGTCTTTTTTTTTTTTAATTATGAATGTCTACTAGAAAATATCCATCTAGATATAAAGAACAATATATACCACCACACACCCTTGGTGCGATAGTCACTCCACAAGTACAAGTGTTTGTGGAGTGTGGGAGGCAATAGCTGAGGTTCAAGTCTCCAGGCTGGAGTTTTCACATACATATACACTTAGATTAGGCTATAGTAGAATTCTATCTTGTATAAAAAAAAAAAATTTTTTTTTTTTAATTACAAATGCCTACTAGAAAATATCCATCTGGATATAAAAAAGAGAGAGATAAAATTGAAAAACAAATTAAATCTCAAAAATGAAGTATGGATAAATTTGTTACTAGCATTAAAGAAAACGCAACAAAAAAATAATAATAATTATTACTTAATTAATATTTAAATATAAGATGAGAAAAGACTAGCTTAAAGTTTTCGCTTTAAGGCCCAAAATTGGTTAAGCTGGCTCTGGATCCACCACAAATGTGAGTGAATAAAACACCATATCACCATATTCTGAAAGTAGCTAATAATTACCCAACATTGAAATGATTAGTGACAAATTAAAGGAGACAATCTTAAAAGACGAAATCGAATATAAAATTGATTTTAAAAACTTTTATTGATATAAATAATAAAATAAATAAGCTAAAAAAAATTAATTATCACACAAAATAAAACGTAAATATAAATTGCAATTTATATTTCATGTTTTGTGTCAATTAAAATATATTAATAAAATAATTACTATATATTTATGAACTAAATAACTTTGAAAAGTAATCCATATATAAGAGATTTTTTTATGATAGGACATATATAAGAGATTTGAATAAATAGTTTGATTACTTAAGAGTACATTGAGAAAAAAAAAATCTATATCCAAGCATTAAAAAGTTGACATTATATCTTTTAAAAAATTTAAAATTTTATATATGCGTTAATTTATTTCAATAATTTGTACAATGTCCCATCTTTGATCTTTCTTATGTATAACCCTAAGTTTCGAAATTTTATTTCCACTTATTAAAAATCCATGTATATAGCTTTCTTTATAATTGGCAGTACATCCATGCCTCATAGAACTTCGTTTAAAAAATAATAAAATGGTGTTGTGGTATTGTAAAATGGATTTTTTTTTTTTAAGATAAAGAAAAAAAATTAATTAATTAAAATAAAATAAATAAATAAATAAAAAGATGAGATAACCTTCTTGATAATTGGCAGTACACCCATGACAATAGTGCCATATAGCACTTTGCTCAAAAACTAATAGTAAAAGGATGTACGCCACAAAAGTGCAAATGGGAGAAGGTGAGTTTTTCGAGTGAGTCACTGCGTCAGTGACATACAAAAGCTTTTAAGTCTGTCGGTAACGTTGATCTAGTAATATTATTTGTATTTTTAAAAAATACGTATGGGTGAAAAAATGTATAAAAATATTAGTAATGTTGTTTAAAAACTGAAAACTGTTATTTAAGTTATGGTCCCGAGCATAACCTTTATAATTTTATTTGGGAGGACGACCCCTTTGCATATAGTAATTGGTGAATGGTGACCACTTTCATTCGCATGGTTCCTCCAACCATGGAGAGGACTCTACTTAGCCTTTCACCAACCAATTAAGGTTGCACTTTCCCTATTATGAAACTGTACAATTGTACCTACTCGCAAGACTACCAATGTGAAATTAACAATAAGAAATAGATACTTGACCAGACTGAAAGTGGCATTGATATTCAATTTAAGAACAAATGAAATCTCTCATGTCTTCCCTCCTGTTGATCTTCACTCTGACTAGATGGCAGAGTGTTGATTTGAACATTCTCATTATTGTTTTCTCATGGAATTTTTCTAGAGCCTTCCTAGGATAAGAAATAAGATTTAATCATATGAAAGGTTTAATGCACGTCATTCTCTGAGATAATTCTAGTATTACAAATTATGTCACAACTCGTCTATATGGCGAGTTGTAGTTGATGGAGAGGTGATGGTGGATCCATGTGGAGACACCCCTCCACCAACTATAACTCGCCATATGGGCGAGTTGTGGCACAAGTTGTGGCACCAGCATTGCTCCCTTGCCTGAGGTCATAAAACTCCTAGAATTTATATTTATTTATTTTAAAAATAGGAAAATTGACAAGAAGAGATTTTTTGACTAAGTCAATACTATACCAATATATTAACGGTATGTACCATGCTAGCCATTGCACTAGTACCGATACTCCTCATAAATGTATTGGATAAAATATTGGGTTGCACTGAAGATTTTTTTTTTTTTTTTTTAAAACATACACACACAAGGGAGAGAGAAAGGGGTTCTAACACAAAGGCACACCACAACTCTACTCAAAAGTCATGGTGTGCCTTTGTGTTTGAGCCTCTTTCCCTCTCTCATGTGTGTGTTTGTTGCACTAAATATTTTCGAGTGTATTGGTTGATATTGATGTTTCAACAGTATAATAAAATAATATATATATATATATATATATATATATATATATAATTAAGTATATAATCCCGAAATTGTACCAATATCAATCGAAAACAAAATAGCATCCGGTATAAAATTGGCTCCGTTGCCTTTGACACCTACTATTACTTTGCTGAAATTATATCACAATACCCAAAGGTCCCAAACCCAAACCACACCACGAAAAACAAAAACAACAACTCATTAACTTCCTCCAGAAACCCCCTTCCCATCATTAAAAAAAAAAAAATCTTAGAAACCACGGCATGATTAAAACTGCATTTCATCTCTCATTTGTCTACAATCAAGCATCCTAGTCTTCAGTGGAGAGAATTGATAGAGTCAAATCGAACTTGAGCTTTACTTGAGCAGGAGGTGCTGAACTTCATAGATGGGGCAAACACAGCATGTAAGTGGAATTGTCTGCCAGGCTAACTTCCAATGAATTGGCTGAAGTAGGGAGGTCACTGTTAAGCAGGAGGTGCTTAACTTGAGCTTTACTAAACAGAATCCTTCACTCACTATTAGCTATGACTAGCCTTGTGTTTATGTGGAGTTGGTAGAAGCTAATAAGAAAACTTTGCTGCCCTTATTCCCAAGGCCAGATAAATGTTGTTGTACATCAAATCGTAATGGAAGCTTCTCAGTCTACTCAAGTTGGCCTATTGGTCGGAGCAAAGCCTCCAGTTCTAATCAAGCTGCTAAATCAATGTGGACTGAATTGTTGAGAACGAACATGCATGAGAAATACAAAATGATGCTTTGGCGTATTGGAATTGATTTGATTCCAACATCTTGAATATGGAACACTAGGAATGTCCCTTGTGTGGAGTATAGGAAGAATCGATTGGGCATTTATTACAATGATGCATATTTGCCTTGAGAGATATTAAGATAGATGCCATTCAAGTGGACTCTCCTTTACATCTAGTTAAAACTTTGGTCGTCTTTCCTCTTGAATTGCTAAGTGATAGGATCCCCCAGGATCAGCTTACTATGTTTGCAGCAATTGGGTGTGATTTTTTTAGGAGTAGGAATCAAGTAGTTCCTTCGCAGACGGATATCTCTAAATACTGTTGATTTGTTTGAAAAACATTTGAAGACCTGGAGTAGAGAGTTGAGGAAGAAAGAATTTTCAAGTCTATGGGAGAAAAATCTGCATCTTTGGTTATATGCCTGCTTGGGATTACGAACGCAAATAATTTGAAAGCCGCATGTCAACATATCAACACCTCCAGTGCTGGTGCAGCTGAGGCTCTTGCAATCCACTGGGCCTTTTGGGAGATTCGTGTTGGACTCCTAAAACCAGATTAGCATAAGTTGACATTTTCTTTTGGATAAAATGAAAAACTATATTCTAAGTTTTTTCAAATTTTATTTCAATCTTCTAACTTTGCTTTTGTTCATTTCAAACTTTTAAATTTATTCAATTAAAACTTTTTCATCAACTTTTGTTATATATTTTTCTCAACAACAAAAAAAAACTTTTGTTATATATTGTGGTTAATTTTTTAATTTTATAAATTTTTCTTCAAATTTTTGAAATTAAAAAAATTCAATTAAAGATTAAAAATATTTTCCAGATTTTTTTTTTTCAAAAAATTTTAACAAAAGTTAACGGAAATGTCGTGATTGAATAAATCTAAAACTTAAAGAACTAAAATGAACAATAAAAAAGTTAAAAGACTAAAATGAAATCTGAAAAAATTTAGAGAATCTGTTTTGCATTTTAGCCTTTTTTATTCTGTCTTTTATATGTTATTCGGTCTGTGTACATAATGCCATAGTATTATTTAAAGGGAAAAAGTTTCTTTCCAAACTAGTTTGGAAAGAAACCCTTCAAATTTATCAAATATTTTTATATTGAGTGTGAAATTTTAAAATCTAACCGTTGGATTGCATGTTCTTATTATATTATTCATGTTTGCAAAATTTCAAGAAAATCAAAAATCAATTGCTATGTCATCAAACAAATGTTAAAATTTCAAGTTTTTGTAATTTAAAATTGTGTATAAAAAATAAGTTCATTGATCAAATAGTACATAAAATCCGATTTGAACGAAATTTGATATGCATGTTAAGAACATAAGGAACATGAAATTCAACGGTTAGATTTTCAAAATTCACACCTAAAAAAAAGATATATAATAAGTTTGAAGAGTTTCTCTCTAAACTAGTTTAGAGAGAAACTTTGTTCTATTTAAAGTAAAATGATTTAGTTCAAGTCAATGCAATGTAAGTACTCCAATAGTCCACTAAGAACATAAATTAACAGATAATCCATTAGTCCACTTAGAACATAAATTAACAGATATAAACAAGGACGAAAAGTAAAACATTTTGTAAAGTTTAAGGATAAAAAATAAACTTCCAAAAGTTTAGAGACAAAAATAATATTTTACCCTACTCTTATATATGTTATGCTGTCTGTGTACATAGTTTTTACAATAGATACATTTTGCCATTGTTCGATATAAATACAAGTAAACATGAGTGGCAGTACGTGGTTTAAATCCGCAGGGACAAAAGGGGAACAAGGAAGGGATCCCTAGGAATGGTTGAAAATTTATACTGATGATTTTAATTTCATGTTCTTGGATTAAATAGGGTCCGTTTGAATAGAACTTATGTTACTGAAACTGAAAACTGAAAACACTATAGTAAAATAATTTTTAAATGTGTGAATAGTACCGTGAGACTAATTTTTAATGAAAAAGTGGCTAAAAAGTAAAATTTGTGGAACTCATAAACAGTGCATTTGTGCATTGTTTATGGCTGAAAAGTTCAACTTTGCGGCTGGATTAAAAAAAAAAAAAAAAAAAAAAAAAGCAAAACGCAGACGCAGCACTAATAAGCTGGATCTAAACCAGCACATTAGTCTCAACAGCCAAAATACATCTTTTACCTAGTCCTTTTCTACAATATATTATTAAACTACTTTCTTTGGACCCACTCAATGCTAAAACTTTTGGAGAAAACCAACCACACTGTATGTAAAATGTCAACCACAGAACAAATCAAGTCAAATGTGGAATCCATTTAAGGCATCTCAGACAAGTAAAATTGATGATTAAACGGGTTACCCATGTTATGAACATGATACTAATAGTTGGAAAAGGCAATAGATTACTTGTGACATGAATTTGACATACAAACTGCATTACTCAAAGAAAAATGATATACCTTGTCTTTGAGGTTTATCAAGTATCAAAAACCATTAATAAAGAAAAGCTCAGTGCTACCTAAGGAACAATCTCTCAATGCAAAATGGGCCTCATTCTCCAATATTTTGCTTAACTTAATGGGACTTCACATATTCCTGAACAATATTGTAACCCACCGACTCCTCTCCATAGTCCTGTAAAACAGTCGAATAAATACGTTAGGTGAAAAAAATATAGATGAATTATTGCATAGAAAAGTGAAGTAGTCAAAGAGAAGTTATTTAGTTTATTGAAAAAAATAAATAAATTACACCACCACTCCTTGAGGTTTATTGGAATGACACCCCCCCCCCCCATCTTCTTTAGGTTTGTATAAATGCAAGAGTTAAGTCAAACATTCCATTTTAAAAAAAATTCTTACCCAAACTATGGAGAAATTAGACTCCCCGCCCTTAAGGTTTGTGGATACATGACAACCCCCACTTAAGTATGTATAATTTAATAGGAAACTTCTTTAAAAATGGACTGTTTTGTTAGTGAAAACTTAACTGTTGCATTTAGACAAACCTCAAGTGGGGAAGTATCATTTCATGAAACGTTGGGGATGGGGGGTGTCACTTCATGAAACCGTAAGGGTGGCTGGTATAATTTACCCTAGTTTATTTATGGAAACCCCTTATTCCCAACCCCCACCCACTCCCAAAAAAATAAAAATAAAAATAAAAAGAGAAGAGAACCAATCAAGAGATAATATTATTCGATGGATGTGTCTTTACCTTCACTACAACACAGGAGCAACCCACAACCTTTCTAGCTTTTCCTTCAGAATCAATTTTACACAACTGCATCCATGGATGAAACAGAACAATTAAGTTAAATGGTGATATCAGTTTTCAATGGACATATTAGCCCAAAAAAAATATGTACACCAAAAGAACACAAGGCAGGCTTCCATTAAATTAATAGAATCGACCATGAGTAAGTACATGGCAAATGGCAGACCAATTCAATTATAAATTATGTTCAGATTATTTGCGCACAAAAAAAACACATAAATACTAAAGAGTACAGCCGTGACATGGTAGACAAATTAGATGAAAAAAAAAATATTCAAATAAAAACCATTGTCTATTTATTTAGGTGTCTAAAGCACTCATTTATTTTCCAAAATCTAACATATAACAACACAATACAACAATTAAGAGAGAAAGAGAGATAAAATCACCACATAATTGCAAGTTAAACCATTCTAAGTAACTGAAATTAACTAGCTAGTTAAACAAGTAAATTTCACTTACACCAGCCCACTCGCCAAGTGTTTTAGCACTAGGCACTGTCATTAATTTGACATCGTGATCAGCACAAAGGCCCTTGACCAATTTAACATAATCTGGCTGGTTGCAGTCCTCAGCTATCACACAGAGTTGTGCAGCATGCTTTTCAATCACCTTGGCACCTTCATGGAGTCCTCGTGCAAGCCCACCATGAGCAAGTGACTTCCTCAGCACAAGCTGCAAGGCAGTCATGATGTCCATGGCTTCACCCAGAGGTGCTTCAGTGGTCTCAATTGCAACAGGTGCAACAGGTGCTTCTTCTCTGTATTAGCCACAAAAGGAAAAAGGTAATAAAGAAATCCACCAACACAAACAGAGGAGATTCACGTTTAGAATTAAGCATTGATCTCTGAAGGACATAACCAAGAACAAACTGGTAAAAAAACACATATTAGAGAATAAAAGGAGCAATTATGTAGCATGGTCCTTAAGGGACCAAGGACTTCAATCCAAAGTCTCAAGATTTTGCTCAAATCATACATTAAATACAAACATTGTGGTCAAGGAATGTAAACATTTTATTACAGCTTCAGAAGTTTTCTCGATATCAATAAAACTATATGTTAAATGCTAATAGGCTCTGGTTCAAAAGACAATTCCTCCTCTCACTCGCAAGAATGGGTGGAGGGTGAGGTCATGGATTCAAAACCCATTAAACATGCACGTGTTTTATCAATCAGAAAAATTATATATATTTTCATCAAATATCAAGATTGAAAGAAACAACAGTAGTGTGCACAAGTATGACATCCATATTTATCACTCATGAGTCAGAGAAGTTGAGCTTTCATTGACTCTAGTTACAACAAACTCTTCTAGCAAACTAGGACTTAACCTAATCTACCACATGAAAAGCACTAATCCATCTACCATTAAAAACAGCCCACAATGCTTGCTAAAAATAGCTATAACTCACTTAAACATATTTTCAGTGTTCACCACTATCCGAATTAGTTTACATAAAGCACAAATGCTAATGCAGCACCAAAATAATGGTATTTTTTAAAAGTATTATGCTAGAACAGAACACAAAAGACACTATTACACGTTCCCAGTATTTTAGCAATATCATATCTCCTCATCTCCAAACATAATAAGAGGGGCCAAAATCAACCAGCAATCCAATTAGCCATGTATGAAACGGGAGAAACCACTATTGCCAAATTGGGATCTCTGGCTCAAGAAATTTTACAGTACTTAATTTGCACTAAAAAACTGACAAAAGCAGGCCCAAGTAAGCTTATTGGCCCCCCACCCCTTTATTTTCGTTTGTTTGCAAGAATTAAGAAGACAGAAAACCAGTGGAACAACATATATTCACGTACCCTGACATTTCTGGTTGATGATCAGATTACAAGTCACTTTCCTGTTTCCAAAAGAAAAACAAAAATGTCAACAAGATTGTAAAAGATTAAAAGAAAGTATAAAAATTTAATTCAAAAGGTGATCCTTAGTTCAACATTCAAGTCCAACTCAAATTTTTCTCAGTAATTATACATATGGACACATGCGACTTTATTTCACGTGTTCTTAAAAACACAACAGAACAGCGGATATCTAAATTTGGAGAAAAAATCCAAATAACTAATAATAGTATCATCAATCAACAACCTCACACTTGATGGAGATAGATCTAATCAATTGCATTGAATCAACTTCTAGAAAAAACAAGTGAAAGCACACCGAAAACCTTGACTACAATTTCATAATATTACGCACACCCACTAAACATTTCCACACCCTTGTCTAAATTCCTTGGTTTCATTTTATAGTGAATGATAGTGTTTGTAATTCTGAAGTACTTTTATCAATTTTGAAATAAGAAATCGACATTTTTTTTTCTCGGAAAACAACTGAAAGCATTTCATTTTAGCTCAAATCTTCTGTGCTGCTCTTAGTCCAACTGAACAATCATATCCAGAGTATGAAAAATCCAAGACAACAAACAAAGCAAAGCCCAACATTTTCAATTATCATTCCTAGATTTATAAAATAGTCTGTCTGGTTAATTAAAATTTAGCATAAAACAATATGAAAAAATAATCTGATGGGTACATGGTATTTTGGTTTCTGGGGAAAACTAATGATTCACATAACCTAAAAGAGAAGAAATTGACTAAGGAAAGTTGTACTAAGGACCCAGATGACAATAAGCTAAAAGGGTTTCAAAAAAAGGGAAAAAAAAAAAAAAATCTTTTCTTATGGTTTCCTACTATGAATCTCGGTAACCAAGCAGAATATTCAGATTCAAGAACTGAACCCATAATTTTAGAAAAGGGACGTGACTGACCTTGAAGATTGGGCGGTGTAGATCTAGGAGCTGCTTGCACTGATAATCTGCTTGCGGAGAAGAGATTTGGTGATTGGGAGGCGTTTTTATATGTCAACGATGAACGTACATCAAACCCTAAAACCCTAGCTAAATCCGTTTTTACTAAAATACCCTTTCCCTCTCCTCTGCAATTTTTTTAAGGAATAATTACAATAAGAAAAAGTTTCTCAACAATCTAAATTAGAGGAATTCTCTCCAAACTATGATGTGTCAACACCAAAACTTGACACCTGTCCAACTCAACTAAGGCTGAAATTCAAGAATTAACTTTGGTTAACTCACTTTTCCATATCTTTTTTTATTTAAAAAAAAAAATTTATTTCTCACCATCATCACCTGGTAAACGCTCAGTCCTCTCTCTCTCTCTCCCCTTCAACGTAAATCATTCTCCATCTCTCTCATTTGTTCAGCCACCACACCCAACAGCCAATAGCCACCTCACCCGATAGCCAACAACCACCACGCAACCAATAGCTTTCATACCTAAAACTCAAACACTACCAACAACCACCACAAACCATCACAGCACAGCCATAACCACCATCACCAGCGGCACCCACAACCTCTGCAAATCGGGACCCCCACCACCCAAAACCAAATACAAACTCAACAAACCAACATCAAAACCACCAATCAAACCCACAAGCACCACAAATCACAAACCCACATTAGAAATCAGAGACCCAAAATCAGAAAGAGCATATTGTTTTTGACATTTTTCACCCAAAATCAAATCACATAACCTAGCCACACCTGTCGAAACCCAGCCACGCTTGTCGAACCACCGCAACCCAGCCACCCTGATCAATAGCAGAGACCCATGAACCACAAACTCGACCTCATCTTCTTCACCGGTTTCACCGAACCACTATCCACACCGGTTGCTGGAGTCAAACCGTAGCTCAGTGAGAAAGGGAGACGGAGAGAGACCGAAGTCAGATCCTAGCTCTGTGAGAAAGAGGGAGACGGAGAGGAAGAGAGGCACAGAGAAAAGATAGAGAGAGTGAGAGATATCAAAAAGAAAGAAAGAGAAACAGAAAATAATATAAAAACATAGCACTTTGCTATAGTGAGCTGCCATGTTTAGCATTATTATAGTTAAGGATGAGAAGGAATTTACGTTGAAGGAGAGAGAGAGAGAGAGAGAGAGAGAGAGAGAGAGAGAGAGAGAGAGAGAGAGAGAGAGAGAGAGGACTGAGCATTTACCAGGTGATGATGGTGAGAAATAAATTTTTTTTTTAGATAAAAAAAGATATGGAAAAGTGAGTTAATCAAAGTTAATTCTTGATTTTCAGCCTTAGTTGAGTTGGACAGGTGTCAATTTTTGGTGTTGACACATCATAGTTTGGTGAGAGTTCCTCTAGTTTAGATTGTAGAGAAACTTTTTCCATTACAACAAACCCACTTGTGGTATAGCTCGTTTTCACTTTGCCTACCTGTGGTTTAATCATTTATACTTTGCCCACCTAAACTTTAATCCATTACTCATCCGTTACCTACCCCTGTTAAATTCAGGAGTAAAAATGTATTTTATCTTTACTTTTATGTCTCTCTCCCTAAAAAACAAAAAATAACAAAAAAAATTCAATCAAACAAGATCAAAGAGGGGGTTTCGTAGAGAAACAAGATGTGTATCAAAACAAGACATTTGGTTCATCATTTCTAAATCTCACTTGCATCTCTCTCTCAATCTCTGATATCTCTCTCTGTCTCACTCATCCATTCTTCCCACAACCCATTTCAGATTTTTATATCCCAACCTTTCAACCATTTATCAAACCAAAAATTAATTCACAATCCAACACAAAGAAAACCCTCTGGAAAATTCACCCAAACCCACCATTAACAAACCCCCAAATCCCGGGTTAGGCTAAGACGCAAAGGGCAGAGGAACCACTGTGGAGTGGTGGTGGTTGATGATTGGAGATGGATGACCTTGGAAGTCCGAGGGAGGCTCTGCCTGAGAGGGTTTCAGATATTATAGAGAGGGAGCTCAGGTTTGGTGAGGGCTCGGTGAGGGTCTGATAAGGCAAGGCCGCCTGAGGTGGCAACGTTGATGTGAAGGGGTGAGCGTGAGAGGGGCGACCATGGAGTTCATTTTAGAGAGTTTTAGAGATGAGAGAACAAGGGTTTAGAGAGAGCTCAAGCCGAGAGCTTAGAGAGATTGAGCTCGGGTTTAGAGCGAGAGAGATTTATTGTGGGAGCTTGAAGGGTCGGCCATGGAGGTCCGATGGAGGAGCTCGCCGCTAAGGAGGAGGAACTCGCTACTAAGGTGGCGTCAATGATTGTGGGAAACGACACCAAACCCATGGCTGATCTACCATGATCCAAACCCACAGCTGGATTTTTCTATACTTCACACTTCAGTTGTTGGCTTATCTTTATCTCACTCTCTCTTTATTGATAACGTTGCTAGTTGTTTTGAGATGTTGGTCTTCTGGTAAAATTTGGTTCAAAATTTTGAGTTGCTGTGAAATTGTTGATATTGTTATAGATTAAAAATAATTTCATTGAGCCATTTGATTGGTGTGTTGTTCCTCCACTTTGTTCTCATTGAAGTTCATGAGTAATGAAAAACCCTAACTTTTTTATTCTTGTTATATTTGTTTTTGCCTAAAAATTTGTTTTTCTAATTGCAAACGGAGAGGTGGGTTACGGAAGGCTAGCGGAACTAACCTCAGGTGGGCAAAGTGTAAATTATTGAACCACAGGTAGGCAAAGTGAAGACGGGCCATAACACAAGTGGGTTTACTGTAATTATCAATTTTTTAAATAAGTTATTTCACTAAATTTTAATTTACATGCTCTATGGATGAATTTTAATTTTACCCCCTTAATATTCTAAAATTTTGATCCACTCCTCTCATATTTGGTATCGTTTGGATTTTGGTTCTTCCTTCCAATGACCGTCATGAGCTAGCGCATGTGAAGTGACATGTTGGCATCTAGTCATAATCCAACATTGCATGAGTTGGTGATATGTCAAAAATAAAGAAACTTTGTTACTCCTAAACAATTCCATCTTGCCAATTAAGAAGAAAAGCAATTTGGGCCAATGGAAAATTGTGTCGTTTTGTGCTATTCCAAGGAAAGTTATTAGGTACTTTCGGAGTATCATAAATGCATACTCATTCCTTTCATGTAAATGGTGAGCTCACCATAAATCTAATTAATAGAACCCATCATTCATGTGAGAGGAGAAAGTACGCATTTATGTGGCGCTTAGTATGGGGGAATCTACATTATTTTTGGTATCTAGATTCCTAAGAATGTGATTCCTAGGAATCACATTCTTAAGAATATAATTATTCCTATGTTTAGTTTCATTGGGAATATCTTAAAATTCTTAGGAATGTGAGATGATAATGTTTAGTTTATTCCTAAGAATCTTAAAAGAATTATTTATTTTTTCCATTTTATCCTTAGATTTGAATGTGAACTACCAAGTCCTTAAAAAAAAAACTTCCTCTAAATAAAAAATAAAAAACCAAATATAAACTATTAATTATGACAAATTCATTAAAATTATAATCTAACATTTCAAATTGACAGATACAATACAAAAATAACTATTTAAATTCTCAAATACTTTTATTCTTAATAATAATTTTGAAAAGTGTTTAATTCATAATATATATTTTTAATTTTATCTTAATTGCTTAAATGATAAGAAAAAATGGTTAAAATTGTCAATTTATAAAAAAAATACAATATTCTTTAACTTGAGAATCTGGATTCCCACCTATTTTAAAGAGAATTTACATTCTTAGAGCAACCACATCAGCTCCTTTAAAAGATTCCGTCTATTTTACACAAAAAACCTACTTTTAAGATTTTACACATTCACTTTTACAAAACACCCACATCAGTTCATCTATATTACTACCTCTATTAATTAAATAATCAATTTTTTCACCATTTTTTATTATTTATCTCTAACTGCCTGACGCGCGCACCCTCTCTTATGTTAATTTCTGATTCATCTCTTTCTCCTTCTGTTCATTTTTGGTTCATCTCTCTCTCCCTCCGTCTCTGTTTCTCGATCTGATCCGATCCGATCCAGCGCCGTCTCTGTTTCTCGATCCTCTGATCCGATCCCAGCGCCGTCCGAGAAATGATCCGATCCGATCCAGCGCCGTCTCTGTTTCTCGATCCTCCGATCCGATCCGAGCTCCGTCCGAGAAAAGATCCGATCCGATCCAGCGCCGTCTCTGTTTCTCGATCCTCCGATCCGATCCGAGCTCCGTCCGAGAAATGATCCGATTCGATCCAACTCCGTCCTCTGTTTCTCGGTCCGATCCAGCTCCGATCCGATCCCAGCTGCGTCCTTTGTTTCTCAATCTGACCGAGCTCCGATCCGATCCTTGAATTTGGTTTCTGTTTTTGTTTATTTTGGGTTGATTTTTTTGTTGATTTTAGTTTAATTTTCTGTTTATTTTGGGTTGATTTTTTTTATTTTGGGTTTTTGTTTTTTGAATTTGGTGGTGATGGTGGGTGTTGCTAGGTTGCGGAGGTGGGTGGTGCTGTTGCGGTGGTGGGTGGTGTTGTTGTGGTGGTGGTTGAACAATGGTCGATGCTCGGTGGTTGATGGGTTTTGTGACTTTGTCCCGTTCAGAGGAAGAGGGAGAGGGAGAGAGAGAGAGAGAGAGAGAGAGAGAGAGGTAGAGAGAGAGAGAGTCAGATGGAGAGAGAAGAGAGGTGAGAGAAACAAAATATAAAATAAGATTTTACACAGCTACAGTAACCGTGTATATTTACACGGTACTGTAGCAATTTGAGGGAAAGTGTAAAATATCCACAGTTATGCACTTACTGATGTGGGCTATTTTTGATAAAAAATGTGTAAATTTGAGCATTTCTTTTATTATACACACTTATACACCAACTGATGCAATTGCTCTTACTGAGAGAGATTTAAAGAGGATTCCAAATTCGTCTGGCATCTGATTCCTTAGCGTGATTTGCAATCAAACATGAAAATCTTTAAACATTCCTGAGAATCTTAAAACATTACCATGTACCAAACGCCAAATTATGGTACTCCAGGCATACACAATAATTTTCCGCCCTTATATCTCACCATTAGATTTTGTAGATGCCACGTGTCATTTACCTGTTTAAAAACAGGAGAAAACAGGAGACACCAAAAACGGGAGAGGTCAGAGGAGCCGGCCTTATTATCCAAGTTTCCATTCATCCACCATTAACAGAACAGAACACCGTTTATCTCTCGATTGTTCGAGCAGTACATAAAAGCTTCGGCTGCGCAGAGCCAACTATTACATAGATAACTTCTTTCGCACCCAGTTCATCACCGACCTTGCGATCACAAATCAGAAAATCCAATTCCCCCAAATTCCCAAACCCTAACAAATCCAATTCCCCTCCAAATCTTCAAACCCTATTCTCCCATCTATGCAATGACTTTCCAAATCTTCGTCCAATCCCTTGATCCCCAAATCCCCACAAAAACCCTAACCCTAACCCCAAACCAAACCCTACACCACCTCAAGCTCTCTCTCCTCTCAACCCAATCCCTCTCTTCCTTCTACTTCACCCTCAATGGCAAAACCCTCCCTGACTCAACCCCTCTCCAAATTCCCCAAATTGCCCCTCTCTCCACCCTTATTTTACAGCCCAGACTCCCCGGCGGAGGCGGCGATGGCGGTGCAACTGGAGCTGAGTCCCGCGACTGCTATCTCCACATGTACGACGAGAAGAAGCCTGATAAGGTTGACCCAAATGAGCAAAGGCTCTCCAAGTGGTCCAATTGTGCTCTCTCCAATGAGCCCTTGAGGGAGCCTTGTGTTATCGATAAGCTCGGTAATGTGTTCAATAAGGAAGCTTTGGTTGAGGCTTTGTTGGGGAAGAAGTTGCCCAAGGCATTTGGGCATATTAAAGGGTTGAAGGATATGATTACGGTTAAGCTGTCGATGATTCCCGGGGCGGAATTGGATGAGAATGTGCATGATGGGACGCGGTTTGAATGCCCCATTACGGGCCTTGCGTTTAATGGGAAGTATAAGTTTTTCGCATTGAGGAATTGTGGGCATGTTTTGAGTGCCAAGGCTTTGAAGGAGGTTAAGTCCTCGGCATGCCTCGTGTGCCATGAGGAGTTTAAGGAATCAGATAAGCTTGTGATCAATGGGAGCGAAGAGGAGGTGGCGGTGCTGAGGGAGAGGATGGAGGAGGAGAAGGTGAAGACGAGGGAGAAAAAGACAAAGAAGGTGAAGAATGGGGAGACGGGTGTGAATGGAGAAGAGGGTATTGGATTGGAGGCGCCGCGGTTGAGTGGTAAGAAGCATGGGATTGATGTGAAGGCTGTGGAGAAGGTTTCAGGTAAAGTGGAGGGAAATGGGAAGGTTGTGAATGGTGAGGTTGGTGTTAAGGGTGTTGGTAATGGTGCAGTGAAGCGGTTTAAGGCAGTGGATTTGGCACCGGCTAATGCTACAAAGGAAGTGTATGCGTCGATATTTACATCCTCAAGGAAGTCGAATTTTAAGGAAACATATTCTTGTAGATCACTGCCGCTTGGTAGGAACTGATTGGTTGTATGGAGTATTATGGTAACTTCCTTTTTATGGTAACTTTGGGTTTTTATTTTTATTTTTTGTGTTCCATTGTAATCTGAACTTCATCATTTGTAGAAACAGTGGATCTCTTTAAGTTTGTTATATCCTTGTATTCATGTCTTATTCGTTTGCTGATCAATCAGACTTATTTGATGTACAATGATAGTTTTGATTATTGTTTCATAATATTGTTCAATGACCTTTGCATTAGCAGATTACTCCTTATGAGGTTTGCGTGATTACTCTGGTTTGAATTTAATTCCAATCGGCTTAGTTTAAAAAGTAAGGGGTATAGTTCACATCAAAATACCTATATTTACATGCCAGCATAAGCCATGGGCATGTAAATATATTAGTAGAAAAAATTATGTTATTATCTTGAAATATTATAAGAGTAATATTTTACACATCTTTTACGTTTATGATAATATGTCATCTTCAATTAGAAGGTCTATTGAAGCCATATTATATTACTGAATTGATTTTTAAATTAGCTGCATTCTATCAGTTTATTATATATGTATGTTGGTTAGATGAATTTGGCTGGCCCTTTCTCACTGTTGTGCCTGATGGTGGTAGAAAGTCAGGCAAGTCTCTTGGATCTTGAAGATTCCATATTGTAGCCTTTAACTAGTCTTATTGAGGTACTTCTGTTCTGGCCTTCGGAGGATTGTATGCCCTCTCTTAGCACCGTGCTTTGGACCAATTTCTTATTGTAGGCAAGTTGTTACTTTCTGCTGGTTCTCTCCTGTGATTGAATTATGTCAGAAGAGCCTCTAATTCCACTTCTTCCTCACTGTCTAGTCAATGATTTTTTGTGGATAGTATCACAGAAGTTTAGTCAAGATACATCAAGGGCAGTGGTTGCTGAAATTAATGGAATATGGATATCATCTTGAGTTTCTTTGGAACATTTCTTTGATACAAAAGACATGATACAGCGAAAAGATTCCATAGAAGCTGATGCAAAAGATTTGGGTTAAAAAAAAAAAAGGGTTTGATGATGATTTTTTTTTTTTTTTTTTGTAAAAAGTTATTTTCTTCTTTCAATGGATTGAGTAGGACTGTGATGAAGGTTGCTGCCTAATGCCTCGGCTTTATCTTCTTTAAGGAGGATACAACTTGTGAATCATTGCTGGTCCAATAATGTGTTTTATTGTTGGCAAGAGTGCAGGGTTTGTAATTCAGATCATCATCTTGTGGAGCAGCGTTGCTGCCTTTACCTCTTGGGACTGGCCATGAGGCATACATTTTATTTCAACAATTTGTTCTTGATTTTTTCTTCTTTTTTTTTTGGTTTATTTTCGTTCCTTTTCTTTTCTTTACAAGTTTTACTTTCATTGTTGATGATGATATCATAAACCAAAATACCTATTTAGGGGACTGTAAATCATTCTTCAATTCTTTGGCCATATTAGCTTATGATGACCTACATTTTTTGAAAATTTGTAACTTCTTTTTTTCCTTTAAAGTTTTCATTTTGGTTCTGGGTTTTTCATTTGGAGCTACTTTGTGGGAACTTTATACTGTAAATACTAAATAACAATAGACATGTAAATTTTTTTTTCTTTATTTTTTTTTTCCATTAAATTTTGGATCTTTTGTGGTTATATTGGTATTCATTTCTTTTTTTCACTTCCATTTAGTCCCGGTGGAGTTTGATTGACACTGTATAGTGTAACTGTTGTATTGAATTAACTATTTATTTTCTTTCAAGGTTGATATATTTTGATTCCTAATTTTCATGTTAGATGATGAATTTAACTTCTTACCATTGTGCTATGGTATCATAAGTTGTTAATTGGACATCTGGATTCTGGACTCTTGAACTTGGACAGTTTTGTGAAGTTTTTTTTAATGTACCATTTGATTGCTGAGAAAGTGAATGAATGGAAGAGAATACATAGTTTTGAGTTTATATGAGGGTTTTGATTGTAGTGCAAATGAAAACCAAAAGCAAATTAATTAAAGAAAGAATGAAAGAAAATCCTAAACATGTTTCTAATAGTAAAGACTAGAAAAAGGGGAAGAGGGAGAGGGGGAAAATTCAATTGGGTATTTATCTATACTATTATTAAAGGGGCTTCTCCTGTTTGGATTGAATTTTTTTTGTTCTAAAATATCCATACATCCCTATATTTAAGTAGAGATAAAACTAAAGGACATTCCGGTAAAAAACAACCTAAACTTTCACTAAAACATTGGGCAAAAATGGCCAAATATCATCTTTTTTCGAAATTTGTAGCAAAAAAATACTGTTTCGGAACTTATTAGTGATCTACCACTTTTCTGGTACTCGAGCTCTACAAAATCGAGTTTCAAGTGGTACTCGAGCAAAGTAAACTCGAGTTCTCCCTAGTTCTGCCACCGTGGCACCGTCTGACTAAAAAAATCCACTTGGTACTTAAGTACTGTACTAGTCTGGTACCCGAGTCCATTAAACTCGAGTATGACCCTTGTTTTCAACGCCTACACTTACACTCTCTGAATCTCCCTCTCTCCCACTCAGTCTTACTCTCTCATCACTCTCACTTTCCCAATCTCCCTCTCACTCTCTCAATCTCACTATCATCTCACTCTCACTCTCCCACACGCTCTCAATCTCTCTCTTAGTCTCGCTCTCGTTCTCACTCTCAGTCTCCCTCTCACTCTCAATCTTGCTCTCGCTCTGTACTCTCCCTCTGCCCACGCTCTGTACTCTCCCTCTCGGTTTGCATCTTCAGTTTGGAATCACAAGGTATGTCTCCTTATCTCAATATTTGTTTGAGCATTGGGAGGTTTGGGTTATTTATGGGTATTTGTGGTGTAATTTTTGAATTTTTTTTTAAAGAACATTTTCATGTATTATTAGAGCAATCAGTCATTGTAGGACACAGTTAGCGTTCTCATTAAGGCCATATTTGATTTGTGAGACTGAGTAGGTTGCTTAAAATATATGTGGCAGATCCCTATTAGTGTGTAGAGGATCCATAGCTGAGCCTAAATTTTTTTGGGGCTTGATGTTGTTGAATAATTAGTAGGATGCTTGGACTATTAAAGTGAGGGTTGATTTTAATAATGTAGAGAGACTTTCATTTTAGAAATTTCTTCCATTTGAAACTTGTGGCTTTCTCATTTATTTGTTTAGGAGTGAAAATATTTTATCTTGTATGCTGATGTATTCTATTTCTATTAGCTGAATATGTTGTAATCTACTTAACATTCTAAAGTTTAATTCTTTTTTTTTTTTTTATGAAATCAATGAAGGTTGCATTCGATATATATTATTGCCATTTTCAGTCAAATATGTTTATAATTATAAATAAATAAATAAGAAGAAGAAGAAGAAGTTTATAATTAAAAATAAATAAAGAAGAAGAAGAAGAAGAAGAAGAAGAAGAAGAAAGTTTATGTATTTGAAGTGAATTTTTCCCTGATTACTGTCGTCACCAAATGCATGATAACCCTTAGATGTTCAAGTAAAAGATGTGTGTTTGGATTGCATAATACCTATTAAAAGATGCATAATACTTTCAACTTCTAGTTGTGATCTGCCATACCAATTTCAAAGATCATGCTTGTAGTTTAGACACCCTGCCCATTGTAATGCCATGACTCTGTTTACCTACCAGGCATAAACACATCCAAAACAAATGGCTTCACTTTACCCTAATGCAATTCTCTTTCTTTTAAATTTGCCAATAAACTATAACACAAACAACACTTTTTTCTTTGTCTAGTAGATCATTAAATCTGCTTGTAAGGTATATAGCCACTCTCTCTTGAATGAAATTCAAGCTTATAAAATAAATTTATTAAAGAAAAAGAAAGAAAAAGTAGGAACTCAATTATGTGAATTTTCCTCTTGTGTCATGCTTCTTAAAAAGAGAATTAGAATGTTTATGCTTTGCATTTGACCTAATGGACCAGTAGTCACTTAATGAGTCATTAATCACCTTTAATTTATGCCAGATATGGACCCACATTGAGCAGGACCCTCTATAGGGACTGTCTTGACGAGGTAGGTTGTGCATCGTTTAAGTTTGCTTTGGGATGCTCTTTTGGCAGTCGAGGTATACACTTGTCCAAAATTGTAGTCAATATATGTAGTAGAAAGATTTTTGGCATTTGAGTTTGAAATGTAATTATTCAACGCTTAGTGAATGCTATAATCAATACTGAGCTGCTTTGTTTGCAGGAAGTGTCAGGTAGGGTTGTTCGCGGTGCGGTGCAGTTTTGGGCCATTTTTAGCACTACACTTTGCGGTGCGGTTTAGCCAAAATCATAACTGCACCGCACCTCATTTTTGCGGTCACATGTTCGGTACGGTGTATAAAAATTCACATGCTATATAAAAATTCAACATATATATCACCATACAATTCAAAATGTATCAGTAATATCACTATCTCAAATTCTCAGGTATACATTAAACATGTAATGAAGTCAAGTACTTTGAATAGGTAGAGTGGCAAGAAACTTAAATGTTTTAACTATCAAAATCTAATGCTCTTCGGTCTTCACTTTAGATCAAGAATATGAAGTAAAGAGTTTATGTGAGACACCAGGTACAAAGCAAAAAGGATTTACCCATACTCAAAGCAATTCTAGTCATGCCTACTAATTTCAAGTTTCAATTATCAAAACCATAATGTAAACAAGTCTAAAGCAAAGCATGAAAGGAATTACAAATCCAAAACAAGTAATAATTGTAAACCCAACAAGAAATTGTTTAAATGAACATGAACACAACAAAAAAATAGGTCTGTCCATCCAATGCTATACTTCTCCCCCTCCAAATTCTATTTTGTAGCTCACACTCCAAGTCTTCACTTAATCTTCTTTCTCTGTTACCAATTTCATCAATTCTATGAAAATAAATACAGAAAATGTTAGTAAACTAATAAACAAAGAACAATAAACTAATATACAATTCAAATATATAGTTTTAGAAAATTACCCACTTCAACATCTTGCTCAAGACTTTCCATTTCATTCATTGCTTCTCGAAGATTGATTGGTTTAGATGAGTTTTTAAACCAATTTTGAGCACAAATAAGGGCCTCCACAGTTTTAAGAGCTAATGAACTCCTAAAAGGATTACATATATAGTGCTAAAGATTGACTCAGAAGCAATGGTGGACACAGGAATAGCCATGACATCTCGTGCTACCTCGGAAAGGATTACATATCTAGTAGAATTCACCTTCCACCAAGCCAAAATATCAAAATCCTTCCTATTTTTTTACACTAGCTTCATTAAGATATTTGTCCACCTCAGTAGTGCATTCACTATCGTCTTCTGTAGCTATGTGTTCATCGTACTCATGTGAAGCAATCTTCCATGGATCATATGGAAAACTAACACTTGATTCTATTGAAGAACCAACATTAGTGGTCTGCCCATTGCCACTAGCACTTGATAATTCAGTACCCTTTGCATAGTGGGCATACAACTTATCTAAAACATCCCTTACCAATTTTAAAGCAAACTCTGCCTTCTCTTTTGAATACCACTTATTAAACCAATATTTCAAATATTTCATCTTATATCTTGGATCAAGAATCACGACAATAAACATCATCAAATTCATATTTTCAATGTCGCCCCAATACTTCTCATATTTTTCCTTCATAGATTGTGCCATTTCTTTTAAGAGAGGATCACCATCAATGCCACACAATCTATGCAATTCATTTTGAATGCCCACTAGCTCACAAGAATAAGTATTTGAAGTGACAAATAAAGAACTAGAAAAACGTAGAGTTACCTCATAAAAAAGCCGGAGAAAATTACAAAATATTCTGACATTCACCCAATCCTCACCCTTGGGAGGACCTATGTGCTTTTGTTTCCCATTTCCATCTACCTCCATAAAGTAAGAACTAAATTCCACATCCTCTTCATGCATCCTATCAAAGGCTGTTTCAAACTTCTCGGCTGCCTCTGACATAAGATATGTGGAATTCCATCTAGTAGGGACATCAAGAGATAACAAAATCTTAGATTGGATTTTTTTTCATCCTCTACAGCTTCCTTGAACCTATCCATCCTTTTTGGAGATAATTTAACATATTGCACTGCATTCCTCACCTTAGCAATTGAGTTATGAATGCCTTTCAATCCCTCTTGCACAATGAGATTCAATATATGAGCAACACATCTCATGTGCAAGAACCGGCCTCCTAACATACAACCATCCTTCATCTCCAACTTCTTCTTCAAATAATCAAGAGCCACATCATTGGACTTAACACTATCAACTGTAACAGTTATCACTGTTTTGATACCCCAATCATTCAAGCACCTTTCAATAGTTTTCCCAATTGTCTCCCCTTTATGATTTGGAACTATACAAAAATTCAAAATCTTTTATTGATAGGTCCAATCACCATCAATATAGTGGCAAGTGAGACATATGTAGTTGAGGTTTTGAATGGAAGACCATGTGTCAGTAGTCAAAGACACCCTTTGGCCTAATTTCAAATAGCTTATCAACTTCTCCCTTTCCCCAAACCAAAGTTTAATACAATCCCTTGCCATCGTGAGATGAGAAGGCACAGGAAACCTAGGCTCAACCACCCCCATAAAGTATATAAAACCATCATGCTCAACAAATCTAAAAGGTAGCTCATCCACTATAATCATCCTCGCAAGAGCCATCTGAATTCTCTCAATAGAAAATTTAGCAACAACAAGCTCATTACTAGACTTTCCCTCAACACCACCAGGTTTTTTTGCTTGGAAACTCAAAGTGGTTTGGCTTGGGTCAATGACACATGGAATCTTCTTACATTTTAGCAAATGAGCCCGCATGGATGAGGTCTCATTCCTCCTTGCAGCATTGTATTGCTTCTTACAATATTTGCATTTTGACATAACAAAATGCTCCCAAACATCAAATGGCTCTCTGGTGGACTGTTTCTCAGTAACTCTAGCTTTTTTTGGTAGGGGTTCATCATCCACAATTAAAGGGTCATTAGGGCCATTTGGTGCTGGTGGATTTAGATTTGAGGGAGCATCCATCTAGGGCCATTAAAAAAACAAACACACACATATATATAGGTTAGAAAAGTTGTTTTGCAGGAGGTCAAGGCAAAAAAAATATAATATATATATATATATATATATATTGAATGTAATTGAACACACTGTAATTATGCCACATTTGTCTTTTCAAAAAGATAAAATAAAAAAAATCCTGAGGAAGTGAGTCCCATTCATAGGGGGGGTGGGCCAGAGACCAAATCTCCAAAAACAAAACTTGCGACAAATATGACAGAAAGAAAAATGACATAGTAGGCTTTATGAATCCTTTTTTCCTTCACAAACAAAGCAACATAGCATGGATGAACAGGTAAACAAACAAAAAGAATCTTGAGAGAGGTAACTTAGGTTCTAACCCAAAGACAACTGTATAAAATTTGTTACTTTACGAAAGGAAATTTTTTATAGCAGGAACACATGATATTTGTTACTTTACGAAAGGAAAATTTTTACTGTCATCAGATGGAATATTCATGAATTAAGTTGTAGATTATCGGAATTGTTTCAATCCAATGACATCATGTTCATTGATTATTGGAGAGGATAAATAAGAAGTGGTTTTTCTAAACATGCTAGTGCAGTATAATTATTCTTGAAGAACATAGCCAACTAAGATGAAATAGAGCAGTGCAAATCAAGCTTGCAAGTTGAAGGATTTGAAACGTCATAAGGAAATTTAAAAAAAAAAGTTACATTGGTATGGTTAGAAGTAAAAAAATTTCATGCTTTAGCTGAAGCTTAAGAATCTTGAGAGAGGTAACTTAGGTTCTCACTTCGTTGCCACTTGCCATAGAAATATAGAATATATAAAATAACAAATTCCTTGAAGATGAAAATTGATCACAGCCTATAGCTTCTAACTTAAATAATATCTAACATAAAAAAAATAATATCTAACATAAAAAAATAATATCTAACCTAGGAAGTTCCAAGTTGCCACTTGCCATAGAATATATAAAATAACAAATTCCTCAGAAGAAGGAAATTGATCACAGCCTATTGCTTCTAACGTAAATAATATCTAACATAAAAAATAATATAATTAACATCTAGTGCAATGACAATGAGTTGAACAAAATATTGCTTCTAAAGTAAATAATATCTAACATAAAAAATAATATAATTAACATCTAGTGCAATGGCAGTGAGTTGAACAAAGAAAAGCTTTAACAATAGATTGACTTTAACAACTTGTCTTGAGTGAATAGTATAATAGGCCAATTGATTAACTTTAACAAAGAAAAACTTGAATTGAACACATGAATACCTCAATTGTAGAAGCAACTGATACGACAGTGAGTAGTCTAGGACTTTAGGTTGAAGTGTGGCGGCTAGGGTCTGATTTTTTAGGGCTGAGAGAGTAAGAAGATTTTTATTTTTTATTTTTTTTAACTAACAGAAGTTACAAAACAATGAGATACAGCTAGGGTATTAAATTATTAATGTATTGATCTTTTGTCCTTATTATATATATATATATATATATGTTTAATATTAAATAAATAAATATATTAATATATTTAGAGGGTACGGTGCGGTGCGGTTTGTGCGATTTTTATATTATAAAACCGCAAATCGCACTGCATCATGCGGTGTGGTGCGGTTATACCATTTTACGGGCGGTTTTGGTGCGGTTTGGTGAACACCTCTAGTGCCAGGTGTGCTGACTTGTCGTCATTGAGAAAGGTTTGTTTGAAGGTGGGTTAGATCCACAGATTGCCACTTATGTCACAAATGAGGGGTTAGATGGGCTATTTCGGGTCCCACATATGGACCTTGACCATGCATTGATCACGGCGTTGGTGGAGAGATGGCAGCCGGAGACGCACTCATTCCACTTGCCCCACGGTAAGATGACCATCACGCTACAAGACATAGAGGTTATAATGGGGGTACCTGTACATGACTTGCCGGTGGTGGGATTTACCCTTATGGACGATTGGGGTGACTTTTATGCCGAGACTTGAGGTTGGTTCTTGGCTTGTATAAGAAAGTATGTTACCAACCGGAGCAAGCTATGTGTCATATCTGACAGACACCTTGGGATACAAGCTGTCTTCAGAGACACTAATCGAGACTTTTTGCAACATCCCATGACTGAACATCGTTACTGCCTTCGTCATCTATGCAATAACGTCAACACTAGATGGAACAATGAAACTTTAAAGAATCTAGTATGGAGGGCGGCAAGTGCTACCCAAGGGCGAAAGTTCAATGCCACCTTCGATTTAATTGAGAATGTCAATTGGGATGCGCACCAATATCTGAAGGATGTGCCCAAAGAGAAATGGGCTCTTACTTTTGACGAGGGTTACCGTTATGGAGCGATGACTACAAATGTCTCCGAGTGCTTCAATGGTGTTCTAAAGGGTGCTCGTAGCCTGCCCATTACGGCAATGGTGAAATACACATGGTTCAAATTGAATGCTTACTTCGATGATCGTCACAATAAGAGCATAGCGCAGTTGAATTTGGGAAAAAAATGGTGTAAATATGCCTTGGATATCTTCATGAGAAATAAGGCGAAGGCGAAGCATCACAGTGTGATAAGATTGAGTGCGCGCAACAACAATCATACCAAGTAGATACACCGCATAATCCAGGGACTGCTGGACATGGGGATCACACACATGGAGTTAATCTATTGCAAAGAACTTGCACATGTCAGAAATGGAAACTGTACAAGATACCATGTTCACATGTCATTGCAGTTTGTATTAGGTATCAACATGATCCAGAGCAGTATAGCCCATGCCATAGCGTGGACGCATTGTTCTGGAGCTATGCTCCCATTTTCCCTGTGTTGAAAGATAGATTATCATGGTCGGATGCTAAAGAAACTCGAAGGGTCGTCCCTAACCCCCGATTGATCTGAGAGAAAGGTCACCTTGTCTCAACACGAATCAGGAATGAGATGGACGAGGGCGAGAAACGGCCGAGAACCACACCATAGAAGGAGGGGGGGGAGGAAGGTGCAATGTGGGTTGTGTGACCAAGAGGGGCATAATTGAAGAACATGCCCTAAGCGGAACGAGGTACTAACGAGTGGTGGTCTCGCGGACTAGGTACGCTAAGTTTGAACTGTGACATCCTTCTAAATGCAACTTGAAACAAAATGCACGATATATGCCATTAGATCAAAATGCATGTTATATACCATTCAATTATGTATTTTTAAAACTTAAGAAAAATTGGATAAAATTTTAAGGACCAAATATGACATTTATATTATAAGCTACTTTCCCTATAAGATGCATACAAAAAATCATTAACATTGCCATTTGATTTGTCGCAAAAATTGCGTACTAATTGGTTAATTTAATGTAATGTGTAATTGCCCTATGTGAAATGTAATGTTTTTAATTTTTTTCTTTCTCTGAAGGGTGTTAGGTCATTTGTGGGTTGGCCATGATTTCACTTTTCTACTTTTAACCTATTGGTTCTTAGAAGTTTTCTCTGATTGTATATTTTACAATTGTGAAGACACTCTCCTTAGCATGATCATCTTCAAGTACCCTGGCATTGCAGGGGTGTCAACTTTGACTTGGCCTCTGTTAACATGATCATCTTCAAGTACCCTACCATTCAAGTACATTGCTAATTAAGGGTGTCAAATTTTTCTGCTCACAACCAATTAGTCAGCTCACTACTTCTATTTACTACTTTTATTATAGTGATTTCTTTGCTTGTGAAGGTTTAATGCCTGCCTGATTTAGTAATGATGATATTAAAAGCAAGTTGCCTAGAATTTGATGCTATGGTTGATGTTCTTGTTGTTTAATCATTAATGTGTATTACTGAAATAGGTTGAAGATATATTATTTTTTCAATATATGCTTAACTTGTTGTCTACAATTTGATGTTGTGGTTGATGTTCTCGTTATTTAATGTGTATTACTGAAATAGGTTGAAGATTTATTTTTTCAATACAAGCTGCCTAAAATAACTTGTGGGCTACATGAATACATGTGCACGGATTTACACATTTTAGATTATCCATCTTATTAACTAGTATTTTTGGACTGCTGATCCAACAGTAGTTTAGCAGTGAGTGTTCTTTTCTCCAATTTAAGATTGGATTGTTTTATATTCTGTTTCATTTTTGTGTGCGTGTGTGTGGATAAGGTGAACTTTTATAAATATAAAAGCCTATGCTAGACTTTTTATTTGTTTTAGGGCTGCTTCTAGTAATAGCTAGGTAATGCTGGGCCATATCCGAATGTCTGCTCTGTGTGTGTTTTGTGTGCATGTTTCGTTTTTATTATAGCTGATCTATTTACCATGTACAACTTAGTTTTAAGAGAATATAGAATATAGGTTGGTTATTAAGTTGACTTGTTCAGAGACCAATTAGCACCATTCTATGCCTTGAAAGGAAGAATTGCTTTAACCATCTCCCTTAAAATGCTGGAAGGAAGCTATTATACGTTCTAATTGAAAGAACAAAGGCTTATAACACCTTTTTGTGGAGCAGTTCATATGATTTTGACAAAGGGTTAAGAAGTCCATTTTGCTAAGATCTATTGTTGGGGGTCCATTGTTCTTACCTTAATTAACTTAATCTTTCTCTTTGCAATTAACGAAGGACTTTCATTCAGATGAGGACTGTTCTCAAAGTTATGTACAACTCAGGGGCAAAAAAGGTGATGTGCATACAAGCTTTCAAGGAGCTTTGAAGGGGAAGAAATGTGCAAGATTGGGAGATACAATAGTTGCATCAGTCAAGGAAGCCCATCCAAATGGAAAAGTCAAGAAAGGAAAGGCACATATGGTGTGGTTGTGCGTGCTGCCATGCAACGTTGTCGTTGCGATGGCAGTGAGGTGAAGTTTGATGATAATGCTGTGGTACTTGTTGACAAGCAAGGCTAGCCTATTGGCACCAGAATTTTTGGGCCTGTCCCTCATGAGCTGAGGAAGAAAAAGCATGTCAAGATTCTTTCTTTGGCTGAGCATATTGCATGAAGAATGGAGTACACTGGACTCCCAAGTGCAGGATTATTAACATAGGCATAGTTTTGGATAAATCTAGCATATTCTTTTAGTTGGACTCTTGAAATTTGCCTAAATTTATCTGCAATTATTAATGAGGAGAAAGGCTGATTTTGCATCCCATCAACTTTGGAGTAGTGAGTTAATGTGCAGTGTATCATAAACAATAAATAATAGCTGATTTTGCATCCCATCAAAATGTGATTTCTAACTACATTAGGCTATGACTCTCTCAACTGATGACTAATTGTCAATATTTCGGTTCTTCAATGGGTACAAATACAAGGCTGGAACACCATAAAAATCACTATTTTTTCCCTAGTTTTTTGTTTTGTTTTGTTTTGTTTTGTTTTTTTTCCCTATCTCCTTTAAATACAAGGACAACTTGAAATTAAACTGTTGTGTTGCAGCAAAAACATTTGATTTTGCCAAACTTGAATATGTGTAATCTTCCATTCCTCAATCTGGTTAATCTTCCATTTCCTGAAACATTGGTATTACAGGCAACCGATGTCAATGACGCCTTCAAAGACGTTTTGAACTCTACTCTAAGAGCATACCTATTATTAATTGGATCAAGAAGTCCCATTGTTGCAAGGAACCGCTTAGATACCAATTTCTGTACATTTGTACTTCAAGGTGCCAAAATGTTATCCAAAGTACAGAACATAATCTCCATATGTTATATTGTACCATCATTTTGCTGCCATTAGCCAGTCCCCAGTAGAGAAATAGTGAGAGAACAATAGAATAAAACAACTAGGTAAAACCAAATGAAGAAGGCTTGAATGGGGCCTCCCATACAGATTGATACTCGAGTTTCAAGGACTCGAGTATCACTCTACATGATTTTTGCTCCACTCAAGAATGGGGCCTCACATACAGATTGATACTCAAGTTTAATGGACTTGGGTACTGTTAACATAGTACTCGAGTTTCATGGACTCAAGTATCAATCGGCATGATTTTTGCGCTTTTAGTGATTGGGCTCACATATAGATTAATACTCGAGTTTAATGGACTCGGGTACCAGACTAGCACAGTACTCGAGTCCATGAAACTCGAGTACCAAGTGGATTTTTTTAATGCCCAAATGCCATGTTAGATGGTGCCACGATGGTAGAACTAGGGGGAACTCGAGTTTACTGTGCTCGAGTACCACTTAAAACTCGAGTTTGTAGAGCTCGAGTACCAGAAAAGTGGTAGAGCACTAATAAGTTCAGAAACAATATTTTTTTGCTATAAATTTCAAAAAAATATAGTATTTGGCCATTTTCGCCAAAACATTGCCTAAAAAATAGAGCCACTCTCTTGTTGATTTTCAAATTTATTTATCTACTTATAAATTAGATTCTCAAAATAAAAATTATATAGATAAAATAAAAATATGTAGTTTTTTTTTTTTTTTGCTACTACCACTAAAAAAAAAAAAAAAGAAACCTCATCACACTCACGAAGCGCGTGTGATGAGGCTAGTAGTTATTGAAGGTTTTAGAGAACAACTTCTTTTGTGGGGCTTATAAGTGCCCAAAATGTAATTATACAAAGAATGTTTGAATTTTTTTTTTTCTTCGTAATTTTAATTTCTAAGTTTTATTATACAAGGAATTTGCTTTTTTGTTTAGTTAAATGTTGGTTGTGTCCTTTTCAAGTTTATAATTTTTTCGACCGGTAACTAACTCTTTGCCCCTCCCATTCGGAGCAAAGTTTTTACACTAAGCTATATGAGGGGCAGGACCTCTCCCTTAATTAACACTAGCCTCTGAGCACGCACTCAAGCGCGTGCTCAGAGACATTTCTATTTCTTGGGTAAAAATTAATAATTTGCATTTATTATAATTTAGAATTTTTATTTTTTTCAATCACAAAAAAAAAAAAAAAAAAAAAATCTAAGGGTGTGATGAATACATGGGTGAGTTTTGTAGATTGGAGGAGTTTTTAAAACTAACAAAAGAGTGATCCTATTTTGTAGGGAGTTAGTGAGTAGATGTAAGAATTTAAATCAACATAAAAGTAGGAGTTTATTAGAAGCAGGAAAGCATTTCAACGTAGATGTAAGAATTTATTATTTTTGTTAATTTACTATTTTAAGCCCATTTTTAAGTTTTAGGTAGGGGTATTTTTGATAATAAAAAAAGCAATAACTAACTTTCTTTTGCCAATTTACTATTTTAACCCAATTTTTAAATTATTGGTTAATTAATTTAGGGTATTTTTGACAAGAATAAAAGCAATGACTAACTTTCTAAACCTTCTTAATATATACAGATATAATCCCCAGTTCCCCCCCCCCCCCCCTCTTTCCTTTTGGGTAAGAGAAGGATCATCCCCAGGGCAGGAGTGTAAGGAGGACAAAGCCTATCATAATGCATTCCCGTAGAGATAGAGTCATAAAATAATAACATAGAGATGTCACAAAGAAGAATACTCTCTTGTTTTTTTTTCACAATAATATATATGAAATTTAATCAGGTCAGAAGATGATGAACAAAAAGATATTTGTAGCTGGATGCCCAAAAAACTATGGGCTTCTGCCAAAGACTACAATCTGTGATGCTTCAGCTCTCTTGTAGTTGCTGCAATTAATTCTGATCTTAATGCAAAAAACAAATGGTACAATGTGCGTTTCATTGGGAAATAAATAAATAAATAGAAAAACACAAGCGATTAACTTATATTCTTTCGGGTACTGTCAAACGTTGCAAGCCGAGGCCGCAAAACGTCAGAACTCAAAAGACTTTTTGGATGATTTAGCAAAAATCCTCTAAATAAAAATGCTTTCATTGAGAGTCGAACTCAAGACCTCCCGCTTACTAAACGGGTGCTCTAACCAACTGAGCTATGAAAGCAGTTCGTGTTCACAGCTTTTACTTATACTATTTTATCAAAATGAAATGGTTTTTTGGTTTGCTTGCTTTTTAACGAAAGATCTAGTCAATTCTAGATCCCCGGCCCACTTTCTTGAGTACATTCTCCAAATAAAAAAGGGCTCGGATTTTTTTTTTCCTAAATTACAATTTACATTTTGGGGTAATTTTGTTTTTTTTACCAGTTTCAAAATTCAATGATAACATAGAACGTTATATAACACGTGGATTCGAATCATTTTGTCCATTTAATGACTTGGTCATTAAAGATCACATGAGTTAATCATGTAAGTTAATTGATCTAATCAAAGTATGTTATGTCAATTTAATTTTTCTATGTCAATTAATTAGTAGGTTGGATAAACTTTGAAAAAAAAAATTAAAAAGTGTATTAAAAATAAAAAAATTACATTCACTAAAAATATAAAATAAAATATCAATATTTTTTCAGCAACAAACACCTACCAAGACTCCCAATCACTGTCCAGGAAACCTCCATACCAAGTTTTTGCAGCAAAATAAAGTTGTTAACAAGACAGTGCATTAATCCATAATTTTGTTTCAATAATTTGTTCCAATAAATAACAAATGGGAAGAATGACACAACTCTAATTCCACAAGACAAATAATCTATGAGTAATGTTACAAACACTATTTTTTTCCAACAATTAAGCTGGTAGATGTTTGTTGGTTTTCATTTGAGTTCAATACTTACATTATTTTATCATTTATCATTAACAATTTGTCATGTCAATAGTTGTAAAGTGTTTTGTATTTCTAGAATTATATTGATGGTCAATTTCACATATAATTTCAACTTCAAATATTCAAGCAAGTATGAAATGAGTCAGGTGCTAGCAAGTAAACAAGTAAAGGACAATCCTTATTGCCTCCTCTAGCAAGTTGGGTGAAATGAAATGCAATCTTGATGCAACTATTACATACAATAAGGTATCAAATGGGGGGTTTTGGGAATGAATGGCCAAAGCCAAGTGGTGATGGCATGGGCAAACAGGTCATTGCAAGGTATTCATTGTGGGGGAGAAGAGTGTTTCTTTTGTTACACTAATACATGCCATAGAATCGGGTTATAAAAACGTGATTATGGAAAGTGTCGAACTTTAAATGCTACCGAACCTTTGGTGAAGTGGGAACTAGGAAGCTCTACACACTTGTCATGTGTGGCTCTCGTGGAGGATGCACTTAATTGAGCAAAAGAAATTTACAATTATGAATTTTCTTTTCATTTTATTTTTTTTTTATTATCTTGAGATAAAAATTATATTCTAATATAATTTAAATATATGTGTGTGAAACTTCCTTCTATAAACTTAAAGCTCAACCTTTGCGCCCCGCTTACTTTACAATAACTTATACTTCTAGAGTGAGTATCACACCAAGAATATACGATAATAGTGAATTTTCTTTTGTTGACAAAGACAAAATTTGTTATGTTCTTGCTCACTATATAGCTTGGTGGGCTTTTTTGTAATTAGATTAGAGTCATTAGACTTTCATCTTTAGTATTTCAATCTTGGTGATCCAAGGTATAGAGAGAGATTGGTCTAGGCCCATTACTTGTTAGTTTTTTTGGTCAAGCCTAAGTTAAATCATTTGAGAGAGAGAGAGATTTTGTCTAGTTGAAAATTTTCACTAAGGTTCAAGGCCATGTATTCCTTCTTGAGATGATATCGAGGATGCTATATGATTTCGTTTTAAAGGGTTTTGGACATGTTGTATAGGAATACCTTAATAAAGAGGACTTCGTAAAGCTTTAATTAAAGAATTTCTATTTGAAGATCATGATAATACATGGAATATGAAAATAAGTTATTTGAAGCTAATTTACTTTTAAACAAATTATTTTATACAAATAACGATTTTAAATTTTCTTTGAAATATATATAATAATCAAATTAATATGTAACAATAAACACCAGGGGTGTACATAAATCAATCAAGTGTAAGTTTCGTGTAAACTCATCATCTAACCCAATCACATCAAATTTGAGAAAACTCAAATCGCTACCGACTGTTAACCTATGAATTGTTGACCTATGAATTGTCGACCTATCTGGTGAGCTAAAATCAACAATAAAATTGGTCACACTAAGTTGGTCAGGTTTAAGTTCAGTGAAAAAATTCATCGTCTAACCTATTCATCTAGCTTTAAAAAGCTTAAATTGCTACTGATTGTTTACGCATGAATTATCAACCTATTTGGTGAGCTAAAATTAACAAAGAGATCGGTCACACTAGCAATTTTGCTAATTTGGGTTTTGAGGGGCTTGGGGTGTCACAATTTGGAGAAGATTTGATGGGGATTTAAAGATATTCGGTATAGATGACAGAGATCTCAAGCCCCAAAAACCCAAGATTGACGAGATCTTTATAAAAAAGGAGCAACATCATTCTAGCAAATGCTAATTAGGGGGGAAGGAGACTCACAAAAGTTTTTGATAAAGTAGGGTATGTCTAATTTCCATGTGGAAAACTTGACAATGGACTCGATTAGTTTGCATTTTGTTGGTTTTAACCTGTCATATCATATATCGTCACAAAAGGTTGAAATTGACCGAAACTCATCGGGTCGGGCAGGCAGTACAATAAAAATGAAAAAAAAAATAATTAAAAAAAAAGTGGAAGAGAGAGGGAAAAAAATATAATAAAAAAACAAAAAAATCTTGGGGATAAAATATGAATGAATGAAGAGAGAAATGAGTTTTTAACTTTATATATATATAAGGACCACATAACCGGAAGCCAGCTTTGCCTCAAACATTCCATGCTGTTACTGTTACGATGTAAGCAAAGGAAGGCCTCGTACCGCTTTATCCGTAGATAGCCATAGCCCCATTCCCTTCATCTCCAATTTCTATATTTTCTTCTTCTTCTCATTGCAAAACCAAAACCCCTCGCATTTTCTCAACCAAACCCTCGTTTGTACAAAAAAAATACCCACAACTTTCCCGTGAATCCCCTAGAAAATCCCATCATTTTGCAGAGAAAATCCCCATTTTGAGTCTACTTCAGGTAAGATTTCTCATTTCATGGTCTCTCTTTCTCATTTTCTTGTTTGTCTCTTATCATTCGTTTAAGGTATTCCTCGTATTGTATGCTTGTATTGCTTGGATTTTAGGGCTTTTCTTAGCTATTCAAGATATGGGTTTTTCTTGTTTTGATTTGGGGGTTTGTTTTTATTGGGGCTCTTTTTGCAGATTTACAGTTTTTGGTCTTGTTGGGTCTTTATTATTGGCTCCAAATTTTGTTGTATCTGCAAAAGAACATGTCGATTTTGCCCAAAAGTGATTCGATTCACATCCGGGACGTTTGGAATGATAATCTTGAACATGAATTTGCTTTGATTCGTGGTATCGTAGACGATTACCCTTACATTGCAATGGATACTGAGTTTCCGGGTATTGTTCTTCGACCAATAGGGAATTTCAAGAACAGCTTTGACTATAATTACCAGACCCTTAAGGCCAATGTGGACCTATTGAAGTTAATTCAGTTGGGTCTTACTTTATCTGATGAGAAAGGGAACCTTCCTACTTGTGGGACTGAGAAGTTTTGCGTGTGGCAATTCAATTTCCGGGAGTTTAATCCCAATGAGGATGTGTATGCCAATGACTCTGTTGAGCTGTTATCCCAGAGTGGTATTGATTTCATGAAGAACAAGGAGAAGGGTGTTGATGCTCGTCGGTTTAGTGAGTTGTTGATGTCGTCAGGGATCGTGTTAAATGATACCGTGCATTGGGTTACTTTCCATAGTGGGTATGATTTCGGGTACTTGCTCAAGTTGCTTACTTGCCAGAATCTTCCCGATACCCAGGTGGGGTTCTTTAATCTGATCAAGATTTATTTCCCTACACTTTATGATATCAAGCATCTGATGAAGTTCTGCAACAGTCTTCACGGTGGGCTGAACAAGCTTGCAGAGCTCTTGGAAGTGGAAAGAATTGGTATTTGTCACCAAGCTGGTTCGGATAGTTTGCTTACTTGCTGTACATTCATGAAACTGAAAGAGAGTTTCTTTAATGACTCAACCGAGAAATATGCTGGTGTTTTGTATGGTCTCGGTGTTGAGAATGGACAGAATACTCCTTGAAAAAAGAGAAAAAATATATATATTATGAAATGATAATAAAAGTAAAATCTATTTGTTAGAGACTTAGAGTACATATTTGTGCCAGTTTCCACTTTTCATCTACATTTCCTTTACAGAGATTTTTGTGCATTTTGTTTACAGTTTTCACAGTGAAAGTTCTAACCGTAATTCATGACAAAAGATGAACTTTATTTAAGAACTGGCATTTCTTGCAAACCAGTAGCATCATTGTAAAGTCAGAAAAAATAAAAATAAAATGCAAATGTCTCTCTTTGTTAATTTATTGTTCTTTTGTCTTTTGGATCATGCAAGGGTGAGGGACGAAAAAATGCCTAAAATTCTCAAAAATTGCGTAAGAAAGGAAGCCATTTTATGTTTCTTTATTTCTTTCTCATCATACTTCCCAAGTAACAAAGGATCCTTGATGGCTTGGTCATAATATTGGGTGTTCTAAATTTACAGTGGCTATTAGCATCATGCAATTCGTTTCTCTTTTACAACTTAGGATCACTGGGTTACAGAAGTAGACTGAAGGATAGATCAATGGTTCTAAAAGTACAGATGCTACTCAAAGCTGACTGATTTGTTTAGTTGTGGATAGTGGCTTAAAGGTATGCACAGTCTTTTATCTGTTTCTATTACTAATTTTCCTGGTACCATACATACCTTCACTTGAACAATTGTAAATTTTTTCCTGGATGAATATTGTTTAGCAATTGTTGCATTGTTTCCTTATTTCAGTTTGCTTATAGATGCAATCTCTCCTGGGGAATTCTGGCAGTATAGGCGTGATATACTCAGATTGCCCTATATTGGCATTTTGCTGGCATATTGTTTCTTGAAAGCAGTAATAGGCTGCATTTTTAGGTCACAACCTTAATAAAGGTAGCGTTTTTGGGTGATTGGTACAATTGCTTTAGATTTTTTTCTCAATTCGTTTAGCGCGACTTCAAACAACCTCTCTATCCTAAACTTGACTTGTCTTCTTTTTGTTTTTCTCATGTCTAGTTCTCATCCTCACAGCTACTAGTGATGGTTTGTGTTGGTTCTTAGCACTATGGTCCAATCATTACTGCCATGCCATGGTTCTTTCAGGCTGTAGGCTGGGAGGGTTAAAGGTCTTGGATATTGGTGCAGTCTTAAGTGTGGTAGATTGTACCAAAGAAACATATAAGCCTTATATTGCAAATTACCTTATTAAATTAGGTTTTCTTTGGCAAGACGTGCATTATCTGGAGATAGATTAGCTATTGGCTGGAACAGCCACTATTAGTCTAGGACTATGTCCAGATTACTGCCATTGTATTTGAGTATTTCCCTTCCATTTTTTGGTTCAGTGAATGAATCTTTACTTGTTGAAAAAGAAACTAATATGTAACTTCGCAGGCGAATCAAAAGCCAAACAGGATATAGTTTGGTATTTACCAAATGATTCATAGCATGTCAAAATATGATTTTAAGAAATTTAGTAAATGTGTGTAGTTTAGTTAGGGACCACACTAGGATCTGCTTGAAGCTAAAGAATATGCGATCAAATTGTAAGAGGTTTCAGGAGATAGGCACAGTAGCAAAAGGGGCATCTCTCAGTGGAGGAAGTTTTCAACCTAATTGAAATTTATGTAAAATTTTCATTATTAACTTTGACTAATCTTCAAGCAAAAGGTGTAAAATTTTAACCTAATGTGAGTAGTTTGAGGTGCTTTAATGAAGCATTAATGGGAAGTGGCTGTGGATGTTTGGGCTTGAGAGGGATTCGTTATGGTGGAGAGTGATAGAGGTGAAGTATGGTTGTGAGTGGGGGGGCTGGTGCTCCAACTTAGTGTTTGGTTCTCATGGTTTATGGAAGTATATTAGAAGGGGTTGACCTACTCTGTCAAGCTATCTCCAATATGAGATAGGGGATGGATCTAGAGTGAAATCTTGGTAAGATCGATGGTGCGAGGAAAACTCTCTTGTTATGTACTTTCCTGAGTTATTCAGGATTTGTCGTAACAAGGATGCAAGTGTGGCGGATCTTATGCAACTTACTAATGGGGTCCTCCATTGAGATGTAAATTTCATGTGAGCTGTGCAGGATTGGGAGTTGGAGTCTTTGTTGAATTTCATGGATGTGATCTATGGGGCATCAGTAAAAAGAAATGGGGAGGATAAATTGTGCTACAGACCAAATAAGAAAAATGGATTTATCGTAAGTGGTTACTATTGGGTTTTACTTTGCTTTTTTTGTTTGCACTGATGTATTGGGGAAAATTTTGACGATTGACAATTTACGGAGGGAAATTTTTGATGATTGACATTTTACAGAGAAAGAATGTGTGGCCTTTGGATTGGTGTTGAATGTGTGGCTTTTGGATTGGTGTTATATACTTATATGTGTAAATGCAATGGTGATTCAGTAGACCATCTATGACTGCACTATCCTATTGATATAGAATTGTGGTCTATGGTATTGGGTTTATTGAGTTTGTTGGGTCATGTCGAAGACTGGTGGAGTTGTTAGCTTGTTGGCCAGGTTGTTTTCAGCATCACCGTAATGGTCATTTGTTGATGGCTGGCCTGCACTGCTTGATGTGGTGTCTGTGGAGGGAGAGGAACAACTAGAGTTTCAAAGATACTACTAACTATCCTATTGATGTAGAATTGTGGTCTATGGTATTGGGTTCATCAAGTTTGTTGGGTCAAGTCGAAGACCGGTGGAGTTGTTAGCTCGTTGGCCAGGTCGTTTTCAGCATCACCAGAATGGTCATTTGTTGATGGCTGGCCTGCACTGCTTGATGTGGTGTCTGTGGAGGGAGAGGAGCAACTGGAGTTTCAAAGATACACAGAGAACTATGCCTGATCTCATTTTTTTTTCTTAGAACTTTGCTATATTGGATATCAGTTTTGCGTGGTCAGTCTGTATGTTCATTATTGATTTCTCTGATTTATGTAACTTGCGTGGCTGATTGTAATAGTCCCCAGTTGAATACTCCCTATATACCTGGGAAACTTGATTTTTATCTATTTTATATCTATAAAATTATTATTATCCAAAAAAAAGGGTTTAAAATGCAGACTACAATCTTCTTTGCTCTCCGACTCATTTATTTTAGGTGAGTATTCTCTCGTAGGTACAATAACATTGTATTAAAGTTAGGGGTGTTAATAACCCAAGTACCCACCCCACCCAGACCATTCTGATTTGCCTGAAACTCAGTCTGAATTGGGTTTTATAACTCAAAACCTGACTTGTTTCAGCCACTCTTTGGGTTCTCTTCCCCTCAACCGAGTGAACCTGACCCAACTTAGTCCTATTTGTTAGCTCCTTTCCTTCACCACCATCCCTCACCTTGTCATCTGCCTCGCCTTCACCACCACCGTCCCTCGCCTTCACCATTGACGTCACTCTTAGGAGATCCAGTAGATCCTTAGCTCTAGCCTGCTCAATCTCCACCTCATCACCTCCTTTGACATCCTTGATGAGTGAATTTGATGGAACTGTGATCGAACTGTTATCTTCAATGCTGCACTTTGGTTGATAACCCCACCCTTTTTGGTTGGCACTGGTCTCAATATTTCAAACATGAGGTGATTGGATTGGTTGGGAGGTTGATCCTTAACCCAACAGAACCTGACATATGGCACCCTAACACTAACGCATGCTTGAAAATTTGCTTATAAACTTAATATCATACAAAATATATATCGTACATGAAGTGAAGCAAGTCTTACTGTCCATGTAGGAAGAGTCCCTCCCTTCTCTTTAACCACAAAAACTCAATTTTGCCCACCCTTAAGAAGACTAGGTCATGACCTGATACAATTAAAAAACTTTTTCTGCAGTTGTTTATGACCTAGTCCATACTTTATCGGCTGCTTGTAGTGCAGTTTAATCCGACAACTACATCAATGTGGGGAATAATTTTTTATGCAATAATTTATCCAGTTTTCAAGCCAAAATGTCCCTGTTCAGGTACCAAGCCAAAATCCTCTTTTAACTCTCTTCATAGTTTGGTTCTCAACCCTATTTCCTTTGCTGCTCGCCCTTACATTGTCAACAATAAATTACATAGATTGATTTGAGGGTCAATTAGGATATTAGATCGATTTTAGGGTCAATTAGTGTTCTGTGAAAGAAGGGATGGGCTCTGAAAAGGTTGAGGCGAAACCCTGACTCCTAAGTCATCAGCGGAATCTCTGTTAGCAATTAAGCTTTATTCTGCGTGACAATTGGAAAGTTGTCTGTGCATACAAGGATTCTATCAGCTGCATTAAGCATAGAATTGATTTCGCATTGTTGTTTATAAAGCCATTTTGTCATTCTGGCAGGTTGATATTAAAATCTGGTGAATATCGAATTGGTTTGCATTGCCAACATTTTTTTGGAATACTCATTATGATTTTGATAATTTCTTTTAGTGCCTGGATTTCTAAACATTATTTTGCATAACGTGGACAACACACCTACTTTTATGTTCAACTACAAAAATAAGTCCATTCTCATCAGCCAAGGGACAACTACATTTGTCTTCAAATGAAGGGCACAATTGGTGAAAAAATTAACTAACCAGTAACCACCAAACATTTAAAAGCATTAGTGCATTATTTTGTAGGAATATTAATCATCTAGAAACTAATTATTTTGCATCTTTGCATGTCTTTGATTCATTTCTACATTACTCCCTCGGCATCTCCGTGCATTGCCTAGCATTGAAAATGTAGCAGCAATTAGTCTAGGTTTTTTGCTGCAATGCCATAATTTGAAATACAAGATGCATATATTCTAACCTTTGCCCGGTCACCTTCTTGGTTTCTTAGAAGTTCTCTCCAGTATGTAAGCAATAACTTCTTTCAATGTGGCTTTACGTTGTTTTTTGAAGTTCCAGAGCTCAGGTATCACGTATCTCCCACTAGGGTTGTATTCATTCATCTCCTTCAGAGCTGTTACTACAGCCATATAGACCTCTTCTCCCCATTCTTTCCTTAGTTTACTCAATTTCTCATCTTCTTCATCTATTATTTCCTGCATAAAGAAAAGCCATTTGTACAGAACTTATTTCTTAGAACCAAAATGTATCTAAGATTTCTCTGTAACCTACACTTATCAAAAAAGATTTCTCTGTAACTGTGCAATGATACTTTTATATTAGCATCTTTTGGTCAACACAATGCGGCATGCTCAGCGAGCACCATTTTCTGGCACCAAAATTCGGTTGTAATTGATTTTGTTTTGAAGTCAATATGTCAGACACAGGTTGTTAACTTTTTGACTCTAGTATGAAGGCTACTCGAACTAGAGAGGGACCTCAAATTTGGATAAATTGATTCTGCGGATCAATTAAAACTATTTGTAAAATCATTGGAAAGTTCATCCTTTTATAATTCCAAACAACTACTTTGCAGTCAAATATGACTAAAGATGACGACTCTAAAACTAGAAGCTATGCATATGCAATAGTATGATGAGAACCACTGCAAAACATTGAATTATAACATTGAGAGAATGACAGAGATGCTCATAAGAGATACCTTGGCTATGTTCCCATCAATCTCTATAACTTTAAATGGATACCATCTCGGATTTTGAATATACTCTTGCCACTTGGAGCATAGAATCGCAGACTTCTCCAATGCTCCATCTCCTGGATATCTTTTCTTACACACCTTTTGGAAGGGCTTTACACTAATCTCTCCCAATCTCTTGATTCCAATGGTAGTGTAGCCACTCAGGAGCCCTGACAAACCCTAAGGTGAAGAAGTAGGCCTTCAATTAGTCACTTGCAAGTGCATGGTAAGACATAGATTTTGGAATATGACAAGTCTGCAACCATTTGCTTAGACCATGGTTTTACTCTCAGCACTCCAAAGATATTATTTATAATATAGGGGATACAAGGAAAAGAGATCATACCGCAATCATTTCTCTGCGAGCCTCTTGTAGTTGGTCATTAATTTCACGTTCTTTTACAATAAGAGTTTGATTCAAGGCTTCCACGTCTTGGAGTTCTTCAACCTTTTCCTTCAATTCTTCCTCCATCTCTTCCATCTTTTTCTTTACTGCCTTGTCATTTTCACCTCCCATGCACTCCATGACCTTCAGTTGCCCTCTCAGTTCTTCAATGTCTAACTGCAGCTGCTGTTTAGAAGCCAGTTCTCTTTCTAAGTTTAGCATTGTGTCCAATGCAGCCTTTTTTTCTCTCTGCATATGTTTATTCCAGTCATTTTTGTTTTGGGGTATTTATAAAGCTGTTCAAAGATAAATACCATTGCATACCTGTTGCTCGTCAAGCAGTCTCAAGACACTACTACTGGCCTCCACATGCGACAATGAAGCCAAGTGGAGCACCTCATTTTTCTTAACATTATGAAAGGAAGCAGAGAAATCAGCATCTGTCTTATTAAAAAAAATCATCTCTGAGCTTTGTGAATATAACTTCAATTTGTGAGAATTTTATAATTAGTCTAATATATATTCAATTTTTAAAGTATGGCATGTGTGGGTGAATGGCACCCTTCATGATTTCCTAGTGTATTATAGAGTGTGTTTTTTTTTTAAGACTGAAGGATATTACCCTTTTCTTCTCCTCCTCCAATTTTTGTCTTTCACTTATAGTTAAGGCTTCTTGCTCAGTCAGCTGTTGGCTCCATTTATCAAGCTTCGTTCTCTTGCATTCTAGTTCATATTTTAACTTTTCAGTCTCCTCTATAATTCTACGAGCATTATCTTGTGCAAGACGCTGCATCCTCTCCATTTCTGATAAATGAATATGACAGATAATGATCATAATATAATGTGTATTTCCATAAACTAGAGACTCATATATGCAGGCAATGCATCTTTGAATGCATGAGACCATGAAACATGTAAAAGTGTTTCTAAAATGTCCTACAGACAATCTGACAGGATTGTGGCATGAGGCTCAATTAGAGTCTTGAAGAGCTAACCTGAGCCTGTGGTCAATTAAGTCGCTAGCTTTCAATAGATATTATTCTTCTCTGCTACCATTTAATAATTAATAGTGTCTTTCTTATCTTTAAATCACCCAGAAAAAGAGATGTCAAACATTATCCTGTAATTGAGGATGCATAGAGACAGGAATTGGCGCATTGCAAAATAGGAGTCATGTTGTTGCCTCATATAATTAGGAAACTGGATGCTATGCACATTTATCCTACAAATACCGAGCAGCTTTCACATGACTTAAATTAAGTGGCAGGTTTTGAAGTTCTATGTGGTCTAATAAGAGTAATTGATTATACTGCCCACAGTTAGTTATTAAGACTCTTATCAAAAAAATTAGTTTGTATACGTAAAGATGATGATGAGATGTGATGAAGACTCTTTAAAGGTAGGAATGTTTCTACCCTTAATTATCAAAATCATGAATAAAGATTAGAGGCAGATACCTCCATTATAAACCTGGTGAAGTCTGTCATTTTCTTCCATCATTTTACTCACGGACATGCTTGTTTCATTGTACTTCAGCTCCATCTCATTCAAATTTTCGTTTGTGATATCAAGTTCCTTAGCTAAATTCACCACTGTTGTATTTGTTTCCTCTGTTGATTCTTCCATTACGTCAGCAACTGTTTTCAACTCGGCTTTCTCACGGAGATAATCTCCAACTGGCCCTTTTAGATGATAATCATCCGCACTTGCACACCATCCATATAAATCAGAACCGGGATACTCTTTCCAAGCATCCCAATCCTTTTTACCATGCTGAACAGCTTGAAAATCTTTATCAAATTTCCTGACATTACTAAGTCCACTCCACCCTTTACCAAAATCTAATATGACATACCCTGAAATGTCCTGTTCACTGCATAAGACTTGGGCTTCTACAGGTTGATACTGAATGAACTTTCTCAGCCAATGCACACTTTCATTAACAGCTTTTTCATGCTTTTGCTGCCTTGGTATATTAGCAACAATTCCTTTCCAAGGCCAGACAAAGAGTTCATCCTGCTTGAGCTGTTCAATGACTTGTCCTGGCTCAGCCTTAGACAGTGTTGAGTGTGAATCATCAACAAGGTTTTCTTTCAAGTACCTTGCTAATGCAAGGTGCTTTGCCTTGTTTTTTGCGCTTCTTCTATTTGCTGAGCCTGCTCCTACTCCAGAGGCATGCTGAAGAAGTTCATGATAACGATATTCCTGTTTTTTCTTCCCACAGAAAGGGCATCTAAAGGTGGCATTTGGATTCTGGATTATGTAATTTCCAGCTTTCAGCTGTTCATACGGCTTCTCTAAGTAGTACTCTATCTCAGAATCACTTACATCTGACTGTTCTGAACTGCTGCCCATCAAACCTGTCCATGAATATGAAAAGGAAAACTGAAAAATTGACAAACAGAAATTTTGTAATGGAATGAGATTTCATGTGATAAGGATTATGGTTGGATAGGTGCGTGTTGTGTAGGCATGAGCTATATCAAGTCAGGTGTTTACTAGGTCAAATTGGTTATATAAGTGACTAAGAGGAGTTCTAATTTCCTTTGAAAAAAAAGAGAGTTCTAATTGTAACTTTTTTTTTTTTGTTTTGAGAATCAAGTTCTAATTGTAACTTGAATAGTTCTTTTGGGGTATTGCACAGATGTGACTAGTGTTTCCTCAGGTTATGGCATGTCATCTATGATCAGATAAATGCACAATGGGTTTAGTCTTTCTCATGTTGGTGACATTGTCAACAGAACTTTTTTTTTCCTTTTAAATTTGTTAGTGTGCTTGGAAATGCAATGGTTAATGCATATTGTGGCATGCTTTATCAAAATAGATCCAATCTATATCGTGTGCATTGTTCAGTTTATGCAACCAAGGGTCTGTATAGTTGAGCATTTTGAAAAGGTGAGGTTATGGCTAAGAAAAAATATGTTAATTTTTCTACTTAGGGAAGCAAAAATTCTTAACAACCAGACCTCTACAGTGAACTGCAATGTTTTTAGATGTCTGCACTTCAATCAGGACCATTCAAAAACTACAAACAGTAAAATAAAATGCCTGGTTCTCAACAAAACCTTTGATATTATCCTATCAAAGTGATGATAACAGACACAATATAATTATAAATAAAAGAATTTAAGAAAAAAAAAAAAAAAAACCACACTTAGGCAATCAAGAATAGATGATTTACCTGATTCCTTGTAAGCCTAAGGATCAGACCAATCAGTTATGCTGAATGCTCTGAGACAATTTAGAATTATATGTAAATATATTTATATACTAAACAAGGTAAAAAGGATCGCCTATTGGTTTATAGCTTATTATGCAAGGAATAAGATCTGTTATATAAGTTAGAAACTTATCAGAGAATTAGATTAGAATTAAGAGATTCATTTCCTGTTCTAGACACAAAGATATGGAAGGACCATTAATCATAGAAGCTGGATGGATAGTAAGAGAGAAGGGGGAAGAAACGAAAATACACATGACAGTTCAACTGACCTATTTAGGATGAAGAGATTTTGTTTTGTTTTGTTTGTTTTTTTTTTTTTTTTTTTTTTTCTCTTATATACAGTTCCAAGGGATTAAACCCCGGTTCAAATCTAGTTATTTATAAAGAGCTCAGGTTCGGCTTGGTAAAAATATTGTTCATGTTCGTTTATTTAATAAATGAACCAAGCTCAAGACTAAGTTAGCTCAAATATTTAACTTGCCAAGCTCAAACATAATAAAGTTCTCATGAACAAAATTGTGAACATGAAGCTTGAATGGTGTATATATTATATTTTATGTTTATATGTATTAACGTTTAAATGTTTAAATATACAATATTCTTATATGGATGAGAGATTAGATTTTATAAGTTTGGACATAAGTTCATAAGATATCCAATTACTATTTGTAAATTATTGGTAATATAAATAATCCATTTTGTAATAATTCATATATAATTCTTAACAATACAATGTTATTGAATATAATTTTTATAAGCTCACAATAGGTAATCATTATATATAATTAACTTAAAAATAATAAAGTTCAAATATAATTTGGTTATTAATTATTAACATATATATATGTAAAGGGGTAACAAATTTTAGTTTTAGTGTTTATTATATATGAGAAAATAATAAGTGAATCAAGTAGCTAGGCTCATAAGCAAAATCGAGCTTGAAATCTTAAATATATAATCTCAGTTATTGATACACTCGAGCACAGCTTGTGTTCAATACAAATTAAATTAACAATTCTAAACTTTCAATACTTGGGTCAACTTGTTTACTACCCTAAGTAGAAGTATCATTCGTGCTCTAGGGCTCATTGGTATGATTTTGTTGTATCTTGTAATTAAACATATTCTTCAATTATAAATTGTCTGATATGATCAAATTGAATTGGTTGGTGCAAACACAAATTTTTCCCGCACTCCCAATAAAATTTAAATTATTTTTTTTTACAAAGAAAGCAGTGATAAAAAGACAAGAACATGTAAATATGTAATTAATAATTTATAAGAGTGGTTATTCTAGTCTCAATTGTAATTGACACATGGATAAGTAGGATATTTGAACTTAAATAGTTTTATTTCTGATAATTTTTTTTCAAGAAATGATCATAAAGGGTAGACCGAAAATGCACAGCTTTTGAAGGGAAAGAGCTTTCTCTTGACAAAATTTAGGCTGGATCTGTCCGAATCTTCTTCTTTTTCTTTCCTTTTTTTTAAAGGATTTTCTTCCCATTTAAGTCTCAAATAATTTATGGGCACACGACTGTAATTGATGGGCAATAAAAATGATAGTAATAGTATTTTCAAGTGGAAGGTGATTGCATACCAATCACTGATAAGTTACCAAATGCAAATTTTCAAACCCAACTTTTATGCGTTTGGTGCCCAAGAGATTGACAGGACTATGTAACATTTACACCATAAAAAGCTTTCAATATTTCATGAGCTAATATTGGCAATCTAAAGTTGGTAGTAATATATAGTTATATACTAATCTTTTGTATTCTATGTTGAGGTGCTGACGTGGTTGTCCTTATCCTTGAAAAAATCTTTTATGCACCAAATGTATAAAATGCATGCCTCACTAACATGTAGGTCTCACACATGTGAGACACATCACAGACATGAGACGCATATCTCACTGACATGTGAGTATCATGCCAATAAAATGTGTTTCAGTCTCATATGTCCGACACATGAAATACTTTTTCTATGCTCCTTAGCCAACATTCACCTAACAATTCCTTTGCTGGCATTGTTGGCCGCAATTGCAGGTTTTGATGAGCCAGATTCATCACGGTGGTTTGTGAAGTTTGCCATATTTATCATAAAGCTATTAAATGTGTAGACCCATTAGCAAGGGCTAAGATCTTCCAGAATTTTTGAGATAACTCTATCCCGAAAATTAAAATCCTATTTACCTATTTTGAAATGATAGATTAAATTTTACTGCATAATCAACATTATTAACAATCCTCTATTTGATATATATTAAATTATTGATGATGCGTTAAAATTCAATCTATTCTTTTTAAAATTAAAGGATAAGATTTTGAAAAGTCCTAATCTTGTTACCGAGACATGAATGCTGCTTGCCAGCCCGTAACACTTGATAATTTTAAATAGTACATACATAGAGCTTTTAAATTTTGGATTAAAAAAATATATTTGGCCTCTTAAAAATTGAAATTGGCAACAAAAAAAAATTCAAAAAATTAAAATAGTCATGTAGTTAGTTCATTCCTGTGACCGGTGTCTCCCCCAAAAACACAACAAAAAAATAAAATAAAATAATAATAATCAAATCTCATTAAAAACACAAAAAAAAAAAATCTCATTTAGGAAACAAATTCCTAAGTGCTACTATTGAGTACTGATTATAAAAAATATAGGCGAAACTACATTATTGGTCCCTGAAGTTTACCCTGTGTGTGCAATTGGTCCCTTAAGTTTGAAGCGAGCACAATTAGTTCCTTAAGTTTTAAAACTGAGTTGTATTGGTCCTTTTACTAACTGTTGTTAACAGTGTTACTTACATGGCTAACGGAACAATGACTTAGCATTGTTTTAATGATGTGGCATGTTTTTAATTAAAAAATTACAAACTAAATTTACATGTGAGAAAAAATATTCACGAGTGCCAAATTAAAAAAAGGAACTTTCTTTTCTTTTTTCTTTTTTTTTGACTGAAGTGATAAAAAAAAAAAAAAAAAAACTTTGGTACCCGTGAATATTTTTTAATTTGGTAAACAATAACATTACAATATTCATATTAGGTGGCGTTTGGTATGGGGTAATGTTTTAGGATTCCCAGAAATGTTTAAAGATTCCCATGTTTGGTTGCAAATTACACTAGGGAATCAGATGCTAGGGGAATCCTTAAACCCCTCTCAGTAGGAATGTGGATTCCCTTTAAAACAGGTGGGAATCCAGATTCCCAAACTTAAAAGAAATTGTATTTTTTATAAATTGACAATTTTAACCATTTTTCCTTATCATTTAAGCAATTAAGATAAATTATAAAACAAATTATCAATATCTTCTCTCTTGTCTTTATCTTTTCCCGCAAAAACAACATAAACAGGATAAATAACTCTGCTAATTGTTATTTTTGTATTATTCTTGTCATTTTGAAATGTTAGATCACAGTTTAATGAATGTGTTGCTAATTGATAGTTTATATAATGTTTTTTATCTATCTATTTAGAGTAATAGTTTATATATTTTTTCATTATTTATTTAAAGGAAGATTTTTTTTTAATGGGCTTGGTACTTCACATTCAAATCTAAGGACAAAATGGGAAAAACAAATAATTCATTTAAGATTCCTGGGAATACACCAAACATTATCATCTCACATTCCTAGGAATCTCCCAATGAAACCAAACATAGGAATAGCTACATTCCTAGGAATGTGATTCCTAAGAATCACATTCCTGGGAATCTAGATGCCAGGAGTAATGTGGATTCCCCGTACCAAACGCCACATAAAATAATAAGGATAAAAAATAGAAAACTAGATTTCCTCCAAAGCTTGCTCCTCGAGATGCTGCTGCATCGCCGATAATGATTGATGCCACCAAGTCGAGAAGCTTTCAGCGTTGCCTCCGACGATGCTGCCAAGCTGATAAGTTTCCGAGTTCAGACAACACCACTGAAGCAACCAAACACCATTTTAACAAACTAACTAACTCATGTCAGATCTACCAATTCTAAGCTTAGATTTAGCTCTAAAACCAATAGTTTTATCGACAACCACAACATGAAAATGGTATTAGTAGTACTGTCAACTCATCCCCTTGAATCATGTGGATCCCCTCCAAAACCAAAACTTACCAAGCTCTACAGATCGGTGAGGCAGCGACATTTAGAAAAATGAGTGAGGCATCCCAACCCCCTCAAACTTCACTTGTGAAGGCCAAGAACAAAGGCGGCTTGTTGGTGGGTGTTCGCCAAATTTGAGGGGAGAGTTTGAGAGAAATTCATTTTCTTTTTTTGACCAGATCTTTTGTTTCAAATTCAATTATTTTATTGAAGTTTATTATAAAATGGGTTTTTACTCCTTCTTTTTTTTCCCAATAAGAATAGTCATTAGCTAGCATTTCTTGTGCCTAGGATTGTTCCAACAGATTTTTCAAATTCAACTTTTTTTTTTTTTGACAGAATTGATAGGAAAAAAAAAAAGAACTTTGGTACCCGTGAATATTTACAGCAGATAAAAAGTTCATTTTTTTAATTTGATACCCATGAATATTTTCTCCCACATGTAAATTTAGTTTGTAATTTTTTAATTAAAAACATGTCACATCATTAAAAATATGCCAAGTCATTATTCCGTTAGCTATGTAAGTAACACCGTTAATAGCAGTTAGTAAAATGACCAATACAACTCAGTTTTAAAATTTAAGGGACTAATTATGCTCACTGCAAACTTGAGAGACCAATTGCGCACATGAGGTAAACTTCAGGGACCAATAGTGTAGTTTCGCCAAAAATATGAGTCCGTTCAAGAACAACTTATTTAGCTGAAACTAAAAACTTTTTACTGAAAGTATTGCAGATAAATATAAGAGTTAGCTGGAATAGTACAATAGAACCCATAAATAGTATCAAAAATTGTAATGAGACCCATGAATAGTTGCAAAAATAAATTGAATAGTAAAATAAATTGGCAAAAATAATTAATTCGAAACAGACATTGAAATCTGATAATTAGAAAAACAAATAACCGAAGCATGTATGTTCAAAGATGATGTCTACCTGACTTGACTCCGACGCCTATAATAACAGTGCGCCATGAATTTATTGGTTTGATTTTGTCTTAGAAAAAGCATGTAGATGAGCTAGAAGAAGGGAAACTTAGAGATGAGTACTGATACTGATTCAACTTAAAACAATTGCTTTTTTTAAACTACTGGTGCTAATGATGCCTCTTGAGTAGGGCTGAGATTAGCGTATGTTTTAAACTTTGAAAGGGGAGAAAAGCCCACCATCCCTCTCTATCTTCTCTTCTCTAAAATCTCCTTCATCTCTCCTCATCCCTGGATATCCAACATCAACCTTTACTGTGGCTTTGATCATGTTCTCAAGTTTCAGAGGCCATTCAGGTTACAAGCTATTCATCTTTATGAAACTTCCACTTCAATACATTTTAAGACTTTGTTTCAATCTGTATGTTAGATTGTGCGCCAATACACCTCACCAAAGGGCACAACTATCTACTATTTTGCATTTGCCAGAGAGCCCTTTAGCCTCTCTTAGAAATGGCTGTCTGGGATTTTCAAGGCAAATTCATCATTACAATATTTGATGGAAATTCACCAAAATCCTACGTCACATATGGTTATTAACCGAGATAACGTATGCAGTAAAAATCTTGAACATCCTACCAAGTGAAAGCCACCCTTCCACTAAACTATTAACAAAATCCTCAATGGGATGGGAATGTAGCTGTTATCTGCCATTCTTGCAACAATGCATACAAGAATTCAAATATCCCATGCATGCGAACAAACATCCACCCACCCAGAGACATAGGCGCACAAACACACAGATTTATAGTAAGACTATTTGTTTCTCACTTAACTACAAATTCATAAAACAGTTTCTCTCTGCTTAAACAATCCACTTGAGTTCATATAAACATTGGAATTAACATTTTTTTTTTTTCATTTGTTCCTTTTCTACATCGACTGACAGATGGTAATTGCTAATTCTAGATCCACAAAGTTACTGTGCCATGAAATAGAGTATACAGCAACACAAATCAATGACAGGAATTCAATTTGGCCCAAGCAACAGAATTGGCAGGTGAAAATCATAATTAATTTGACAAACCAGCTAAAAAATTCACCATCCTTCACCATGTTGTTGCAGAGCATTAACACATTCATCATGTTCTTGCTGAGCATCATAAACATTACATGTATTAAGTCCTGGCACATATATCAACCTAACCTTGCTTCTCTTCGTAGTACCTATAAGAAAGGCCAAAAGCAGATGAGAAAAACTGAGTATATGCTCACTAGTCAATAAAAGAGCATGCTGAAATAGTAGGTCTACACACATTTTAAACTTATATAGAAAACATTCTATTGAGTTCTACATATATAACCTATCCTTATAGAAGTTGATATAATCAAATATGCTGTAATTGTATCACACAAAATTTGGGGGATGAAGTAAACAGAAACAGAATTTTAATGTGAACTCCAAAAGCCCGTTTACAGCTCAGAAGCCCCTTGTAAAGAAGATAGAAAATGGCATCCAATAAAGAGATGTTAGAAATATTAAGTGGCATGACATGTAATGCAGTGGATGTGCCATTTTTTGCTTCTACCTTCTAAGTTCAAATATAGACCAGCTTTACATTACAAAATACCACTCGGGAGCTCAAGCCAGAAGAACACAACCCAATCTATGGCCGAATAGTAACTCAAAAATAAGCGCACATTGTTTGAGCAGAATTCAGAGCGATCACATGCTGATCTCCTTACTTATTTAGCTACTTTTACAGATCTAGCCATGTTGTTCAATGTTATTAGAAACTATGCTAAGGGCCATCATGCCTGCATTTCTTGTTCAGGCTGAACTGACATAGATTACATATATCAGCAGACCACAAAGAACATGGTAAAGAATGTCAGAGAACACTATCCAGTTTCACAATGAAGGCCCCCAGCAAGCCTAATATCATCATCTTCTAAATACATGCGGATATACTCCAGCACATGCCCAACTTTACCAAACTAAAAGTCTGTCTTTCTTTCTTTCTTTCTTTCTTTATTTGGACATCCAGTCGCCTCTCCTGGCTCCAACAATATGGCATCTTTAATCCAACTTAGTTTTGAGCCAACCAAGAACACCCTATCCCAATCTTTAACCAAAGAAATGGCAAATTACAGAGATGAATGATAAGTGACCTATGCAAAAAGGCAAAAAAAGAGCATCTCCCTGAGTCCCTGAGTAAAAATAGAAGAATCAAACAATTGGTATGTCACAATTTTCTTCGGTTCATTGTTCTGGGGGTTGGCTCTCAAATATTGATGATCTGGACCACTACACTCATTTTTTATATTACAACAAGTGAGCTATGGGGATTCGAAACTAGTTCTCCTCATAAGGGAGACCAGGTATCTACAAGACTCTAAGCTGAAACACTACACTCCTTAATCCACATAACAAGTGATATGATGAACCCTGAACAAGACTTACTTTTTCTTATAATTTTTCATGCATATCTAACTTTGGTAACTACAGTTTTTTGCCTCAAAAATATCACCTGACACATTCCTATGAAGGAAAGGTGGCATCTATGAACACCGTCTTCGTAACTTGGAAGCTGTAACTAGAATGAAATACAAAACAGAATGAAAAGTATCTAGGAGGTTGTAAATATCTTTCTGGGCGGATAATATAAAGTTCCAGGCAGCCGTAATCTCTTATGTATTAAATACAACCCTAGGCACATCATATGGCCCTTAGCAGCATTAAAAACCTCAAGGATAAAAGTAGGTATACTCAATAATTTTACAAGGAATTTTGAGACTCATTCATTCATTTGAAGTGACGTAACTAGAAAAAAATTGTTGGAAAATTAGAACTTGTATGCAACTAATGGTAGGTAGAATGAAAATTCAATGATCTAACGGTAGTCTAGTTGAGAAAGTAGCAAGGAATTTTCACTTTATAATTTCTCAGCATCTGCATGCAATTGCAAAGTGTTCTTGAGGTACAAAACATCTTGCAAGCATTCATCATCTCCCAAATTAAGCATATATATACGCAGAGGTTACATTAAGCAAACTGTAGTAGCAAACACATGCAAGTTTGAATCTATTGTGTGCTCCATGTTGAGACGAACAAGATGAGCGTTCAAACCCCACCAATCCCCTCCCCCTATTTACCAATAAAATAATAAATAAAAATAAAAAAACTGTAAACAGTTTTTGTTGCTTAGATTTATTATACAATGCCTGTAATCATTGTGACTTGAGACCTCTGGGTCCTAACCAGGCCTCTGCCATGTCTTTTACTTATGTAACTGCAATCAAATATATTTGAAAAGGAAATTAGTTGTCTTTACCTCCTCAGCAAATTTTATTAAAATGGTTGTTCGAGGCCTTTGCTGACCTTCCATGGGCACAAAATGAGCTGTTACAACAGCTGGAAAACCGGCACTATCCAAAACACCCTTCAAAGATAAAGAGAAAGCCTTAGAACCTCCAACATCTAGACTGTTAGTTGATAGGAACAAAGGCAATGAAGCACTTACTCTTACTATTCCAGCAACAAACGCCCCGCAGTTAAATGTCCCCATGTCTTTTGGAATTGAAATAAATCTACAACCCAATTTGGTGTATTAGCTGGACAATATTGTAAAAATCTATATATCCAGCTATTTGTAATATTAGCAATATAAAGTACTCCGGGAAATTTCTTACCTATTCACAAGGAGCTCCTTTTCACTGATCATGTACTCATCTTCATGTTCGGTGCCTTTCTCAAGTGAGTCAGCCACCTAATATGATGACAAAAGAGGAGCTGGTAAGATTATTGCTAAATTTGAGTATTTCATGGAGTTTAAGTTTTCTAGTCCAGACACAACAGAAATACACACTAGCATGAACAATTTCTGCACTGAATTGTGACTGAATTGTGTATTTGCAATGAAGATGGACGGATATCCAACAGAAATAGATCCCTGCATTTTCTGCTAAATCAATGAAGAAGCAAAGCCAAAATTTATATTGGCTCATGCAATATCATCATTTATATCATTCATGAAATCTAACTAGTGATTTTCATTGTCTAAATGTTCCACAGTCTTGAAGTAAACTGTTCAACAACATTGAGAGCACCAAATCTTCAAACAATATAATTGGAATTGACCCTCAAGCACAAGTAATGATGATTTTTTTTTATGAATAAGAAATAATGACGATAAGTTGATAACAACAAGAACAACATCCATAAATATATCATCATACTATTGAAAATTGTCAAATTGACGAGGAACAAAAATAATAACAGTGATTATCTAGTGTAGTTCCAAATTCTCACAAGCATCATCCACAATTACTTTAAAGGCTAAAAGAAGCTAACGCAAATACTGGATATGCATAATTTTATAATCACGTGCACCATTTTTCCCCTTATTGTAGTAGCAAGATTAAAACCAAAATCCTACTTACTCAAGAAGAGAAGTGTTAGAATTACGAATAATAAAAGATAAAATAAAATAATCCTCACACTGGATAGAGAATTTGTGTTTGTTTGGATACCGCTTATTTTGCTAAAAATGAAAACTTATTGCTGAAAACAATTTTTTTTTTTTAATCTGGGTTACTGTTCACATAAGAAAACACTGTTCACTTGCCTTAATGCACTATTCATGTAGTGCAAGAGGCGCCGGTCAAAAAAAAAAAAAAGAGGCAAAAACGCCGAACGTGGACGTGTATCCAAACATAGCCTTTGTCTAACTCATTGTTTGTACTACACAGCCACATTTCACAGTAAATATACCACATATACTATCCCTACAATAAGGAACCTCATTAAGACCAGCACTTTTGTTTTATCCATAATTTTTTTTTTTTTATAAGTAAGAAAGATATATATATATATATATATATATATATATATTTATAAGTAAAAAAATCTTATTAGAAGAGGTTGGGACTAGTGTGATGGCAAGTGCCTTCCACCAAATTGACAGGTAGTGGATTCAAACTTGGGAATCAGCCTCTCCAAAAAAAATAAATAAAATAAAATAAGTGGGGGCAAGGCTGCCTACCAATCACCTTTCCTAAACCCCACAAAAGTGAGAGCTTTGAGCATTAAGTACACAAAAAATAAAAAAATCTTATAAGATAAGGAAAAGAAAATACCACATATATATATATGTGAACAGGAACTTTTCAAAGCATAAAAATCACAAAGAAAGGAAACCAATAAAACCTACAAAAGATATTGAAGGAATGCCTCCTAGTGCATGCATTCAGTCGAGCAAAGACTGCAGGATATGCTCTATGATGACAAAAGTATGACACTCAACTCCCTCAAAAATCCCCTCAATTCTTTTATACCACAGAGTCTGACAAATAGAGACATGGCAACCGCACCTTAACTTCTCTATGGCACAGAAACCATACTTGGATAGGAAATCAATTAAATCTACAAGAGAAATTGAACGGATGCCTCCTAGCGCACGCGTTCAATCAAACAAAGACAGCAAAATATGCTCTTTTAGGACAAACTCACAAAAGTTGGATGCTCAAGTTCTCAACTCCAGCTCTATTTCAATTGGCTAGACCCAAGGAGCTCTTGATTCAGGATGCCAAAGATATGCACCTCTCGCTTCATTTCAATCATTCTTATAGGAGGAGGGAGTGTCATTAGAGCTATGAGTATTCATGGGCCAGGTTTTTGTTTGACCTATCACTTGAACTAATCACATTGTGTTCAAAAAATCAATGAACAATGTAGGGCAATGACCAAGTTATCAACCAAATAGAATCTTCTAGTTATCAATCAAATCTGACAGTTTAGTTGGTTTGGCCAGTCAACAATGACAACAAGGCAATTGATGGCAAGGGAGGGAGAGAAGGGGTTGGCCACTGTCAAATCCCAGCCTCATACAACAGATTTTGGCCTCCCTCAGACACAATCGGCATCATCCTACCTACAAATGGTGTTGTTGTTGTTAAAGAGAATCTTAGAGATCAGTCGTTTGGTCTTGTCACTTAAACATTTCTCAAATATCTGACCAATGATGATGGATTTTGTCATAATGAAGTCCAATGTCAACTGAAACAGCCAGCGAAATCTGTTTGGGTCAGTTGCACAGGTTGTTGAATAGCCCTCCTTTGAGCTTCTCTCTCTCTTTCTCAAAAAATAATCTAGTCTTAAAATTGGCCAACAATGACATAATGACATAGGTAACTAATTCAACCCTTCCAACCATTAAGTTATATCCTTAGTAATTAACTAGATGCCAAATTAACCATGACTATGCTCTCTCTCTCTCTCTCTCTCTCTCTGGACTGTATTACCCACAAAAATTTCAACAGATACACCAATAAAACAAGAACAAGTAAACAACAAAACTTTTCAAAAACAATTGTGCCATGTACAAATGAAATTTTATTCTATCACTACACTAAAACAGAACTGAGAAATTAAAACAAGTAAACAGCCAACCTGTAAGTTTATTGCCATGAAAATTTACTTTATTGAGAAAAGTTGTAGCCTTATGCTACAACCAATTTTGTAGCTAAACTTTGTCCTACTTAATCTATCCACCATATAAAGAAACATACCACTTTCATATTTGATGATGATTAAAGGCAAAGCTTTCGAGTCAAGCAGGCAATATGGACATAGCTTACAATAAGGCTCATATGATAATCTCATAATATTAAAGTAGTATGTAATTCATATAAAGAAGCACCTATCTATAAGAAAGAAAGGGAACTTAAATTTCCTTAGCTTTAGTTCATTCAAACACTTACCACCTATCTTAACATAAGCTTGTAGCAGGACACACAGAAACTGAGTGACATAAAAAATATTTGGAAAAAAAAAATCAATGTTATTGAGTAAGCATTAGAGTGCTGACAAACAGAATGCACTTACATATATCTTTAACATTTAACCATTAAATTATGGAAAAAAATATAAACAATAACAAAAACAACAGCATTCACCTTTCCAAATAACACCTTCCATACTGTGCTGTGTACAAACGAAAGAATGCCCAACAATCGTGTTTCCCTTCTGTTTCCCTGTGGTATCAAGAACAATATCCTTTATTATTGATGCTAACCTCATCAAAGAAGACATATATATATATATATCTCACACATAAACTAATGCATTATAAACCCCAACAATAATAGCCTACTTTGATTGATGATAAATCAATTCCAGTAAAATCAAAGTAATATACCAATAGAAATGCATTCAGAAAGACATCAATCCAAAGAAGAACTTTCAGTTGCATGCCATACCTTATCCCTATGGCAAAGAAGTTCCAAAACTCGAGCCCCAACAGCATAGCCTGCATCCTCCAGCCTGATCCATTTGAACAAGGCAAAATTTAATGAAAATTCAATGTAAGTAACTAGTATTAGGTTTTCCTAAGCTTCCAATCGTACAATTCCTACGGTTTTCCTTTCTTCTTTACACTCTTCTTTTTTCTTTTTTATTAGTGATTTTTTCATTGAAATAGTACAAAAAGGGGGTGCAACCCTAGCGCTAGGGAGGTATACAAAGGAAGAGCCAACAGAAAAGAAAAAAAATACTAAAAATTTCTTAAAAAATCCATGGCATCAAAGAATTCAAGCAAGTTTGAAGTATGAAAGGAATTAGACGCTTATAAGTCCACTAATACATCTTCAAAAATAAAAATTTCAACTTCAACAAAGGTAAATTCTTCTTCCCCTCGAAACAAAGTGGGTTCCGTTCTCTCCATGTGCACCACAATAAGCATAACATGATAGCCTTCCTGTTATCCCAATTGAATTTATTCCCAAATTTTATAAAATTCTTCTGCTTGCGCTTGGTCGAGAAACGGGCACATTAGTTTTTTCAACAATTCATCATTATCTAACCTAGTCAAAAATCAAAGAAATCTATATTTGCAACCAAAACAAAATAAAACAAAAACACCTTAGAAACTATTCATTTTCATCAATGTTTCTCAAAAACATGTTACAATGTAATAATGACTCCGAATCAAACACAGCACAAAATGCAAAATTAGTACAATATTCGAAGATTATAAAAACTAAGATCGAAACCTTCGTTCTAACTCGGCAATATTGTCCACCTGCGTCTGATTGTATTGCACAAGCTCCGAAAACAAGAACGCAAACGCACTCAAACTCACCTGCAACCAAACAAAAACAAAAAAAAAAAACCTCAATCTATAAAAGTAAAAAATGAAAAATACAGATAATCAAAAGAATATGTAAAAATTCGCTGTCTCTGCTTCGCTATGTAAATACTTTGAAAGGGTTTTGAGAGAGATCTAAGAGGAAATGGAAGTTGTAGAGCAGAGAAAGCAAAAACAAAATGAAATTCAAAATTTTGGCTTCATTTTCGGAATTATCTAAATAAACAAAAATGAGCAAAGTTGGAGAGAGAGAGAAACCTCTTGCTTGCCCTTGCTGAGAGGCTTGTCGAGAACGTTCGAGTACTGCTTGATCTTCCCAACTCCGATCATCTTTGTGTGTGTGTGTGTGTGTGTGTGTGTGTGTGAAGAGAGGACGTACAGCAGATCGAGAAAAGAAGCCTGTTTAACTAGAGTTGTGTAATGGTCACTCTTTTTTTTTCTATTTTCTTTTTTTTTTTAATGCTGCAATATATATGTTTTAAATTTTTTTTTTTTTTTGGTAATTTTGAAATTTGATACAGTAACATTTTTGATCACTAGCAATATTATGTTCTAAAATTGAATGTCATTAAAATTGAATACTCCCAAATTTGTTTATGATTTATTCTCAAAAAAAAAAAATTTGTTTATGATTTAATATAGATTCCCAATAAATTAGTAATGGTTTTTTTTTTTTTTTGAAAAAAGGGTCATGGTTAGTTAAGTGTATTTTTTTCCATTGTTTTATTACATTTGAAATAGGGGTGTCCAACTCATCCGGTGGCCCAACCCACTCGGTAAATCTGACCAGACCCGAGCCGACCGCCGGCCGATCCGACTACTCTGATGGTCGGCGGCGGATTTTCTTCTCCAGAATCCGATTTGATCGGTTCAATCTCGAATGTTCTCCCCAAAACCCGAAGAAACCCAAACCGACCGAGATATATAGCATTTTCCGGCAAGATTTTTTAGATCCGACAAGATTTCAGCTAGATCCATGAAATCTCCACTGGATTTGGCGAGATCTCGTCGTTTACGCTCAAATCCAGCTTCAATATAGTGGGTTTTGCTCAAATAAGGCTCAGATCTATTAAAAATATGATGGGTTTTGCTCAAATCCAGTGAAACTCCGATGGTTTTTCTCAAATCTGGCGAATCTTCGATGGTATTTGCTCAAATTTGACGACGATTTGGTGTATTTTTGGTTAGATCTCGTGAGTTTTGCAAAAATCAGGTGACGATTTGATGTTGTTTTGCTTAGATCTAGTGATTTTTGCACAACTTCGATGAAGATCCGGTAAAAATATAGATCGCCGTCAAAATGGAATCTTCGGCAGCATCATCGTCGGATTTGACCGATCTGACCGCCGATCAAATAACTCCGATCCGACCTGACCCATTGGATTTTGCGGTCGGCGGCGGGTTTTCTCATCGGAAACCCGATGTCATTGGGTCGGTTCCGAATTGGGCACAAACCCAACCCGCACCGACCCGTGGACACCCCTAATTTGAAGTTAGACTTTATGTCCCATAAAAAAATAAAAAATAAAATTAGCCTTTATGTTAACTAATAGATAAGTTACTCTTTTACTAGTTTTTTTTTTAAGTTATATATTTTTTTACTAGTTGTACTAATGTTTTTCTTTATTTTTCTCTGTCTTTTTGTCCCATTAACTTGAATCAACTTCTTATAAAAAAATAAAATAAAATAAAATAAACCTAGAATCAACTTACTATTTTTCATTGGTACATTAATCGTCCTCTTCTAATATAACCAAATCATCTCAAGCTTATTCTCACTCAATTTTTCATCAATTGGAGACACCATTATCTTTAAACAATTTTCTCGTTTTGAATCCTATATTTTTGTGTATTTTCACTTGTACACAGCTACTTTACAACCAAAAAACTCAATACCATAGGGCATAGATAATCTAATGGGAGTTATAAAATCTTTCAATTCACTTAATAGGTATCTACGATCATGTACACAATACTCTTGATGTACTTCTCCATTTCATCAATATTGCTCTTATTGTATAATTCACTTAATTTTCAATTTATTAATCTTTATAAATTATTGATCAAAGATATCAAGAGCTCTCTCACTCTTGGTATTTCTTGACCATCAAGTTCAAGTCTTACTACCCTCTTCATCGATGTTTCTACTTTTACTAAACTTAGAATATTCTATTTCAGTTATACTTAATCAAAAGTCTTTATATTCTAGAGTGTCTAGTTAAAATTCTAACTTTGCATTACTGTAACTCTACCTCTAACTTCATCCATTAAAATTATACCATTTGCAATAGACATACACCAATGAATTTTCTCTTAAATCAATTTAAATTGAGTTTAATAAAATGATTAATACAATAAAGAAAGAAAGAAAAAAAAAACCAAACTCAATCTCTCTAATTCTACCATGTTGCAACATAGAAATAAAAAATAAAAAATGAAAATGAACCAGTTAGTGATGATTTCTTTTACATGGTTTGCTCATGCTCAATTGTTGAATCCATTTTGTTTGCTAAAATTATTGAATCCATCTAGAGAGAAAGCATAAGTTAATTTAATACCTTATTAAAGAATCTAGTATATATTCTACTGATGAGGGTTCCTATTATCTTAACTGGTAAAGTCTCTGATGGTTAAATACAAGATCTAGGGTTCAATCCCTGCCTACACCAAAAACTGATTGGTGTCTTGGTCTGATGATAAAGAGTTATCATCAAGAGCGGACGTTATAGGTTAAAACTCTCTAAAAATAAAAGCTAAAAATAATATTTTATATAAAAAAAAATTTCCCCTTCCTTAAAATGTGTGAGGAGTTTTATTTTAGTAGTACAATTTTTTTTTAAAATAAATAACACTTGCCACAACGCGAGGATACACTCACAAAATCGTGTTTTTGAGGTCCGAACTTTCAAGCCATATGATTTTCAAAAAATCAGTGCAAAAAAAAAAATTACTCATTGATATTTTAAGAGCAATATTATTATGGCCCAAAGTTGGAATGTTCACTTGGCACTTGCCAAAACTATAATGAGCGCAATAACAAGATTGCATGCCTAGTTACGGATCCAGGAATTTAGGTCGGGGGGCAAGATTAAAAGACAAGATTGAAAGTAAAAAATTAATCAATATTAATAACAAAATAAATAAACAACAATATACTAATGTAATTGTCATACAGAATCTAACATAAAATATAAACTTTTATTTATTTTTTCACACCTAGCTAAATTTACTCGATTGCCCTCGATGATTTTTCATATTTTGAATCTGCTGCGTGATTTATTCACACTTAATAGTCTTGAATATATCTTTCTCAATATATGTGACTAAGCAATCATTCATCCACTGATCTCGTATTCAATTACATAATCGATTTTTAATTATGTTCATTGCTGAAAAAACTCTTTCAATAGTAGTTGTTGCAACTGGTAAGATCAATGCCAAGGTCACCAATGAGTAAACCAATGGATATGAAACATCTTTTTTCATTTCTACCATCGTTTCAGCAAGTTGTCCAATTCCTTTAAGTGCTTAAAATAAGAGAGTCAATCTCGTACTGGAGACTATATTGGTTTGACCAATAGAACGATATATTTCGGTACCGGTTAATATCGGTGTACCGTTTCAGGTTTATCGTTATTTTTTATATTTATTAATATATATGTACATGTGTATGTGTGTGTATGTATATAAATATAAAAGTTTATCATAAAACATTAGCTCAATTCAGAACAAATTATTTATGATTTAAGACTTTAGCATCAATTAAAAGAAAATAAAAAACACAATATAAAAAATAAAAAACTTAATTGTTCAATGCATACTAAGAAAACAAATAATACTAATAAATTAATACAAGTAAGTTACCATTCTATCCTTACAAAAATTCAAAAACTACAAAACTAAAATAAATAAATAAAAAAGCTTTTTTATTTTTATTTTTATTTTTTTCTGTACTGGCCAGTATTTAAACCAATACAAAACCTTAATATTTCGATACCGATATATATACCAGTACAGTACATACCGGCCATTACAGTATTGATGGCTGAAAACTCTTCAATGGACCGCATGTCATGGATGTATGTCTCAAGTTGGTTATCCAAGAAAGACACTTGAATTGTTGAAAAACCACTTGGATAAAACTAAGCAAGCCGTATCAATTTCTCCTTATTGAATGATGAAAATAAGTTATCTGGGTTCAAACACGCAACACAAAATAATAATTCAAAATTTTTAAAACAACTATTAAGTTCTTGAAGTTGCATATCTATAACAGTATAAAAAAGCTCCACTTGATAATGATGTGAATTTTTCATGTTTTGAGTTTTTCGTCATGGCCAAGGTTGATATAATCATCCATATCAGGGACATCAATATTATTTTTTGCACAAAATGCATAAACCTCCTCTAGCAAAGAGTTCCACCCATCATCTCTCTTGACCTGTAAACGTTGCTTTGAAATGTCAACCAACTTCATAGCATTCACAATATCTTAATTTTTTCGTTGTAATGCTTGTGACAACTCATTACACACCTTTCATCAAGTGTAAATCAAACACGAATTCAAACGTGGAGTAAACCAATTAAGATATTTGCTTCTACTTTCTGATCAGAATCTAAACCATCTTCTATAATTGTTTCAATCACATCAATTATAGAAAAAAAAACATGTGAATAAGATTAACAAGTGCACCATAATGAGAACTCCAACGTGTATCTCCAGGTCTTTTTAGACTCATTTCTTGATTCAAGCCACAACCAGTTGAATTTTTTTTTTTTTTTTTGTGCTTCTATAACTTTAGCACTACGTTTTTGGCGAAAAAGATCATGACGTTTGCATGATGCTCCAACAATATTGAATACCTTTGCAACCAAGTTAAAAAAGGTTGCAATTTGAATGTGATTTTTTGCTACTACAACTAATGTTAGTTGAAGCTGATGTGCAAAGCAATGAACACAATAGGTAGAATGATTATATTTCAAAATAAGAGTTTTTAGTCCATTTAACTCACCTCGCATGTTGCTTGCCCCGTCGTAGCCTTGTCCCCATAATCTACTAATGCTTAAGTTATGTTTATTAAATACTTCCTCTATTGCACTCTTTAGTGTCACTACTGTTGTATTATTAACATGTGTAATGCCTAAAAAGCACTCATTCACATGTCCCAATTTGTCTACATAATGCAATGCAATTGCCAATTGTTCTTTTGTAGACATATCACGTGATTCATCAACTATAATAGCAAATAATGAGTCTTCAATATCTTTAATAATAGCATTTATTGTCTCAACGGCTGCAGCATTTGCTATTTCTTTTTGGATATCAGGAGAGGTCATTTGATGATTTTGAGGAGCATTTTCAAGGACTGCCTTATCAATTTCTTTATTGTGCTTTGCAAGAAACTGTAATAATTCAAGAAAATTTCCTTGATTATTGGAGTCTTTAGATTCATCATGGCCACGAAATGCTAATCCTTGCCGTTGTAGAAAACAAATACAATCCACTGATGCATTCAAACAAGTTCGATATTCCCTTTTCTCAACATCTGATTGCTTGTTTATAACTGTTTGAATACTTTGTCTCTGGTTTAACAAAACTTCACATTTTCTTTGAGCTATATTATGTGCGTTGTTTTGATCCCCAATGTGATTTTGTAATTTCTCCTCTCTTTTTTTCCAATTTATGAATCCTTTAGTAACAAATAAGTCTCCCCCTCCTTGATCACCGATATCAAGTCAAAAAAGATAACAATGTAGAAAATATGCAGCATCTTTCGTAATGCTATATTCCAACCAACTAGGATATTCTTTGAACCACAATGGATTAAATCGACGCTTTGTTTTGCCAAATTGACTTTGTGGAAAATCATGGTCAACTGGTTGACAAGGTTTCTTTTGTAGATAATGCCTTCTAATTTGATCTCTTTCATTAGGATGATAGTTAGAAATTTTTATTCTTAAACCAGGATCTGTGGGAAGATTTGCAATATCCACTTTGATATGAGTTTGTTTAGGATTTGATCTGAACTCATTATTATGATCAGGATTCTCCATAATCTCAATTAACTACAAATATATATGTCAAATCATTAAAATAAAGAAAAATAATTACCAATTTATGGTTAAGAATAATCAAATTAAGAGATCAATATAAATACAAATAGTTTAAACATATAATTTGAATTATAAATTTATGGTTAAGAATAGTAAAATCAAGAGATCCATTTAAATATAAATAATTTAAACATATAATTTGATTTTTCAAAAAATTAAATAAATAAATCAATCAAAGTAAAAGTATTAAGAGTATGCATACTTGTGAATATTTGAATGTGTGACTTAAAAACCCAACTTGAATGCTTTTAAAAACTCCATAGAAACTCTGAGGTCCAAACCGAAAGAGACTGGTATCAAAAGAATTTTTTTTCTTTTTGATGGGAGGCATGCTTTGTTTACATTATATATACACCTTTTTTTGTTTTTTTCCTTTTTTTTAGAGTTCTATGCCGGTACAAATTCCTAGGGTTGTAAATGAATCAAGCCGTTCATAAACAGCTTGGGTTTGGTTCCATAAAAAGCTCGTTCATGTTTGTTTGTTTATAAACAAGCCAAGCTTAAGTTTTAGTTTTAGGCTTGTTTAATAAACGAGCTGAGCCTGAGTAAAAAATATTGTTCATGAACAAACTCGTGAACATCAAGGCTCGATACAAAAGTAACAAAGTAAGTTGAGCCTAGGCTTATTTATGAGTTTGGTAATAAAATTGATATGAGCTTGACATATAAACTCATATCCTTCTAAGACTTTAATAAACCACTCATCCAAGCCAAATAGGCTAGATAATAAATTTGATATATGTTTAATAATATAAATGTGTTGGATCTCAAGCTCAAAAACACAATATTGAGTTTGATATAGAGCTCGAGCTTGGCTTGACTAATGAACCAAGCCAAGCCAAGCCGAACTTAAACTTTTATACTTTATAACAAGCTCAAGCTTAAACATTATTCGTGAGCTTGTATCAAGCTCAAGCCAAGCTTGAACATTCTACTTTTGCTATCGAGCTGAGCCTGAACAGTCACTACTCTACAAAGCTCGACTCGTTTACATCCCTACTATTCCTATTCCATGTAGGTGTAGCAGTAGGTAGTTATTTTTTATTTTTTTAATCATTACCAAGTGGGACCCATAGTTTTCTATTAGAGTTGTAGTACATTTTTGTTTTCAAAAGCCCATTAGGCTATTGTGTTTTGACTCCTATTCCATATAGAGATTGTTTTTGTTTTAATCATTACTAAGTGGGACCCAATGGTTTTATATATTAGAGTTGTAGTAAGAGTGGAAGTCTACTGAGAAAAGGTTGCTGTGAATTGAGAAATTTTTTTGCCTTTTGTGTCAGAGGGTAAATAAAACATTTTAGTTTAATATAATATTATTAGTGAAAATTTTGAAAGTTCAGGAGGGGCACCTGCCCCCCCTCCCTCCGCCCCTGCACTGACTGGTTGAACTAGGTTAACCTAAAATCAACCACTAGTTCGGTTTTCAAAACAAAACAAAAACTGTAAAACAAATTGATGTTGTGAGCCATTCAAACTATGATTGGACTAGCCGATTTAGCAAACCACTTGCAGGCTTGAATAGTTCTGGTGATGCTATTGATGTTGAGATCTTGCCAAATATAAGGGACACAGAATGCGAAGAAGGATCTTAGTAAATATGGGTGAAGTGATACTTAATCTAAGGCCATGTTGAATTTGGATCTAGCAATGTGAGGTATCAGTAGCCACGCTATTGATGTTGAGATCTTGGCAAATTGATGTTGGAGGCATTCAAACCACGGTTGGACTAGTCGGTTTAGCAAACTACTTGTGAGCTTGAATAGTTCTAGCAATGTTGTTGATGTTGAGATCTTGCCAAATATAAAGGATGCATAACGCGAATAAGGATCTTAGCTAAATATGGGTAACTTGATGCTTAATATGAGGCCATGTAGAATTTGAATCTAGCAATGTGAGGTTGTTGTTTGTTGCAACTCAAATCAGTAGCCACGCCATGAAGCTATGAGCTCGCTTATGCCGCCATGAGCCATCGTAGTCTGCTACAGGCTCAAGTAACACCAAATTTTTTATGTTTGCTCATACGGTTACAAAGATTGTACTGTTTAGTCACAAGGATTGCTGATGCTATTTGGGAATACAACTTTGTTCTTGGTTTTTCGTCTATGTACTATGTGTACTATTATTATGATTATTGTTATTATTATTATTATTATTATGGGGATAAAAGGCCCAAGATGCGTTTTTGGGCCATGGGCTTAGTCCAATGACGTTTATTTGTCCGAGGACGGTTTGATGGTAATAAAGATGTCAAACTTAAAGACCCATGAGTAAATGTGGTAGAAGAAGTTAATGGAAGTAATTTGAGGAGGAGTATCTCATTGGCTAAGTGAAGTAAGGGTCAGATAGTACGTCATGTTGGCTAGAATGATATTTTAGGAGGTTTTGTGGATGAAGATATGTTTCACAAGGGCACGGAGAGCAAGAACAATTGAAAAATTTCTTAAAGAAAGTTGCTACCACCGCATTGAATACTCTGTACCTAAGTCTTTGGCTGCATTGATGAGGAAGTGATATCTAAACAATAATTTTCAGCCTTACAGCTATTATCTAACGACTTCAAGAAGGTGTTGATGGGACAAGTATCAAGGGGAGTAGTCTAGATCTACAGGTGGAAAGCAAAAATGAAGGGGAGGAGGAAGTATAAGAAGGAGAAAGGTCCTGGAGAAGAGGGGATCGAGGGAGAAGAAGAGAAAATACTGTAAATTGGATATATGTAATTAATCTTTAAGGGAGGAGAAATATAAGAATCTGTTCCTTGGCTTGAGTCCGAGGATAGTTTTATCATATAAACCCATCCATCCTTGTCATTTTGTAATCTTGGGCCATTGTTGTTACCGTTTAAGCTCATTAAAAACAAGATTTCTGACCCATTTTCTATATATTTATTGTATTGGGCTCTTTGAGCCCATACCCTTCCTCTTGTTGTGTTTAGGTACAAATTGCGACCTTACAATTATTATTATTATTATTATTATTATTATTATTATTATGTTTAAGTATTGTTTATTTGCTTTTATGAAAGTTGCAAAAATACATTCGGAATGGTGTTTAGATGTCTTTAGATTATTTAGTTGACTTTGCTACTTTTTACAAATTTAATCTATTTATTTGTATTTTACCCAATTATTAAAGTAATTATCACGTCATCATGCTTCGATTATCGGTTGAACCCCTAACCCAACCTTAAAGCCTAAATCTCTACATATTTCAATTCTTATAATGGTTTGATTCTTGAAACCATAAATATAACAACTATCTTTTAGGACCTGACCTTAATTTAGGGGAAAGCTTCGTACCCACATGAATTTCAGATGCGAACTCAGCTAATTTCTTGGTAAATCCAAACACATTGACATTATATGAACATGATGTTGTCTAAATAATGCTATAAATAGGTGATCTCATCCTATGCACATAGTAAATTATTTAAAGAGTTAGGTAGCAATGGGAGGATATATTGTCAAGCATATGTTTCATGGTGTACAACCCTTTCTCCATGCATAAATGAGTTCTAAAACTTGTTTTAATAGATAGTACACATTTTATTGCCTAACTTAAGATGGGAGACATCACATGCTCTTTACCCAATAATAAAATTGATTAGACATTGGGTGTCCATTCACATTTAGAGTACCTGTGATTGGTGGCAACTTTACTCATCCATCCAAACTAAAGACCTTGCTAAGGGGTTTATCTAGAATTCGATATTGACAAGTGCTTGCACGCAAACACATATTCATGGATGTATAAAAGTGTGTGTTTAATATATTCTTCATTTTGCTACATTGAGCCACCACAAGGTTGGAAGCACCACTAGGCCAAAATACCATTATGTTTTGATACTATAGTTTCATAGTAATTAAAAAAAGAAAATTACAATTCAACCCCATGCAAAATTTTATGATTTTGCATCGGTCCATTATTCCAAAAATCGTAATTCAAATCTTAATGTGGTGGTTCCAAAATGATCGATAATAGTTGCTTCAAAATGTCATAAAAAAGATGAGTCTCACTTAGGATTTTAGTAATCTGATTAAACTGATCCACCTAATTGCCAAAGTTTTCTTAGATGGAGGGGGATGGGATGAGAGTAGAGTGAATTGGAGGAGTATGCTTTAATGAACCTTACTTGGATATTTTATTCTTATCCCTCCCAAGTCTCCATTTTTAATTCCCCAAAATTGGAAAGATTTGAAGGGGAAAGGGATTAAAAAAAAATTGAAATGTCAATTTATATTTATTTCTTTAAAAGTAATAAAATAAGGTCATAATTGTCAATTTTTTCTCTTCTACTCTCACCTTCCTACTTAATTTTTAAAACATCCAAACAAAAAAGATGAATATCTATACTCCTTCCCCTGACTTAATTGTTAAAACATCAAAACAAAGTGAATGAGTAACTATTTATCAAAAAAAAAAAGTGAATGAGTAATTATTCTCCTCTACTCTCATTTAAGATCTTGGACAATTTTTACTAGGTGGGTGGTCGAGTGACGGGTTTGTGCTTAAAAAAAAAAAGTTTAGTCAAATGACAAATTATTAACTGACTTGACCGAAAATGTATCTCTTGTTAGAAATTGAGATAAGTTTGAAGTGCTAGCTAGATTTTATTACTTGAAGTGCTAGCTGGACATTACTGTAATGCATTTTCTAATTTTAGCCTTCTCTTGTGTGACTCTCAGCAGTAAATTGCAGCCCTTAGTGCCACATCAATTATCCAATAGCATTCCATTTGCTTCAGCACATATCTTACAAAAACAGTTTGTGGTTATAATATTACTCTTAAAAGAATTGATAATATTGTTAAGGGAGAGCAAAGTGTAATTTTATAGAACAAAATTGCTAAAATTTATACCTACATATATACTAATATTTTTTTTTTTACAAAAACATTAGGAGGGGCCATTGCCAGCCATGGTCAAAGTCTCCCTCCGTCCATGGATGGGATCTACATCTACAATTGCGCTTTGTAGCATGATTCATCTAAATTCTCAATTATCACTCATTTTTGACAACCATACGGTTGCCGCTAGTTTTGACAAGCTCTTCAATTCACTCATTTGGGCCAAATTTGCAATTGTCTCCTTCTTCATTGCTAGTTTTAGCAAGATTTGCAATTGTCATCATAATTTAGCAAGTTTAAACCAGTTTTGGCAATCAACCCATGGAGTTATAAATAGTCTTGAGAAGCAGCTTCGAGCCACTTGGCAGTAAAATTCATTTTTCTGCACTTGACATGGAAGGACTTATTGGTTATTTAACGGCCAACTTGCTGCCAACCCGAGTCTATTCGACCTGCCGGAAAATTATTAGATATTCCTGGAATACCATAAATGCGTACTTTCTTCTCTCACATGAATGGTGGGTCTCACCGTGAATTTAATTAGTGAGACTCACTATTCATGTGAGAGGAGGGAGTACGCATTTATGGTACTCCGGGAATACACAATAATTTCCCCCACCCGTGACCACTCCTAAATTCTTTAAAAAAAAAATCAAATCAAATCCATTATACTTCTCAATATGTTTATGGAAACTATTTACAGAATGTTTGCTTCTAATGCTCAACGCCTGAAGTAAATATCTCCTATTTTAATTAAAAAATTTATTAATGCCATTACTCCGGTACATGAGTGAAGAGTGATAACAAATATTCATCATCTAAAGAAAAAAAAAGTGTGCACAAATATATCATGTCATGCACCACAAAATCTCACCTTCATTATGAAGATTTACGCATGAAACTCTTGTGAACTGTAGAATCAATCTGTTACTCACAAACAAACAGTAGAATTCAATTACCATTACTTAAAAAACTTTATTGCATTTCCTTATGCACCGGATTTGCTATTAACATAACCAAAACAAGCACATTATTAGAGAATTGAGCAAATACCGGAAGCTTTTATTTGGTTGATATTTCACATGTCATGGACTCTTTATTGCATTTACCAACCAAGGTTCTTATGTATCTTGGCGCAAGGTCCCAATGACTATAAATCTAATTTTTTAACAACTTCATAAATACTTGTCACACTTACCCAAGCATATCATGCCTAGGCTTTAGAACAAGATATTTTCATATCAATCATACAAGGGGGTCTATCAAAAAAAAAAAAACATATATGGGGGCAAAATATTCTCAAGACTTAAATTGCAAGCAATTGAGTCAATATTTCTATTATTTATTTACTTGTGCAAGTCATTGATATAGAAAACGTTTAGTTGAAGAATCGTGTATATAAGGTCACAATTTGTACCTAAGCCCAAACAAAAGGAAGGGTATAGGCCCAAAAAGCTCAAGATAATAAATTTATAGAGTGTGAGTCAGAAATCTTGTTTCTAATGAGCTTAAACGGTAACAACAATGGCCCAAGATTACAAAATGATAAAGATTGATGAATTTATATGTTGAAACTTATCCTCGGACTCAAGTCGAGAACAATATTCTTATCTTTCTCTTCTCACAAAGATTAATTACAAATATTCAGTCTACAATGTTTTCTCTTCTTCTCCCTCACTCCCCTTTTCTCCGGGACCTCCCTCCTTCTTATACCTCCTCCCTTTCATTCTTGCTCCCACGTGTAGATCTAGGTGGCTAACATGGATACTTGTCCCATCGGCATCTTCTTGAAGTCTTTAGGTAATAGTTGTAAGGCTGAAAATCACTGTTCAGATATCACTTCCTCATTAATGCGGCTAGAGACTTAGGTACAGAGCATTCAATGCGGTGGTGGTAGCAGCTTTCTCTATGATATTTCCCATCCATTCTTCCTCTCTGTGCCATTGTGAAACATATCTTCATCCACAAGACCTTCTAAAATATCATTCTAGTCAACATGGCGCACCATCTGACCTTCATTTCACTTAGCCGAGGAGATACCCCTCCTCAAACTACTTCCACTAACATCTTTCGCAATAGTCTGCTAGTGGGCCTTTAAGTTTGACATCCTTATTACCATCAATTCGTCCTCGGACAGGTAAGCATCCTTGGACACAGCCCATGACCCAAAAACGCATCTTAAGCCTTTTATCCCCACAGTGTCATTCTGTTATCTCATGATATTTATTAATATCAATTGTATATAAGGGGGAAATATACCACATTTTTTAATATTAATTATTTAAATTGATATTATTTAGAATTTATTTGGGGTATAGCATTTTTTTTTAAATAAAAATCATGCCTATTTTATCACTTAGAGTATCAACATCTTGAAATTCCAATTCTACTCTATTATACCATCTTAAAAAGCCACTTTATCATTATACCATACCATTTTACAATACCTTCAACATCCCAACTTTTATTTTCTTATTCTACTCATTAAAATAATATAGCTACACAATAAAATATATTTTTTCCTTTTTTATTTTTTTATTTTTTTTCCAATTTTCTCCTCCACCTTCCCTCAACCTCTATCACCGCGCTTCCACTGCCCAGTCACCACCACCGCACCTCCACCATGCCCACCACGCCACCACTGCCCACCAAAATCCCACCGGAACAAAAACCCATATTAAAAAAAAAAAAACCCACGCCGTGACCCACGCTTACCAAAATGCAGATCCCAGATCTCGCCGACCAAGCACGACACAGCAACCCACGGTCAAACACAACAACCCACCCTCTCTGATTCAAACCTTTGTCAAACCCATCGGAGTCATCTTCAGCAACCCTAGCTCGCCGATCCATGCCGAGCCAAACCCACCATCAATCGATCCCAACCCACCACCATGCCCAGATCAAACCACGAACCCAACCCAGCTCCGGTGCAAGCCTTGAATGAGAAAGAGAGATGTGAGATGAGAGAAAGAGTGAGGACCAAGAGAAAGAGGGACTTTGCAGGGAGTGGGAGACGGAGAGACAAAGTGGGAGTGAGGGAGAGAGGACTAAAGGAGAGAGAGAACTGATGGACTAAAAAACTAATATTTAGCTGTAGAATTGTGCTACAGTGCAATTCTAAAGGTAGAATTGCACTGTAGAAGTATTGCAAAAAAATTTGCAATACTTGGGTTTTGCATTCCCTGATGCTGAGCACTTTGGAGCTTGAAATGCCAAATTCTCCTTACATTTGGTATTTGCATTCCCCAGTGTTGATGCTCTTAAGGTTGTGTTTCCAAAAAGTGATTTTAGCAGAATTTTTAAGTGAAGTAGTGTTTTTGAAACACAACTTTAACACCTATCATGTTTTCAAAAACACAAATTAAAAAAGAGAGGATAGATTTACAAATAACTGTTATTAAAATAATATTATTTTGTAAATTTTGTCCATATAAGAGCATCAGTAGTGAGTGTTGTATATACCAAATGTAAGGTGCATTTGGCATTTAGACTCAAAAACTGCTCAGCAATGAAAATGGCAAATTGGAAAAGGCCAAATTTTTTTTGCCATATAGCTACAGTACCATCGTAAATGTAAGATGGTACTGTAGCTAAATAGGATAAAAAAAAATAATTTTTTAATGCTCTCTCCTCCTGTTTATTTACCCCGAAATTTCTCTCTCCTCTCTCATTATTTCTCTTCTTTTCTCTCTCTTCCTTCTCTCTTTCTCATTTGCTCTCTACTCTCTTCAGACCCAAGACTCTCTCCGATGCCCCTCTCTCTCCAATAAGTTAGAATCTTCTCTCTCGCCGATGACCCTCTCTCTCTGATAGTGATTCCGACGAGGCATCGGTGCTCCGATGACCCTCTTCAAACCGACATTCTTGCATGTGTAGATGACCCTCTCTCTTCAAACCGACAAAATCAACTTCCTTCAAGCTTCCCAGCGGCGAACCCGTTTCCTTCAAGCTTCAACACAATCGAGCTACCCGGCGGCGGTTGGGTCGCGTGGTTTGTGTGGGTCAGGTGGGTTGTGATTTGTGTGGGAGTGGGTTTCTAGCGGTGGTGGGTTTGTGACTGATGTGGGCGTGGGTCAGGTGGTGCAGCGGCTGCATGGGTTTCTTGTTTTGATTTGGATCGGAGATCGGAGATCGGTGAGTGATTTGAGTTTTTACCGGTGGAGATCGGCGAGTTGTGTGGGTTTCTGGCGGTGGTGGGTTTGTGACTAATGTGGGCGTGGGTCAGTGGTGCAACGGCGACGTGGGTCGGTAGTGGGTTTTCGGTTTTGATTTTGATTTTTGATTTAGATTTAGAATGATGGTTTCTAGTTTGTGAATGATTTTTGGTTTCTGGTTTCCAGATTTTGCTATGGATTTTGCTTAGCAGAAGTGGGTGGTGTGACTGAGAAGGTGGATGGTGGATGGTGGTGGTGGTGGTGGTGTGACTGAGAGAAGGTGGACGGTGGTGGTGGTGTAACTGAAAGTAAGAGATATAGAGACCAGAGAGAGAATTGAGAAATATTTTTATACTATTATTTTTATATTATTTTAATGTGTAGTATGGTAAAATAAAAGATTGGATGTTGAGGTATTATAAAATTGTATTGTATAATTGATAAAGTAGCTTTTTGAATGGTAAAATATGATATAATTAGGATAAATGAATGTGGATGCTCTAAGGATGTCAAAAGGTTTTCACTTTTCATAAGTCATGGAATTGCTTTTGTTTATTTGTTCACTTACAACAAGTGGGCAAGGGGGGTTGAACCCAAATTCTTGTTTACGAGAGAACTGGATTGTGCCATATTAAATTACAATAGGCTCATAGTAGATAATTGAATATTTCATTATTTCTATAGATATATTTCTATTTTTTTTATAACTTAACAATAAAGTTAACAAGTTTGTTTTTTTAGGTAGACAATGAGAGAGAGGATGTGTGATCAATAGACCATTTAGTTTTTAGTGTAAACAAATTTAGAACTTGAAGTACCCGAACTCTTGTGGGTTTTGTTTGGACTTTTGCCACTTTGGGAGTGAATTAACAAAGTACAAATAGAAGTAGCACAACCCATAAGAATAATTGAGAGGTTACTTTCATCCCTAGATCATATCACCAACAATTTCTCAGTCCAAATTAACAAATCCCAAATTGCTCAGATGCTCCCAATTTGATGTCCACACCAAACTAATACAACACAAATTAGGGAAATGAAGTTTATCAAAAAAAAAAATTAGAAAAAAAAAATGACAAAACTTAGGAACATTATTTTATACGTTGTTTCTTAGGTTTTTTTTTTATTTTTTTATAAAATTAAAGTGTATTTTTAATTAAGTAGTGTAACTAAATTAGTCCCAAATGAAATAACGAAATTTTGTCTTAAAACCAAATGCAGATAACAATAACAATAATAGGTCAATAAATTTGAAAAGCCAAAATTGTGAAACGGAAACACACAATTTATTAGGCGTAAACAAAAAAGAAAAGTAAAGCGTAAACAACGTTATTACTCACTCTTAACACAAACACATTGCTTCACACAACCTTTCACAAAAACTCAAAACCCTTCTTCTTCTTCTGTTTCTCTCTCTAGAAAAAAAGAAAGAAAGAAACACTCTCTCTCTCTCGCTCTTTCTCTCTCTAATGGAAGACGACGACGAGTTCGGAGATCTGTACACGGACGTGCTCAGACCTTTTGCTTCTTCGTCGTCGTTATCCTCTGCTTCGCAGCCTCACCAACCGTCGCCTGCGCCACCGTCTCTCCACAGTCCGATCGATCTCAACCTAAAGAGCAGAAACAACGACGATGGGATCGTTTTCGGAGCTCCTGGCTCTAATTCCACTGCGCCCAATCAAACCCTAGCTCCTCAACCTAAGGAGCCAGTTCGCGAAGCCGCCAAGCTCGATTTGGCGCCGAATTCGATTGCTCGCGAGGATTCAGCTGGTGGTGCTAGGGTTTTGGAAGCCGGGGATGTTGAATTGCCGATAAGGACTGGTCCGGAGGCTGGTGTTGTTGAATCGGAGACTTTGAACCGAGGAGGAGGTGAAGGAGGGGTGGATTTGATGGATAAAGATGTGAATTTTGATATTGAGGAGGGTAATACTGGAATTGATGATATTGGCTCCGAGCCAATCATTCCAGGACTCTCCGGTGGTGGCAGAAGCGGCAGCGGCGGCGGCGGCGGCGGTGATGCGATGGTGCGTGGTTTGACGGTAAATCTGGAAGCTTCTAGAAAGGATGATGCCAGTGGAGGCGGTGGTGGCAGTGGCGAGAATGATTGGGACAGTGATAGTGATGACGATTTGCAGATAGTGTTGAACGATAACAACCATGGGCCCATGGCAATGGAGAGAGGCGGAATTGGCGGCGAGGAAGATGATGATGATGATGAAGATGGGGACCCGCTGGTTATTGTGGCAGGCGGTGAGCTGAATCAGGAGATGGAGGCGCAAGATTGGGGAGAGGATGCAGCGCAGGCTGCGGATGGAGAGAAGAAGGAGACTGGGGATGCCGGGAAGGTTATTGGTGGCGGTGTCCACGTAGGCGCGGTGGTGGCGCCGAAAATTGGGTATAGCAATCATGGGTATCATCCATTTCATTCTCAGTTTAAGGTCAGTTTGTTATATGTTGTTGCTTGAAAATGGGGAACGATTTTGTGTATATTGGGGTTGTGTGTTTTCCCCTTATTTGATGAGAATTAGAGTGTAGTTATGGATTGTAATTTCTGTAAAATGAAGTGGGAAATTGATGCATTGGATTTCGATTTGTGTTATAGTTGTCAGTTTTTTTATTTTTATTTTTGGTTTGTTGTGTTTGAAAAAGTAGAAAGGAGTGAGTGCCCAAACTGTATTTTTTTGTTCATCAATTCTGAGTAATGGAAATGAAAATTGGTTGCCTTAATAAGTGTTTGATGATTCTTACTGTATGCTGAGATTTTATTTATGCTTAAAGTAAAGGCAGCTGCTTTTAGCTGGCTGGTAAAATCATCTGGTTAAGAAAAGTTTCAGCCATGATTCATTGTTGGGATTTACAAGTAATGGAGGAGATCAAACTGATTTCTCTTCATTCCAATCACTTTATTTAAAGTGGCTTATCCTTGTAGTTTGGTTACTTTGGTAAAATCCTCTACCTGGGTTTTGATTTGAAAGTCAAATGTGAGGACGATCAATGGGTCCCTCTTCAATCTATAAGATATTTTGTGTTTAGTGTTTAAATCTGTAAAAGATTTCTGTGCATTGTGGATTTTACGTGTCATACTGTTTATTTCCCATCTAGCGTTAGGATTTGACCCTGTTTCTGAAGTAATTATGAAGAAATTTTAAAAAAATTTCTGATGGCCCCCTTTTTCTTGAACACTCCTTCCGTGGCATTAATGAAGCAATAAAAAAAAATGCAACTGATCTATAGGGAACCTTCAAGATTAAACCTTATTAATTTTCAACACAATGTTGGCGTTATATGTTCCTATATTCGTCTCCATAATTGTCGTTGTTGTCACTACCATCTATCTCTTTCAATGCTGCTTCTCTGATATGAAAGAAGAAAGATCTGCTGTTGATACAATTCGGAATTTTTTTTTTGAGAATCCTACAATTCGGAATTATGAGTGAGCAAACTTGTATTCTGGTTATGCCACAATGAATTTATATGTGGCATGCCTTCATTGATAATTGATCTATTGCATTTACCATTTACAGCAGTGTTGACATGATTGGGTTGGTTAAGAAGGGGCAGCTATTCCTAGAGCAGTTTATTTACCTCCATATCATTTACTTCATGAGAAATTACAAATCCAGATGCATTTCAATTAAAAGTACATTTCTGGAACTGTGGACAGCAATACTATATTATGTATTTGAGAAAATGGATTCCTTATATGTAAATTAAAGGGAAAAATTACTTAAAAAGTCCTTTTGAGGTGTGTTTCTTCCTAGTTAATTTTTTTTGGGAACTCTTGCCCCTGGTCTTTGCTTCAATTGTTGTTATTTTGCAATGATTCATGGTTTATATACCAAAGATTGGGTGCTTGATACACCTCATAGTCTCTAATCCTGGATGCATTGTACCAAACCTTTTCTTGTCTAGAAGTGGAAAGTATAATTATCAAGCTTAACTTGTATTTTTCAGCCATAGTCTCCAGCCTGTGTTCTGACAAGTGGTTAATTCCATGTGGTGGTATAATTATCTCAGGGGTTTTGTGTTTCGTGATGAGTATCATATGTACTTTCTTGCTATTAGAAACAAATAATTTTAAATCTACAGTTATTGCCATTTGCCTTGGCATTTGGTTTGAAAGACTAATTTTGATAGGATTATAAAGATAAAATTTACATCTTCTTTGTATCTTTCTTCATCATTATCATTTTAAATTTTTAGAATTATGTCTTCTGTTTCTGACTTGAACTAAAATATAAACATGTTCTTAGAAATCTTCAATATTCATGCCTAGGAAGGTTGATCTTCCCCCTCTTAACTTTTCTCTTTACTGGTCAGCTTGTAACTTAAATTCAACATAAGTAACAGAATGTGTCAATGATACTTTCAGAACTTCTTTTTTGGTTTGTAAGGAAAAATTCTGCTGTAGCTGCAATTGTTCTCTTTGTATTATTTAAGCATATTTTAACTGTTGTCTTATACCTGTTTGCTTTTCCTGTCTTTGCATGTAAAACCTTATGTTTATCTTTTGTTAACCTGCAGTATGTTAGACCTGGGGCAGTGCCAATGTCTGGGGCAGCTACCTCCATTCCTGGAGGAGGCCCTGGTCAAGTTCGTCCACTTGTCAACATGGGTCCTATGGCTGGTCGTGGTAGAGGTGAATGGAGACCAACGGGAATTAAAAATGCTTCTCCAATGCAGAAAGGTTTCCACTCGGGTTTTGGATTGCCTGCCTGGGGCAACAATATGGCAGGGCGAGGTTTTGGTGGTGGACTGGAATTCACGCTTCCTTCTCACAAGTAATTTTTGATTGGCTGCGTATGCTGGTTGCTTGTTTTTCTTTCATGATCATCATATGTTATTGTCAGTTGTCTTGTTGTTAGCTTTATGAAAGGCCTCTGTTAGAGGTGGTTTCATTAACATGGTGTTGTAGAGGAAGGTTTTGGGATAAAATCCTGGGACACACGAGTGTTAACCTTTGATGTGTATGCCATTATTGCCTCTGAACACAAACACATGCATATTGGAAGTTTGGGCCTTCTCACGGAACTCTATAGTTCATCTAAATGGGATCTAACTGATGTAGGTTTGGTCAATGCACTTTATTTTGTTAAATATTATTGTTTAGCTTTTTTGTGTTTCTGTGGGTTTTATCAGCTGATAATATATTAAAATAACTGTTGGATATTTGCTAAGAAGCATGGACACGGCAAATGTCTCTGCATGTACCACAAAAATATTAATATTAGGGTTTTACTAACTTATTATTATTATTATTTAAAAAAAAAAAATTGGATGAGACCTGGCCAAGCTTTAAGTTGGAAATAAAATGTAAGGCCTGAAATTTTGGAAGAGCATGATGTATGATGGTCTACTATGAGATGTGGCCTGTTTTAATTCCAAGAGGAGGGAGCTGGTGAGGACCGTGAGGTAGCGACCATATCGGTGGAGATCAAAGAAGAAGAAGAAAAGATTTCAAGGCACAAGGCGAGGCAGAAGAGTTTAGAGGAACTGACTTTCTACCTGGCATTGGCAAGGAGTTTATCAATCTCAGAGCTTTGGTGGTGAATGAGGCCTAGCTACCTCTGCTCTGTGTGTGTGTGAGTGTGTGGTGATTCTTGAGGAAAGGTATTTTTTGGTTCAAAGTAAGGAAAGCGAGAAAAAGTCATAATTGAGTAGAACTTAAGAGTATTCTGAGCGTGAAAAGAAAAAGTAGTAGTGGGTGGATTGGGCCAGTTGGCTCCATAAGATACTGGAACAAGGGCCTTATATATTGAAGGGTGTGGGTTTCCTTAATATAGAAATAAGGGATTCATATAGAGCAATTATATTTGCGAAATGGATTTATTAATTAGTAAATAAAGATTAAAACACAAAATATATTGCATTTTAACCCTTAAATTATAATAAATTATAACTAAAAATATATTAATTAATGTTGTGTCCCTACCTTATTGTGTCCTAGTTTTTCAAGAATTGCACTGTTTGCAGTCCTTTCCTTTATTTTGATGAGTCTGATTGCCATCTTCACATGTTGGATGATTAGAAAGAGATTTTGCTAAAATAACCAAGGAAACGACATGCCTTCATTTGAGGGATAATTTTTTTTTTTGATAAGTAAGAATGATATATATACGAAGGTTACTCTATGCCTGAAAAACACATAGCAACCCAGAAATACAAGAAAAAGAAAACAAAGAGAAACAAGAGAGAAAACCAAACAACAGAGAAATTACAAAAAGAGAAGGGAACAAAGAAAAGAAGGGAGGGAATCACTAGACGTGAGTCCCCATGCCCTAGACCAATCAAAAAGAGTTCCACAAAAAGAAGCAAGCAACTGATCCCTAGAGCTATCCAAATCCTCAAATTCCCTTTGATTCTCAAACCTTTACAGCTCGTGAACAACCAGAGTACAGCTTTGAGCCCCATCAAATGCTTTTTGGAAAAAAGAGGGTATTTGGAAGCAAGAACAGAAAGAACTTTTAAGCACCGTAAAGCTCTTTTGTTGTCTAATAGTAAAAGCTGAAATTTGGAGCTTTTAGGAAAAAAAATTCTACTATTTAGTATTTACTTTTTAAGCTATATAAATCCAGAGATTTAAAGAACTTTCAAGGGCATGGTGAAGACAGATACAGTTTAAAATTTTGGTGGTATACTGTAGTATTCTTAATCTTGAGGTGGACCACCGAACAAATGTCTGTCTGTTATAGGTGTTGACTTGTGTTCTTAAATCTTCTTTAAGCAGATATGTTTAGCTAATTGAATCATATAATGTCACATTATTTGCAATAGGTAGATGTCCCACCTAATATGCTACTGTTCTAGTCAAAATAAGAGACAGTGAAAGTAATAACTAATAAATGGTTTTAATTCTGACATCCTTAACCCTTCTAGGGATCTTATTATAATCAGGTTTTTTGAATCCTTACTCTCTTTTATTGTTATGAGATGCCAACAATCTTGTCAGTCAAGAGGGGGAAGAAATCTTTTGTTCATTGCTAGATTGTTTTGACCATTGTGATGGAGTTTAGTGTTCATTATTAACATGCTAGTGTCAAGCTTGCGTCTACTATATAAATTCCATCTTGTTCCAGCAGTGCAGAAAGTGAAAAAAGAGCCAATTTTTCTCCTTGCAGGATTCCTTTTTTCTCTATGATTGTGGATGTAGTCCATCTTTTATATTGCATTCTAGGGTTCTGTTAAAGAATTGGGTTTTTTTTTTCTTTTTTGGGGGTCATGATTTGCTTATGTAGCCCTCTTGAATATCTTCAGGACTATATTTGATGTTGACATTGAAAGTTTTGAGGAGAAACCATGGAAATATCCTGGCATTGATATATCAGACTTCTTCAATTTTGGTTTGAATGAGGAGAGCTGGAAAGATTATTGCAGGCAGCTGGTAACTTTATTAACCTTGAATCATAATGTTGGCCATGTAAATGAAAAGTAAGTCCCTGCATATTGATTTTCCAGGAACAACTCCGCCTAGAGTCTACCATGCAAAGCAAAATTCGGGTTTATGAAAGTGGGCGAACAGAGCAGGTAATGAGGTCAAGGTCTTTATGTATCTTGGGACTTGGAAAAGTTTATTGTGGTTTTCAATAGAATATTTGGCTTCTATACTCAAGTTATTTTACCAGAAAAAATCTTTTATTGCTTATATTTCCCCAGGAGTATGATCCAGATTTACCCCCAGAATTGGCAGCAGCCACTGGTGTTCATGATGTTCTGGCTGAAAATGCAAATTCTGGAAAGTTGGATGTTGGACAAAGTGATTTAGCAAAAGGATCTGCTCGTGTGCGGCCACCTATAGTATGTACAGCTGTTATGTTATTTTTCACATGAAGATTTGTAGACAACTATATTCAGCCATTAATTTTTACTCTTTATTTTCATATAGCTCTCTTCTTCTTTGCCTTTCTAGCTGTCACAATATTTACACATAGCTTTTAGCAATCATGGTAAAAAAAGCTGTATCTATGAGACAATTGCGTTTATTTGCTATATTAGCGTCCGGGCTCATCAATTTTTTTCCCCTCCAGCCAACCGGGAGAGCAATACAGGTTGAAGGTGGTTATGGTGAGCGTCTCCCCTCCATTGACACTCGACCTCCTCGCATGCGTGATTCAGATGCAATTATTGAGGTATGTATTAATATTTTTCTTTAAGTGCACTGATCTAATTGTGGAATTGGATGCTTCATTTCATATGCGATGTAGATAACCAGGGGTATTTCGGTGAACAGATTGTCTTGCAGGACTCTTTAGATGATGATTCCTCCACAGGAAATGCCCCAGAGCAACCAGACAATGAAACCCCCAGAGAGGATTTTAGAGGTGGCGATGTAGCTGAAGAAGATGTGGAGCAGGTGGACAGTGAGTATTTTGATGGTTTTCCACAGGCTTACAATGTTCGAAAGAGAGATCTTGGAAGAAGAATGCCATCTGTGAATTCTAGTCAAGATAACTTGCCTGATGGGGATGGAATATCATCCTTCCCTCCAGAAGCTCCAGTCCAGATTTCTGGTTCGAGGGGGCAGACTAGCGGGAAAGTTGGTACTCCTTATGATGAAAGGTATGAAATAAGTCTTGGAAATAGATGTAATGTCTGATATATGTTCATAGAAACCAATCTGTTATTCTGGTCAATTTGATATTTCTTTATTCTAACACATTCCTTTAAGTTAGGAAGAGAAGTCCACCTCAATGCAACAATCCTTAATTCCAAGTGCTTGGATTGGATTTGAAATCTTTGTCGCACCTTGTGCCTTTGCCTTGTGTTCTATCTTAAGTTTTTACAGGCCATTTTTATACAAAAGCTTAGGATGTCATCATCTGAACATGTGAATGCATGTAAATTGTAGAAGCAAATTAACTTGCATTTCACGTGTTTTAGAGAATCATGGTAAAAGAATTCCAAATGATATATTGGGTAACAAAGAATAAATGTAAAGTTACTTATGATCTTCTTAGAAGGTGAGAGAAAAAATAGTTCCAAATTGATCATTTTGCAGTTGTCTAGTAACTGTATGCCTTTTCTGTCCAATCAATAAAAGGGATTTGTCAGTATGCCCATTTGGAGGTTTTCAGTTGGCATATAAATACTTTTGCCTTGTGTACTTCATCAGGTACAGCTTATGATATTGTAGTTAGCTGTTACCCAGTTTTGTTCAAATATTTAGCTGCATATAATGTTTATTGACTGAAATATATTTGTAAAAATGTTTAATCTTTTGCATATCTTTATTAGCCTGATCTGGAATTATTATTAATTTGTAAAATTGCATCAGACTCAATAAATGCATTTTAACTTGCGCCTTTTGAATACAGGCGGACACAGGAAAGAGCACGTGACCAATCGCCTCATATGGCTCCCAGTCGAAGTACACGTGATGGGAAATTTCATGATGATCAGAAGGAAGAATCAGTTGAAAGCTTGGATGGTAAACATAGTCCGCGGTTATCATCTCCTGTCATGGTTAGGGTTGCCAGAGAGTCAAGTGTTGAGCAGAAAGATGCTGAACATGATGAGCTCTTGCTACCTGATGGAAGCCCTGTGATGGAAAACGATGAAATGACTTTAAATACAATAGGCAAAAATGACACCCTCAAGGATGGAGTGATAAATAAGCAAAAATTGAGTTCTCGTGTCGAACAACCTTTGCTCCAAGAATTTGATGAAGGTGAGGACTCAAAGGCTGCAAGAAGTAGCGAAAACAGCAAAGCTAGGTCAGGAAGCAGCAGGGACTGTCAGAAGTGGCGGGATGGGGCTGATGAGGAAGTCATTCAAGAAGGACGTTCAACACGCACAGAGAGCATGAAAAGGCACCTTGATGACAATGAACAGGGTCTCCGAAGAAAGATTCGTGATGGAAGACAAGATATAGAAAGAAGTCGCATGGCAGTAAAAGGAACAGAAGATTACCCCTATAGAGACTGGGATCCTAGCTCGGGTCATCAGATGCATATGAAAGCTGATGGATTTAATAGGCGAAAGGAGAGGGACAATCCTGAAATTCCTTGGCAACGGAGAGATGATGATCCTTATAACAGAAGGATTAGAACTGAAGAAACAAGGAAGAGGGAGCGTGGTGAGGAAATGGGATCCAGGCATAGGGGTAAGGTTCGAGATGGCGAGAGGAGTGACAAAGATGAATTTCTCCATTCAAGGAAACAATTAGATAATGGAAACTATAGGATTCCTTACGATAAGGAGGCTGGATCACGCCACAGGGAAAGAGATGATGGTCTGAAGAGTAGGTATGAAAATGTGGATGATTACCATGGCAAGAGAAGGAAGGATGAGGAATATCTGAGGAGGGACCATGCTGACAAAGAAGAAATCTTGCATGGCCACAGAGAAAGTACCAGTCGTCGAAAGCGAGAAAGGGATGAGGTTTTGGACCCACGGAAGAGAGATGATCAACTAAGACTTAGGGATAATCTTGAGGATCACCACTCTGTTAGGCACAAAGATGAGGGCTGGTTGCAGAGAGAAAGGGGTGAAAGACAAAGAGAGAGGGAGGATTGGCATAGGTTAAAACAGTCTCACGAAGAAAATCTACCCAAGCGGGAAAGAGATGAAGGAAGAGGTGCTCTAAGGGGTGGGCGTGGTCCGGAGGAAAAAGCATTGGCTGGCCATTCTAGGGCAAAGGAAGAGTACAAGGGATCTGATAAAGAATACCAATTCAAAGACACAGTGCGACACAGTGAACAGTCCAAGAGACGAGATCGAATTGAGGATGAAAATTCACATTATAGGGGACGCGAGGATGTTTACCCACGTGGAAATCAATTCAGTAATGAAGAAAGAAGATCCAGGCAGGAGAGGTCAAGTACTCGTAATGATCGTGCTGTTAGTGCTTCTGATAACCAAAGAGTGCATGACAAAAAGCATAGAGAGAATACAAGGAAGAATAAAGAGTCTGAGGGTGGTGATCACAACGCTATAGGCCCCTCCAAGAGAAATCGAGAAGACCAAAGTGGTCAAATTAATGAGACGGTATGTTCCATGTTTAGACACAAGAATGTAGAATTCTGTCATGATAAGGAAAAAAATTCTCCTTCATAGAAGTTGAGTTATTGGACAATGCCTTCACAAGAAGAACAAGTAGGTCACAAGCTTGAATTCATACAAGTAAAGCATTGTTTACAAAAAGAAATTAAAAAAAGAAAAGAAAAAAGAGAGAGAAATCTGGCTCAATCCCTCTTCCAGCAAGGCTTAGTTAAGCTCCTGTTTTCAGCTGGAATTCTAACCATGATATATATATATTTTTTGGTTGGGTGGGGTGGGGGGTGTTGGCTGGTGGGGATTGGACCCATTAAGCATCCTACTTCAAGGATCTGATTGTTGAAGCTCATTAATAGCTGGTTACTGAATTTTCATTATTCAGGCATTGGACTAAGGTTGAAACCATGATTTCAGTGGAATAAAGAGTTGCTTCCAAAATTGAGTATTTTCTTTTAAAGATGCTAATTTCTGGGAAATGTACAGTTTAGCTTTCATTTAGGAATAATATAGGTCATCAGATGGGCTGACCAACTGTAGTTGTGTTGGTTAAGTGCTAATGTTATTGAAATAAAGAAATAAATAGACAAATAAACAGAAATGACACCATTCTGATAATCTTGCTTAGGCTAGTGTTTTGCAATATCGAGAATTGACTTTTTTCCCCATTAAATGGCGAGCGTTGTCAATCCTTGTTTACACTTCGAGGCCATTTTTCATGGATTGAGAAGTGACCTGGTTGTTTTAAGCTATTTACCTCCTGATGCAGGAGTCTAATGCAATAGATGGAAGATGTTGACATGGCATGGGGAGGTGGCACGAGGGAGTGAGATGGCAGGGCAAGGCAAGCCTAAGGGCTGTCTTTCACATGTTCCATGTGATTATTGTAGCTAAATCTACGTGATAAGTTTGTTGTAGTATTTTAAAATTGGAGGGAAAATTAGTTAGAGGCACATACACATGCTAGATTTTAGAAGTTGTTAGGAAGTAGAAATTTATCAAATATTGCAAGTGATTATATATTACTAATGTAATATAGCATGTGATAAATGTGAATTGGTTATGGTTGATGTCATCACCAGTAACTAACCCCTAGGCTGTAAATATCCATGTATAAGCATTGTGATAGGGGTTCTTTTTAGTAAATGAAAATAATCCTTCAAGAGCTTTTCCTCAAGAACTTACTGTTCTTTGCAGAGGTGTCTAATCACCCATCAATCTGTTCTAAGCAACTGTCCCATTTAGTTCTAAACCATATTACATCCCATCACATTCCTTGCACCTCCTCCATAGAATTTTATTCATACATGCCTCTGCTTGTAATTAGAGTAATTCATTAGGGTAAAGAAAGGGGAGATGCAGACAATTTTATTTCGTAAAGCTGACCCAAAACACACATATAGATTGTGATGTTTGGAATGAATTTGAGATCATTGAAGTACGTTTTTGACATAAATTGATTTTGATCATTTGAGCTTGTTCTTAGGCTTGCAGACTAAAATTTTAAACTGCTTTGCTTGTCTTGGTCAGATTACCATCTCGTATTGGCATTTCCTATTATCATTTCATATTTTCTTTCTTCAATTCATCTGGGTTTTGATTGTGAATTTGAGATACTCCTTGTTATTACTAATAAGAGAGAGAGATCCAATTTGCTGAGTCCATTGAGATGTTCTTTTTTTGGTTCACTACTTAATTCTCAATGTAGGAAGTATCCCTGCAGGCTTGTGGTCACTTCTCATTATTGTTTTTTGGCTTTTGTACTTAAATATGGTAGGAAATGTTCAAATCTGTTTTTCCTTCTTGTTCCTTTATATAGGGCTTGAAAGGCTCCGGGGATGGGGATCAAGGAAATGGTGAGCGTGAGATTCCAGTGCAGCGTCATGCCTCCAGAAAACATAGGGAAGATGTTTCCTCAGAAGATGAACAACTAAACTCAAAAAGAGGGCGCTCCAAGTTGGAACGTTGGACTAGCCATGCTGAGAGGGATTTCAGTATCAACAGTAGGCCATCGTCTTCCTTGAAATTCAAGGAGAGTGATAGGAATATCAATGGTACATCTTCAGAAGCCACCAAACCTCTGGATGAATCTGCTAATACAGTTGAGATTGTTGATAATCAACATCCATCAGCTGAAGAGAAAGATGCTGGTGATCTGGAAAGCAAGGATGCTGACACAAAACCTTTGGAGGAAAGACACCTGGAGGATACAGTGGAGAAGTTGAAGAAGCGAAGTGAGCGGTTCAAGCTTCCACTGCCAACTGAGAAAGAAGTCTTGGTGATTAAGAAGATAGAGAGTGAAGCACTGCCCTCTGCCAAAATTGAGACTCCTGTGGAGTCAGAGATCAAACCAGAGCGGCCTGCTAGGAAAAGAAGGTGGGTAAGTAACTAAACGTGAAATCAACGGACCTACATTATTCTGCTGAATTGCTCGTGATTTTGAGGGAAGTCTTGGCCTGATTCTGTAATTCTAGAACCCCGCCAGTTGAGTCATGCCCTTAGTTTTCAAATGGCATCTGTAGGGTTTTAGAGACGTCCATCTACCTCTTCAATACTCGTATCATCTTTTGTAACCATGCTGCCACCCTCTATACTCTTGATGTTTTGTATATACTAGTGAATGTAACATTAAACTGGTCACTGATGGTGGCACAGGAATTATTTTTTAGTGTTAATTCATATTATGACTCAGAATAATCTGGGTTGCCAGACGTGGCAAGTCTGACCCTTGCAGAAGCCAATGCTATGGGAGGCTGGAACTAGATATGATGCTGGCGTCTTCCAGTTGTGGCAGCTTTGATGTTTGAAGAAAAGAGCGGATGAGCAAAACAGGAGCAGCCAGATTTACTACAGTGTTATAGACTTCTAGTTCTTACACTTGTATTTTGTATCTTGATTAGTTATCATTTTTTTTAACCTTCTTTTTTCGGCCAGAAGCCTGAAGTAGAAGTTCCTTTTGTACTTAAGGAACAAGTGAGTTTTAAGAAATGTGAAATTTAAAGATAAAGAACAAGAAAAAAGAAAAAAAATTTTAGTCATCTTCCGAGTTTTCTATCCATTTTCCAAGTACTAACTGTTAAGTTCCACCAATTGAAATGGAATTTCATCATCCCAATGAGATACCGAGGGGAACAAATTTTCAACACCAATCTTTTATTTAATAACAATAGTTGACTGACCCAGCGAACTGATAATTTCAGCTTTGAAGCAAACTTCATCTGGTGTATTGGTTTTTATCATTTGATTAACTACGAAAAGAAAATTCAATATAATTAGCGTCACAAGTTTGTGTGTCTAGTAGGCTGGACAATTCAAGTTTCATCACACTTTGTAACGATGTAGAGGTTTTCTTTAAGAGGTTGTTTGTTTATTTAAACACAATAAAATTCAGTTTATTTTCATCATCAACTATTCAGTTTATGCATAACCTTTTTGAGTCTTGTAAAATAAATCAATAAAAATAAACTCTTTCAAGCTCACACTAAGATCAAAAGACAAATAGTGGGATGGAAAACGGTCCACCATGACTCCATATGGTTTTGGTCGACTTTTTGTTACTCGCACCACAATTTTCCACGTCATATCCCTTTTCTTTAAATTATTTTTAGGGTTGTTAATGTTTGACCCAACCCGCGAATACAACACGAACCCGACACAGATTTTTTTCGGATTAGGGTTGGGCCTTAGTGGGTTTGGGTCATAAACAGGTCAACCCGAAAGTGACACAATAAGAAACGTGTCATAAGCGGGTCACCCGCGAAACTCGCAATAGACACGTTTGACATGCCAATTTATTTGTGTCAACCCGAAATAACCCACTTAACACAACCCATTTAACTCGTATAACAAATAACTATTCATCTTATTTTAGATTTATCAAATACCTTTTATATCCAACATATATTTTAAATTTAAAAAGAAAAGTGAGTAATTACGAAAATTTACAAGGGATATAATTGAAATTTGAAATTTTACAAACCGTAGATCTCTAAACCCTACAAACCCTAAATCTCTAAACCTTCTTATAAATATCTTTTTTTTTATTATTTTTTTTTATTTTTAAATTTCAGCCGTTCTACTCTTCTCATGCCCAATTCTCAAACTCAAAGTGTCAACTCTCAAACCGGTTATTTCTCTCTCTCTCTCTCTCTCTCTCTCTCTCTCTCTCTCTCTCTCTCTCTCTCTCTCATGTGTTTATTTTTTCTGCATAATGCTTTTGTACAATAAACTTTGAACCCATGCGCCTTGTGTTTTTCTTGATTGCATGATATGGCCCACTTGTTTTTGTTGAACTATGTAATTTTATTTTTGTTAAACTATATTATTTTGAATTTGGGTTGAACTTTATTCACTTCTTTTGGAGTGTAAAGAACTTATTTCTAGATGAATGTTATATTTTTGAAGTGTATGCACTCCTTTTGGGATGTAAAAATAATTATTTCTAGATGGATGTTATATTTAATATTATGCAGGTTGAAATGGGTTGTGTTACATTCGTGTCAACCCAAGACGACTTGTTTATAAAGCGTGTCAAATGAGTTGGGTCAGGTCAACCCGCCTTATTAACAGGTCAGGTTAGGGTTGAAAGATCATGACACGATTATTAAATAGGTCGGGTTAGGGTTGAACTATTTAGTTGAATACCCCTACTTGACACGACACGAACCCGACACATTAACCCGAATTGACACCCCTAATTATTTTTACTTCAAATGATCCACACGTAGTAAACCTCATTCTCTCCCACTCCAGTCTTCCTTCGCACAATCACTCCTCCCTTCATGCTGCCCCTATCTATTTGACTATTTCTCTCTTTTGTTTTCTCATGGCTCAAACGCAAAGCCTTCTTTATGAAAAAAGAAAAAAAAAAAAAAATCGTGGAATGACAATGTTGAAATGTGGCTCGAGAGTTCTGAAGATGTGAAAGTCATACAAATACAAAAACTTCCATTGAATACGTATGGATTTTTTTATCAAAACTTAACAAACCCTAAACATAAAATCGTTGTAGCAACTTCTCCTCTCTCAAAACCTGATGGTCAAGTTGGAGTCATTGTGTTGTGGTAAGCCTGTAGCTTCTCTATTTAGGAGTCCTTATTTTTCAATTTGCATGAAAAATTGTAGTTCTAGTATAAAGCTGTAGGTCTAGTGTTTTGCTTAATTTCCTCCATATTCAACGTTTATTGTGCGAGAGTGGAGGTTAATTATTTTTTTTTATCATTCTTGTTTGAATAAAAGAGGAGTGGGTGGGGCTAGTTTTGTTGTTTCTTTTCCTCTCCTTCAGTTCTCATCTTTAATATAATTCTTTTATTTATTTGCTAGATTATAAAGTGAAAATATATATGAGAAATTTGGTTTGTTTTCCTATGATCTCATTAAATTCATGGAAATTCTGGACTATAACAACAATTTGTGATAGGTATGTAATTATTAGCATTTGGATGCATTATAGTTTCTTATAGCATTATTCTTGAGAAATTAAAAGGCATATATTACACTTTTATCCAAAGCTTTTTTATGCTTTTGACATCGTACTTTTAAGAATTCTAAGTTTTGATTTATAACTATTAGATTTTTCCAATGAGAATCTTCACTTGGAAATTTGAATTGCATATTTTTTAAGTTTGAAGTTACAAAATGAGGTAAAGTTGACCGATAAATTTAAAAGAAAAGATAAAAATCAAATTATAAATAGATGCCTAGTGGGTATCATAATCTTTTATTTTCAAGGCTTACATTAATTAGATTGGCTTTTTTGGGACGGTGTTTTGAAATTATTTAATGTATTATTATAGAAGATTGACTTTTTAATGAGAAAGTATATTGCTTTAGTTTGTGATAAATGAGTTTCCATAACTTAAGGGTAGTTTTTGGTTTTCTTTTTATGTTATAATATGTTCATGAACTTTGAGGTTTGTAAGAATTTTTTTTTTTTTTAGTTTGTGAAATTTTTTGAATTATACCTTTTTTTTCTCCTGTTTTCATTAGAAGAAAAGGTCCACTAAGAGAGATGAATTGCACCTCTATAGATTTGAATTTGATTTAAATTATGAATATATATCCTCTTAGAGCATTCCCAACAAAAGTTATAAAAGAGATGAAATGCTATTTTTATAGCTCCAAACACAAAAAACTAGCTCCATCAATGATGCTATATCTTAAAAAATTTGGCACCTAGCTACAGTGAGCTGCTAGTAGTAACAACTCATTGTAGCTAAATGTTATAAATTTTTTAGACAAAAATGCAAAACTGACCCTCTAACTTTCAGTCTTTTTCATTTCAGACCTCTAACTTTCAGTTTTGTTATTTCAGTCCTCTAACTTTCAATTGTTGTCAATTTGGTACTCCGTTAAACTCCAATTATGACCAGCTGTTAATTGAGCCAAAACGATGTCGTTTTGGCTTTTTTTTAAAAATAAAATTTAGAATTTAAAGAAAATTAAAAAAACTGATATTAAAAAAAAAACATTTAAGTGATGAAAACCTAGTTCGGAATTGCAACCAATACCGATAAAACCTCGGCGAACGAAGCAAGGCCGGTATACTGTTAGAGGATCTTGCTCTGAGGTCTTGGTGGGTGATGAATCTCCACCACGAGGAGAAGGTTCGGTACTGACCTTGGCTCGTGAAGTTGCCCTCTAGCAATTGCTCTCTCTCTTGCTTGGCGTGTGGCTCGGAGATGTCGACGGACGTGTATTTGGGGAGCGTGGAGTTGAAGTTGAGGACATGGGTTTTCTTCTGTGGGGACCATGCGCTAAGGCTGAGGCTGACGTCGGCACGGCAGAGCATGACGCGGAAGTTGATAGTGGCAGCGAAGACTATGAGGAGGAGATTGCTGAATAGAGGACGGACGAAGCGTTTTTGTGGGTGCGGCAGTTTCATGGGTTTTGCTAAAGACGCCCACATGTAAGGTTTGATTTTTGTTGGGTTAGGGTCAAATCCATTGTCTTCTTTAGTTTTAGGAGTGTTCTTGGACATTGGAAGAGATGGGATGTTGAAAGATTGAATCTTGGCATGAAATGGTGGAAAGAAAGCTGAAACTTTTTTGTGAGAGATTGATGAGGAGCTAGTTTCCTGAAAGTGGTAGTGAGAGTTTTGTTGTTGTGTGTCTTGGATTTACAGTGTGGAGGATTTGGTTTGAGAAGTGTATAGGAAATTTACAAGCTTTTCCGGTGAGTGATTTGGGTATGGAATTGATAGGGAGCTGATTTAGCCTATCTTCGAGTCGTCCATACAGGTCATCCATGACCCACCTACCACTGTAAACACCCTCAGAAACTTGCCTACAATTACCTTGTCCAGGGAAGAAGAGTTATGGACGAGGTAAGCACCACCAGAGTGATGCACTCGTCCAGAGTGCCGACAGTCTCGTCTTGAAGGAATTTGCCCGTTAGACGAAACAGCCCCTGTGCGTGTGCCAAAGCACACTTAACTGAGGAACTCCAGGACGAGGGTATCACACTTAGGAAAATCTCCGAATAAGATGTGATAATCCCTTATCCCACGCATAACCGCCAGGTATCCGTTGTGAAACAAGAGCATAACTTCCAAACGGTTATGCAAGTTACGTTTGATTTCTACCTCTCCTTGAATCCAGGAGAAGTTCCAATTTTGATAATCGCCTATAAGAATACTATATAAAGGCTGTTTCAGACAAGGCCAAGGTATGTTGATTTTTACTCCAAAAAAGTTGGAACTTAGATAACATAGAGAGAAAAACTAACTTTGCAATCGGAGGGTTTTTTGGCCGGCAGCCCCGGTCGCATTTGATTCGCTTTTCTTTCTTTTTCAGGCCGCAGAGAGAACCAGTAGTCCTTTGAAGTCCGAAACATCCAGCCCACTGATCTTCTTTGCATCATCAGTTGGCGCCGTCTGTGGGAAGTTGTTATTCTATCCCAGACAAAAGGCTGAATGGTTCGAACAAGATCAAGGGCTACCAGCCCAGGCCACCAGGAGAGTAGGGATGCTTCCAGCAATCCCCTTCGCGACCGCAGATCAGCACCTGTAATGCAACCGCCTTCTATTCAACACATACAATCCATGGCTGCCGCTATGGCAGAATTGACACGTCAGAACCAGGAGTTGAATAGGGAGATCAACCTCAGGAGGCAGCGTCAAGGACACATGGAGGGAAGGGCCCCAAGTCAGGAAGGAGGAGGGGAAAATGTAGAGTCCGGAGATCAAACAAGGGGTACCGCTTCAAGAAGGTACCGCACTTGGAAAAAGAAATGGACCAGATGAGAAAAGCCATGGATGAAATGAGGGAAAACATGAGGCGAGCAAACCCAGTAGATGATATGGTCCACCGAACGGACTCCCCTTTCACAGCTTCCATCAACAGTCCTCTCTACCCCCGAAATTCAAAATGCCTTCTTTAGACTCGTACGATGGAAATCGCGACCCTTGCGATCACATTGCAACTTTCAAGACGACCATGCACTTGCAGGGGGTCCCAGACGAGATCATGTGCAGAGCTTTTCCCACCACACTTAAGGGACCAGCGCGAGTGTGGTTCAGTAAGATTCCCCCAAACTCAGTGGGATCATTTGAAGAACTAAGTAAGCTGTTTGTCAACAACTTCATTGGAGGACAGTGTCACAAATGTTCCTCCTCTAGCCTACTGACCATAGAGCAAGGGGACAATGAGAGTTTGCGATCTTTTATCACCCGGTTTAACAGAGAAGCCTTAACGCTGGACGAGATGGATGACAAGCTATTGCTGACCGCTTTCCACAATGGGGTCAATTCTGACTTGTTCATTCATAAACTCTACGAGTAGGAACCACAGACTATGGCCGAGCTTGTCCATTCGGCCCAGAATTTTATGAATACTGAAGACGCCATCATAGCCAAGAAAAGAAAAAGGGCAGAGCGCTCGGAAGTGGGCCACCATCGCTATCCGTACCAGGGACCTCGTCCAAAGAAAGTTCGGGTAGACGAGAGAAAAGATAAGGATGGTAAGAAGGCCAGTTCCTCCGCGAGGAATCAGCAATACACGCCCCTGACTATGCCATTAGAGCAGGTTCTTATGCAGATCAAGGACGATCCGTCCTTGAAGTGGCCGGACAAAATGAAGGGAGACCCCAACAAGCGTAATAGGAGCAAGTACTGCCGTTTTCACAGGGACCATGCGCATGATACAGACGAGTGCTTTGACTTGAAGCAGCAAATAGAAAATCTCATTAGACAGGGAAAATTGAGGAACTTCCTTGGACGAGACTAGAGAGATGAGAAAATGAAGGCCAAGGTGGAAGAATCATCATGCCCCCCACTAGGAGAAATAAGGGTAATTATAGGAGGAAGCTCGACGGCGCAGTCGTCCAAGTCAAGGAAGACATACCTGAAGGTGGTGTAGAACATCCAACAGTCTGGACGACCTACTAGGACGAGGGAGGTGGACCAACAGGCTGTTACTTTCACGGACGAGGAGGCAGGACGAATTCACCACCCACACGATGACGCAATAGTCATCACCCTACTCATCTCTGACTACACGACCAGGAGGGTATTGATAGACAATGGCAGCTCTGCAGATATTCTCTACTACCCCGCATTCCAACAGATGAGGCTAGGACGAGATCAGCTTCGACCAGTGAACTCGCCGTTGGTAGGATTCGGAGGAATGAAGGTGCAACTTGTAGGCACCATCACGTTGCCAGTGGTCGTCGGAACGTATCCGTAGCAGATAGCCAAGGAGGTAAATTTCCTTGTTGTTGATTGTGCATCGTCATATAATGCAATTATTGGAAGGCCAACTTTGAATAGTTGGAAAGCGGTAACCTCTACCTACCACCTGTCCATCAAATTCTCGACCGAGCACGGAGTAGGCTAGGTACAAGGAGACCAGCTGGCTGCCAGAGAATGCTACTTAGCTATGCTGGCCATGGACGAGCACATGCAGGCGATGAGTATAGACGGAAGAAGGGCTGTGGCTGAACCCACTGAAGCATTAGAGGACGTCCCTTTGGACGATAACCAGCCCGAGAAGTCTACCAGAGTTGGGGCGAGCATGGAAGAGGGGGCAAAGCACGCTTTGATTCGGTTTCTGAAGAAAAACCTCGATGTCTTTGCATGGAGTCATGAGGACATGCCTGGCATTGATCCGAGCGTCATTACCCATAGCCTGAACGTGTGTCCCTATTCGAAACCAGTGCGTCAGAAGAGAAGAGTTTTTGCTCCCAAGCGAGACAATGCCATTAAGGAAGAGGTGCAGAAGTTGGTCGCCGCGAAGTTTATCCGAGAAGTTCATTACCCAGACTGGTTGGCGAACGTAGTCATGGTCAAGAAAGCCAATGGCAAGTGGCAGATGTGCGTGGACTTCACTGATCTAAACAAAGCTTGCCCCAAGGATAGCTACCCATTGCCCCGCATTGACCAGTTAGTGGACTCGACGGCAGGTCACAGGATACTTAGCTTTATGGACGCTTTCTCAGGGTATAACCAGATTCAGATGAATGAAGCGGATCAGGAGAAGACCTCATTCGTCACGACCCAAGGGTTGTATTGCTACAAGGTTATGCCCTTCGGTCTGAAGAACGCGGGGGTGACCTACCAAAGGCTGGTTAACCACATGTTTCGTCCTCAAATCGGGCGAAATGTGGAGGTTTATGTGGACGACATGCTGGTGAAGAACCAGGACGAGGATAAACATCTTGACGACCTTCAAGAGACTTTTGATACGTTGCGACGGTACCACATGAAATTAAATCCGAGCAAGTGTGCTTTCGGGGTTTCATCGGGTAAATTCTTGGGGTTTATGGTGTCGCACAGGGGAATTGAGGCGAATCTGGATAAAATCCAGGCGATATTGAACATGGAGCCACCGAAAAATATCAAGGAAGTCCAGTCTCTTACTGGACGAGTCACCGCCCTCAATAGGTTTGTATCAAAAGCTACGGATAAATGTTTACCATTTTTTAAAGTCCTTAGGAAGGCTTTTGAATGGACGGACGAGTGTCAAAAGGCCTTCCAAGACTTGAAGACGTATCTAATGACGGCACCACTGTTGAGTCCATCTGTACCTGGGGAAGAGTTGTACTTGTACTTGGCAGTGTCCCCACACGCAGTAAGCTCAGCGTTAGTCAGAGAAGAGGGGAGAGTCCAGAAGCCGGTCTATTACACAAGTCACGCGATGAGAGGGGCAGAAGGACGATACTCGATGATGGAGAAACTAGCCTTCGCATTAATCACGGCTTCCAAGAAGCTGAGACATTATTTTCAGGCACACGTCATCAACGTCCTGACAGACCATCCCATAAAAAAGGCGATGAGCAAGTTGGAAGCTGCTGGACGGCTAGTACAGTGGGCCGTTGAGCTCAGCGAGTTTGATGTCAGGTACCTCCCAAGGAGCACAATAAAAGCGCAAGCATTGGTAGATTTCATTGCAGAATTCACCCCCAGTCAAGACGACCTGAACAAGGACGAAGGAAATGAAATGTGGGTGGTTAATGTAGACGGATCGTCCACACTGTATGCAGGAGGGATTGGAATTGTACTGAAGTCCCCTGAGGGAGACAAGCTGGAGTACGCGGCCCGTCTGCAGTATCCGACTACCAATAACGAGGCTGAGTACGAGGCTCTACTCAAGGGGTTGGAATTGGCCAAGTCCTTAGGGGCGGAGTCGTTAACAATCAGAGGAGACTCTCAACTGGTCATTAACCAAGTAAATGGGATGTGTGATGTCAAGGAGGATCGAATGAAGAAGTACCTCAACAAAGTGAAACGCCTTGCCCGAAAATTTTCAGCCATAAGTTTTATTCAACTTCCTAGGGAGGAAAATGCGGAAGCGGACGCCTTGGCGAAAGCCGCCTCGGCAGGGGTCATAGATGAGTTCGGCGACATCCAGTACATGCCGAGCATAGACATCCCTGATATACAGCAGATAGGAGGAGGAGAGAATTGGATGAGTCCGATAATAATTTACCTCAAAGATGGGAGGCTTCCAGAGGACAAGGATGAAGCGAGAAAGTTAAGGGTCAGGTCGGCCAAGTATGTCCTCATTAATGAGGTGTTGTACAAGCGAGGCTTTTCCCAACCCTACTTAAGATGCTTGGCTCCTGACGAGTCAAACTATGTTCTAAGGGAAGTTCATGAAGGATCGTGTGGAAATCATTCAGGGGCAAGGTCCCTTGTCCATAAGGTCGTCCGTGCCGGCTACTATTGGCCAACAATGCAGGCAGACGCTAAAGCCTATGTCAAGGTATGTGACCAATGCGCGCGTTATAGCAATGTGCCTAGAACGGCCGAATACTAGACCCCAATGATACCCCCATGGCCCTTCGCACGATGGGGGCTGGATATCCCGGGTCCTTTTCCCCATAGGAATCCGCAAATGAAGTTTTTAGTGGTAGGAATAGATTACTTTACCAAGTGGGTAGAAGCCGAGCCTCTTGCAGCAATCACTCAGCAGAACGTGAAGAATTTTGTATGGAAGAATATCCTATGCAGGTTCGGAGTACCCAGGGTATTAGTATCTGACAATGGACGTCAATTTGACAACGCACCCTTCAGGGACTTCTGCAATCATTTTGGGATCAAGAATCACTATTCTTCACCCTCCCACCCACAGGAAAATGGGCAGGCAGAAGTAGCAAATCGGTCCCTGCTGAAAATCATCAAGACTCGGCTTGAAGGGGCAAAAGGGACATGGCCTGCACAAGCAAATAAAAGTTTTCGTATTAAGCAAAGTCAACAAGCATAAAAGCAAAACTAGTGACGAGAACAAATTCATATCACTTACCTTGAAAAGATCGTGGACACCTGAGTGTTCAAAATCTTTCAAGGACATGTTATAGCATGCAGCCACATCCTCGTCAGACACTGCTTGTTGAAACCTCTCCCAAGCCAAACCCTCACTCTCAAGAAGGTTAGGCACGATGTCAACGGGAGGCTGGGACGAGGTAGGAACATTGGTTTTGGACGGAGGAGGATGAACAGGCTCAGACGACTCCACATCGACGATCTGGACGGACGGCGATTGAGGAGGAAGAACAGGGACAGCGGGAGAGACGACCCCAGTCTTGGACGACTTCCTGTGCTTGGCTCTCCGGCTGGGGAGGTTTTCGAGGTTGATAGCCTTTGACAGGCTCCTCTTATCACCAGCAGCAAGACGAGCCCTTGCCTCGGAGTCTTGCTTAGCACGCTCGTCCGCGACTCCCTTGCCCTTGTTTTCCTTCATAGTAGCCATCCCTAAAACAAATAAAAATAATAACAGGTATGGGTGAATAAGTTAACAAATCTGTCTAAGACGACAAAAATAAGAATAATAAAAAAGAGGAAATTCAAGACGAGAACTCACGTCGACGAACTGTGATTTCGTGGGCTAGTGCTTCCGGAGAGGACTCTGGGCCAAGTCCCCAAGTCGCAAGACGCTGCAGGGTGACCAAAGAGTGGAAGTCCCTCTCTGGGTAAAGACGAGCCTTCTGAACGCGTCCTAGATAGAACTTGCTCAACGAGGGCCTTCTAACACCTGCAATAAAGACGAGGAGTTTAACATAGAAAGATGTATAATAAAGGTAATGTTACGGTAGTGGTAAGCATACCTTCAGGACGAAGGTTCCCTATGTCTCCTGTATAGGGGGGAAACGAATCCCTGCTCAACTCAATAGGGCGTCTTGCCCAAAAACCGGAGACGAAGAAGAACTCCGTCTTCCAGCTCCTATCTAAAGTAACCAAAGATTTAATAATCCTACAATCTTTTCTCCTGGCTGTGAATTGATAGAAGCCACGAGATTGACTAATTTCAGAGGGTTTATAGCAAAAAAGGAATTCGTCCACAGTAAGAGGACAATCCCCTTCAAAAACCTCTCTCCACAAAACTTGCATAGAAACGACTAGTCTCCATGCATTAGGATTTAGCTGACACAAACCTAAACCTAACCTACTAAGTAACTCCCTGGCAAAAGCATTAAGAGGTAGCCTAAGACCCCCTAGAAGATAGGCTTCATAAACCCCAATGCCAAAGTGAAGTTGGCAACACCACTCACTACGGACGGCTAATCTAGGATTTAGCTCGTCTGGGATTTGGTACCAGCTTATAAGGGACGCTAACTTCCTCTCGTCCGTCTTGGCCGGAACCCCCAGCGCAGCTGTATACAGTCTCAACCTCATCCATTCTAGTGGGTGAGGGCGCGCTAGAGGGACCAGCCCCAGACCCAGACCCTACCCTCATCCTAAGTTCTTCTTGGAAAACTTCTAAGGGAACCCCAGCAACCCCAGAAACATACTCGTCTGTGGTATTACCACTGCTCCTACTGTCACTACTAGAACCACTATAGCTAGTTGTGTTACGATATTCATCTATCTCCCTATCAACACTATTGCTAGACGAAGAAAAACTTTCGGACATTTTGGAAATATAAGGGAAACCTAAAGACAAGCGTGGAGAAAATACTCCGGCTCTAGACGAAAGAAACTAGGACGCCATTTGGAATACTCCTAGACGAGGCGATGGACGAGAGATGTCAAACGAGAGAATTTGAAAAATGGAGAGGGTAGGGGAGGAAATCCACTATTTATAGGTGTTGAAAAGTAAAACCCAGAACGAAATGACCAATCAGGAAGAACCACGTGGCAACCTCCTCGAAAACCCAAATCGACGCAACGGTTAACCCAGGTAAATAATGACACGTGACATAATCTGGGGCCTTTGGAACCTCGTCCTCTACCTTGAAACACGTGGAATAATATGTTGAAACGAGTCCAGAAACTAAAGAGCTTTGGACGACCTTAGAATAGGGGGCAACTGATAGGGAGCTGATTTAGCCTATCTTCGAGTCGTCCATGACCCACCTACCACTGTAAACACCCTCAGAAACTTGCCTACAATTACCTCGTCCAGGGAAGAAGAGTTATGGACGAGGTAAGCACCACTAGAGTGATGCACTCGTCCAGAGTGCCGACAGTCTCGTCTTGAAGGAATTTGCCCGTTAGACGAAACAGCCCCTGCGCGTGTGCCAAAGCACACTCAACTGAGGAACTCCAGGACGAGGGTATCACACTTAGGAAAATCTCCGAATAAGATGTGATAATCCCTTATCCCACGCATAACCGCCAGGTATCCGTTGTGAAACAAGAGCATAACTTCCAAACGGTTATGCAAGTTACGTTTGATTTCTACCTCTCCTTGAATCCAGGAGAAGTTCCAATTTTGATAACCGCCTATAAGAATACTATATAAAGGCTGTTTCAGACAAGGTCAAGGTATGTTCATTTATTACTCCAAAAAAGTTGGAACTCAGATAACATAGAGAGAAAAACTAACTTTGCCATCGGAGGGTTTTTGGCCGGCAGCCCCGGTCGCCTTTGATTCGCTTTTCTTTCTTTTTCAAGCCGCAGAGAGAACCAGTAGTCCTTTGAAGTCCGAAGCATCCAGCCTACTGATCTTCTTTGCATCATCAGGAATGATTCCTCGGTGTTTTTTATTATTATTTTTTTAATTCTAAAATTTATTAAAAAAAAGAGAGCCAAAACGACGTAGTTTTGGTTCAATTAACGGCAGGACATAACTGAAGTTTAACAGAGTACCAAATTAACAACAATTGAAAGTTAGAGGATTGAAATGACAAAACTAAAAGTTAGAGGACTGAAATGAAAAAACACTAAAAATTAGAGAGTCAGTTTTACATTTTTGCCAATTTTTTTATTTGATTTATTCTTCATTCTCCTCACTCTCTCCTCTCCCCTCTTGCCATTCAGTCATTTCCATTCTCTCCACTCTCTCTATCTCACTTCTCCGCCGTCACCTCAATCCTCTCACACGATGGCTCAAGGTTGCTTGTCCTTGTCTCTCCTCGCCATGGTGGTCTGTATTCATTGGTGGTTGTCTTTGGTTCATGCCTGGGCTATTGGTATGAGTTTGTGTGAGTTGCTGTGGCGATGGTGGTGGTTGTTGATTTTGAGAGTGAGTTTTGTAGATTGGTAGCTGTGGAGGTGGAGGTGGAGGTGGTTGATTTTGGGTGTGGGTCTTATGGATTTTTGGTTGTGGTGGTGGTGGTGATTGATTTTGGGTGTGGGTATTGTGGATTGGCGGTGGTGCCGTGGTGGTACTTGATTTGGGGGGTGGGTCTTGTGGATTAGTGGTTATAGTGGTGGTGGTGGTTGATTTGGGATGTGGGTCTTGTGGATTGGTGGTGGTGGTGGTGGTTGATTTTGGGTGTGGGTCTTGTGGATTTTTGGTTGTGGTAGGTGGTGGTGATTGATTTTGGGTGTGGGTATTGTGGATTTGTGGTTGTAGTGGCGGTGGTGGTGGTTGATATTGGTTGTGGGTTTGGCAGTGGTGGTGGTGGTGGTGGTGGTTAATATTGGTTGTGGATTTGGCTGTGGCGGTGGGTTGTGGTTGTGATGGTGGCAGTGGGTTTGGCTGTGGCAGTGGGTTATGGACCTTATGGTTGTGATGGTGGGTTGTCTTGTGGCTAGTGGTGATAGGTTGGGTTTTTTTTTTTTTCCTTGTGGTGGGTGGTGAGTTATGGATGCCACAGTGTTTGTGGTTGGTGGTGGAGGTGGAGGTGGCAGTGGCGGGTGGTGATGAGTTGTGGTTGGTTGTTGTAGATTTTGTGGTGATGTTTTTTTATTATTTTAATGAGTTGTTAATATTATTTTAAATGAAATGCTAAAAAAGTAGAACTTTTGATGTTGAATGTATTTTAAAGTGAAGTGATAAAATAGATAAAGTGGCTTTTTGAGATGCTAAATGCTAAAAAATTTAAAATCTTTGATACGAATGCTCTTATATTGTTAAATATGATCATGAATCGAGTTATGATTAATTGATTGATGATCAATGTGATTGACCAAGAATTTAAATTTATTTTGTTCTCAATTCAAAAATATGAGTGGTGCTTTCTCTCTAAAAAAAATGGTTAATTCAATTAAATTTCTAGACAATTTCTTGCTGATATAAATTGTACTTAAAATTGCAAAATATTTAGTAATGTATAGATCCTATGAAGTTAAATATGCAACTATTATGTACCTCCCTTTAAGGTAATATATGGACTTAACTAAAGTTTTAAGGATGAATAATGTTTTTTTTAATGCATTGTGGCAGCATGGTTAAGATTTTTATGCAAACTACAAATTGAGTAAAAGCTAAAAGAAATATTTTTATTCATGTTTGACATCAAAGTATCTTGATATCTGAAAATATGCATATAAAAATGATCATGTATGTTTCATTTTGAAATTTGATGTCTAGGAGGCGACAAGTATGTTTGTCATGTCTTCCCTCATGTTGTGAATATCTATAAATTATTTTTGTAGAAATGAATAGTATGGGAGAAGCATTAATAATATGTATTTGTTTTATCTTATAAAAAATGATATAATATGGTTATCTCTCTCTCTCTCTATGTATATATATATATATATATATATATATAAAGTTTTTTGTAGTCACTAAAAAAAAAAAACTCCATCTATTCTTCCACACCACAGTCCTTGTCCAAAACCATTGTTAACAAGAATTATACTAGTATTACATAATTGGGTACAATTTTGTGGTATAACTCATCACATATCGATAATGACGTTACGTGGCCCACTTACAAACCTTTGTCCATCGTAACTTTCTGCGGAGGTAAAAAGTTGTGCCTATTCATAATTCTGTAAACAAACACACCACCCAGCCACCCAAAAGGCACAAACCCGACCCACCCAAAAAAAATTCACAAACGCACCGCCGGAGCCTTAACAACCTCGTTAGTGCGGCGGCGATAGTTAACAGCACAAGCAGTCGAGACCTTTATTTCCGTTGTAGAGTAAGAAGGAACTCTACCATTCAAATCTCTCTCTCTCTCTTTGCTTCACTTTTTCTAAAACTTTAAGCTTCTCATAATCCATGCCTTTGAGCTCTAAGCCTCTAACACATCCCTTTAGAATTAAATAAAATTATACTATGCATTTAGTAACTGAAAACCATTCATTCTTCACTGTCATTTCTAAGAATTCACAATTTTCTTAAACTTCATATTTGCTTTGGCTATGGCTTTATTGTTAGCTTTACTTTTCTTTTGTAGTAGAAATTCTCTATTGCTGATTACACTTCTTTGTTATCGCTGGCTGCCCATTTACATTGCACTTCCCCTGCGCCCTTTCGTGGCACCAATTTTCCAAGTTCATGTTTTTGTTGGTGTCTGTTGTTACGTATTATCCACGCATAGCGTTACGCATGCCAACTGTTTGTAAAAATGCACCGCACTTTTAGTCCACTTAGTACAGCTTACTTTCCAGTTTTTTGAAAATGGGCAGTTCAAAAAACGATGGATGAAAGACGCCTTTGGCTTTTGCTTGCTAAGTCTAATTTTATCTAAGAAGAATGGACACAAATGCGAACACTAACATAGACATGGGACATGATGATACAACAATTCTTTAAAAAATATGACACAACATGGTGTGAATATGATAATATACCCTTAGGTACATTGTATTTATTTATAGGCATATTTTTTATTTAATCAAAGAAATTTTTTTAAAATACTCTTCCCAACAGTCTGGGTTTTTGGAGTGTCCGAGTTTCTTAGGGTTTTATTTGTGTTAGCTAAAACGGATCCTGGTGGGGCCCAAGGGGGCCCGGGCCCATTTTTATTATTATTTTTTTTATTAGCTAAATTTTGACACTTTTAAGATTGGGTCCCTCTTTTCAAAAAATTAAGCCCAGCCGACCAGCCCAACCCAAAAAGTTTAAAATCCCAATTAAGTGATTAACCCCCACCACACTTAAAACCTAAACCAAAATTCAGGAAAAAAATATATAGCGGAAGGGACCGGAGAATCGAGTTCACGACGCCGTTGCCACCACAGCCATCGCCGGTCCATGACCCAGGCTCAGGCTCAGGCTCAGGCTCAGGCTCAGGCTCGCCACTGACCCAACAGACCAGCCGATCTACCTAGTGACTGACCGCACGCCTCTGACACCGGCCGCTGCTGCCTCTAGCGAATCCGATCTGCTCCAAGTTTTTTTTTTTTTTCTCTCTCTCCTTCAAGTTCAAAACCTAACATTTTATTTTGATATGATTCTTCTCTCTCCAATAAATACGTTTTATAATGTTTGTGATTTCTGAATCTGTTATGTCATTGTGGTTTATTTATTTATCTGGGATTATTGAAAATGATTGTGTTTGGGAGTCTGTTTTTTTTTTTTTTTTGCAGTGTCTGAGACAATGAGAACTAAGTTGAGTTGTGATTTTTGAATAAAATAAAAATTATAGATGGAAGAGAGTCTGTAGAGATATAATCTTGTTCGGTATTTGGGACTTTGACAATGTGCAAAAACAAGTAGAGGTCAGCAAAGTAGTGCATTATAAATTGGGGGTAGTGGGTGAGTGACAAAGATAAAAGAGTCAAAAACAAAAATACATAATATAATAAAAATGTCACAATAATGTAGCAAAATAAAATTGCGGCTTTGCTCATATTGCTAATTCATAATGCTATAAGTAATATTTTTAAATTGTACAAAATTTTAATTGAAAAGTAGTAAATTTTACAATTGAGAAATATTAAATTTATAATTAATGCATAATGCATAATGCATATTACCCGGATTTTAGCCTTCCTTCACCTTTACTCAGTATCAAGAATTAGTGCTGTTGTGAGATAATATATGTAATTCTTATTTGATTTGTAGATTATGGGAAAATCAACCACTTAGTAACTATTTTTTTTTTTTTGCTTATACTCCGGCCCCCCTAGCTTGAAATCCTGGTCCATCCCTGAGCGAAACTATGTACTCTTATATACTTATACCTTCACAGTTTACCTATACTGATATTTTGTCTTTTGTTTGTTCCTCTTCTGCTGTAAGTTTTCATGCCTTTTGATTAAAGGGTTTATCTCAAAATTTTATACTTCTTCAATGGACTTATCTTGCTGTCAATTTCATATGAGTCTGGCTTATACTAAGTACTGAGACTGGGTTTTGTTGGCTGCGTTTTTTGCAGATAGCTAACCCTCAAAAGGCTCTCCCCAACATTGAAAATCTTATTGTTGTAGCAGTAATTTTGCTGTTTCCTAAAACTTCAATGTCTCTCAGAAAACCGCCTATCCCACGTCTCCTCCTCAACAATGTCTCCTGCATGAGAAATGCCCAGCAAATACTGCGACATGTAAATGTATCCCTTCACGACGGTGGAGCACTTGTGCTTACAGGCACCAATGGTTCAGGCAAGACCACTTTTCTCCGTATGTTAGCTGGATTTTCTAAACCTTCTGCTGGTCAGATCCTATGGAATGGTCATGACATTACACAATCAGGAGTGTTCCACCAGTACAAGCTTCAGCTCAATTGGCTCTCCCTGAAAGATGCCATCAAAGAGAAGTTTACAGTCCTTGACAATGTTCAATGGTTTGAAGTTCTTGAAGGTAAGCAAGGGAACTCTATGCCTGCATTGGAGCTGATGGGTCTTGGACGGTTGGCAAAGGAGAAGGCAAGATTGCTGTCAATGGGCCAACGGAAAAGGCTGCAGCTTGCAAGGCTGCTGGCACTGGATCGGCCGATTTGGTTGCTTGATGAGCCTTCAGTTGCATTAGATGATGATGGCGTGAAGTTACTTGAGTATATCATTTCTGAGCATAGAAAGAAGGGTGGCATTGTTATTGTGGCAACACATCTGCCAATTAAGATGGAAGATGCCATGTATCTGCGGCTGCCACCAAGGTTCCCGAGAAGGATTACATTGGTAGATATGCTTGATCGTGCAGACTTCTAATACCATCCCAATTTTGTTTCACAAAGGCCCATAGAAGACACTGGAATTGCAGATATGAAAATGCATCTCTGGTTCTTTTTCTTCTTCTACATATTAATTTGTTATTGTGGGACCAGCGTTGAGTTGTAGCACTCTGATGGTCTGAATAACAAGGAATGAAATTAACAACAAAATTATCAGTACTCTGGGACTGGATCCAGGTTGAATTTCAATGTACTAATACTACGTATTTAACAACCGAATTAATCATTTTTTTGGGTTGAATAACAAGGAATGAAATTAATCAAATTATAAGCATATTGGATGTTCTTCAACCTATTTCCATAGTAAGTTGCCACCCTCACTTCGTAGGTGTTTTCAGTTTCGTTTCCCAAACTTTTTTGCAGGTTCTGGGGAAACACATGACCTTTCTCTACAAAGAGGTGGCCTTTCAGGATGCGCATGTATATCAAATGAAAGTAAAACACATCCAACCACACAAGACTATAGTTTTTATTTTATTTTTTCACCAGACTGCAGTCACTTTATTGGCATGCATACAAGATTCTGGAATTATAGTGAGAAAATGGTCAGCCTAGCTGAAATCGTGTTGAAGTGCATATGGAAGTGTGTAACTAAGCGGTGGATTGAACCTTGTCGCTGATAGAAATTTCATGAAGTTCACCTAAGGTACAAGTTCTTCTTAATGATGTACTTGGTATTAAAAAGATAAAAAGAAAAGAAATAGTGTTGGTCACAATTTGTCGCCATCGTAAATTCGCAAGTATTGTGAGAAGATAAAAAGATACAACTTACACGTGTCCAGGTCGTATTGGTCCAGATACGGACAGAAGCTTCACCCAAGATAACAGGGGTGTGTGAAAACTCAAAATCCATGGGAACTCGAAGGGACTAGTGAAGACATGACATGTCATGTCACCTCTAAAGTCTAAACCTGGGACCGTCAAGAAAATGATGATGATTATTGGACGGACGAGCTTTAGTGGTGCGTTTATAGAACCTGGGATAGTGATAGCAACTAGAAACTCATTCAGTTTTGTCCTATTATCCCCCGCTTGACACGCTGACAATCACAATGGCATCACATGCAGTCTTCTCAACAGACAAACCTACGAAACGTAAACGAAACATCAAATTAAACATTTTACAATTTGCTTATTAATTAATTTTAGAAGAAGGAGAGGTATATTCGAAAAGTTATTAATTCATTTGTTCGTACCTCAATAGTAGGTTTTGTACTATATGTGTACACACACATAAAACTTGATATAATAATAAAATTCAAATTTTAACAACTTTTAAATAAGAATTATTATCTTTGGATTTATTTTATTCAAATATTGTAACTTCAAAGTCCAAACTAGAATTGTAACTTAATCATATTTATATAGGGTAACACTTAGGTACATACTTAAATGCTAGCTCTCAAAAAAGTATATAAATAGCTTGATCTAGTAGTCATAAACCAATAACGTAAAGAACAGAGAATGTAGATAGATTGAAGATGAAGAAGCCATCTTGTTTTTGTACTATTTTCACACAGGTGTCTCTTTGCTTTGCTCTCTACCTTGCTCTCAACTTGGGTCAGCCTATTTACAGCAATAGAAGTGATGGCAGAGCTCTTGATCTTTACTTTATCAGCGTTAGAGGGGGTTTCAGACCTCTTAAGCAGCAAACCCAGCTTCTAAAACTGGTCAATCCCTTATTTTACCTCATTCAATTTTCTGTTTCATGAATATATGTTATCTTATATGTCTTATGGTTTTTAAGGTTTTGTGTGGATGGTTTTTTTGGTTTTTGTTTGTGGGTATGGCTTATTTGGTCTTTATTTGTTGAATAGTCGTCAATTTTGAGAGAGCTTTTGGGTCCAAAATGATATATAAGTTAATGAGCACAAGTTAAAGTTTTGATTGTGCTTCTCTTGCTACTGACTCTTAGCAACCAAAGTTACCAAACCTGACTATATTGGTTTCCTGTTTACTTTATAAAAGATTTCATATTCCAGAAAAAAATATTGTTTTCATTGTCTCCGGGGGGAATGAATTTTGATTGTTTGTCAGTAGTGATTAAAGAGCCACTTTCTGTTAAATGCTAGAAGAATTCCTGTTTTCACTGTCTATAGCCTTTGATTAGCTTTCTTACTTGAGTTGTAATGAAGCTATTTTGTTGATCCCAGGATTAAGTTGATATTTTTCATCATAAGTATATCTATGGTTTGATTCTGTTTATTGATCAATTTCTTGTTCTTTCTTTGTAAATCTGATTTCAATAGATTGCCGCTTCCTTCACTCTCTCTGTATTTCTCTAAGTTGACTGTTCTGAATGTGTTCTTGTTGTATATGAAGATGGAGAAAGTGGCAAAGGTTTACAATGTGAGCTTTGTGGTGAACACTAGTGAGCTGGGAGAAGACGATCCACTTATGCAGAATGTAAGATCTTTTTGTTTTTTCCCACCAATTCAAAATGGTGGTTATTATGCATCATTTCACCCTGAGCTGCATTGGTCTAGTTTGTACATTCCCTGAATCAATTGGATGTATCGGCTTCAACTATTAACAGTCATCTTACCTTAAATTTTTGCAGGGTACTACGCTTTTCCCATCACTGAATGTTCCCTGGTATACCATTCTCTCTGCAATCAGTTCTCTGAATTAATTGGGTACATTTGCATCACAAAAAAATGTTTATATTGCAATATTTTGGATTCTCATGTGATGTATGATAGTCACTGTTTTTTATTCAATCACTCTAGTCTTGTAATAAATAGTAACACTTGTAGGTTTACTACTAGAACATCTAAAGGACATGGAGTAAGTTACTTCCATGAGCAGATAAAGATACCTTTCGGGAATACTTTAGACATTATTGGTGTGGATACTGGGTCATTACAGGTAAATGTTTGTTGATTTATAGAATCCTTTATTTATTGACCGTTGAATTCTCTAATCTCGTCCATCTTATGCATCTCCTTCACACAGGTGCTAATATATCAGTAATGCAGAATATATTTTACTTGCTAGCTGACTGTTCCCTGTATTTATTGGGCCAATTTTTGTATTGTTTACCTATCCAATTTCAAGGTACATGCAAACTGTATTTCCCATAGGCTTTAGCTCTGGTGTTAAAGGGGGTAAGATAGGGTTAGAGCAGTCATAGGATTTTATCTTAGTTGTATTTTCCCCAGATCTCTACTGCTGCAGATACAATTTAAGCCTCTTTCAAAAGGTGTTCAAGCCTTACATTGTTGCTTTTCAGGCAAAGGGCCAACCTCTCTCTTTTTATTTCGAGAGAGAGAGAGAGAGGGTGCAGGGGTGGAAGTGGGGGAATAAGTTTTTGCATATTGATGATTACTAATGCATGAAATCTGAATTGATGCAGGACAAAACTAAACAAAAAAAGAGGGGGGGGGGTTCATGGGTAGTGTTCATGCGGTATTATAACACCTTAGTTTATATTGGGTTATTTAAGGTTATTTGTTCTTTTGGTTTATTTTTAAGGTTGTATTAACGGGCACTGTTAAGTACAAAATTTTTTACTTTTTCCTGACACAATTTGTCTTTTTGTCAATTTTTCAATTTTGTAGTATTGTTTGAGATTTTTTTTTTAACTTTTTTCAGAAAAATCTTTTTTGTCTTTTCTGCACTTAACCAGTACCAAGCAGTGCTGGTTAACATTTTTGTCTTTTTGTCAATTTTTCAATTTTGTAGTATTGTTTGAGATTTTTTTTTTTACTTTTTTTAGAAAAAACATTTTTGTCTTTTCTGCATTTAACCAGCACCAAGCAGTGCTGGTTAACATTCTCCTTATTTTTATTATGTATGGCTAGGAGTAGTCTGAATTAATGGTTGTGATTAATTGTTTCTAGGTTTTCTTTTCTTATAAATTGAAGATAATGAGGTTATTGTAACTATGGGTGGAAAATTGGACACGACCCGTAAACTCGACACGACACGACACGAAATTAGTAAGTTATAGGTTGAGGCTTAATGAGTTAATATCATATTCGGGTTGACACGACTGACCCGTTTAATAAATGGATTGGGTTAGTGTCTAATCCTTGGAACCCGTTTGACCTGTCTGACCCGTTTAACAAAATGACTTGTTACCAATATACCCTTCAAACCTTAGGTATATAAATTTATTAGTTATTGTGATTTATTTTCTTTGACATATTATAATTGATTATTTGTGATATTAAGATATACTTTAGTTTTGAATGATTATTTGTGATGCAGTTATTCGTTAGTTTTGAATTTTTTATTTTATATATATATATATATATATATATATATATATATATTAGTTTTTCATAATTCATATCAATTTGGTTAATACTTTTTTTTTTCTTTTCATTTTGATAAAATTTGATAAACAGGTCGAACAACTAACCCATTTAATAAAAGGGTTGTGTTAGGGTTGAGGATTCTTGACTCATTTAATAAACATGTCGGATTGGTGTTGACCTATATAGTCAGATTCTCATAAGTCGACATGACACGAACCCAACACGCGAACACGAATTGCCACCCTTAATTGTAACAACTTTTCTTGTGTTAAAAAAAATTGAGTCTTGGCTTAAAAATTCTCCTAAGTACATACATTTTTTTCATTTATTTAAAAAAAAAAGTTCTCTAAAGAATTTAGGTTTGCTTAATTAAGCACCCAAGAAGAGGTTTTTCCTTTGTTTCTCTTTAAGAAACTTAGGCTTCTACAGAAGTAAATCATTGTCTCATTTCGCTCCAAATTGTCTCTATCATTTGACACAAGAACGTGTACTTAATGCTTTTTGGTACACATAATTGCAACTAGGTTCTAGACTCCCATGGAGAGGTACATTACAATACTTGTATGCTTTGATCCAAAAATCCTATAAAAGTTTATTCTGATTGATTTGGCTCATTAGGGAATTATTGTCACATGCTCATTCTATATTTGCTTCTTGTTGATGATAGTAGAAACAATTCAAATAATTTATGCAGCTTCAACATCTCCTGGTCAACATTTTTTTCTTTTTTTTTTAAAGCCTAGTCCTCTGTATTATTTAAACTACAAATCTGTATATGTCCGTGTTGGAAGAAGCTTAACAAACTGTTGGAAAGTAAAAAATAAAAATTATTTTGGTATCTTATTTCACAATCTTCCCTTGTGTCTAGGTTCTGAATAACCCCACCCAAATTGTAGCCCGGGGTGCAACAGACTTATGACTGAGACACAAAATTGAAGCCTGCAAACTAATAAAATTGGTTGTATTTAGCACTTTTTTGGGAATAATCTGACATTTTAATCTAAAAAAACATATTAATTTTTATACAAGAGTGAAGGTAGCTAATTCAATTGATCATAGATAAGAGATTCTGGAAACTCGTGGATATCTCTCTGAACTGATTACCAATTTGGTTATTTCAAATGTAAGTTACATAGAACATATTCTTTTTTTTTTTGAAGGCACATAGAATATATTCTTAAATTGCAATATTGATAACTTGAAGGTGAGACACAAGGCAAATTATTTGGATAAACTTAGAGTTTATATGAAATGCTGAGTGAAAATAATAAATAGAAGTAAAAATATGATGGTGTTTATGAATTTGCAATCTCAAGATGGTTATGTGCATGCAAAAAGTGTCACTTTCTGTGGTGATAAAATATGAGGTCTGTATGAAGATTAGGTGTGGTATAGAGTGGAGTGTGTTACTTTTGTTGTTATCATTATTCAGTCAATCTTAATAAAGGAAATGATGTTGCTGTGTTGTCTTTTTATTTGCTAATCCTTGTTTCTTATTATTTTCTTCATGCTATTTCCTGCCTCTCATCCGGTAACTCCAATTCAATCTTTAGCTCTGTAAAATTTATTGTTGAGTGATTTGTTTTCATCAAACTTGTGGTATATAAACTATACTGTCAGCACACTTTGATTGTCTGAGTAGTACATTGGCAGTGCTGTAAAGCGGATGATAAACTATAAAATTGCACAAAATTTTCATTTAACCATTTTGGACAAAGTTTAGCTACAAAATTAGTTGTAGCCTTAGGCTACAAACTTACTTAATATCTTTTTAGTGGAGGTGAATTTTGACAAATCCACAATTAGATTACATCTTCTTCTTATATCCTCCGTGCTTGCAAAATTTCAAGAAAATTAAAGATTAATAGTTATATCATCAATAAATTTTTAAAATTGCAAGTTTTTGTAATTTAAAATTATGCACAAAATATAAACTTATAGATCATATAATAAATAATATCCAATTGACACAAAATTTAACATGTTTATTAAGAGCATTCCATCAAAGGTGTTAAAAATGCTAAATGCTATTTATTAGCATTTTTAACACCTCAAATCATAAAAACATACCTACAATAAAGATACTAAATACATATTTTAGCATTCAGCTACAGCGAGATGTTATTAATAATAGCTCACTATAACATGATTGTAAACATAAAAATATTTTTTTATTCTCACCAACGTCTCTTTTTTCTCACTTTTGTTTTCTCTTTCGTCTCTCACTTCTCTCTTCTCTCTCTTGTGCCTTTGTTTGTTCTTGGTGGTTCGGCAATTGAGGTTCGCTGATGGTGGTGGTTTTGATTTTGGGTCGTGGTCCGATGGTCGTGGTTTTGATTTTGGGTTATGGGTCGTGGTCCGATGGTCATGGTTCGTGGGTCCGATGGTCATGGTTTTGGCTCTTGGGTCACGGTGCGGTGTTTTTAATGGTCTTGATTTTTTTTTCTTTTTTTTTCTGCTGTTGTTTGTGGTTATAGGTGGATCTGGCTGGTGGTGGCGATGGTGGAGGTTTTTTTTTTTTTTTTTGCTGTGGTTTGTGGTGGTGGGTGGATGTGGAGGTTTCTTTTCTTTTCTTTTTCTTTTTTTTGCTGTGGTTTTTTTTTTTTTCTTTTTTTGTTAGTTGTGGCATGGGTGGTGATGGTTGTGGTATGGGTGTAGGGGTTTTTGGTGGGTGGTTGGGTGGTGGGTTTTGTGGTGACTGTTGGTATTGTGGTGGCTGACAGTGCTGAGAATAGTGGGGTTGAGAAAGAGAGAGACAGAGGAGAGAGAGGAAGAATAAAAAATAATAAAGAAATAATATTTAAATGAAGAGTTAAAAAAAAGTTTTGATGTAAGGTACATTGTAAAGTGATGTGTTATATATTATAAAATTTGTTTTTTAGATGCTAAATGCTAAAAATTTTAAGACCCTTGATGAGAATGTTCTAAAAGCGTAAAGAACATGCAATTCAACGGTTAGATTTTCAAAATATGTTGTAATATTTATTTTATTGAGTGAGTTTGTAGCCTTAAGCTATAACCAATTTTGTAGCTAAACTTTGTCCATTTTTTTCTCATACGTTGGTGTTTTTTTTTTTTGAAAGGATTCAATGCTCAAAGGACCATCAAGAGAAATTGGACAAAATCAGTTACATTGGCTGACAAAGACACTAGAAGCAACCTGTTGTAACTGGTAAAATTAATGTTTATTGTTTTGGCTATTTATAGGCCTTGTGAGCCTAAGAATTAGCAAGCTTTTGAATCAAAGCAGAAGCAATGAAATTTTGAAATGATTTTTCATTTTAAATCTTCTAAGATTAGCATTTTAAAAACAGTCCGCTTCTTCTTTCAAAAAACAGCTTTTCATTATGATATTTACGTAAAATTGGAATTTAGTGTAATAATATTTTGAAAACTTAAGAATTAGTTCTCCATATGTATTACCTCTTTCAATCACTGAATGTCTCTTTTGCCCTTTGTGACTCTAGGCGTATGGTTGTTGGATTCCACCCGTTGGCCGTTTGTGAAGAGAACAAAGAGCAAGTGGAGGCAAAGCAATTTTTTGAGCCTCTACATCATATTTTTGTGAAATTTGGAGTTGTAAGTATTTGATCATTATATTTAATGTTTCTATGTGTAGTTCTCTCAGATTCAATATTCTGAATTTTTGTATCTGCATAATTCTGAATGTGAGGGCGTAGAACTGAGTACTGACTAATAATTTATTTTCTTTACTCTCCAGAATGTGTATCTAAGTGGGCAGGGTTGTTCTAAACATGTCAATCATGGTAATGTAGCTTACATTGGGAATCCTTCACCAAGAGAGAATGAATCATATCTTACATCTGTGAAGGGAAAGTCAGTCTTTAATGGGTACTTACCAATTTCCTCAATTTCAATGTTTCTCTACATTTTACTCCGCAAAATGCATACTTTTTCCTGACTTTTTCATTGTCTTCTATTTCTCAGAGAATTGGTTAATGGGTTTCTTCTTCACAAAGTCAGCTCTCTAGAGATTGTGGGTCTTCAATATTTCTGCACTATGAATATGTCTTTAAAAATTTTGGGTATCTTTGGACAATTGGCAAGTTTGAATTAGTCTGTTGTGTTCAACATGGAATTTTGAACAACTAGTTGATAGTGTAACTTGCAAAAATGACAATAATCAATGAGCCACTTGTGGAATACAGTGGACTAATTCAACACCCATCAAATGTCTAAATTCCCAATAATCCATCTAAAGCTTGTCCAAAGCACCAAATGATACATTTTTATGTTGTAGGTAATCTACTTTATTAACTCGGCTGGGGAAGTTGTGCATAAAACTGTACTCCAACAGACGGGTAAGGAGGTGATGTAAAATTTTTATTTGAAGTCATGATGAATTTGCTTCAATGTTTTTCCCCCACATTTACTTGAATTGTCCCCCCAATCCGAAAAAAAAAATTCCCATGTAGATGCCTTTTTGTCTTCAATAGGCCTTCAGCTCGTTGACATTATAGGTGTAAGTGATAATTCAGCTTGAATTTTTTTTCCTTGTTGGTGTAAACTTGCAATTTGTTTCTTATTATAAATAGTACCTGTAGTAAGATGTATGGAAAGAGTAAATGACCCAATTGAGGGGAATCATGTGTTTAAGAGAGGAACCAACCATATGAGGATTTGTAAACTTTTCTCAGAAAAAAATGAGGTTCACACAACTAACAGGCATCCCTAATGAAAAATTTCAACTTTTCATGTTGACTAATACCAGCATAAACAAAGAAAAATTTTAGGAGAAGTTGTTTGGTTTTTCGGAAATGGTACTCGTCATTTTTTATAAAACACTGGGACCTGCCACGTGGGGGGGGGGGGTGGTTAGAGAATGAGAAATGCTACTGGAGTAAGACAAAAAAGAGTGAGCTATTTAGGATAGACTTGTGGGAAAAAGATTACATTCATTCTAAATAAATTTATTTCATGATTCAAATTAAATATTATACAGCATCTTGTAATGCTATTAGATAAAATAAAATAAAAAACACTATGTTGATGCCCAATTTTTTAATCTGTACCCAAAAGCCCATACAGAGGAAAGCCCCTTGAAAAGCAAGGCCCAAATGCCCACCAAGAAGACCAAAGAGCAAGAGAGGTCCAAAAAAAGAAATGCAAGGGAAAGCGAGCTGCAGCAGAATACAGCTTTGCCGCAGAATACAGTTCTCTAGAAGAATGGCTTTAGCAGATAAATGCAAATTGGGCCCAAGACCCTTTTGATCCAGTCAACATTATTTGGCCCTCAAAGGCCCAAATCCTTTTGTATAAAAAGATAGGCGTGAAAACTAATATTAAGAAGCACGATGAAAAAGAAACAAGGAACAACCAAAAGTATCAACAACAGCAGGAATGGCTTCAGCAGATAAAGACAAATTGGGCCCAAGACCCTTTTGATCCAGTCAACATTATTTGGCCCTCAAAGGCCCAAATCCTTTTGTATAAAAAGATAGGCGTGAAAACTAATATGAAGAAACACGATGAAAAAGAAACAATGAACAGCCAAAAGTATCAGCAGCAGGAATTGCGTGAAGGAAAGGCCAAACCAAAGGAAATGACAAATACATCAGGAAACACATGAAAGAATAAGACAAAAAACACGTAGCAGAACGAAATAAAACTAATCTGCTACTGTAGAAACGGCGTGAGAACGAAAGAACACAAAAACAGAAGATAATGGAGCAAGCACAGAAGGGCCAGAGCACCACTAACCTGTATCCAGCCAATACAAGGAAGGTGAGCTCACGGTCAAGGGGATTTAAAGAGTGTGGTTTGGTGGTTAGGGGAAAGGGGGGTCTATATTTGGTTTACTGTCATGCCTTCTTTTGGGAATATACCTTGCTAGGATGGTATCTTACCCAAAAGAAGTAGTAGATGGTTGGGACAATCTGATGCATGCCATAGAGCTAGGTAGTGAGGTAGCCCAATCCAAATCCATTTGAACTTAGAGATAAATGTATACAGCAAGAACAAACAAAAGAGAATTTTTTTCATGAAATGAGTAGTGGTGCAGCAAACATGTATTGAGCAATGGCAGTGGTCGGGGCAACCAATGGGTTGGTGGGTAGTCCTAAAGGGATGCCCACAACAAACAAAAAATAGTTGGTGAAGTACTAGGGGTAAAAGAGAGAAATCACATTGAATTAGCTCACTATAAAAGGAGGAGGTAGCCATGGATGAAAAGGAGGGACTTGATGGAGGGAGAAGCGCCGAAGGGGGGAACCCATGGTAAGAGAGTAGTACGCACCTAGGAGAGGCACTTAGAGGGAGAGGCACCCAGGGAAAGGGGGATCCAAAAGGAAAAAGACCCAAGTGACAAAAACAACTCACGGCAAGATAGTAGTTAAAAACTAAGAGTAAAAAAAGAACGGAAAGAAAGAAAGCAAGTGGTAAAAATAAGAGAGAAAATACGGCAGGAAAAGGAGCATGCATCAATAGACCATCTTTTCCCTCTCTCTTAACAAACTCACTCTTTGAAGTCTCCAAAAGTAATAGCTAATGACCATTTAGGCTTGTTCTTCAAAATGCACAACTTTGATGGCAGAAGTCTATGACAAGGTTGTTCAAGTTGGGGTTTGGGTTCCTTCTTGGTTTACTTATTCTATGGGAAGATTTAATACTTGATTTCGATTGCAAATATATTTGATTTCTCTTATTATAAATTATATCTGTTGTATTTAGTCATTTTGTTGTAGCACATTTTTATCACGTTTGCTGCATCAGTTGTCCTACTGTGGTATCTTTACTTGCTGTACTAGTTATTCTGTTGTAGCAACTTTTCATTATATATACCGTGTTAGTTATTATACTAGCTAAATCTTTTCTACCAAAGTTTTCTTCTTTATTTGTTATTACGTGTTTTACTTTTGACATAAACTAATCATTATCCTGCCATAAGTGTGTGTATATATATATATATATCTTGTTTTTCATGTTTTGCATAATATATTTTATAGATGTATATGTGAATACGTATAAGTATATTTACGAATATATGTATGTATATATTTGAGAATATGCTAACACATGTAAGCTAACATTTGCTTGATTGAGATTTTCTTTGGGTTTTAGATTTGTTTATGTGCAAGAAGTAAAAAGTATTTTTACAGCAAAAAATGAAGAGTAGTCATTCACATTGCAAAAGGCTTTACTGCACGGCAGAAGGCTTTAATGCACAGCAGATAGCTTTACTGCATATCAAAAGGCTTTACTGCACAGCAGAAGGTTTTACTGCACAGCAGACAGTTTTACTGCACAACAGAAAGTTTTGCTGCAGAGTAGAAAAGTCAGACTTGTGGCAGAAACTGGAGAAAAGTTCCTTCTACGGCAGAAATTGAGGATAAGCCCACTTTGTAGCGTCTTCCCTTGGACTTTGGACTCAACATTTGCGCACAAACTGGTAACGAGAGAATGGTACTTTGGAGCCCATTCCACGGAGCGCCAGGCTCAACTTCCTTTTTAGAAAAAAACCTAGACTAAGCATTTTCCAATAACATCAAGATGCGTGTCTAAGGTACAAGAAACATAAAAAGAACCCTTGACACACTAAAATCTTAGGTTATGTTTGGTAACAGTTTTTATTTTCTATTTTAAAAAACTTATTTTTGGAAATATAAAGAAAAAAACAATTTTCTTGTGTTTTTGAAATAAAAAACATGTTTGGTTAGTTGAAATTAAAAGGATAGTTTCTTGAAGAATAAAAAAAAACTAAAATATGTTGTTACTAAGATTTGAACTTTAATGTTAACTCTTTAAATGAAACAGATTCATTAAATTAAAAGCGTATTTTCATTGACTTTTGAAAATTAGAAACTGAAAACAGTCTTTTGCATGTTTTCAGTTTCCTTCACAAATTGAGTTTTGAAAACAGTTTTTGTTTTTTGCCCATTTTGAGTTGCCAAACAAGTTTTTTAGTTTCAAAAATAGAAAATTGTTTTTGAAAACAGAAAATAAGGAGTAGAAATAGTTACCAAACATACCCTTAATCTTCAAATGAAACAGAGAAGTTAACTATGCAATTGCATATTGAAAAATAAGAGAAAAGTTAATGATGCCGTGAAGGTTTGGTTTAGGAAATAATTTTAGGAACTTTTTATAGAAAAAAAAAAGAGTCACTGATTGATATAAATATAAATATATATATATATATATATATATATATATATATCATAAAAGTGGTATCAATTTTTTTTAAATACTCAATTAACAAATGTTTTAAGAGCACCCGTTAACCATGAATAAATTTTCATTCAATATCTTCTTCAATATTGTTCATTGAATTGATAATTTGATCAGCGACGTACTCAACGGAAAAAATCTCAATCGTTTAGTTTGAGTAGGAAAAAGCCAAGTGAAATCATGATCAGAAATTAGTATCAATGGTTCCTAAAGCCTTATGATATTTATGAGATCTTAGATTCAAGGCGTAGATGCACTTTTAATCCCTACATTTTGACATTTTTTCATTTTGGTTCCAACATTTTTATTTTACTACTTTTAGTCCCCAAATCAATTAACGCGTGTTATTTTAGTCCTTTTCGTCAGTCAACAAATGGAAATAGCTGAGGTGGCTAACGGAGGAATTAAAATATTAATTAAAATCCACTGTGGCTCCTGTCACCCATGCCGCATGGGTTTCCCACCCTTTTATGTCACATGTGACCCTCACTACAACCACCTGTGGCGCATGTGAACCCCCAAATCAATCCACCTTCTCTTTCTGTGAACCCCCAAACCAAATCAGTCCACCTCTCTCTCGATCTAAGATAGCCATCAAACCACCATAGCAGACAAACAAACCACCATCGCAGACAAAAATTTTAAACCACAACCACCATCACAAACAAACAAACCATCATCGCAGACAAACAAACCCAAAAATATATATAACTAAAACCATTTTTCTTGGAATAGCAGAGAAGAGAAAAGCAGTGAGATCTCTATCTCTGTGAACTGAAACCAAACACACAAATATTAGCTCTCTCTTTGTATGTGTCTTTATATATAGTTAGCTTTATATTATGCGTAGGGGCCACAATGTTGCTTTTTGTATATTCATTGTTGGGTTTTGACTTTATTATGTTTGTTTAGTGACTTTTGACTGTTTGTTGGTCCTTGTCTGGTCATGTGTTTCTTTGTGGCTTCCAATGTGGTCCCTGTTGTCCTCTGTTGAAGATAATGGTTGATTCTGTGTGTGATATGTACTAAATTAGTGGGCCAAAATGCTGAGTTATTATTAAAGTGATTTTATGATATATAATGTTAACATGTGTTTGTTTGTGGATTACTATGCGTGTCTATTTTTTATGACATTGTTGTTTACTATGTTTTTGTTTGTACTTTCCAAACAATGTTGAAGATAATGTGCATTACCATATTATATCATTCGAAACAACTGTGGTGGATTGTGGAATGATGAGTGCTGATTTGGCAAATAATTAATGTGTGATATTTTGTTAACTAATGAGTGCTATTTTGGAATGTAGTCAATATTATTTAAATGGTTTATATGTGTTTTGCATGCAACATGAGTGAGCTATTTAGCTTGTCTGTGCATCATGGTGGGTATTTTACTAATAACCCTCGAAAATATGTGGGAGGTAAAGTGGATGTAGTGGATAATTGTGACCCTGATAGGTGGTCGAAGACAGAGATTGAGGGTATATGCAGGGACTTTGGATACACCTCTGTGAGTAGGCTTTGGTATAAAATGCCTGGTAATGATCTAGAGAGAGCTAATTTCCATTTGATAGTTGATGATAATGATGCCATGTTTATGACAAATTTAGTGATTGGTCATAAAGAAATTCATGTGTTTGTTGAGCACCCTATGGATAATCCTATACTAATAGATGAAGGTGAACATATTGGGGCAGATGTGTAGCCATTGGCAGTGGAGCAAAACCTTTTAGGATATGACAGTAATGATGATGCCAGTCATGATGAAGGTAGTGAAGATGCTGACAATAGTAACTCTGGTAGTGAAGATCATAACAATGATAATGTGGATCCCATTAATGATGATGTTGTTGAGGTTGATGCTGCAGAGGTGTATTCTAGGAAAGTAGGTAAGGAACCTATGACTCAGCACCCATCTGAGGACAAGGATGTAGCTGATAACAGTGACGGTGGAGGAGATGATGGTGAAGGAAGTGGCCTAGAGGATGAAGATGTAGTGAATCCTGATAACATGAAGTTTGTGGAGGATAGTAGTGATAGTTGGGATGGTTCTGATGAGGATATTATTGAACCAGTACAAATGGGTGCTGGTGTAATGAACTCTGATTATGAGAGTGAAGAGTTGCACAGTCTTGAGGAATCATCATCTGATGATGATATTAGGGATGATAGTGACGATAGCTCTGAAGATGAACTGAAAACACCTGTGGAAAAGGGAAGGGGACAAAAGAGGACCTTCCTAGTGTTTAAGGCAGTTGCTAAGGCTGAACATATCAGATTTGAGAAAGATATGTTGTTCACAACAACTAAACAATTCAAAGAAGCTATAACTGATTATACAGTTCATGGTGGCTGGGGGATCAAATTTGCAAAAAAATGATTTGCAGAGGGTAAGAGCAATTTGCCAGGAAAGCTGCAAGTTTATGGCATATCTAACAAAGGTGCCAAGAGAGAAGAGCTACCAACTAAAAACACTGAATCTGGAACACACATGCTTTAGGAGTTATAAGAATCCAAGGTGCACTTCTTCATACATTACCATATTGGATGTATAGAGTTACTAACACCACAATTGTTGTTGTTGTACTGATAGGGGTTGGTGCAGACCTTCATTGATAATTGACCACAATATGAGCATAGGATCTATTGCAGACACTTCTACAATAATCTTATGAAGAACCATCCTGGTGTTCTGATCAGAGAGTTATTTTGGAAAGCAGCCAAAGCTACTTATAAAGCTGAGTTTGATAGGCTGATGGATGAACTGAAGGGAATTGATGAGGATGCACACAGTTGGTTGCAAGATCATTCAACCACCATGTGGGCCAGACACATGTTTAGTGAGGATAAGTTGAGTGATACAGTACTGAACAACGTGTGAGAGTTTTAACAGTAGGATTCTGAAGTTTAGATCTAAGCCTATAATTACTATGGTATGAATCTAAGCCTTTGAGTAACAATTAGTCAAATACATTGTTTGATACATTGTTTGATTAACAGTTTGTGTGTGCTTGCAGCTGGGGTCCATCAGGTTATATCTTATGACCAGGTTTCAAGAGAATAGACAAAGATCATGAAAGTGGAATCAGAGATATGCCCTAAAGTGCTTAAGAGGTTTCATAGAGAAAAGATTGCAAGCAGCAGGTGGCTTGCTTGTTGGGCAGGTGATACACAGTTTGAGGTTAAAAATGGACTGCAAAGCTTCACTGCGGACTTGGCCAAAGGACATTGTAGTTGCAGGAAATGGGATACAACTAGTATACCATGTGCCCATGCAGTTTCTTGCATATTCTTCAATAGGCAAGATGCTGAGCAGTATGTGCACAAGTGTTTTCATGTCTCCACATATAAGGCCTGTTATGAGCCAATAATTGCACCTATCAATGGGCAGAATATGTGGAGGCCTAGTGGTGTCCAACCTGTTTAGCCTCCTATCAAAAGAAGGCCACCTGGTAGGCCCAAGAAGAAGAGAGCAAGGGAGCCTAGTGAACCAGCAGGTAGGAGAGCTGGTATCTCTAAACAGTATAGGGCATGTGGTAAAATAGGACACAATAAAAGAAGTTGCAAGGGTGAGATTGGAGGAAAATCTTCCCTACCAAGCACCATAAACAGAACCACTGTAGCCAATAAGGTAACATTCTACCATATCTGTCAAGTAAATGTGTGAGAGTTTTTACATATTAAATGTGGATTTCTTGTTTGTAGACCAGCAGGTACAAAAACTCTTCCAACATCAATCAGCCAACAGGACAAGCTCAAGCTTAAGCTTAACCAAGCTCAACCACCCCATTTACACCACCTCAACGATTTGTATCATCCCAATCCAGCATGCACAACTTCACTCCTGGTGTAGTGACTCAGCCATGGACAAGCTCTCCCAGTCCATTTCCATCATTCCAATCCAGCATGCACAGCTTCACTCCTTGTGCATTTCCTCAGCCATGGATAAGCTCTTCTAGGCCAAGTGCACTATACCAAACCAGCATGCACTTCTCATCCAGCCCAAGTGCACCATACCAGACCAGCATGCACTTTTCATCCAACCCAAGTGTAGCATTCCAGACTAGAATGCACTTCTTATCTAGCCCAAGTGCACCATACCAGTACACCATGCATAGCTCTGCCACACCTTTTCCACCACCCCAGTCCAGTCCAACTGCACACCAGACCCCCACAAGATCATCCAATCCAGTTTAGGCCAACTCCAATCCGATTGCACCACCCAACTTAGGCAGCAGTCCAACTCCAAGACTGAGGAGGAAAAGGATGGTCACATCAGAGACCCTGAATGCTTCCAAGAATGCATCTAGATATTGGGGGCTATCAAGTTTGCTGGTGTGTCAAGCCTTTATTTTGTATAATTAGTATTAGTTAAACAATGCCCTGCTGTTTGGGTTAAGATTGGCAGTTGAACAATGCCCTTTTGTTTTGTAAACATGCTTTTGCTTTTTTTAATGATAACTATGAAGATGTTTGGGTTACGTTTGGTAGTATGTTGGAATATGTTATCTGTTAATACCGATTTTATTTGTTGCATGCACTTGGCAGTATATTAAGTAGTGCTTTCTTGGAATATGTTATTTGTCAACAGGGACTATGTTACACACCAATACCAATCCTGCTATTTCCAATCCACACATCCACACATTGAATGAGAAAGGTATTCATTTATTTCTCAACAGATTGAGTACAAAATAAGCAGCAAGTGTGTCATTGCTAATAACTAATCCTACCAAAATAAAGCACACTACCAACCCTCTACACATAAACACTGCAACCGTACATGCACTACCAACCACAACAACCCTACCTAAGCAAACATAGAACTACAAATATCACCATTAACAATGCCACAACTACAACTAAATACTTCTCTCTTCTTGCACTCTGCAAGCTTAGCCTCAAGTTGGATGATCCTTTGCCTTTGCTGTGGGATAAGTACCTTACCACGTTCACATATCTCATCATTACGCCATTGGAAGAACCTACACTTTCGCCCCACCTGAAACATAGATAATGCTCTGAAAAATGAAAATCGATAAACTATTGCAGTAACAAATTGAAACAACATACTGAAATTAACTAAAACCCACTCAAACAATTTACTGAAATTGACATACCCAGTAGTTTGGACAACCATAGAACCTTCTGCCAGGGTTGTCTGCTATCCACGGCACAACTAGGATAGGTTTTTTATTACAGTAGCACATCATTTGTGCTCTCCTCCTCATGTTGAAACTTGTTGAAGAGCTTGCTTCCATTGGGCTTCGAAGATTATTTGTTTTGATCGTGGTTTGGGGAGATGACGCTTACCTGTGTGGGTGGAGGTCCAAGCTCGAATTTTGGGAGTTTAAGGTTTTTGGTACCAATTTTGGGGATTTTGGGTTTTTGGTACTGATTTAGGGGGTTTACGGGGTAGTGGGGGTCACGTGTGAAATAAAAGGGCGGGAAACCCATGCCTGAGTGCCACGGTGGATTTTAATTAATATTTTAATCCCTCCATTAGCCACCTCAACTATTTCCGTCTGTTGACTGACGGAAATGACTAACATAACACACGTTAATTGGTTTGGGAACTAAAAGTAGTGAAATGAAAATGTAGGGACCAAAATAGAAATTGAGCCAAAATGTAAGGACTAAAAGTGCATTTACGCCTAAATTCAAAATCTCCTGCAAAAATCTTAGGGTCGCCATCAAAGAATTCCTTCGATTTTCTTCCATAATAATCTGGTGTGCGTAAGACAGGATACTGCTCATGCCTTAAAAAAAGAAGGTTTTAATTAACATTAGCTAAGTGCGAAACAACTAATACAAATGAGAATGATGCTGATTGGCAATTAGGCATGAGTGACATTTGTTGGTGGCTTCAAGCCTTCAACTTTTAAGAGAAAGGAAACTCAAAAAGACGACAACACCCACCTTTTTTTTTTTTACCCAAATTAACATTCGACCACAAACGTTTGGAGGTCGAAACAAAGGCCAAAAACGGAAATGACTCAGTTCATGTCCCTAGTCTCTGTAAATAAATATCACGCCAAGCCCTGAGTCAATGAATCTAAGGGCTTTGCTTCTCCTTCTTCTTCACACCTTTAACAGTTTCAGAAAGAGGGTTCAGAGTGTGTATGGTTGGGTGGTTGCCCCTCTCTGAACCCAATGATTTCTATCAACTTAGCCCTTCAAATCAACCACCCATGACCCTTCTCTTCTAAACCCCATACCCAAAGATCAATATCAAAAAAAAAAAAATAAATAAATATCATATCTCTCTCTCTCTCTCTCTCTCTCTCTCTCTGTTGCTGCGTTTGTGTTTGTGTTTGTATCTGTTTCTTTTTCTTCTTTCTTTTCAGATTCATGGCTCTCTCTTTCTCTCTCTCTCTCTCTCTCTCTCTCTGGATACATATAATGAAAGGGGCTGTGACGATGGCTTTGTTGAATGTTAAGAGTGTGGAAGATTCGGGTATAGTTGAAAGGGTCCGTTTTGTTTGGCGGGGCGACCCGGATGGCCTCTTTGTGAATTTTTAATCACATCTAGGCAACCGGTTTTTGTTGCAGCCATGACGGTGTCTCTTTCGCTTGCCTGATTGGAGAGCCCAATCTGAGCCTCACCCATTTCCCCCATTTCTGTGTCTTCGCTTTTATGTGTTTTTTTGGGTGTAAAACCAGTAGATCTAGCTTCGTTTGTTTTTGTTCTTTTCTGTTTGGCTACTGAGAAAATGAGGGAAAATGATGAACATTTTCTCATTTTCAATGAAGTGGAGATTGTATTATATATGTTTGAGTTGTGTTTGCTTCTACATTTTTTTTTTTTTCATTTACCGTTCTTTACCGTTTTTTTGGTGGTTTTTGCCTTTGAGTTCCTTTCTCTTTCATTTAGCTTTTATCGATCAAACCAAAGGCAGCTAGAGATTTGGAATTTTGGTATTGATGAAAGTAGCTCTTTATTTCGGGGATATAGGATTAATTTTCAACAGTTAATGTCGCACCACCCACATAGGTAGAGTAAAATTAATTTCATTTTACCTAAGTCTATTAATATCAAGAATTATTGAATTATGACCAAATTTTGAGTAGAAGAATTAAAAACTTGCATTTTTTGTTGGAAGGATGAAAAAGCGAGATGATAGAAAATAGAGGGTGGATGGAAAAGTGGGAGGATAGAAAAGTTTTTAGTTTTCTCATTTGTGTTTGGTTGAGAGGGTGGAAAAATGGAGAGATGAAAAACTTTCAGGTTTAATTGAAAATAAGGTTTGCATAAATTTACTATTATGTCTCTTTTAAATAAAACATAAAAATAATGCATTATATATATATTTTTTAAAATTGTGTATAAATGATAGTGGACATTTTTTAAAATAACATAAAAAATCATTCAAAAGTATTTTCTTAAATAAAATAATAAAAAAATTAAGAAAAAAAAAAGTGAAGAAAAAGAACCCATCACCTGACAAAACCCAAAAAAAAAAAAAAACAAAACAAAAAGCCAACGTTAAAAAAAAAAAAAAGTTAATTAGAGGTGGGGCAGTTTTGTCCAAATATTTTTTTTTCACTTTTCACTCCAATTCTCTCTCCAATTTGGAGAGATTGTATTTTGAAGGGAGAGAAAAGAAAATTTGTGGGTTTCACCACTTTTCTCTTCCACTTCCCCTCTCAACCAAACAGTAGAAAATACAATCTTTCACCTTATTTTTCATTCTCCCTGTATTCACCCCAATTAAACATAATCTAAAAGGAATTAGTTGAACTACAACATTTTACCATTGGTATTTTGTAGGAAGTGGGAGGATTAGTGGATGTGGTAAACCATTGGAAATATGATATGTATTTTTAGGTTAAAGGGTTACACTGTATCATTAATTTTTATTTTGAAACATGATTTAATCAACGCTTTATTTGATTCTAAAAAAATTTAATATTTTATTGGTTCAGTAAATGAAAATGTAACTCAACGAACCCAAGGTTTTTTAATTGTCACCAAATATTGTTTTTTTCTTGATAAAAGGTTAGAACCAAATATTGCGGCTTGTTATCTTTAAAAACCCATAATTCTTTATCAGTGACTGAATTGCCTCACTTACAATAATTCGTAATTTGAATTGAAGAGTTTCCTAAAGTTTCATATCGAATTAGTTTCATTCAACCTAATTCAAGTCTTTCTGGGGGATAGGCTTCAGGTCATGTGGTACAGCTTCCAGCCAAATATAAAAATCACTAGCCATAAATTCAGCCAAAAAAAAAAATCACTAGTCATAAGAGCTCTTCTAGCCAAATATCAAAATCACTAGCCACAAATTCATTAACAAAAAAATAAAATAAAAAGTCACTAGCCAAATATCGAAATCACTTGCCACAAAAAGAACAAAGTTTCTCTTCAAACTATTTTGAAGAGAAATCCTTCAAATTCCTCATATATCTTTATATTAAATGTGAATTTTGAAAATCTAACTATTGGATTGCATATTCTTATTATATCATTTATGCTTGTAAAAATTTCAAGAAGATCAAAGATTAATTGCTATGTCATCAAACAAATGTTAAAATTTCAAATTTTTGTGATCTAAAATTGTGTATAAAAAATAAATTTATTAATTGAATAGTAAATAATATTCGATTTGAATAAAATTTGATACGCATGTTAAGAACATAAGGAACATGAAATTCAACTATTAAATTTTCAAAATTCACATCAAGGATATATGAGAAGTTTGAAGAGTTTCTCTCCAAATGAGAAACTTTATTCCCAAAAATATCACTATGTGGTGGATTTTCAACTAAAGAGTGAGATTGATCTTACAAGAAAGCGTGACATTACCATCTTTATAAGCATCATTGATCAGATTTTATATAGGATCTGTGGGGGGTAAAAGCTCTTGAATAAACGTTTGGGTTTTGGGTCTGAATAGTTGGTACAAATCTGTTCAATCAGAGTCTCTAGGCCCACAGGTTAGTCCGCACTATAGTGATCCGAGGAGTTGTTCGAGGAGAAGTATCTCCTCGGACAGGCCCAGCAAAGGCCCTAGGACTTGCCAAACGGTTTAAAGGTAGAATTTTGGAAGATCTATTGGGTAATGGTGTGATCCAAGCACCCTTTAGAAGCAGAAATGTGTGAGAAATATCTGAAGGAAAAGCTGCTACCACCGTATTAAAGACCCTGCATCTACCTCCCTGGCCGCATTAATGGGGAAATGACCTCTGAACAGTAGAATTCAACCTTCTTGCTATTATTTGAAGACTTCAAGAAGGTGGTGGATGGGACAAGTATCTAGGGGAAGATTTGTATGACACATGGATAAAATAGGGAAGAAGAAGAAGTATATAGGAGAACGAGAGAGGAAAGGAGAGGGGGCGGTTTCTTAGTTAAAAAAAGAACTAAGAATTGTAATCTTTAACATAAAAAGAGAAGGAATATATAATTTGTCATCGGCTTACGTCCGATGAGGTTTCTTTGTTATATTTACTTATCATTTGCATAGATTGTGGCATTCTAGCCTGTTAATCAACTTCTAATACCCCAAACCTAGGTTTCAAACCCATACTCTACAAATTTAATTGTATAAGGCTCATTGGGCCTGAGCCCATCAAATGCTTTTGGGTCCGAGTACAATCATGCGCTTACAATTGGCGCCGTCTGTGGGAAATCTAGCGTTGAAGGAATTGGAACATCATGGCAGGCTTAGGTTCGCATCATGCAGAATCTCAGGGATCCCAGCCCGAAGATCTTTTTGAGTGTCTTGAGCGCTGGAGGGATCGAGAGGGAAGTGTTCATACCGTATATCCTGGCGCGAGTCATACGCGTGGCGGAGACAGTGCCACCTATGAGGATGATGCCAAGGCCATGCAGAGGGAGATTGACCACCTCAAGAAAAAGCTACGCCGTGTCAGACAAAGGCGGGCTTCACCCCTATCCAATCCTTCTTCAAGGGAATCTCGGGGAAGCAGTTACAGTTCAAGGTTCAGGACTCCCCCTAGCGAAACTTTCTCTTACGAAGGGGATGACCTACCAGGTCGTAAGCATATGAAGCTTTCCTCCAAGGGCTTGAGGAACGATGCTATGAGCCGAGTGTTACACCAACTCTCTAAATCGCCCTTCTCACGCAGGATTGAGAAGGGAAGGCTCCCTAGATGGTTCACCCAACCCACCTTCACCATTTATAATGGCAGGACAGACTCGGTGGAACATGTGAGCCACTTTAATCAAAGGATAGCGGTGCATTCTCATAACGAAACCTTGATGTGTAAGGTCTTTCCTTCTAGCCTGGGACCTGTTGCTATGAGATGGTTTAATAGATTAAAGTCGGGGTCTGTCGATTCGTTCATGGAACTTACTAGGGCATTCGCGTCTTGGTTCATTACATGCAACAGAGTTCCTCGACCGTTGGACTCGCTATTATCTATGGCCATGAGGGAGGGTGAGACATTGAAAGCATACTCCGACAAGTATTGGGAGATGTTCAATGAGATAGATGGAGATTTTGACGAAGTGGCGATTAATACTTTTAAAGTGGGCATTCCCACTGATCATGATTTAAGGAAATCCCTGACCAAAAAGCTCGTACGGAGTGTATGTCGCCTCATGGACCGCATTGACGAGTACAAAAGGGTTGAGGAAGATCAACAGCAGGGTAAGGGTAAGGCGAAGGTTATCCCGCAGGAGAGAAGGGATTTCAGGTCAGACAGGTACCATAACAGTAAGCCGAGGAGAGATTACTCTGGGCAGTCTGGCTCAGCCACTCCTCAAGCAGTTAACACTGTATTGCGAGAACCAGTGCATCAACTGCTGGAGAAATTCCGTAAGGAGCCCTACTTTGAGTGGCCTAATAAGATGGCCGGGGACCCTATGAAGCGGAATTAGAACCTCTTTTTTCAATATCATCAGGATGTTGGTCATACCACTGAGAATTGTAGGACCCTCTGGAACCATCTGGAGCAGCTTGTTAGCGAAGGAAAATTGAAGCATCACCTGTATCAACCGAACGGGCAAGGCTGTCAGTTAGGTTCAAATAATTAGAAGAACAACTCGTCTCGGCCCTCCTTGGGAATGATTAATGTCATCTTCACTACACCTGGCAGGACCGGTTCCTGTCCTACTAGGGTGATGGCAATGTCACACTCCTAAGCCGAGGAGTCAAGCTCGAAACCGAAGAGAATTAGATGGAATATGCCTGTCTTGGGATTCTCTAATGAGGATAAGATTGGGACCATTCAACTCCATGATGACACCCTGGTGGTCACATTGAAAATAAGGAATTACGATGTCAAAAGAGTAATAATCGATCAAGGCAGCGATGCGGATATTATGTACCCTGACTTATTCAAGGGGCTTAAGTTAAAACTAGAGGATTTCACTCCTTATGACTCGCCATTAATAAGTTTTGAAGGGAAGACTGTTATACCAAAGGGATAGATTAGATTGCCTGTACAATTTGGCTCGGAAACGGTCGAGGTGGATTTTATTGTGGTTGACGGATATTCTTCGTACACGGCCATCCTTGTCAGGCCTTGGTTGCACGCTTTGGGTGCCGTCTCCTCAACTTTGCATGTTAAAGTAAAATTTCCTTTGGAGGGATTCATTAAAGAAATTCTTGGCAGCCAGTTAGTGGCAAGGCAATGCATATCGGCTACAGTACTGCATCAAGTCAAATCAGAGTCCTCGGCCTCGGCTGTGGAGGACTTATAGTAATTAACAACTTTGGATGCGCCTAATGCGGTGACAGCAGAGGGTCCCATATGTGAAGATTTGGAGAGATTTCTCATAACCGATGATCCCGAAAGGTTCTTCCAAGTTGGGATACGGTTACCACACCAAGAGAAGATGGAATTGGTGAAGTTTTTGAAAAACAATATCGATGTCTTTGCTTGGGATCACTATGAGGCTCTGAGGGTTGACCCAAGCTTTATTTGCCATCATTTGAACGTCAACCCTGCCGTTGTTCCTAGGAGGCAACCACCTCGGCGTTCCTCCAAAGAGCATTCCGAGGCTGTCAAAGGAGAGGTGCTCAAGCTCAAAAAGGCTAGTGCTATTAAAGAAGTTTTCTACCCGGAGTGGTTGGCGCATACAGTTGTGGTGAAAAAAAAGAACGGAAAGTGAAAAGTATGTGTGGACTTCACAGACCTAAACAAAGCTTGCCCGAAAGACTCGTTCCCGATGCCACGCATCGATCAGCTTGTGGATGCTACCGTCGGGCATCCTCGGATGAGCTTTTTAGATGCTTTCCAGGGTTATCACCAAATACCATTGGCGTTGAGTGATCAGGAGAAGACTGCTTTCATTACTCCAACAGGGAACTATCATTATAAAGTAATGTCGTTCGGGTTGAAAAATGCCGGGGCTACTCACCAATGGATGATGACCAGAATGTTTGAATCATAACTTGGAAAGACCATTGAGGTATATGTGGATGATATGGTAGTGAAGAGTAAGACAGTACCTATGCATGTGAAAGATCTGGACGACACCTTTCAAATACTTAGGAAGTACAAGCTGCGTCTTAACGCCTCAAAGTATTCTTTTGGGGTAGGTTCCGGAAAGTTCCTAGGCTACATGGTGACTCATAGAGGAATAGAGATGAATCCAGCGCAGGTTAGAGCCATTCAGGGCTTACAACCCCTTCAAAATCCAAAGGAAGTTCAAAAATTGACCAGGATGATTACTGCTCTCAGCAAATTCATTTCTCAGTTAGCTGACAGGTGTAGACATTTTTTCTAACTGTTAAATAAATGAAAAGGATTCCAATGGTCCGAGGAGTGTGCTTTAGCTTTCCAACAACTTAAGGAATATCTTTCCCGGCCGCCCATTATGTCTCGGTCGGAGGTTGATGAAATCCTGTTCGCATACCTAGTCGTAGCCATCCATGCAGTCAACCTAGTTCTTATAAGGGACGACGACGAGGTACAAAGGCCGGTTTATTATGTTAGCAAATCTTTGAATAAAGCTGAAGTGCGTTATTTGCCTTTAGAGAAGGCAATTCTGATTGTAGTTCATGCCACGCAGAAGCTTCCTCACTATTTTCAGTCTTACATCATTGTAGTTTTGACCCAACTGCCTCTTAAGTCAGTGTTACAAAGTGCTGACTACTCAAGAAGAGTAGCTAAGTGGGGAACTATTTTGGGAGCTTTTGATATAAAATACATGCCACGTACTTCGGTGGAAGGCCAAGTTCTTGCAGATTTAGTGGCAAAGTTTGCCAAACCATTGTTAGAAGAAACTGTGAAGGAATCACACGTGGATGAAAAATCAGTTGGCATGATCATAGACAAAGGACCTCCGATTTGGAAAGTGTCCATTGATGGGGCAGCCAACCAGAGGGGGTTTGGTGTTGGACTTGTTTTAGTATCCCCTGAGGGAATTATTTTTGAAAAATAATTGAGATTAGCGTTCTCGGCCATTAATAACGAGCCTAAGTATGAATCGGTCTTGGTTGGTATGAATATGGTACGTAAAATGGGAGGAAAAGAAGTTCATATGTTCTTAGATTCACAGTTAGTTGTGAGCCAAGTGTCGGGGACCATGGAGGCTAGGGATCCAAGAATGCAAAAGTACCTGACTCAGGTCAAGTGTTTACAATCCGAGTTTGATTCTTTTATCCTTTCTCACGTCTCTAGAAGTGGAAACACACTTGCGGACTTGTTGGCCACTTTGGCAACATCCTTGGCTCAATGTTTGCCTAGGATTATCCTCGTTGAAGACTTGCTAAAACCAACTCTGACCACTGCAAGTGTCGTCTGTATCCATCTGATAAGGCTTAGACCTAGCTGGATTGACCCTGTGATCTCTTTTCTAAAAGCCGATATTCTTCTCGAAGACAAGTCTGAAGCAGATAAGAGTCGTCGAAAGGCGCCTCGTTTCTGATTGTCCAAGCATCAGAAATTGTATAAACGCTCCTTTTCTGGACCATACTTGCTATGTGTACATCCTGAGGCAACGGAGACACTTTTGGAAGAATTGCATGAGGGAATTTGCGGAAGCCATACTGGGGGAAGGTCCTTAGCCCATAGGGCTCTGACTCAGGGATATTGGTGGTCCAACATGTAGAGGGAAGCTCAAGACTACGCGAGAAAGTGTGACCAATGCCAAAGGTTTGCCCCCAATCTTCATCAGCCTAGGGAAGTCCTTAATACTTTGTCCAGCCCTTGGCCATTTGCTCAATGGGGACTGGATATAGTGGGGTCTTTTCCGAGAGCTGTGAGAAACAAAAGATGGCTACTCGTGGGAACCGATTACTTCACCAAATGGGTCAAAGCTGAGCCCTTAGCAAATATTAGGAATATTGACTCCAAGAAGTTTATCTAAAAGAATATTATCACTAGATTTGGGATACCTCACACACTTATTTCAGATAATGGCGTCCAATTTGACAGTAGAGCTTTCAGGAAATATTGTAGTGACATGGGCATCACAAACAGATACTCCACCCCAGCTTATCCTCAGGGAAATGGGCAGGCCGAGGCCGTTAACAAAGTCATAGTCAGTGGACTTAAGAAGAGGTTGGATGATGCGAAGGGTAGATGGGTAGAGGAATTGACACACGTTTTGTGGACTTATTGGACTACACCACGAAGGTCCACTAGAGAAACGCCTTTCTCCATGAATTATGGGGCCAAGGCGGTAATACCTTTAGAATCTGGTTTTCCTACGCTAAGGACGAGTTCTTTTAGGCTGAAAAATAACGATGGCTTCCTTGAAAAAAGCCTAGATCTGGTTGAGGAGCGGCAAGAGGCCGCCATGGTCCAAATGGCTTATTATCAGCAGAAGCTTAAACGAGGATATGATGCTCATGTGAAGCTAAGGCCACTAGCGCCTGGGGATTTGGTGCTGAGGAAAGTCGTGAGTACTGCCAAAAACCCAGTATGGGGAAAGCTAGCGCCAAATTGGGAAGGACCCTATCGGATCATCTCTGTAGCAGGCGTAGGATCATATCGATTAGCTGATCTAGATGAAAAAATTGTACAACGCCCCTAGAATGTAAACAACCTACGAATGTATTATTATTAATAAAAAGTACTTTTATCGTTCGTTGTTCAAATTTTCGATATGTACTTAGGTTCATCTCTCATTATTTCTAAGTATCAAACAGAAACTTGGACATGTATGGTCCTCGGACCACATGCCTTGTGGAAATTGATGTCTTATCATTTGTTAAACAGAACCTTAGTTATGTCGGGTCCACAGACCTTCTACTTTGGGGAAATTAACATTTCAAGTTACAATTTCTAAGTATCAAATAGAAACTTGGACATGTATGGTCCTCGGACCACATGCCTTGTGAAAATTAATGTCTTATCATTTGTTAAACAGAACCTTAGTTATGTCGGGTCCACAGACCTTCTACTTTAGGGAAATTAACATTTCAAGTTACAATTTCTAAGTATCAAACAGAAACTTGGACATGTATGGTCCTCGGACCACATGCCTTGTGGAAATTGATGTCTTATCATTTGTTAAATAGAACTTTAGTTATGTCGGGTCCACAGACCTTCTACTTTGGGAAAATTAACATTTCAAGTTACAATTTCTAAGTATCAAACAGAAACATGGACATGTATAGTCCTCGGATCACATGCCTTGTGAAAATTGATGTCTTATCATAAGTTAAGCAGAACCTTAGTTATGTCGGGCCCTTGAACCCTCTATTTTGAGAACATTAACAAAAACCATATCACATTAGTGTTGAGGTGTTGATGAAACACTTGGATTGATTTATGCCACAACTTGAATTCTAAGTTTAGCTTTTGATTGTATGTTGCTGTGTCACATATGTTATGCTCTTGAGGTATGATTTGCAAAGTATAAGCTAAGTATGTATACTTCTATTTAAAGTTATGACAAATTGAAATATTTGAAGTGGAGTTGTTCTATTCATTCATTTTTGTGCTGATGGGTATTTTTATACTAAAAATTGGAAGTCAAATGAAAATCAAACCAGATAGTTTCTCATTAATTTCTGTTAATGTACATTCAAAGCAAAAAATTTAAAAATTTGTTACATAACAAAAAGAGAAGTCCTAACTAGCCTAGACCTTAAGCCTTAGAAGGGGGTTTCTGCTTAGAAGTGCTGGCAGCCTCTATGCGTTTCAGCTCTATTTCGAATGAGGACTGGGCTTGTTTTCCCTTGTTTGTTGCCACCGGTGGAGGGACATTGGGCTTGGCACTTTGGCTCGTAGTCTTCTCGGCCCCATCACCTTGTTCCTTCTCTTTGTTGGAACCCTTAGGTTCTGTAGGAGTTGGAGTGAGCTCTGGAATCATGGGAGGGAGCATAGAAGATGTTGTCTCAAGGGCAGGTGCGACATGAGAAAGTTCTTCTATCACCTGGATGTCTTGGGGGAGCCAGATGTTTTCGGGCTTCCTCAACTCGGAGGTTGAGGGAATCCCTGCCACATTCAAAGCTTCCCCCCACACTTGTTGACAGTATTCCCGGCATAGCTCGGCGAACTCCTCGATTAATTGGTTTTCTATCGCCTCCACCCCTTCCTTGTAAGCAATCTTTTTCGCGGCCTCTATGGAGTCTTTGAAGGTACGAGCCTCGTCTCTCATTTTTGCAAGCTCCTTCTTCAGGTCAGAATTCTCTTGTTGAGATTTGGATAAGTCTTCGTCTTTCTAACGAAGAAGCTTGCGTTGCCCTTCCACTTGAGTCCTCATTGTCTTCAGGCTAGCCTCGGCACCGTCCTTTTCTCTCTTTAGCTCTGCCAACTGTGTAGTTAGCTTCTCGTTCTGCGCAAGGGCTTGGCCTAAGGACTTCTCGGTCTCCTGCCTAAGCTCCTATTCAAATGCAACTTTTATCTGAGAGTCTTCCACCCACTTCTCGACAGCGAAGACTTCTTGAATAGCCTGTGGTGAAATATCAAAATAAATGCATTATTAGTAGCACGACTTTAAAGTACATAAGAGTGTTTTCTTTCGTTAAGGTATAATGAAAGTGATAAAGTGAAAATAATACTTAGATACTCACTAAAGCCAAGTCCCTTTTTAGCGAAATGAACAGATGCGGTTGGCTCATCTTTTCCAAGGCTTTCATGTCCTTAGGCAGAAGAAGGGGACATTCCAAGGCGTCAGATAGGTGGTGGGCGTGACCTTGTTGGAACGCCCTAATACTAGACTAGCAGGAGATTGGTGCCCCCTCCAGCTTAAGCTCGGGAGACCAGTTAGCCGGTGCACGGCGTACCTCGGCAAGGTCCCTGTTCTCCCCGCTTTCTACTGAAGAGGCACGTCCCTTGCCTTTGCTAGGTTTTTGTTGTTGTTGTTGTTGTTGTTATTGTTGTTGTTGTTGCTTCAGCTTTTTCTGCCTCTCCGCATCTGCCTCCTCGGCCTCACTCTTCCTTTTCTTCTTAGGCTCTGGAACAGGAGGCTTAGGATCGGAGGGAGGAGGGGGTGGTGGCAAGGACGGAGGGACCTGCGACCCACCCATTCCCTTTTTAGAGACTCTCGCGCCCTTCTTGTTCATTAGCTTCTGTAAAGCGTCCATATCTTCTTCTTCTTCGGAGTTGGAATCAGGCTGTGCAATCACCAGACCTTGTATACCCGAAGTTTCGGCAGGCGTGCGTTCCTGGTTCGAAAGGATGACAAGCTGCTCCTCTCCGGGTCTCTTGGATTCCACGAGTTGAAATTGGTCTATCTCCCCGTCCAACAATTGTTACGAGGACGCTTGCTCTCTCGGACAACGGTTGTTTGGGAATGTGCTGAAAGAGGAATCGCTGCGATAGGGTGAGTATACAGGATGATAGAGGGATCGTCTGGGAGTTCGTGGTTGGAAAGGAAGCTAGGTCGTGCCACGTCTATCCTTCTGCGTCGTTTGTCTCCCACAATGATCACGTTGTCAATTTCTTGGAAGTCCACTGATATAGGGTCGTATCCTAGTATCAGGTGGGCAGCTCTTACTTGTAGGTCTTCACTAACGAAGACTTCGGAGCGAAGGACACGGTTCAAGTCAGCAACGTTGCAAAGGCTGAGATGTAGGCGTACGTGTTGTTTATCTGTAAGAAGAAACATCCGAGAAGACTATAATGGTCAGACTAGTGATAAACGTCAAGGCAAAAAGCAATGATATGCAATAAAATTAAAAGCGATAAAGGCAACGGGATTGAATCATGGGTTAGGAAATTTAACTCCTAAAGAGTCACACTTGGCTCTCCTCATTCGACTGGCCAGTGAGGACCGTCAAACCAGTTTTCCGAGGCGATGAGATAGTCATCTTTCATGCCTTTGTTGGATTTGGGAAGACAGGAAATCAGCCTAACGATGCTAGACCTGGATTTAATGTAATATCCTACATTTTCAAATTTATAGCACTCGTACATATAGACAACGTCGTGCCATGTAAGGTTTTGACCCATTTGCTCATTCAGAGCATCGACACAACCTAAGACTCTAAACACGTTTGGTGTGCATTGGTCTGGGCATAACCTATGGTTGCGAAGGTATTCACTTGTCACATTTTTCATGGGGAGGGTCATCCCACCTACTATGAAGGCGATCATGGGAATGATGACTTCTCCCTCTCTCCTAGCATTACCTACGGCTTCTACTATGTAATATCTTAAGCCTACGTCATCAGGAATTTGGTATATGGCCCTAAAACCCTCCATACTAGCGTTAGTATCTACTAAACACTTAAATCTACCCATTTGGTGAGAGCGGAAATCAAAGTTTAAAGAAGGAAAGGGGTTTAAATGGTAGCCGAGGACAGAAGCCGAGAAGGAATGAATAATAAGAAAAGTGAAAACTTACAGGAGTTGGTTATGCGATTCTTCATGAGCTTCTGGAGAGAAAAGGTAATGATTGACACTTAGATGCGATTAATTTCTGAAAGAATAAATGAAGGTACAGGTTTCCAGGCATTTTAACGTGCGGGAGGCGGCCTCGAAATTGAAATTCTCCCGATCAAATTTTCAGAGCCAATTTAGGCCGTTCGATGCGAATCCCACCGTTGAACATAGGGAACAGGATGTAACTTGCGGTCATAAATGCGCGCGTTTCGGGTTTCGAAGTGTCAGAGACGTTTTCAGGGAACGAAATGACTCCTACACATGTGGCAGTTTGCAAAGTGTGTGGAAGGTATGCTGTTCGGTTCAAAACTCTATTTCTCTCCTCGGATGGGAGGGGAAAAATAAAGTTTTGAGGGGCTATTGTGGGGGGTAAAAGCTCTTGAATAAACGTTTGGGTTTTGGGCCTGAGTAGTTGGTACAAATTTGTTCAATCAGAGTCTCTAAGTTCACAGGTTAGTCCGCACTATAGTGATCCGAGAAGTTGTCCGAGGAGAAGTATCTCCTCGGACAGGCCCAGCAAAGGCCCTAGGACTTGCTAAACGGTTTAAAGACAGAATTTTGGAAGATCTATTAGGTAAAGGTGTGATCCAAACACCCTTTAGAAGCAGAAACGTGTGAGAAATATCTAAAGGAAAAACTGCTACTACTGTATTAAAAACCCTGCATCTACCTCCCTGGCCGCATTAATGAGGAAATGACCTCTGAATAGTAGAATTCAACCTTCTTGTTATTATTTGAAGACTTCAAGAAGGTGATAGATGGGACAAGTATCTAAGGAGAAAATTTGTATGACACGTGGATAAAACAGGGAAGAAGAAGAAGTATATAGAAGGACGAGAGAGGAAAGGAGAGGGGGCGTTTTCTTAGTTAAAAAAATAACTAAGAATTGTAATCTTTGATATAAAAAGAGAAGGAATATATAATTTGTCCTCAGCTTACGTCCGAGGAGGTTTCTTTGTTATATTTACTTATCATTTGCATAGATTGTGGCATTCTAGCCTGTTAATCAACTTCCAATACCCCAAACTTAGGTTTCAAACCCATACTCTACAAATTTCATTGTATAAGGCTCATTGGGCCTGAGCCCATCACCTGCTTTTGGGTTCGGGTACAATCGTGCGCTTACAGGATCAATAAAGTGTTTCTCCAAATTAAATTACAGGATTGAGAATCGTACTTTTCATATAATAAAAAAAAGAAGTAAAAATTACTTTTACCTCTTTAAATTATATTAATTTTTACACTTACCCTCTCTAAACTATAAGAATGCATATTTACCCCTAATGTAACGACCCAAGGAAAAGCGCTAGCCACATCTGCGCTATACCTCAAAAGGACTAGTCACTATTGAGGCTCCTTGCAGTTGTTAATAAAGTCCAGATCTACCCAGTAAATACCTGATGTGGGACTCATCACACATCCACACACATCATGCAATCAATCAAATTGGGGCATCACAATCTCCCCTACTTAAATCCCTAACGTCTTCGTTAAGGCCCACTTTGTGGGGTAGTGTCTCCGAGCCCACACGGGGTTACCGAACCTGGCTCTGATACCATATGTAACGACCCAAGGAAAAGCGCTAGCCACATCTGCGCTATACCTTAAAAGGACTAGTCACTATTGAGGCTCCTTGCAGTTGTTAATAAAGCCCAGATCTACCCAGTAAATACCCAATGTGGGACTCATCACACATCCACACACATCACACAATCAATCAAATTGGGGCATCATAATCTCCCCCACTTAAATCCCTAACGTCCTCGTTAGGGCCCACTTTGTGGAGTAGTGTCTACGAGCCCACACGGGATTACCGAGCCGGCTCTGATACCATATGTAACGACTCAAGGAAAAGCGCTAGCCACATCTGCGCTATACAAGGACTAGTCACTATTAAGGCTCCTTGCAGTTGTTAATAAAGTCCAGATCTACCCAGTAAATACCCGATGTGGGACTCATCACACATCCACACACATCACACAATCAATCAAATTGGGGCATCACACCTAAACTATACCCTATTTTATCATTGTCCTCATAAATTATGAAAATGTGTGTGTGTCTGTGTGTGTGTATATATATATATATATATATATATATATATATATATATATATATATATATATATATGTACGTACGTACGTACATACGTATGTACGTATGCATGTATGTATGTATTGATTTACACTTGCTTCCCTTAAACTACATACTTACTTTCCTAAACCATTACCCATATGATAGAGTGCAAAGTATTATACGAGTATTAGTTTTGAGGGTAAGTGTGCATTCCAATAATTTAGAGGGACAAGTGTTACGTGGGTAATAAATTAAAGGGTGTGTGTGCATTATTGAATTCTCATAACTTAATGAAGTGTAAAATATGGAATTATTTAGAGAAGTAAAGTGTAATTATACTTAAAAATATACAATGGTAATAATAATGTATCAAGGCAACTCAAATATTTAAACAAGGGATAATTGCAGTAAACCCACCTGTGGTTAGGTCCGTTTTCACTTTGCCTACCTGTGGTTCAATCATTTACACTTTACCCTCCTGAACTTTAATCCGTTACCCACCTCACCCATAGACGTTAGAAAAACACATTTTTAGGGAAAAACAAACATAACAAAAATAAAAAAGCTAGGGTTTTGATTATTTAAAGAACTTCTATAAGAACAAAGTGGAGTAATAGCACACAAATCCCACTCTTGGCTTCTCTCTCCACTGTGGTCGGGATTCAAAGTGGGTTTGAAGTTGGAATTGGGGCTGGGTTTGCTACTGTGGTTGGGTTTCATTTGAGTTGCCTCAAATGAAACTCCATGGTTGACCCTTCAAGCTCGTTTCCCTCAATCATCGACGCCACCTCAGCGGCGAGCTCTTCCTCGCCAAAAAACCTTACCAAGCCCTCACCAATCCCAAGCTCTCACTCCAATCTTTGAAGCTTTCCTAGGCCGAGCCTCCATCGGACCTCCATGGCCGACCCTTCAAGCTCCCACAATAAATCTCACCGAGCCCTCTCTCTCACTCTAAACCCGGGGCAATCCTAGCTTTTCGATGGGTCAGAAACTCAAGGACTCCACCATCACTGGCGTTGTTCCTAGTGATTCAGAACCCCCATAAAACCCATAAAGTAAGAAGAAGAAGAAGAAGAATAAGAATAACCAAAGGAACAAGGACAAAGCCGAAGAACCTAAAGCTAATAATCCCAAGCGAAAGCACGAAGAAATTGAGGCCAAAGAAAAGAAGAGTAAGAATAAGAAACCAAAAGACGATGACAAGGAAAGCAAAACCCACCAAGGAAAAGAAGAGGATGGAACTGTGAAAGATGGTTTGGTTGTGGTGAGTGGGCATAATGTGAAATTGGGTAAGTATGCTCCTTTAAAGTCCTTCGCCGAGTTGGGTCTACCCCAAGAGGTTTTGGAGTGCTGTAAGAACTTCCAAAGCCCTTCTTCCATTCAGTCCCGTGCTTGGCCTTTCTTATTAGACGCTTGTGACTTTATCGGCATCCAAGTCATCCTTGCTCCATGTACTTTGTTCTTATATAAGTTCTTTAAGCAATCAAAACCTTAGCTTTTTTATTTTTGTTATGTTTGTTTTTTCCTAAAAATGTGTTTTTCTAACATCTGGGGGTGAGGTGGGTAACGGATTGAAGTTCAGGTGAGTAAAGTGTAAATGATTGAACAATAGATAGGCAAAGTAAAAACAGGCCTAATCACAGATCGATTTACTGTAATTATCCCTTTAAACAATTCCTCATCTGCCTGAGATAAGTATAAAATGAGGGGAAAAGTTTTCTCTTTTTATGTGGGGCCACCGAAAAAAGCTTGAATGCTCAAAAAGTTGCTTTTATTTTTGGCTTGCCAAATGTACCAAAAAAATGGCAAAGGGAGGTATAAGTTACAAGCAACTAAAAAGGCTCAATATTCAGCAAAAGAAACTAAAAAGGCTCAATGATTTTTGTTTTGCCTTTTGTTTTTTGTTTTTTTGCCTTTTTGTTTATATTGATGAGAAATAGAAAAGATTTATAACTTTTATGCCCTTTAAAACAAGAGTTAGTATGAGGTGTCACGGAGATGTGTAACTCTTCTCTCGTATAGGGTAAAACTTTCTCCAATAATGGGATTATGATTTATGAATAAGAGGATGTGAATATATACCTTCATATCATAACAAAAGGGCCATTTAACTAATTCACATCTAGTGATATTTGTTTTTCTGAAAACATGTGAGGCTGATCAAAATTGGTATTTAGACAAGATTACCAAAACTTCTCTGATGAGATCCATTGAATGCATACTTTTCAATGTTTTTTTTTATAGGCATACTTTTCAACGTTGTTCTATGTTTTACTCAGCAAATGCATACTTAACAACAAAAAAAAAAAACAAACAAACAAACAAACTTTTTCATTATCTTATATTTCTCAGAGAATTGGTTAATGGGTTTCTTCTTCACAGAGTCAGCTCACTAGATATTGTGGGTCTTCAATCTTTCTGCATTATGAATATATCTTTCAAAAATTGGGTATCTTTGGACAATTGGCAAGTTTGAATTAGTCTATCGTGTTGAACATGGAATTTTGAACAACTAGTTGATAGTGTAACTTGAAAAGGCGACAATAATCACTGATCCACTTTGTGGAATACAATGGACTAAGAAAAAAGGAAAAAAACAGGAATATAGTTGACTAATTCAACTTCCATCAAATGTCTAAATGCCCAGTAATCTCGTCTAAAGCTTATCCAAAGCACCAAATGATACATTTTTATGTTGCAGGTAATCTACTTTATTAACTAGACTGGGGAAGTTGTGCATAAAACTGTACTCCAACAGAGGGGTAAGGAGGTGATGTAAAATTTTTATTTGAAGCCATGATGAATGTGCTTCAAATTTTTTTCCCCCACATTTACTTGAATTGTCCTCCAATCATAAATATTTCCCATGTAGATGCGTTTTGTCTTCAACAGGCCTTCAACCCTTTGAAATTTATAGGTGTAAGTGATAATTCAGCTTTTTTTGTTTTTTTTTTTTTGTTTTGGGTGTAAACTTGCAATTTGTTTCTTATTATATATAGTACCTATAGTAAGATGTATGGAAAGTGTAAATGAGCATCTTGAGGGGAATCATATGTTTTAAGAGAGTAACCAACCACATGAGGATTTGTAAACTTTTAACAGGCATCCCTAATGAAAATTTTCAACTTTTCATGTTCATTAATACCAGCATAAACTGAGAAAAATGTTAGGAGAAGTTGTTTAGTTTAAGTTTGAAAGGGTTTTCAGAAATTCTACTTTTCATTCTTTATAAAACACTGGAATCTGTAGGGGATATTTGTAAAATTTTTTGGGTAGAGAATGAGAAATGTTATTGGTAAGACAAAAGGAGCAAGCTATTTAGGATAGGCTTGTGGGATAAAAAGTAGGAAGAAGATCATATTCATTCCAAATAAATTTATCTTACGATTCAAATTAAATATTAAATAGTGCCTATTTTATTAGATCCAAAAAACAAAAATACTAAAATTTTAATTGTCAAGTTAAATAGAAAAGTTAACTATGCAATTGCATATTGTAAAATAAGGGAAAAGTTAACGATGCATGAAAATTTTGATTTAAGAAATAATTTAAGAAACTTTTTATGGAAAAAAAAAAGGCAATTGATTTAATTTAAGAAACTTTTTATGGGAAAAAAAAAAAGGCAATTGATTTTTTTATAACTTTTTGTACTTTTTTTTTTTCCATAAAAATGGTATCAAAATTTTTCTAAAATGCTCAATTAATAAATATTCTAAGAGCACCTGTTAATAACAAATAAATTTTTATTCAACATCTTCTTCAATATTGTTCATTGAAGTAATAATTTGACTAGGCTCGGACTTCACTAAAAAAAATATGAATAGTTTGGTTTGAGGAAGAAAAAAAAATCAAGTGAAATCATAATGAGAAATTCGTATTAGTGGTTCTTAAAATTTTGTGATCTTCATGAGATTTTGGATTCAAAACTTTTTACTAGCATCTTGGTGTCACTCCAAGAGATTTCTTCCTGTAATAATCTGATGAGTATGGAACGGAAGGATTGCAAAGGCCAAAAAAAAATAGTCGGATACTTAAAAATGTTGGATAACTTTGTTTGTAAAATAAAAAAAAGAGTCGTATTAATTAACATTAGCATAACTGCGAAACAACTAATACAGATTAATGATGCTGATTAGCAATTGGGCATGAGTAACATTTGTTGGTGGCTTCAACTTTCAGGAGAAGAAACGCAAAAGACGACAACACCCACCTTTTTTTTCCCAAATTAACATTCGACCACAAACGTTTGAGAGTGGAAACAAAGGCCAAAAACGGAAATTAATGAGTTCATGTGCCTAGTCCCTGTAAATAAATAACACACGGAGACCCTGAATCAATGCATCAAAGGGTTTTGCTACTCCTTCTTCTTCTTCACACTCTCAACAGTTTCAGAAAGAGGGTTCAGATTGTGTATGGTTGGGTGGTTGCCCCTCTCTGAACCCAATGATTTCTATCAACTTCGCCCTTCAAATCAACCACCCATGACCCCTTCTCTCCCAAACCCTAAACCCTAAACCCAAAAATCAATATCAAAACAACAACAACAACAACAATAATGATAATAATAGATATCATATCTCTCTCTCTCTCTCTCTCTCTCTCTCTCTGTTGCTGTGTAGGTGTTGGCGTTTGTATCTGTTTCTTATTCTTCTTTTTTTATTTTTTTATTTTAAGATTCATGACTCTCTCTTTCTCTCTCTCTCTCTCTCTCTGGACACATATAATGAAAGAGGCGGTGACGATGGCTTTGTTGATGTTAAGAGTGTGGAAGATTCGGGTACTGTTGAAAGGATCCGTTTTGTTTGGCGGGGCGACCCGGATGGTCTCTTTGTGAATTTTTAATCACATTTAGGCAACCGGTTTTTGTTGCAGCCATGGCGGTGTCTCTTTCGCTTGCCTGATCGGAGAGCCCAATCTGAGCCTCACCCATTTCCCCCCTTCTCTCTCTCTTTGCTTTTTTTTTTTTTTTTTTTGGGTGTAAAAGCAGTAGATCTAGCATCGTTTATTTTTTGTTCTTTCCTGGCTACTGAGAAAATGAGGGAAAATGTCAAAATGATGAACATGTTGAATGAAGTGTAGATTTTATTATGTTTGGCCTATGTGTGTTTTGCTTCTACATTTTCTATTTTTCTTTACCGTTTTTTAGTGTATTTTTGGCATTTGAGTTTTGAATTGCAATTCGGAATTCCCTTTATCTTTCATTTAGCTCAATCAAATCAAAGGCAGCTGGAGATTTGGAATTTTTGGGTTGATGAAATTAGCTCTTTATTACGAGGATATATGGTTTTTTTTTTTTTTAATTTAAGAAAGAGTTATATTTTTTTGATAACCTTTTTATAAATAAATAACAATCTTTTATAATTTTTTTTATAAAAAACTCTTTATTTTTATAAAGAGTAATGTTGCACCCACATTGGTACAGTAAAATTAATTTCATTTTACCCAGTCTCTTTTCAAATCAAGAATTAATGAATTGTGACCAAATTTTGAGAATAGGATTTGAAACTACATTTCTCCCTTCAAAACATTAAAAGATTTTACTATTTGTATTTTTGCAGGAAGTGGAAGGATTAGTGAGAGGGGTAAAGCATTGGAAATATTATTTTTATTTTGAAACATGAGTTAATTAACATTATATTTGGTTCTTAAAAACATTACCATTTTTTTTATTCGTTCAGTAAATGAAAATTCAATGAACCCAAAAGATTTTTTATTGTCACCAGATTTTTTTTTGTTGATAAAATGTCTTTTTAAGAAACTATTTTTTAATAAAATAAAAGGTTAGAACCAAATAGTGTGGCTTAGCTCATTATCTTTAAAAACCCACCATAATTCTAAATGAGAATGGCTTGCGCTTGCCTCACTTTTCATAATTCGTAATTTGAATTAAAAAGTTTCTTAAAAGTAAAAAGTTTCATATCGAATTTGGCAATAAATCTATGAGGCGTGGATTTTTTATTTTTTTTTTTGGAAAAATAGGTAAGTAATTTCATTCAACCTAATTGTAGTCTCTCGGATGGTAGGCTACAGATCATGCGGTACAGCTGCTAGCCAAAAATCAAAATCACTAGCCATAAGAGCTCTTGCAATCAAAATTCACTATCGGTTCGTTTGGATAGAGCTTATTGCTGAAAACTGAAAACACTGTACCAAAATAATTTTTAAATGTGTGAATAGTGTCGTGGGACCCATTTTTAATATAAAAAATTCTGTAAAGTGAAGTTTGTGGGTCCCGTGTACTGAAAAGTGCTGAAAAGTCAGCAAAAGCTGGCTACTGTTCATGCACTGTGCATGAACAGTAGCCTTTGTCCCCTGACCCGTACAGCAGCAGAAGAAGAAAAAAAAAAAAAAAAAAACGCAAAACGCACAGACGCAAAACGCATAAGCTGTATCCAAACTCAGCTTATGTCTATGTGGTGGATTTTCAACTAAACAGTAAGATCGATCTTACAAGAAAGAGTGACGTTACTATTGTGGTAGAGTTAAAATCTTACCTCATTCCTATCCCACCACTTATATGAGATAAGAGAAATTCATGTGGAATGAAGCGAGAAGGGGCGGGTTGGGTTAAGACAGAATAAAGCAAAATTGTCATCTCTACTTATATAGGATCAATGAGAGTGTTTCTTTAAATTAAATCATAAGATTGAATTTAGAATCGGACTTCTCGTAAATAAGAAAATTAAGGTGAAAACAAAGTAAAAATTACATTTTACTTCTTTAAATTAAACTAACTTTTACACTTAATTTTTTTTTTTATATAAGATACACTTATTTCTTAAACTATAAGAATGCACACTTATCCTTCTAAACTCTAAATTATACTCCATCTTACACTTTTCCCCCCTAAATGATGAAAATGCACTTTACCCCTTAAACACTTTTTTACACTTCACTCATAAACTATGAACATGTGTACTCAGGGACGGAACTAGGATTCGAAGTCGAGAGAAGCCAAACATGAATAACTTTTTTTTTTTTTCATGTGAATCCAACCTAATTAACATCTGTTGAATATATATAAACAAAGGATCAACAAAAGAAAAGACATAAAATAATTGTTTCTTAGTACATTTAAACTAAATTATCTATTAAAATGGAATTCGATTATTGTTTTAATTCCAAATAAATCATATATGATGGACTTTGTACAAAATTTAGTAGCAATCTCTCTTTTAACGCTCAAAATTATGGAGTCCCTTAGAAAATCTTCTTTCATAATAAAAAAAATTCTTTATGAAAAATTTTGGTGAAGGATTTTCATAAATTGAGATATTATCATTAAAGGTAGGTAATGTTGCATCACTAGCAATCACTTCTAAAATATTTGTATTTATTTTTGGAAAACTAATTAGTTGCAAAAGGAAAAATAACTTTATAAACTATCACTGCATAACTATACGCTGATTGTGATACACAATGTTAACTTACAACTGACAACAACAAAAATTCTAATAAATAGTTTACAATAACTAAAAATCATACTTGGAAAAAAGAAGAAAGAAGTTAAAAGCGTCTAAAACTGTCAACTAACTTTGTAATACCATGAATAAGTTAAAAAGTAGTATTAAATATATATTTCAAACTTGTCAATTTTTCTACAAGATATTATTTTTAATACAATAATATTTATATTCCAATTTAATAAAAACATTTATTGTTGTTAGTGACTTGTGGTTGACATTCCATAGTTTTACTATTAGCTTATATAGGCTCCTACAAACCACACACTTAGGGTCTGTTTGGATAGAATTTATTGCTGAAAATTGAAAATACCGTAGCAAAATAATTTTTAAATGGGTAAAAAATACTGTTCATGCCAAAAGTTACTGTTCATTGGCCTAAAATCACTGTTTATGGCCAATGAACAGTAACAAACACGCGTAAATAAAATTAAAAAAAAAAACTTAGATGTGGACGCGCGTTTGCGCTATCCAAACGCCCTCTTAGGGTAAATAACTCCACGCACAACAGTAATGGATCCATGTCCATTTATCCATAGAAGAAGAGAGATATGGAGGGAGAGTGATTATATATTTATATTAGTGAGCATGAGCAATGGCAGAGCAATGGGAGTGGTGGCTAGTGGTTGTTCTTCCTCAAATTTCCTCCTTCTTAGGTGACATGCGGTTGGCTTAGAAGGTTAATTGTTAGATTTCTCTCCCTCTTGAGTAGGTTTTTTTTTTTTAGGAGCCTTTCTCTCTTGACTCTGAGTATAACTGTTAGGAATATCAGATTTGTAGAGGTGGGTTTGTATTTGTACTAAAAAAATTGTTTCAGGAGGGGAAATGGGCCAAAAGAGTAGGCCATGCATGTAACCATTTTATTGTCTTTGGGTTAATTTAGCTTGAGAGGGGTCGGTTTTCATTCTTCTTGAGGGAAAGGAGAAGGGTGAAGGGGCAAATATAATTTTCTTGGGGGGGGGGGGGGAATATAACTTTTCTTGGGCGTATTTCCTAAAATCTTATATATATATATATATATATATATATATATATTTAATATTTTTAAAAATTGGGGGGGGGGGGGCGCAGCCGTCTCAGCCTGTACGTGGTTCTGTCTCTGTATGTACTTAATTCCCTAAACTATTATCCATGGAATGAAATGTAAAGTGTTACACGGGTAATAATTTAGGGGGAATAAATGTGTTATCTCATAGTTTAAGAGGGCATGTGTTACATGGATAATCATTTAGCAATAAGTGTAAAAGGGGGTAATAGTTTAGGGAGTTGCTTTTATAATTTAAGAAGGTAAATTATAATTTTCCTGGGAAAAAAATTATGGTAATAATAATGTATCTAGGGGGTAATAGTTGAGGGGAAACTTTTTTTTTTTTCTTTTTTCTGTGTGGGGCTACAAAAATAAGCTCAAATGCTTAAAAAGTAGGGTTTTTTTGGGGGGGGGGGGGGGGTTGCCAAATGTACTCAAAATGGCAAAGGAGGTTTAAGTTACAAGCAGCTAAAAAGACCCATTATGTTTTATTTATTTCTTTATTTATGAGAAATTGAAAAGATTCATGACTTTTGCGCCTTCCAAAGCAGGAGCTGGCATTAGGTGTTACAAGAATATGTAACCCTCCTCTTGCATGGGTTAGACCTGTAAGCGCACAATTGCACCTGGACCCAAAGATAGACGTGGGCTCAAGCCCAATGAGCCTTAAACAATAAGATTTGTAGAACGTGGATTTGAAATCTAGTTTAGGGGTATTGGAAACTTGACAAACATGCTAGAATGCCACAATCTTTGCAAATGATAAACAAATATGACAAGGGTACCTCCTCGGACGTAAGCCGAGGACGATTTATGTATTGTTTCTCTTTTATGCCAAGATTACAGTTCTTAGTTCTTTTTCTGCTCTCCGACCGATCTCCCTCCCACCACCTTCTTGAAGTCCTTATATAATAGCTAGAAAGTTTTATTCTACTGTTCAGGGGTCATTTTCCCATTAATGCAGCCAGGGAGGTAGGTGCAGGGTCTTTAATGTAGAGGTAGCAGCCTTTTTCTAAGATATTTCCCTCACACCGTTGCGTCTGGAAGGTGCTTAAATCCCCCTCTTAACCAACGGTTTTTCCAGAACTCTGCCTTGATCTTTTTGTCGAATCCCAAGGTCATTGTGGGTCTTTCCGAGGAGATATTCGTCCTCGGACGAATCCTCGGACTCTCAACTCATGGACCGAGCTACATTTCTAAGAGGCTTTTAGTCTAAAACAAACTAGCGCCCACCAACAAAGCCCGAGGCCCAAACACTTACTTAGGTCTTTTTAGTCCCCACAATAGCCCTTCAAAACTTTATTTTTCCTCGTCCGAGGAGAAAAATAGGGTTTTGATCCGACCAGAGCTCCCTCCACATGTTTCGTACATTACCATGCGTGTGCGGGTCATTTCATTCCTAAAAAAATACCGTTTGGCGCTTCGATTTCCAGAACGCGCGCATTTATGACTGCAAGTTACACCCCGTTCCCCACGTTCAACGGTGAGACGAACATCCAACGGTCCTCATCACCTCCTGAAAATTTGGGGGGGAAAATCCAACTTCGAGGCCGTCTCCCGCACGTCATGACGTTTGGAAATCTGCGCCTTCATTCATTTCTTCAGAATTCAATCACATCAAAGCGTCAATCATCATCTTTTCTCTTCAGAAACCCGTGGAAACTCGCATAATTGCAAACTCGTAAGTCCCTACTTTCTCTACCTTTTTCTCCTTGGATTCTGTCCTCGGCTTCCTTCTTAACCATATTTCTTCTTGAAACTTGCCTTTTCCTTTCTTTTAAATGGGTAGATTTAAGTGTTTAGTTGATACCACCGCTGGGATGGAAGGCTCTAGGGCCAAATACCACATTCCCAGCGACGTAGGTTTGAAATATTGTCCGGCAGAAGCCGTAGGTGATTCTAGGAAAACGGGAGAGGTCATTATCCCCATGATTGCCTTCATAGAAGATGGGATGACCCTCCCTATGAGAAGCGTAACTAGGGAATACCTTCACAATCACAGGTTGTGCCCAGACCAGTGCGCACCCAATGTATTTAGGGTCTTAGGAAGTGTCGACGCTCTAAATGAGCAGATGGGCTTGAACCTCACTTGGCATGACGTTGTCTTCATGTATGAGTGTCACAAACTTACAAAAGTAGGTTACTACATTAAATCACGGTCTAGTGTAGTTAGGCTGATTTCCTGTCTTCCCAAGTCTAATAAAGGCATGAAGGACGACTACCTCATCGCCTGAGGCAACTGGCATGATGGCCCTCATTGCCTAGTCGTATGGGGAGACCCAAGTGTGACTCTTTAGGAGTTAATTTCTTTACCTCGTACTTCAATCTCAAAATTTTCTATTTGTTTATTTCCCTTTACACATCATCCAATTCGATTTCTCATACGCATTGCAGATCTAACCGTACTCGGCTTTGTTGGTATTCTTTCTTGCAGATAAACAACTCGTGCGCCCTCGTTTGAGCCACTGCAACGTTGCTGATCTGAATCGCGTCCTGCGCTCAAAGGTATTTGTGAGTGAAGACTTGCAACTTAGAGCGGCCCACTTAATACTAGGATACGACCCAATATCATCGGATTTCCAGGAGATAGAGAATGCGATTATCGCGGGGGATAGGAGGCGTAAGAGAATAAACATAGCAAGGCCGCACTTTCTTGCCGACCATGACATCCCCGACGACCCCAACACCATCCTATACACGCAACCCATCGCGGCGATCCCTCTCTCGACGCACTCTCAAGCAACTGCTGTTCCGAAGGAGCAAGTATCCTCTTTGCACACGTTGGACGACGAGATAGACCGGTTTCAGCTCGAGGACGTTGAAAGACCCCGCGAGAACCAGTTTGTCGTGCTATCTGACGAGGAGGAAGAGCCCACCGAGGCCTCCGAAATTGCAGGGTTAGTTGTTGCCCATCCAGAAGACAATTCCGAGGAGGAGGACATGGACAAGCTTCAAGGCCTTCTAACTAAGAGAGGCGAGAAAGTTGCCCAGAAGAGGGCGGGAGGGTCCCAAGTTCCTCCATCTTTGCCACCTCCCCCTCCTCCAGCCGAACCCAAACTTCCAGCTGAGGAGCCTAAGAAGAAAAGAAAGGGGGAGGCCGAGGAGACTGGTGGTGAAAAACAAAAGAAGCCACGACAACAGCCACAGCCAGCTCAGCAGCAGAAGCTAGATAAGGGCAAAGGACGGGCTCGTTCAGTTGAGAGTGGGGAGATCAGAGACATGGCCGAAGTGCACCGAGCATCGGCTACTTGGTCTCCTGACTTAAGACTGGACGGAGCACCAATTTCTTGCCAGTCCAGTATTAGGGCAGTCCAACAAGGCCGCGCCCACCACCTGGCCGACGCGTTGGAACACCCTCTTCTGCTGCCCAAGGATATGGAAACCTTGGAAAAAATGAGCCAACCTCAGCTGTTCCTGTCTTTAAAAAGGGAATTAGCCCTTGTAAGTTTAACTGTTTATGAATTTTTCATTTTTCATAATATCGGATTGTCAATGAGTGTTCTGCTATATCTAATTCTCTAATACTTTGTCGTAGGCTGTTCAAGAAGTCTTCGTAGCCGAGAAGTTTGTAGAGGACTCTCGAAAGAAGGCCAGAATAAAGGCTGACATTCGGATGGAGACTGAGAAGTCCTTAGGCCAGGCCCTCGCAGAATATGAGAAACTAACCTCTCAGCTGGCTGATCTGAAAAGAGAAAGAGACGGTGCTGAGGCCAGCCTTAGAACTATGAGGACCCAAGTAGAAGGGCAGCGCAAGCTTCTCCACCAAAAGAATGATGAGCTCTCCCAGGCCCAGAAGGAACGCTCGGACTTGGAGAAGGAGCTCGCGCGAATGAAGGAGGAAGCCGGCACATTCAAGCGCTCCCTAGAGGCCGCCAAGCAGGCGAGTTATGAGGAAGGGGTAGCTGCAACAGAAGACCAGTTGACAGAGGCTTTCGCGGCCTTGTGCCAAGAATACTGTCAGCAGGTCTGGGGGAAGCTCTAAACGTAGCAGAGGTTCCTTCAGCCTCCGAGCTGAGGAAATCCGAGAACGTTTGGCTTCCTCTTGACATACAGGAGATAGAAGAGGCTCCTGCTGTTGCTCCTGCCCCTGAGGCAGCTCCTCCTGCTCTTCCTCCTACGGTCCCAGAGCTCGTTCCAGACCCTACAGAACCTTTAGGTTCCAATAAAGAGAAGGAAGGGGGTGCGGATGCCGAGAAGGGCTTAGGCCAAGGTATAGAGCCTATCATCACTCCAATCACTGCAACAGACAAAGGAAAGCAAGTTTTGTCTTCCTTTGAGCTGGAATTAAAAGACACTGAGGTTACCAGCACTTCTCAGCAAAACCCTCCTCCGAAAGCTTAGGGTCATACATAGGTTTATTATATATATATATATATATATATATATATATATATATATATATATATATTTTGCTTAGAACTTTCTATGTAGTGAGACATGTATCAACACAATTAATAAAAGACAGTTGTATTTGATTTTGATTTGAGTTATGTTTGTTTCATCTTTTCATCTTTATGTTTACTATAAAGTTCTCATTAGAAAACAGCAAATAGAAAGAACAAGATAAATAGGTCCACTTTTCGTAGTTGACCAATTAAAACTTTAAAGATATATCAAATTTCTGCCCAACACTTAAAGATATATAACTTAAGTCTCAATTTAACCAGAGTTCTATCCGACAAAAAATCAAAAATTAAATCTTGACAAGGCATGTGGTCAGAGGACCTTACAAAACCAAGTTTCTATTTGATACTTAGTAATAGTAACTTAAAAATGTTAATTTTCCCAAAGTAGAAGGCCCGAGGACCCGGCATAACTAAGGTTCTGTTTAACAAATAATAAGATATCAATTTCCACAAGGTATGTAGTCCGAGAACCATGCATAACCAAGTTTCTGTTTGATACTTAGCAAAAGTAACTTGAGATGTTAATTTTCCCAAAGCAGAAGGCCCGAGGACCCGGCATAACTAAGGTTCTGTTTAACAAATAATAAGATATCAATTTCCACAAGGTATGTAGTCCGAGGACCATGCATAACCAAGTTTCTGTTTGATACTTAGCAAAAGTAACTTGAGATGTTAATATTCCCAAAGCAGAAGGCCCGAGGACCCGGCATAACTAAGGTTCTGTTTAACAAATAATAAGATATCAATTTCCACAAGGTATGTAGTCCGAGGACCATGCATAACCAAGTTTCTGTTTGATACTTAATAAAAGTAACTTAAGATGTTAATTTTCCCAAAGTAGAAAGCCCGAGGACCCGGCATAACTAAGGTTCTGTTTAACAAATAATAAGATATCAATTTCCACAACGCATGTAGTCCGAGGACCATGCATAACCAAGTTTTTGTTTGATACTTAGTAAAAGTAACTTAAGATGTTAATTTTCCCAAAGTAGAAGGTCCGAGGAACCGGCATAACTAAGGTTCTGTTTAACAAATAATAAGATATCAATTTCCACAAGGTATGTAGTCCGAGGACCATGCATAACCAAGTTTCTGTTTGATACTTAATAAAAGTAACTTAAGATGTTAATTTTCCTAAAGTAGAAGGCCCGAAGACCCGACATAACTAAGGTTCTGTTTAACAAATAATAAGATATCAATTTTCACAAGGCATGTAGTCCGAGGACCATGCATAACCAAGTTTCTGTTTGATACTTAGTAAAAGTAACTTAAGATGTTAATTTTTCCAAAGTAGAAGGCCCGAGGACCCGGCATAACTAAGGTTCTGTTTAACAAATAATAAGATATTAATTTCCACAAGTTATGTAGTCCGAGGACTATGCATAACCAAGTTTCTGTTTGATACTTAGTAAAAGTAACTTAAGATGTTAATTTTCCCAAAGTAGAAGGCCCGAGGACCCGGCATAACTAAGGTTCTGTTTAACAAATAATAAGATATCAATTTCCACAAGGTATGTAGTCCGAGGACCATGCATAACCAAGTTTCTGTTTGACATTTCGAGAGTTGTAATTGATAAGTCTATATACATTTATAATTTAAACCACAAATGACAAAAGTGCCTTTTATTAATAATAATACCTTCGAAGGTTGTTTACATTCCACGGATGTTGTACAACTCTTTCATCTAGATCAGCTAGTCGATATGACCCTATACCTGCTACAGAAAAAATCGGATATGGTCCTTCCCAATTCGGTCCTAATTTACCTCAGGCTGGATTTCTAGCAGTACCTATGACCTTTCTCAGGACCAAATCCTCAGGCGTGAGTGGTCTGAACTTCACATGGGCATCATACCCTCGTTTAAGCTTCTGCTGATAATAAGCCATTTGGACCATAGCTGTCTCTCACCGTTTCTCAACTAAATCTAGGCTCTTCTCCAAGAGGCCGTTGTTATTTTCTGGGCTAAAAGTACTCGTCCTCAACGTGGGGAAGCCAAACTCTAAAGGTATCACTGCCTCGGCCCCATAAGTCATAGAAAATGGCGTTTCTCCTGTGGATCTACGCGGCGTAGTTCGATACGTCCATAGAACGTGTGGTAGTTCCTCTACCCATTTGCCCTTCGCATCGTCCAGCCTTTTCTTGAGTCCACTAACTATCACTTTGTTAACGGCCTCGGCCTGCCCGTTTCCCTGAGGATAAGCTGGAGTGGAGTATCTATTTATGATACCCATGTCACCACAGTATTTCCTAAAAGCTCTACTATCAAATTGAACGCCATTGTCCGAAATGAGTGTATGTGGTACTCCAAATCTGGTGATGATGTTTTTCCAGACGAACTTCTTGGAATCGACATCCCTAATATTTGCCAAGGGCTCAGCCTCTACCCATTTGGTGAAGTAGTCGGTTCCCACCAGCAACCACCTTTTGTTTCCCACAGTCCTCGGGAATGGTCCTACTATGTCTAATCCCCATTGAGCGAAAGGCCAAGGACTGGAGAGAGAGTTAAGTACTCCTCCAGGTTGATGGATGTTAGGAGTGAACCTTTGGTATTGGTCACACTTTCTTGAATAGTCCTGAGCTTCCCTCTACATATTGGGTCACCAATATCCTTGTGTCAGTGCCCTATGAGCTAGGGACCTTCCCCCAGTATGGCTCCCACAAATTCCCTCATACAGTTCTTCCAAAAGCACCTCCGTTGATTCGGGGTGCACGCATAACAAATATGGTCCGGAGAAGGACCGTTTATACAATTTCCGATCCTCGGACAACCAAAAACGCGGTGCCTTTCGACTGATCTTGTCTGCCTCAGACTTGTCATCGGGAAGAATGTCGTTCTTCAGAAAAGATATCATAGAATCGATCCAATTAGGTCCAGGCCTTATCAAATGGATCCGAGCTGCTCCAACAGTGGTAAGAGCTGGCGCCAGCAAATCTTCGACAAGGATAATCCTAGGCAAACCCTGAGCCGAGGACGTCACTAAGGCAACCAAGGAGTCTGCATGTGTATTCCCACTTCTAGAATCGTGAGACAAGATAAAGGAATCAAATTTGAATTGTAAACGTTTGACCTCGGTCAAGTATTCTTGCATCCTGGGATCCCTAGCCTCCATGGTCCCCGTCACCTGACCGACCACTAATTGAGAATCCGAGAGCATGTGAACTTATTTTCCGCCTATCCTATGTACCATGTTCATGCCGACCAAGACTGCCTCGTACTCGGCCTCATTATTAGTAGCCGAGAACGCCAACCTTAAGGATTTTTCGAAGATAATCCCCTCGGGGGATACCAGGACGAGTCCGATGCCAGACCCTCTCTGGTTAGCCACCCCATCAACGGATACGTTCCAAGTCAAAGGTCTTTCGTTCGTAATCATGCCAACTGATTTCTCATCCATGTGTGATTCCTTCAAAGTTTCTTCCAACATTGGTTCAGCAAACTCTGCCACCAAATTTGCAAGAATCTGGCCCTTCACCGAGGTACGTGGCCTGTATTTGATGTCAAAGGCTCCCAAAATAGTTCCCCATTTAGCCACCCTTCCAGAGTAGTCGGCACTACGCAACACTGACTTGAGAGGTAGTTGGGTTAAAACCACAACGGTGTGGGACTGGAAATAATGAGGAAGCCTCCGCGTGGCATAAACTACGGCTAGAAGTGCTTTCTCCAAAAGCAGATAACGCACCTCGGCATCATTCAGCGTCTTGCTGACGTAATAGACCGGTCTTTGCACCCCACCGTCGTTCCTTATGAGGACCAGGCTGACCGCATGGACGGCCACTGCTAGATGCGCAAATAGGACCTCATCTACCTCAGGCCGAGACATAATGGGTGGCCGGGAAAGATATTCCTTAAGTTTTTGGAAGGCTACAACGCACTCTTTGGACCATTGGAACCCCTTCCACTTATTCAACAGTTGGAAGAAAGGCCTGCATCGATCAGCTGACCGAGAGATGAACCGGCTGAGAGCGGCGATCATTCCGGTTAATTTCTGAACTTCCTTTGGATTTCGAGGTGGCTGTAAGGTTTGAATGGCTCTGTCCTGTGCCGGATTCACATCTATCCCTCTATGAGTGACCATATAACCTAAGAACTTCCCAGAACTCACACCAAAAGAACACTTCGAGGCATTAAGACGCAACCTGTACTTTCTAAGTACTTGGAAAGTGTCATCCAAATCTTTCAGGTGCGCCGATATCGCCTTGCTCTTTACTACCATGTCATCCACATATATTTCAATGGTCTTTCCAAGCTGCAATTCAAACATCCTGGTCATCATCCTTTGGTAAGTAGCCCCGGCGTTCTTCAACCCAAACGGCATCACCTTGTAGTGATAATTCCCTGTTGGAGTAATAAAGGCAGTTTTCTCCTAATCTTCTGCCGCTAGTGGAATTTGGTGATAACCCTGGAAGGCATCCAAAAAACTCATCCGAGGATGTCCAACTGTGGCGTCCACTAGCTGGTCGATGCGCAGCATCGGGAAAGAGTCCTTTGGGCAGGCTTTATTCAAAACTGTGAAGTCTACACATACTCGCCATTTTCCACTTTTCTTTTTTACCACGACCGTATGCGCCAACCACTCTAGATAAAAAACTTCCTTGATAGCCCCAGCCTTTTTGAGCTTGAGCACCTCCTCTTTAACGGCTTCGGAATGCTCCTTCGAGGAACGCCGAGGGGGCTGCCTTCTAGGAGGAATAGCAGGATTGATGTTTAAATGATGACAAATGAAGCTTGGGTCAACACCCGGGGCCTCGTAGGGGTCCCAAGCAAAAACATCAATGTTGTTCTTCAGAAACTCCACTAATTCCATTTTCTCCTGGTGTGGTAAACATATCCCAACCTGGAAGAATCTTTCGGGATCATCCGATATCAAAAAATTCTCAAGGTCTTCGCATATGGCCTCCTCTGCTGTCACCACGTCGGGCGCATCCAGAGTCGTTAATTGCTATAAGTCTTTCACAGCCGAGGTTGAGGACTGCGGTTCGGTCTGATGCAGTATTGCGGCCAATATGCACTGCCTAGCCATCAATTGGCTGCCGAGAATCTCTTCAATGCGCTCCCCCGAAGGGAACTTCACCTTAACATGCAAGGTGGAGGAAACGGCCCCTAGAGCATGCAGCCAGGGTCGAGCGAGGATGGCTGTATATGGGGAATATGCATCGACCACGATAAAATCGACCTCGACCGTCTCGGAGCCAAATTGCACGGGCAACTGAATCTGTCCTTTTGGAATAACGGCCTTCCCTTCAAAACTTATTAACGGCGAGTCGTAAGGGGTGAGGTCCTCTAATTTCAACTTTAGCCCCTTAAATAGGTTAGGATACATGATATCCGCGCCGCTGCCTTGATCGATCATTACCCTTTTCACATCATAATTCCCTATCCTCAGAGTAACCACTAGGGCGTCGTCATAGGGTTGGATGGTCCCCACCTTATCCTCCTCTGAAAATCCCAAGACGGGCACATTTAGCTTCAATCTCTTCGACTTGGAGCCCCCCTCCTTGGCTTGGAAGTCCGAGATGGCCATCACCCTGGTAGGACATGAGCCAGTCCTGCCCGGCACAGCAAAGATAACGTTGATCGTTCCCAAAAGAGGCTGAGATGAGTTATTCCTCTGATTATTCGAGCTAGACTGACTGCCCTGCCTGCTAGGTTGGTACAGGTGCTGCTTTAACTTTCCTTCGCTAACAAGCTGCTCCAAGTGATTCCAGAGGGTCCGACAGTTCTCGGTGGTATGACCCATGTCTTGATGGTACTGACAAAAGAGATTCTGATTCCTCTTGACAGGATCCCCTGCCATCTTACCAAGCCATCTGAAGTAGGGTTCCTTACGGACCTTTTCCAGTAGCTGGTGCACCGGCTCTCGAAATACAGTATTAACTGTCTGAGGTGCCGTCGAGCCAGACTGCCCGGAGTAATCTCTTCTCAGCTTGTTGTTTTCATACCTGTCTGACCTGAAATCCCTTCTCTCCTGCGGGATAACCTTTGCCTTACCCTTCCCCTGCTGTTGATCTTCCTCGACCCTTTTATATTCGTCAATACGATCCATGAGGCGACGTACACTCCGTACGGGTTTTTTGGTCAAGGACTTCCTCAAGTCATGATCGGTTGGAAGGCCCACCTTAAAAGTACTGATCGCCACCTCATCAAAATTACCATCTATCTCATTAAACATCTCCCAATACCTGTCGGAGTATCCTTTCAACGTCTCACCCTCCTTCATAGCCATAGACAACAGTGAGTCCAACGGCCGAGGAACTCTGCTGCATGTAATAAACCTTGACGCAAATGCTCTGGTCAGTTCCCCGAACAAACTTATAAATCCTGATTTGAGACCGTTGAACCACCTTATAGCAACAGGTCCCAAGCTAGAAGGGAAGACTTTGCACATCAAGGTCTCATTGTGAGAATGCACAGCCATTCTCTGGTTAAAGTGGCTCACATGTTCCACCGGGTCAGTTCGGCCATTATAAATGGTGAAGGTGGGCTGGGTGAACCTCCTGGGGAGCCTCCTATTCTTAATCCTGCACGAGAATTGCGATTTGGAGAGCTGGTGCAACGCCCGGCTCATGGCATCGTTCCCTAAGCCCCTGGAGGGGAGCTTCCTGCTCCTATGACCCGATAGGCTATCCTCTTCGCAAAAGGATGTTCTGCTGGGGGGCGACCATGACCTCGAACTGTAACTACTTCCCCGGGATTTCTCGGAAGAGGTACTGGATGAGGGTGAAGCACGCCTTCGCCTGACGCGACGCAGCTTCTTCTTAAGGTGATCAATCTCCTTCTGCATTGCTTTAGCACCATCTTCATGGGCGGTACTGGCGCCTCCAGTGTGAGTACGACTCGTTCTAGGATACTCAGTATGAACGCTACCCTCTCGATCCCTCCGGCGTTCAAGGTGCTCGAACAGATCCTCCGGTTACGATCCCTGAGATTCTGCATGGTGTGAGCCTAAGCCTGCCATAGTGTTCCAGTTCCTTTCAGCACTAGATGCCCACGGACGGCGCCAATTGTAAGCGCACAATTGCACCTGGACCCAAAGATAGACGTGGGTTCAGGCCCAATGAGCCTTAAACAATAAGATTTGTAGAGTGTGGATTTGAAATCTAGTTTAGGGGTATTGGAAACTTGACAAACAGGCTAGAATGCCACAATCTTTGCAAATGATAAACAAATATGACAAGGGTACCTCCTCGGACGATTTATGTATTGTTTCTCTTTTATGCCAAGATTACAGTTCTTAGTTCTTTTTCTGTTCCCCGACCGATCTCCCTCCCACCACCTTCTTGAAGTCCTTATATAATAGCTAGAAAGTTTTATTCTACTGTTTAGGGGTCATTTTCCCATTAATGCGGCCAGGGAGGTAGGTGCAGGGTCTTTAATGTGGACGTAGCAGCCTTTTTCTAAGATATTTCCCTCACACCGTTGCGTCTGGAAGGTGCTTAAATCCCCCTCTTAACCAACGGTTCTTCCAGAATTCTGCCTTGATCTTTTTTGCGAATCCCAGGGTCATCGTGGGTCTTTCCGAGGAGATATTTGTCCTCGGACGAATCCTCGGACTCTCAACTTATGGGCCGAGCTACATTTCTAAAAGGCTTTTAGTCTAAAACAAACTAGCGTCCACCAACAAAGCCCGAGGCCTAAACACTTACTTAGGTCCTTTTAGTCCCCACAATATTTATATTCCAATTTAATAAAAACATTTATTGTTGTTAGTAACTTGTGGTTGACATTCCATAGTTTTACTATTAGCTTATATAGGCTCCTACAAACCACACACTTAGGGTAAATAACTCCACGCACAACAGTAATGGATCCATGTCCATTTATCCATAGAAGAAGAGAGATATGGAGGGAGAGTGATTATATATTTATATTAGTGAGCATGAGCAATGGCAGAGCAATGGGAGTGGTGGCTAGTGGTTGTTCTTCCTCAAATTTCCTCCTTCTTAGGTGACATGTGGTTGGCTTGGAAGGTTAATTGTTAGATTTCTCTCCCTCTTAAGTAGGTTTTTTTTTTTTTTTTTAGGAGCCTTTCTCTCTTGACTCTGAGTATAACTGTTAGGAATATCAGATTTGTAGAGGTGGGTTTGTATTTGTACTAAAAAAATTGTTTCAGGAGGGGAAATGGGCCAAAAGAGTAGGCCATGCATGTAACCATTTTATTGTCTTTGGGTTAATTTAGCTTGAGAGGGGTTGGTTTTCATTCTTCTTGAGGGAAAGGAGAAGGGTGAAGGGGCAAATATAATTTTCTTGGGGGGGGGGAATATAACTTTTCTTGGGCGTATTTCCTAAAATCTTATATATATTTAATGTTTTTAAAAATGGGGGGGGGGGGGGGGGAGGGGCGCAGCCGTCTTAGCCTATACGTGGTTCTGTCTCTGTATGTACTTAATTCCCTAAACTATTATCCATGAAGCGAAATGTAAAGTGTTACACGGGTAATAATTTAGGGGGGATAAATGTGTTATCTCATAGTTTAAGAGGGCATGTGTTACATGGATAAAGTGTAAAAGGGGGTAATAGTTTAGGGAGTTGCTTTTATAATTTAAGAAGGTAAATTATAATTTTCCTGGGAAAAAAATTATGGTAATAATAATGTATCTAGGGGGTAATAGTTGAGGGGAAACTTTTTTTTTTCTTTTTTCTGTGTGGGGCTACAAAAATAAGCTCAAATGCTTAAAAAGTAGGGTTTTTTTGGGGGGGGGGGGGGTTGCCAAATGTACTCAAAATGGCAAAGGAGGTTTAAGTTACATGCAGCTAAAAAGACCCATTATGTTTTATTTATTTCTTTATTTATGAGAAATTGAAAAGATTCATGACTTTTGCGCCTTCCAAAGCAGGAGCTGGCATTAGGTGTTACAAGAATATGTAACCCTCCTCTTGCATGGGTTAGACCTTTCTCAAACAATAGGGTTATGAATAATAGGATTTGAATAGATACCACCATATTATAACAAAAGGGCCATTTAGCTATTCATTTGCAAGGATCTTTGTTGTTTATGTAAACTTGTGAGGCTAATCAAAAGCGGTATTTAGGCGAGATTACCAAAACTTCTTTGGTGGGATCTATTGACTAGTTAGGAGTAGATGAGAGTAAGACTATTAAGTGTTCATTTGGAAATAACGTATCTAGTTTTTTTTTTTGTTGTTAAAAGTGTGCTAAACGTGAGAGAAAGGGGGGAGAGGGGGAATAAGATTTTAAAAAACTGTATATAAAAGCTAAAAGTTAAAAATTGAGTTTATAAACTAATGTCAAACATACACTAAGGGTTGGATTGCATTCTATAAGTCTCATTTGATACTCATTTTTATCAAAACCTACCCTAATCATTTTTTTTTATCTATCAAAACCTATCTTTGGTTGTGAGCTTAAGCTTACTAGAAAAAATATTCATTTTTATGGGAGGAATCCTCCATTCCATGTGTGGGATATATTGTAGGGCTTACACCCCTATGTGAGGAGGGAGCACTCTTCCCATAGAAGTGAATAATTTCTAAACTCATAGAAGATCATATTCGCCAAGTATTTGAGACCATATAAAAGGGATTGGACCCTCTTGATATCAATATACTACTATCATGCAAGATTTTATTTTCTTTAGTTGCTATCAGGCAAGTTTTTTTTTTTACTAGAAATGAATTTACCTAAACTAAGGGTAGAGTTGTTTTTTTTTTTTTTTTTTTTTTTTTTTTTTGAGAATCAAGGGTAGAGTTGTTGATTCTCAAAATAACACAAAATAAAAAGAAGTAGAATCGTTTATTATGTTCCCAAACCATAATATGATTTGGTGAATATATCTCACTTATTGTAATTAGATTATTGAAGTAATATCATCTACATTTTTATCTTTTTGAGTAAACTAATTTAACTTTCAATTTGTTTCTCAAAAAAAAAAAATATAACTTTCAATTTGATTTATCATTAACATCAACTTTATTTTAAGGAAAAAGTTAATGGATGTTGGCAATGGTTTATGAAATATTTTAAAAAACCTTTTTTCATGAGAAAGAGAAAAATAATAAATTATTTTGATAGTTTTTTATATTATTCATGAAAGTGATGTCAAAATTTTTCTAAAATATTTTATTAATAATTGTCCTAAAAACAATTGATAATCGACTCTTATTTAAATATATTTTAAAGTGTTGAAATATATATATATATATATACTGAAAATTTCATGCGGGGTAATACTTAGTGTCTATTTAAGAATAGTTTATTTAATTTTTTGGAAAAATGAGAAAAAATAGATAATTTATTTTAAAAAAAATTTACACATAAAGACTAAAAAGTGATGGCAAACACACCTTAAGCTCAAAGAGTCTCACATAAGAGATTGGGCCATAGGAACCCACGTGTGGGGGCACATTCCTTCTATGCCTCCACAACATTTTTCTTCATTGTCTCTTTTTTGTTTTTGTTTTTGTTTTTTAATAAAAAGGAGGCTTTAATTGATATGACGGCAATGGTTAGTAAGATATGTATCACACGAGTCTTGTTGGAATTATCTTTTAACTGGTACTCTTCAAATGTCAGAATAAGGACTTTTACCATCACGGATGTTTTGTATTTTTTTGGAGCAAATTTTTGGATTCGGCCTGTGTCCAGTGGCCACTGGACACAAGCTCCACTCCAAAAATTTTCACCATTGTTTAATACGTGCACAAGGATCCAAAAATGAATGATGCTGATAGTGATAGGCACGAGCGACATTTGTTGCTGGCTTGGCTTTTGAGAAAAAACACAAAGACGACAACACCCTCCTTTTATTTCCCATTTTAACATTCTACAAACAAACGTTTGAAATTTGAAACAAAGGCCAAAAACGGAAATTGGTCAGTGCCTCTCTCTCTCTCTGAAAGCAAATAAGAACACACAGAGGCCCTGAGTCCAAGAACCAAAGGGCTTTGCTTCTCCTTCTTCTTCCTCACACTCTTAACAGTTTCAGAAAGAGGGTTCAGATTGTGCATGGTTGGGTGGTTGCCCCTCTCTGAACCCAATGATTTCACCGACTTGGCCCTTCAAATCAACCACCCAAGACCCTTCTCTTCCAAACCAAAACCCAAAAGAAGAAAAAGAAAAGAAAAGAATATCTCATATCTCTCTCTCTCTCTCTCTCTCTCTCTCTCTCTCTCGGTGTGTGTGTGTGTGTGTGTGTGTGTGTATATATGTATGTATGTGTATCTGTTTCCTTTCTTCTTTTCTGATCTATGATTCTTTCTCTCTCTCTCTCTCTCTGGACACAATAATAATGAAAGAGGCTGTGACGATGGCTTTGTTGATGTTAAGAGTGTGGAAGTTTCGGGTACAGCTGAAAAGGGTCCGTTTTATTTGGCGGGGCGACCCGGATGGCCTCTTTGTGATTTTTTTTTTTATCACATCTAGGCAACCGGTTTTTGTTGCAGCCATGGCGGTGTCCCTTTTTGCTTGCCTGATTGGAGAGCCCAATCTGAGCCTCACCCCCCTTTCCCTTCTTTCAGATCTCTCTCTCTCTTGTGTGTGTGTTTTATTTGGTCTGAAACCCAGTAGATCTGGCTTTTATTTTTTGATCTTTCCTGTTTGGTTACTGAGAAAATGAGGGAGAAGCTCCCGATGAACGTTTTGACTAGGATAAGTGCAATAGTTCCACTTTGCATTCAAGAAAATGATAAACATTTTGACTGAAGTGGAGATTATAGTATTTTATTTTTTGCTCAGCTTCTGCATTTTCTAATTTTCTTTACCATTTTCTGTATTTTAGTGTCTTTGCATGTGAGTTTTGGATTGGAATTCGGAATTCCCTTTATTTATTATCTTTATTTTAGTTTCATCGATTAGAGGCAACTGGAGATTTGGAATTGATGAAAGTAGCTCTTTTTACGAGGAAATATGAATTGTACACATTTTATTTATTTATTTTTATTTATAAGAGTAAATGTACACATTATTCTTTATTTTGCTAATGTACACATTATTCATACATTGTGAGTGAGAGACAATGTGCATCAGAAATGTACATGATATACTTTTTTTGGCTTGAGGGTCTCATTGCATCGGTAGTATTTATTCTTAGTTTATCGACATTTTATTTGTTTGCTAAAAATGTAACTGTAAATCAATGATCCCAAAGTATTTTTGGATTGTCACCAAAAATTTGTAATTTAAATTGAAAATTTTCCTTCAAGTTTCACATCACATTTGTCACAAAATCAATGTTGTGGATTTTCAACTAAAAAGTGGATCAGTCAAGCTTGAATACACTACGTTGTGTTGTACCCAAATTTGAGTAATGCTTTGATACCCCCCCCCCCCCCCCCCCCCCCCCCCCCACCAAAAAAAAAAAAAACTTACAACATTTTTCATAATAATTAAGTTGATAATTGATTCTGATTTGAGATTACCACTAATATCATTTTATTTGAGTGTAAATTGCCCTTATGTACTAGCCGGACAATTTAAAACGGTAGTGTTGATCTTACAAGAAAACACTCAAACATGGCATTGAGAACTGTATTTTTCATAAAAATTAATAAAGTGAAAAATTATAGTAAGAAGAAAAAATTATAAATAAATTCTTAAAACCATACAACCTAATAGTAGCATTGAGATTTTGTTTTGAAAGCACGAGTTTGATTAAATAGATGTTTTAATTTTTAAATTGTATTTCTTTTATTTTTCTAGTCGAAGTAAGATTTTTTTTTTTTTTTTTTTGAGAAAGTGTCCAAGTAAGATTTTAAAGGCTCAAAGCCCTAAAAAGTTAGTCTTATTTTTTATTTTTTGGACTTGCCAAACGCACTCAAATCACATATGCCCAAAAAGCAAAATGTTTAGGGGGTGTTTAGTGGAATAGTTTGCGATGAAATTTTTGTAGTTTGAAATGAGACTTTTGTAGTTTTTTGAGATATGTGTGGATGAAAAAGTGTGTAAAAAAGTGTGTAAAAAAGTGTGTAATGTTGTTTAAAATATAAAAATGTGAATTTGAACTTAGAAACCAAACAGAACCAATATGCAAGCAACTAAATGGATCCAATGACATTTTGTTCATATTAATGATATAATAAAGGGAAAAAAATCCATGACGTTGAGCGCCCCAATACCGTGTATTTTCAATGGAAAATCGAAGTAGTGCGGTTTAAAGAGTTGATAATAGACCTATTTGAGATTATTTATGAACTTAAACTTGAACCCCACAGAGTGAGCTTGGAACACTACATAAGCTGAAGGTCCATGATAAGGCCTATGCGATGGCCACAAACACAAAACTAAACACTGACTAGAGATGTTGTATTTGCCACAAAATTTGGATGGTTTACCTAAGTTAAAACAAAGAGGTTGGCTGCATCTAAGGCATCCTAACCACATTCAACAAATTCAACAGGTTTCTAAGGGTATTGGTTCCCTTCAGCAAAGCTCAAAATGTGGGATTGGTCAAATGTTTGCCCAAAATAATCATTAAAACAGTTAATCCTATTATCCAACCAAAAACAAAGCTCGAAGTTGCCATTTTTTTCCCCTAAGATCCAACAATCAAAAACCTTACTTCTTATGGAAAGATGTATAATGAGAGATTTCTAAATCCATTATAAACTCCAAAAGAATGAGGCAAGAATAGATCAACTTCCAACATCCAGCAGCTTGAAGTTATAGTGTTTGTGTGTGTGTGGTGGCACTAGTAGAGTCCTTTTTTAGGCCACACAAAAAAGAGTAGACCCTAATGGTATTTATATGCTGTTGTCAAGCAAGAGTTTAACATACCAACCAACGAATTTATTTAAACTGCAAGTAGATAGAATTGCTTATTCTGTTCCCAAACTAGGATGTGAAAAGAGTAGTGTTACAACCTTACAGGTATTACAAGTTTACTACGTTAGTCTTACAAACTAATGTGTCATTAGTTAGAAAGAAGTAATTCAAAATTCAACTATGAGATGATTGAAATCCAATGGTAGCATTCATTGCCATATCAATTTGTAAATTTGATGGAGTAAAATTTATAGTACTTTTATTATTTTCCTTAACTTTTTATATTCATAGACTTAATATTAAGGGTAATGATAGTGTCACATGAAATAATACATTGACAAGTTATAAGTGGTAAAAGTGTGTTCTCATATGAACCCACATATTACACTTGCACTACTCAAAACTTGCTATGTAGATGAGTGGTAGCATAAATTATGTCATTTGGATGAGGTTTAGGTCTAATGCATCCAGTACACTAGATTTGTTGAGATGGTGATACATGTTCAAAAATAAACACATATCATTATTTCAACAAATTCAGTACAATTGGGCATTGGACCCAACTCTCAGCCATGTCATTTTATGTGGTGCCATATACTCTAATATTAAAGAAAAAAAAAAGGAAAAACATTTTTATTTTTTAAATTAAGATTAAAAAAAAAAAAAAAAAAAAAAAAACTAGGAAAAACAATTGTACAATAAAACAACTTTTCCGAAAATTAGCATCATATCCCCTACCTCACAAGAGTCCAAGGATACGCATTGACAAGAACACCCTCCTCTTCCACCCCAGGCCGACATCAAAGGATGAAAAAGTAAGGGTAAAAATGGAATAAATGTACAAAACCAAAATAAATGGAAAAGTATAGGGGTACAAAGAAAAAATATAAATAGAGGATGGAGGCAGAGAGGTAGGGTTCACTCTCATTAGTTTAAGAATGAGGCTCTGCTCTCAGAGAGGCTGCGGCGTTTTGAGGGTGGTTGCCCTTCTCTGAATGCTGCTGGAGCCGATGATTATCTTATCTCTAGCCTTTGTTACCAAACCGCCCTCCTCTCACATACACACACACAAACAAACATATATACATATATATATTTATCTCTACTCTCTCTCTCTCTCTCTCTCTCTACTCTCTGTCTCTCTATCTCTCTATCTCTTTCATTATGAGGCGGTGATGATAATTTCAACTTGATAAACAGGCGATGGGAAAAAAATGGGTACCCGTTTCTTGGCGGGGCGACTCCGAGTTCGAGCTACTGTGGGAAAATGACTTTTATGCCCTTTTCCCACAGAGCTCGTCTCTTTGTTGCAGCCATGGCGGTGTGCCTTTTTTTTTCTCTTTTGTCTGAGAAAAGGCGAATCTGAGCCTCCCTCCCCTCCCCCCCTCCACCCATTTTCATTTTTCATAAAAGTAGTTTTAGTTTTTTTTTTTGCTGATCTCGTATTTTTCTTTGATGGGTTTTTAAAACTAATTAGGATATGTTTGTTTTAGCTTCAATTCAATAAATTTTTTTTTTTTGGTTGTTGTGGAAAATGAATTCAATGGTATTGAAGTCTTTACCGTTTTAGGAATTAGGCTGATTCGAAGTCCAAACACGCTCTTAAAATGGATCTGATATGTACATACTGACTTATCTGATGGAAACAATGTAGCTGGAGAAATAGAATTCAGTTGTACACTATTTTTGTTTTATTGGGTAATGCAACAAGGGGCTGAATTTAATTGAAAAAACTAATGAGCTGTACCTGAGTTGAATACAATTATATTTACTCCAATCTAAGTTGATATACCAGAAAAACTTGGAGATTACAACATTTTTAGTGAACTTTTAGAAGGACTAGTAGACATTAATTTCTCAGGAGTAAAATTTACCTAGTCAAATGCCGGAGATTTGTAGCTTAATTGGGTTGAAAATTCCTCCTCCCCCATTTACTAATTAAAATAAAACATAAAATTATGGGTTGCTCAAGTGAAAGACAGATTAGACCAGGTTTTGGTAAACATCCACTGGAGGTAAAGATGTTTGGGGTTTGCCAGGCTATAGAGTATGGATCGTGCAACAAGATCAAGGAGACCAAATAAAACCCTGAAGCAATGGAATGAGGCTACACTTTGCAATATTCAAACTAGGAGAATTTGTCATGGCTAATTTGTCTATTAGTTTGCTGCATTGAATGAGGAGAAAGGGTAAAGCAGTTGAGATGGCTTTGAAGGTAGATACAGAAAAGGCATAATAAGATAAGGGATGGAGCTTTCTAAGAGATGTAATGGCTTTCAAATCCAAATGGATACATCAGTGCATGTCTCTTTCCTTTTTAATTTTAATTTAATGAAATTGTAGACTAAAAGCTACTGGTTTTTAGTTGTTGTAAGATGTGGCTCCTCATCTAGTTGTTGTAAGCTACTGGTTGTTGTTGTTGTGTTGTTGTAAGCTACTGGTTTAATTCAAATGTTATAAACACTACCTTACCCTGTGACAATAGTAAGCTTGAAGTTCAGTTTTTATTCTAGTTGTATATTCTTACAATCATAGACCAACAAAATCAGTGAAGCAGAGCTTGCACCAGAGTTCACCTTGGAGGTGACAAAGATAAGCATCCTAAGATAGCGGGTGATGAAGAAGAGCAGAGAGCTCCAGTTAACAGAGCTGTATCTTGATTGATATGTAGGTGGAGATAAAGATTCTAAAGAACAAAGACGAAGAAAGTAGGCAAGATCACCATTGAGCAATTGTGCACAATTGCTACTGAAAAGCTGGCAGATTTAAATTACACAAGTTTAGAATTAGCAATGAGAGTTATAGCAGGGATGACAGCTAACATGGGAATTGATATTGACCCTCCGGTTCTTGAACCCAAAATGAAGGAACTTGTGTAGATCCCTCTGTTTTATATATATATTGGGGATGACAGAAGATGATTGCTTCACGGTTGCCCTTCCCTAACAAAATTTCGACTGAAATTAAAACATGGAATAGGCCAACACTTTGAATCTCTTTTAAACATTTTCCCGAAGTCTAATTAGTGATTTCATATTGAGGTTACTTAGTTGCTGATGGTCTGTGTTTGTTAAGGCCTGAGTTTGACTTGATCTGATTGTTTTTCATCTTGAAATTTCACAATATATCAGGAAATATTGGTACAAAATAAAGAATAGAACCATGGATTTAGAGACCCAGATTCATCTGTTATTGCTCATGTAACCCCCTCACATTTCATTGCAAACCTTGAAAAAACGATCAATTTCCATTTAGAGCAGCTTAATGTCGAAGATGATTCCATTGCTCTTTTGTGCCATTTCTTGCATGACAGAACCAGTATGTTTTGGCATGAATTAAGGTACAAAATCTGGATACAATTGATGGCCTGCCTTAAAAGTTTCACTAATTTAGACAACCTTGGAATACATTATGTTGGGGAATATATAAAGAATTTTCTGGCTACACTGCACATCTTTGAATTTTTTTAGTTGGGAAAGAACTTTTGGCTTCCTTAATGAGAAATTTAGTTGAACACTATGTTGGCATCTTTGCAAATCTGTGCAGCATTAGTTAAAATTTAAAAGAGCTAGAAGTCTTGAGTATGGATTATGGAATCTAATGAAAAACAAGAAGTCCATCTTTTGGTACGTAATATTCAAATTGCATCTATGAGCAACGATCTACATTAGCACACTAGCAGTGTAGCGCTCCACTTACGCTAATTGAAGTTAATTAAATTCCAATATTTCATTCTTTTAGGTATTTTATAAAAATCTTTTCCTTAATACTGTATAGCAATGGAGTGACAGAGCATTGTCTTATCATATTGTCGTCTATTGTGATTTTTTTTTTTAATTATAAAAAATTCCATTAAACATTGAGACATAAGATGTGATTGTTAAATATGAGCAGTTGGGTTCAATCTGGTTCTCATTCACAATTTTCTCTATTGCTCCTGGATGTGTGTGGTTTGGAAAGCACGGACACGGTATTTGGGATAATGTGCCCGTGTATGAACACATACGGGACACAGGAAATGCATTGGACACGGCAACATGCGTGTCCCAACCAATTTTTTCTTTAAGGGTGTGTTCGGTTGGGGGAGTGAAAAAGTGAGAGGATGAAAAAGTGGGAGAATGAAAAATATTTAGATTTTCCTCTTGTGTGTTCGGTTGGAGGAGTGAAAAAGTGGGAAGATAAAAAATGTAATTTATATAAATTGACTATTATACCCTTGTTACATAATAGGTAAGAAATAGATTTATTTGTACTCATTACATAATATAAAATTTATCACATCATTTATATAAATTTATATCATTATTTTTATTATTATAATGTAAAAATTAGATTAGGTCAAGTTGAAAAAAAAAGTTCAGATGTTGAACAAAAAAAGAAAAAAAGAAGAACGTTTAGATAGTAACGTTGAACCAAAAAAAAAAAAAAGGAACGCTCTCAGTAACGTTGAAAAAAAAGAAAAAAGAAGAACATGTTCAGCATTAGGTGGGTGGGGGCTTTTTAGTAAAAGCCCCCATCCCATGTTTTCTCCCACCATTTTCCTCCCAATTTGGGAGGAAAATTTTTGTGGGCCCGAGAGGAAAATATTTCTCCCAGTTTTCCATCTTCCTTTTCTTTTCATCCTAAACGAATAGTGAAAAATGTCTATTTTTCTCTCTTAGTTTTTCATCCTCCTTATTTTCACTCTAAACAGACAGGGCCTAAATGAACGATACAGTGGGGACATGGTTGGGAAACGGCTTGTACCAAAAAAAGAAGAAGTTGAAACGCACTATCTGTCACGTTGATCTCTTCTCACTTCTTCCTCTCATGCCGATCTCTTCCCTTGCCGATCTTCTTCTTCTTCTTCCTCTCATGCTGATAGCCGATCTTATTTTTCTTCTTCTTCTTCTTCTACGCCGATGTCTTCTTCTTATTTAGCTTTATTTATTTCTCTTTTACAATTCTCCCCCATTTCCATTTTTTCTTGTTTTGTCCGTGTGTCTTTTTATTGTTTTGTGTCACACTGTCACACATGAAGAGCTCTTTTATCTCTAGTCACCCGCGTGAACAAAAGATGTGTAAATATGTGCTTCTTTTCAAATTTTTGTCTTTCATGAATTAAAGTCCGCTGCAACGTAGTTAACTTTTCACAATTCTTTTTCATTATCTAGGTAGACAGTAGACTCATGTGTATATTATCAGTGACTTGGCTTTAATATGCTTCTAAAAGAATTTTTAACAATTATTTAAAAACAAAGAATATTTTTTGCTATAAACAAATTTTATAAGTTTTAAAAAATATAATTAATTAATTAATATACATATTCCTGCCATACTAGTGTCATAATTTTTCAAAAATTACTTTATCATCATATCGTATTTGTGCCCATATCTGTGACGCCGGTGCTTCTTAGATTTAGGATGGAAATTGTAGCTACTAGGTATTTCTAAACTTGAATTTGAGGGATAGTTATTAGTCTTTGCAAAAAGGTGCAGCTTTGATTACTGGAAGAAAAACAAAATTTGGAGTTGACTTTGCTAAAGTGCCTCCATTAATTTTCTCTCAAATGAATTCTGATTGCATGTTTCAATTATAATTATTTACATTGTGTAGCTCTACTCAATTTAGACAATTATATATTACTTTTCTCATTTTTCTTTTGGTTTTCCTCTCTTGGTTTGGTTGCTAGGAAATTGTGGGAAAAAAGAAGAGGGATAGAATTGGGCTGACAGAAAATTGTGAGATAGGAGAAAGAGAAGATTGTGATTTTAGTATTTAAGGTTATTCAATATCCGAGTCATTCATTTTTGTAGTATCTACACACAATTTGGTAAAATCCAATTACTAGATCATTAGATAGCTTATGTTAATTACTTTTAGTACGATTTGTTTTCAGCTTAACAAACTTAATTTTTTTTTTAATTATTATTTTCAGTTGCGTTGGCACAATAGTGTGCCAAACATAAATTTAGCTTCCCATCCCTACTTCCACTTTGAGCCTTAAGGTCAAGAATTCTATGCAAGGTACCCCTAATTAAATTGACTTTACTCAAATCTTCCCATGGATGCTTTAGATTGTGAAGTAGCCCAAAATTATATATATATATATATATGTAAAAACACCAAAATATATCAGTTGAGTTATAAGATTCTTGGTTTAAAAATTACACTTGCAATAATGGTTTTGTAATATGAACAATATATTATGAAACATTCACATACATTTAAAGAAACAAATTTGTTAGTCATTGTAGTTCTTTATGGTACTTTTCTAGTATAATTGCCATATTGGTACTAACAAAACAAGAAGTAAGAGGACCCAAGACCCATTCATCGGGACTGTATTGGTTATTCTTTTGGGCCTAATTTACTCAACACGCACCTATATATCATTCGGTTTCTAGTGTTGTACCTACATTCCCAAGATTGACAGGAAGAATCAGGACTCCACCACTGTTGAAATGTGGTTCCCAATGCTCACAATATCATTCTTGATCCACCTCGCTATGAGGTCAGAGCAGAATGGTGGATTAAACAGATAAGTTTCAATCAAATGACCCTCATTGGCCATTTCCTTTCCCGCAAGCAATGCCATAGCAGCCCCCAGAGAATGTCCAGCCAGCCACACACTTGCACCTCTAGACGAAGTAACCATGTTACGAGTTGTAGTTCATTGCATGTTGAAAGCGGGAACTCTCGTGAGGTCCGTTCACCAAGCACAGAGAGTGTCTAGCTTGATGTCCTTTTCCCATGTCTCTTGTTTGAGAGTGCCACGAAAGCTATAACAAACTGTGGGTTGTTTGGAAGAGATTCGTCTTTGTATGCAATTAATTTGAAATTGAAGAAGTCCCACCAAGGTAGAGCAAGACCTTGAGACCCATGGGGGTCATGGTAAAGAGTGTACACTGCTTAAATCAAACTGGCAATAGCAGATCTTACGTGATATCGATCTATTGTTCCTGCAAAGAGATTGTAAGATTAGGGTCAGTTCAATATAATTTGAGCCTTGAGTCTAAAAGGTTATGCAAGGCCTTTTATATTTAGGATAAAACTTAAATTTTCCAAGAGCAATTAAATTCAATCCATTCAAGTATTCGAATTCAATTGAAAAATCTAATTTACTCTACCTAAAATATTGGACCTAAGTTTTCCTATTATGTTTACTAAATAAACTTATTTAGTACAAACCTGGATAATTGAATATATTACTTAATGAATTAACTAATTTACCAAGCCAGGGATAATTTCACATATCAAATAGTTAGTAACAATTACATTAGAGGATAATAAACAACTATGAGATGCAACTGGTGTAATCAATTTATTCAAAGGTACTTGTAACCCCATCATTTTTCATGGGCCAAAATCCGAATGAGTTAGAAGAATGCACCAGAATTCAACATCAACCCAGAAATTAATGAGCTTGTAAGCTTTGTGCTACACCTGACATTGCTGAAAAAGAGTACTGTCAAGCCATTCACTTTCAATTTAGAATATTTTTGTTTATTAGTTTTTGTTACTTTTTAATATAGGTAGAATTCTTTTGAAGCCTCCTTAACGAGTGTATAAGAATATTTGTTAATGTATTTCTTACTCCTTTTACACCGCTACATATTCTCTTTGCTCTAAATTTTTAGTGCTATATTCCATTTTTAGATGTATCGAAAGGAATTTAAAATGTAATTAAAAAAAAAAAAAAATCCTAATCCCATTTTACTAAAGTTTTAATTAAGGAGACCATCAAGGGATACCCGAGTGGTGGATACATTAGTGTGGGATGTAACATAAAACTAGAAGTTCTAGGTTTAATCATCATTGTCATTTTATGGGATTTTCAAAGTGTCTTATGAATATGGAGGAACAAAATTGTTTAGCCAAAAGTTAGGACATCACTTCTTTATATTCAAAAAGTAAATAAAAATTAGGATGATAAATATAAAAACTTATACCTAAACATATAAAAATTAATGCATTAAATGATATTCCATTGAATTTTGTAAAGGGACTATAAAAGTGTTGTCCTCATCCATCTAATTGTACGACCCGACATGAATGATTAAGGTATAAACTTATACCTAATAATGCTTTTTCTGTCAAGATTAACAAATTTGAAATAGATTTAATTAACAATTTTAAATTATATTTGTGGGTGCCCAAGGACAGAGGATGAAGTTGAAGAGTTGCAATACTGGAGTGGGGATATCATGGGCCCGAGAAGCAAAGTCGCTAGAGGAGAGGAAAGGACGAGACAAAAAACTTTGAGGCGTTCTAGGTGGGAAGAAGGGTCTGAAGAGAGAGAATCAGTGATAATAGGGGAAATTTCCAGTTTGGAGTAACTAGTTTCCTCTGCATTAAATGGTGAGCAACAGCTTTATTAGCTGCATTAATGAGGAAGTGACCTAAACAATACATGTCATAGCTAAGCAGACTACTTCTACCACCTTCTTTAGACGTATAAAAGGACAAGTGTTAGGAGGAGAGATGGATGATGAAAAGATAAAAGGTCCAGATGTGAAGAAACGGGGGAGGATATAAGAGAAAGATGGTTTTCAGAGAGAGAGAGAGAGAGAGAGAGAGAAGTATCAAGAAAAAAAAAAACAAGAAGAACACTGAGAGAAAATAGTGAACAATACTATTTTTGTATAACTTTGGCGTCCTTGGGCTAGCTTATATGGAGATATTAACTCATCTATTCAATAAAATCAACCATTTCTTCCTTATTTTCATCCTCGACCAGAGCCCCATCTTGTTATTTGTTTCCCTCTCTTATTAATTTATTGTTTTGGGTTGAGGTTGAACTGTACAACTCATTGTTCTAAGTGAGCTTGGACCGCTAGTTCATCTGGACCTTACAATATTCATAATTCAAAAACAAATTTATATTTTTCTAATTAGTTGTTGGTTTCAATTTGTTCAAGTGATAAAGTCTCCCTATTCTGTGTGATATAGGTCTTAAGTCCGATTTCCTTTTTAGAATATGGCCTATATTTCAAATGGCCCAATTAACAAGTATCCTTAAGACATTTGTTAATAAAAAATTTTGATATTAGTATTCCATATATTACTTTCATGGAAAATATAAAAAAGTTGTGAAATAAAATAATTACTTTTTTTTCCTATAAAAAATTTCTAAAAAATATTTCCTAAACCATTGCTATTAGGATATCCATTAACTAAAAATATTTTCTAAACTAATGCCCTTATGATATCCGTTAACTTTTTTCTTTT